>NC_139252.1:5754446-6954446 GCF_977018435.1 Lepisma saccharinum | reverse complement strand
AGCCTCGCAGCTTGCTATAGAAGTTTGCTCGAGGAGGAAGCGACGTCTCCGCAAACTTGGTAGAGTCGGTGACGTATTCGTAGGGGTAGACCCCCTTACGCCTGAAGAGACCGGCGTCCAAGTTCGGAAAATTCGCAGAGGTGATGAGCATTTGCTCGTCTCTAAGCTTCCCCGCGAGAGCATCGAGGCTTGCCGGGAGGAACCTCAGGGAGTCGAGGAAGCGAAGCTCGACGGTAGAGCGTGATCCCGGGATCGACACTTGTTTGCTCACACTGATGTAACGCTCCTCGTTCTGGGCGAGAACGTTGATTCCCTCGTTGTCGTACCCAAGATGCTTGATCAGGTGGTGAAAGTCGTACCCCGAGCCGTTGTGGAAGAAGATCGGGATAAATCGCGGGTCCCAGGCCATACGGTTGCATTCGTTGCACCAAGGACCAACATACCTACCGTTAAAGTGATCGTGGTGTCGGACTTTACGGTTGTTGGCGATGTACTCCTCGACGCAGACAGGGCAAGCGATGGCCTCGTCGTGTCTACGTTGATCTTCGGGGGACAGTGGGAGCATAGACTTGGGGGCCAACAGTACCTTCCCTATCTCGTTGGCTTCAACAACCATCCTCTCGAGGAAGTGTTTGGCTGCGTCGGGACCACGGTACACGTAGGGCTCGGGGGCGATGTGCTGGTCTCGTCGCACCACAACGTAGGCGTAACTCGAGGCCTCGTGGAGTTGGTAAGGGGTAGTGGAGGAAACTTCGGGATCGGGATAGCAAGTAGACAGAGGTTTGAGGAAGGCCTCGAAATCCGCGATGATGATAGCGGGGTGCTCTACCATGGCACCGTGCATGTGGAAACACTCCACGGTGCCAGGTTTGGGCAAGACTGCCACAGCCCGCGCGTTGGCATTGCAATAAAGTTTGTGGCGAGCGAGCTTCTCTGCAGCGATGTTGGGACCTCTGATGCGCTGGTAATCCTGCTGTTCTCGATTACGAAATGTAGACAAGCACCTGCGACAAACTTCTATGTGGGTTTTGTCTTTGCTCCGTTATCTCGAAACAAGCCGAGAGAGCGAGCGAATGAGGGTGTAGTGATGGTGAGTTTCATCCTTGATGAGCAGAAGGTGAATTTCCTGCGCACCATCGTCGTCTACGTCGCTCACCCGGATAGGGTACACCACATTTTTGTCGGTGAGGCCATAAACGTTGATGGCCAACCGAGGGTTGTGTGTACGGGCCTCGAACTTGCGAATGTCCGGGACCTCCACCGGGTAGTCGATCCCAGCCATCGCATCTTCCAGCTCTGGCTCGTAGGGTAGGTAGTGGTTAACTCGGTGTGGTTGGTTTTTCCATTGGACAGGGTGCAACGCTGCAAGCACCGACCAGAGGAAGCACTTGGCGTCACTGTTTTGAATATTCAGGACGGCCTTCTTTGCCACAATGGCAGATGGTAAGGGGACGTAGCTGGAGGCGGAGAGAGGTACAAACTTGCAAAGTTTGACGCACAGTTCGTGAGGCTCGCCACACAGCGAACCCCCCGAGCCCTTGGCTTGATGTTCCTCCTGCTTTGCCACCAGCTCCTCGGCAAACTTGTTGTAGATGACCTCTAGGTTGTCGACATCCGCCAGATGCAGCGTCTTCGCCTTGGTGTTGTGGCAGAAGCTGTAAATTTCGTCAGACGGCTTCTTGTACTGGCAACGTAGCGATGCGTAGAATTTGGTGGAGTGCGTTGCAAGCGCATTGCCGAGGATGGAAATAATTTGGGCTTGCACGTTCTCCAAAAAGCTACGCACGTCGCATAAGCTCTCCGAAGTGAGGACAAAGTCCTCTAACAAACGCTGGAAAGCAGACTGGTTCGCTTTCGCCACAGGCTTAACACGTTTGGCGAATGGTGGCGAGTCGGCTTCCGCTTTTCTCTTGGTCGAGCTGGTCGACGGTTGTGGAACAGGTGCTCCGACGACGACTTTGCATGATGTTATATGCCTTTTCAAATTATTAATGGTAATATGTTTGTCGCACCTGGGGCATGGTTCTGTAGCGGTCACACGCTTACCAGGTACGCAGGTACGACAGTGCCTTTGGAAATTTTTCCTTGAAACACCAGTTTCACAAGTGGGGCAAATTTGTACCGATTGCATCTTGTTGAAAAAAAATAATATTTGTGGGGTATGTTATTTTATATATATAGTAGAGTACCACAAAATAAATGCCGTGCAATAAAAAAAAAACCTTGGAAGGCTAATTCGCGATGGTGCGGGGTTTGGTGTGTGCTATTTATGTATATGCTACTTCTTGCTTCTTAATGAATCCTGTAAATAATTGGAAAAAAAAATAATTAAGCTTGTGTATAGAAAACACAAAAATATTATGTGTACATAATTCTACCAAACAAACTTTTTTTTTCTAACCCTCAGCCCTCTTGGCGTATGAAGTATAAATCATAATTTCAGAAAACAGAGTTATTTTAAGGTCGCCATTTTTTAAAATTAAACCATAAGCTTTGTTTATGTTTATAGTATTCGTCGAGTAATAGTAGATAGGGCAAAAATCGTTTTCCTACAACCCATAGTTTATGAATTACAAAACATCTTAGAAATTACATCTTGAAATTTTAATCCAAAATAACTCGAAAACAGCAGGCACTAGTCATCATCCCTCCAATAGGTTGTAGAGTACTTCTAATTTTGTATCGAATGCTATTAAAATTTTCGAATTAGAGTAAAAACTAAGCCGGCAAATCAAGTTTCTCAAAAAAAATAAAAAAATATCTGTATTTCCGAAACTTGAGGGGGTGGAATCGATTTTATTTGCTAGTCGAATAGTTCTCGTCGAATCCTATCCAACAAACCTAAAATCATCATCCTAGCTCAATTAGGAACCGAGAAAATCAATGTCTTGGAAAACGTCTTAAGATTTTTGTCTTAAGAAAATTTTCTTGACAGACCGGAAGTAACATCTTGAGATACCGGAAGTCGACTTTCTTAAAGATTAAGATATTTGCCTTAAGACGTTTTCCAAGACATAGATTTTCTCGGCTCCTATGGGACCTAGAACCATGTAACTTTGGTCTATGTATATACCAGTACTCACCCGACCCTGTGGCCGAGTGGTTAGCACATCGCGCTGCAACGCCAAGGGTCCCGGGTTCGAATCCCGGTCGGGTATGGTTGATTGTGAATATCCATTTTCATCTATTTCATCACTCATCCCCATCTTCGCAAATTAACCAAGAGGCACAAAACGTGAAGTAAAATAAACTAAATCAATTATTAAGTTCCGTGTTGCAATCATGAAATTAAATTTTAATTAACTTTTTTTTCTATCCATCTCTCAAATCTATATAGCCTGTTCATATTTGGTACGTCGGCCATTTTGTTTACGTAGCAAAAAAATAAAATCTCAAGCCATTTTTTGCGAATGCTCGTTGTAGCCATAAGTATAATTAGATATAGTTGTCAGATTTTATTTAATTTGAGGTTTAATATCAATAAGCGTGCATAAAAACTAAATATTTTAAATAAATAAAATTCGAATAACTATGTACTTCCACTAGCCTTTGCAATGGTGTAGCGGTAGCGTCGTTGCCTTGTAATCAAGAGATCTCGGGTTCGATACCCGCACAAGTGGTTCTTGAAACTGTAGGTCCAGTCCCGATTAGCCTTACTGTGCATAAAGTAGACTTAAAACATCAAATCAATCAGTACTTCCACTAGTCTCTGCGATAGCACAGCGATAGCCTTGTAATCAAAAGTTCGATACCCGGTGGAGGCACAAGTGGTTTTTGAAACTGTAGGTCCAGTCCCGATTAGCCTTACTGTGCATAAAGTGGACTTAAAATATCAAATCAATCAGTACTTCCACTAGCCTCTGCGATGGCGCAGCGAAAAAAAAAACATCCTTGCCTTATAATCAAGAGATCTCGGGTTCGATACCCGGTGGAGGTACAAGTGGTTCTTGAAATTGTAGGTCCAGTCCCGATTAGCCTTACTGTGCATAAAATTGACTTGAAACATCAAATCAATCATACAGTACTTCCACTAGATATCAAAAACACGCAACTCTCCTCCATTTTTTTTCTTGCCTTCCTCTAACAATTTAACACATTTATTTTTTTGAAATATGCCCCGCACACATATTTCCTACCTACCAACAACGGCACACAGAAAAAAAAAATATTCCAGCTACCAAGATGCATGCTTCAAATATATAAAAGCAAAAAAAAACATGAAACACCTTCTATATTCTCTCTCTTTTTGCATGTTTTGTGAGTATATTTTCTTCCACAATACATAAGAGCTGGTTGGTTTTTCAGGAAGTTACCTTCCTTCCACAATCTCTTATATCTGTTTGGCTTGTTTCAAGAATCAACTCACGAAAGCAATGCCATACTTATAAATCAAAGCCAACTCATGCAAGCTAAGAAACAAAATTACTTACTTTTGGAAAATCCTGCAGAAATGTTCTTCACTGGCGTTCAAAATGAAATAGAACTTTCTACACCAGCACTTTAAGTTTTATACGGTTTTGTAATGAGGTCAAAAGTGAAATGTTAGCCAACGCAACGTGGACCAATAGAAATCCGAGACAATCTTCTCTAGAACATTCTTCCCTTACATTTCAGCCACGTCAGTTAACAGCATAGGTAGCAGTGATGCGATGCGATGCATTAACTAACGTCACTATTTTTCAACAGTTGTCAGACCTGATGTTAACAACCTGCTGTAACCTAAGCATCATGTGTATTGAAATATAAACAAAACAAATTGTATACGTCAGTAGGGAATTCTTCCACGAGGAAGTATAACTTCCGTCGTCCCAAGGCCTACGTATTGTTGAATTTGTGTCATTGTGTCAACATTGATAGCACACGCAGAGAGGAGAGGGAACAAAATTGTAGTTTTTCTAGATGTGCTTGCGTCACAATACAGAAATAATAAAAAGCACGCGTGTGTGCGACACATCGTTCCCGAGAGAGAGGTAGGTTTACAAAAATCACAATATATAAACATTTGACCGAGACTTGGAAAATTACAATAAGGTGCATTCATCCTTCAAGAATAAGAGAGTACATTATTTACTCATCACGCTGTGTCAACGCAACAAATAAAGGCGCGGAACGTGGAGAGAAAATAAGGTTTTGAGGTTTTGGTGAACCTCAATTAATAAAAATAAGTTTTTTTTAAAGTTTTGGTGTAAAAGCATTTTGTTTGTTTGCTTGCGTCACAATACAGGCAGGCGCGCATATGTGTGTGTGTGCGGCACATCGTGTTCCCGAGAGAGAGGTAGGTTTACAAAGGTCACGATATATAAACATTTGACCCAGACTTGGAAAATTACAATAAAATGCATTCATCCTTCAAGAATAAGAGAGTATATTATTTACTCATCACGCTGTGTCAACGCAACAAATAAAAGCGCGAAACATGGAGAGAAAGTGAGGTTTTGAGGTTTTGGTGAACCTCAATTAATAAAAATGAGTTTTTTTAAAGTTTTGGTGTAAAAACATTTTGTTTGTTTGCTTGCGTCACAATACAGGCAGGCGCGCATATGTGTGTGTGCAACACATCGTGTTCCCGAGAGAGGTAGGTTTACAAAGGTCACAATATATAAACATTTGACCGGGACTTGGAAAATTACGATAAGGTGCATTCGTACTTCAAGAATAAGAGAGTATATTATTTACTCATCACGCTGTGTCAACGCAACAAATAAAAGCGCGAAACATGGAGAGAAAATGAGGTTTTGAGGTTTTGGTGAACCTCAATTAATAAAAATGAGTTTTTTTAAAGTTTTGGTGTAAAAACATTTTGTTTGTTTGCTTGCGTCACAATACAGGCAGGCGCGCATATGTGTGTGTGCGACACATCGTGTTCCCGAGAGAGGTAGGTTTACAAAGGTCACGATATATAAACATTTGACCCAGACTTGGAAAATTACAATAAAATGCATTCATCCTTCAAGAATAAGAGAGTATATTATTTACTCATCACGCTGTGCCAACGCAACAAATAAAGGCGCGGAACGTGGAGAGAAAGTGAGGTTTTGAGGTTTTGGGGAACCTCAATTAATAAAAGTGAGTTTTTTGAGGTTTTGCTGATCCTCAAATGAGTAAAGTGAGTTGTTGATGTTTTGGTGCTGTTTTCTACGCTGGGAAACATCGTCAGCACAATAAATAAGGCACGGAACATGGAGAGAAAGTGAGTTTTTGAGGTTTTTTTGATCCTCACTTGATGTTGGTCAACCCGGCCACTACCACTACTCTGTCTCTTTTGTATAAAATCTCCATGTCGCTAGTCGCCTGCCGTTTATGCCGTTTAAGCAGCTTCCAGACCGAAGCGTAACGCGACAAGCGACTAGCCTCGGTAATCAATGCAACGTTTGGAACTGATACAGCACGGTAAGCTGCAAATACTGCATGTCGCTTGGTTGTGTCACTCAAACTGGCTACTTTATCAATGTTGTGCACCGTGACGCCTCCACTTGTTGTCGTGCACGGGCGGTGAATATTTTAGTCTACAAGACAAAGGAACCCGTGTCTCTTGTCGATGTTGAAGCACACTGTCGCTTGTCGCCTCCGTCAGAATTCTTCCCCTGACCCCCTTCAAGGAGACTTCATCAAAGCGACAAGTGGCAGAGGACAATGGACAGGCAACACTGGCATGGACGTCAGCAGGATTTTTTCCAAGGAGGGGCAAGGAAGGATTGTTTTTTTCCAGGGGGAAAATAATCCATATTTTCCCCAATGTTCTCTAAAAAAACATTGCCTAAATTTGAATTTATCATGTTCGTGCATTAATTAGCACATATTATTGTTGCTGAAATGAAATTATATGTGTGAAGAAATATATAATTTTTGGTTGACTTTCATTTTCCAGGGGGCACGCCCCCCTCCTTGCCCCCCTTCTAGACGCCCATGAACACTGGCGACTTCAATCTAAAGCAAGAAATTCACCGCTAATGCGCGAAAAACCTAATGCATCGACCCGCAAGCGACATGTGCAGCTTGCCCTGTCGCATCGATGCGAAAGGTCGAATTGATTACTGAAGGTTCACTTCCAAGCGTTACTTATCTCTTGTCGCTTGTTACCTATTGCGTTTCGCATGGTAGCGTCCCAATAAAGTTCACACAGTTGCGGCATGATGGGCCGCACAAGCCTGCTTTGATTTCTGAAATCTTCAAACAACACAAAAGGTATGCAAAGTAAAAATTAAGAGTAAGCGATTAGGGTAAATGTGATTATTATCTCAATTCCACGTGGGGAAAAAAACTACTTAAGTACGCCACTGACTGCGCCCTTCCCGCGAGAGGAACTCTTGTTTCCCCCTCCCCTTCCTAAGTCTCTGTACCGAGACAGATACGTGCAAGCTATGCGCTCTCAATTTACGCCGTAAAACGCATTTCACAACTATTGCCCAATTCGTTATGGCACGTAGCTGCTTACATACAGGGAGAAATCATGTGACCTACAAGAATTGTGATTGGTTGGACGGGTTTTGCAATATTGATTGGTACCCACAACGGATGAAATTGTATTAAAATTTCAACACGTAAATTAGACAAGTGATATTGTCACCAGGTTCCAAAAAGAATAGTAACCATTTTTTTCGTGAGGAAAACTGCATAAATGATAATTTTCAAAAACCACATGCATGGTCTCGACATTTTAAAATGACCTTGAATATACTAATTTATCAAATTATAGTGGTTCCAACAACATATGTACTCTCACTCGGTCCTTATAAGACCACGTTTACACGTATGTGTGTATGTCTGTGTGTGTGTGTGTGTGTGAGGTTAGATTAGCTGAAAATAGATGGCGCAAGATAATATGAATGTTGCCATGTAACTAGTTGTAGGTTAGGTTAATCCATTAAAAACCGTAAAGGGTAATAAATCTACATGAGGTAAACTGGCATACATTGTAACACTATGTATTTGTGTGTGTTGCCAACATTTTATCTTACAGGTTCAAGCTGACTCACTTTGTAAGGCACAATATATATACAGTGTTTGTGTGTAGGGTGTGTGTGTGTGAGGTCAGATAAGCTCACAATAGATAGCGCATGATATTATCAGTGTTGCCAAGTCACTAGTTGCAGGTTAGGGTAACTTGTGCATGATCATATAGGGAAATTTTAATGGAGTGAATTGCCAGAACTGTATGTCACATGAACTGTCTCGACCAATAAGAGATGGCTCATTTGAGAGAAAATGGCTCATTTCTTTATTTTTAACCCGAGCACCTACACTACTCTACCATAATCTGTAAGGCTATGTAAAGGTGGGTAGGTGAGGTTATATTATTTCGTAATAGATTGTGCATGATCGAATAAGTGTTGCCAAATCAATAGTTGTAGTTTAGTTTAACTCGCGAAACACTCTATGGTAAAATTTTCATGGGGTGATTTGGCAACACTCTCTGAGGTGAAGTCACTTCCTAACACGCTCACTTCCGGTGACGTCACTTCCAGCCACGCCCAAGAGTTCCAAATGAACTACATATGATGACCCAGAATCGTGGATATCCCACAACTGTAATGCTTCCCAACTTGCTAATATCTGGTATGTACTACATATTTGCAAGGAACATCGCTTTTCGAACTCGGCTTTAATTTATCTTAGATGCACAAGTTATATATATGATTTTCAGCTGGATGAAAATTTGAAATATTTCATGGCAAAAAATGATATAACCAGTTTGTAGGTTCAATACCGCTTTCATATTTCTTTGATTGTAGCTTCATGTAACTATTTACACCAAGAAATGAGCATTTTCTTTGTAATGCATCATATATTTTCAATTTTTATTTAATATATGTTTGAATGGAATAATTTGCATTGATGTGAAAGGAAACAATCAGCATTGCCGATAGACAGGCACTCCTTGAACAATTTGTATTACATGTTTATAATTGGTATTATTTTTTAAACCCAAAGTAAATGACATATCCAAGAAGAATATTAAGAAACACGTGCAATGAAATTCTAACATGGCATTTTCTTTTATTTCAGGTACTACGAGTTGAGTAAGGGAGATCATGCCATTTTTCATATTGTGGCTGTAACCTTATACGAGGACGATGTAAAGATTTGTGCAGAGGAACCACATAAGGATATAAAAGTAAGAAATTCATAAAAACATGAGATAAAAATGAAATACTTACTTAAGAAATACATTCTATAAAATAAATGCAATGAAAATTTCACTATATTTTCGAGAACATCTGAATTATACCTGCTAAATGTGTAGACGTTTAGCCTAATTGTTACTGCTTTCATACATCACACTCCCATATCGGACCTCAATCTAGTAAAGTTAAAAAGAACAGAGGGAAGTGCTCTGCGTTGCACCATGCCAGGAAGCGGGTAGCAGGTGAGAGCTTCACAGTTTCTTGGTTACGGCGAAAAGGTGTAAAGTAATCAGCACTACACACCTTGCCGCCTTTACCCGATAGAGTTTCCTCCATCTACACACTTTGTACGACGCTGGGTGGGCGACGGAGCAACTTGAAGAGGTTGAAGAAAATATATCAATAGAGTATTGCAAGCAATATAGAAGTACTTCAGGCCACATTAAATTATACTCAAATACTAATTTTACTGCATGTACCAACAAACATATTGCTGGCTAGTTTTGACTAGAGTGGTTTGAAGAAAAAGTGGCTGAAGATGATGTAGCTGTCCCAACAATTTTATATCCAGTCAGGGGTGCCCTCCCTTAGAGACCAATGGCGCATCCCCCCAAAATCATTTCACTCGTCCCCCCATATCATGCATCCTCCCAAATCATCAAACCATGTCTACCGAATGTAACTTTTTTCTTACCATTACCGAACACTGTACTTGATCTAAACAGGGGTGGCCATCACTCAAGACCGGGCCCAAAATAGCTTGGATGAATACGTAATAACTGATGTCTATTTGAATGAAATACTATGTTAAACTGTTCTTATGTTTTAATTGTTCGATTTTTCGAAATAATTAAAGCTAGTACATTGATTGGTTAAATGTAGTGAACTAAATTATGTAAATATTCATATAAATAGTGTTTGTGAGTGGGTTTATATAACTCACAATTTGAATATTTAACACAAATTGTTACAAAACTTAAGATAAAGAAATAATATCCAACCTTGGCAAACGAAAGAACATGCTCCAGCCGTACATCCGATTCAATTATTGCGGCACGAGACATTACAGACCTCAAGCTAGAGATTCTTAAGCCCAGGATGCTAATACAATACGGCGATGAATATCGAGAATATCGCTTATGTCTTGCACTGCAGCTTAGTATGAAAATTCGCATTCATCTCAGAAAGGCGGCAAACACACTTTCTCGAAATATATTACGAGCGAAGCATTTCTTTGCAGTCTTTCATGAATATTAATATAATGGTGTTGTAACCGGATACAAGCACAAACACATGTATTTTCAATCAAACCTTACCGGATTTGTTTTACCTCGGAACAGCGAGTAAGAAGTAAATGGCGAAAAGTACAGAAAATGACAGGCAAAGTCAAGTCACAAGAAACAACAGTTAGTTTTATAGAACAATGATGTATTTGTGAACTAAAAACACATATAAAAGCAACAGCCAACTTACACCGATTTCACATTAGAAATAACTATTTATCTTGAGAGTCCGAGACACTAAATATTCCAAGCAACCATTTCTGATCCGTCCTCCATAGGCACTCTCGAGTGTTGCCAGATCCTAATCCAAGTTCTTTTTACAAGTACGATATTACTAAGACAAAAAGTAGTAAACCTATCTGGTCCCCTTTTCGTAACCCCCCCTTTTTTTAAAAGAGATTTGTTTTCTACATAAAAAAATCTTCCATAATACACTTGATCGAGAATAAATTTTCACAAACATTTCCCATATACTAACAATGATGTTGATAAAGTTAAAAAAACATAAAGTGTTCCCCTGTGAATAGCACCACGCCATGAAGGCGTATAGGGGGTGTGGGAGTAACACCCCACACTTTCTTGATCCGGTCGTGAGTGGGGGTGATGTGATCAGCATCACGCTCCTGACCGCCTTTAACCCCCAGGGTTTCTCTCAGATACCCATGTTATTGGACGCTTGTTGGGCGCCGGTGCCGCTTCCATCGTTAGAAAAATTCCCGGATTTGAACCGGCCGGGAATCGAACCCGGGACCTTTAGCATGTTAGTCAGACGCGTTACCGACTGAGCCACCGTGGCCACATTGATGTTGATACTTTGATAAAAAGAACTTTACGTTAAATGCACCTTAACATCCAATAGATTTGATACGCACATTACAGATCAAAGTTATACCTTCTTAATACATCACGAGGAATAGATGCTAAATATTCTCTATTTCTGGAATCATCACAATTCCATTGTTTAACATTTCATACATGCTGATTTCCATAGGTTTACATGTTTCTCAAATCAAGTGGGTCTATTACAAACATAGTTTTAAATCCAATAACTAAATAATGACCCTCAAAACAATTGTTGCTTTTGTGAATTGTTAAGTTCAGATCAACCGTTTACCTTTTCAAGAAAAAGATTTTGAGTAACATTTACTACAGACTTAGAAACCAAAGTTAGGGTCCGTCTAAGGCCATGGCTTGTGTATACCCTTAGTCCGCCCACGTAACACATATGTTACCAAAAATTTATGTCCCTTGTAGCTTCTGTAACACATATGTTACAAACAGCTTTAGGTACAATTATCGAGGGTTTGACCACTTATATTTGTATATTGAGGTTTAAACACTGACAGTTCGTTCGGGAACATGTGTTTACGAAAATTCCAAATACCCCCTCCTTTCTCGGAATATGTCACGTGTTTGGGCTCACCCAAACACGTGTTGGCTCGACAATTGACAGACACAATGAATGCTTGGTATTTACGATGCTGTTTTCCTCCAAGCTTCCAACGCTGTGATTTAGTACTGATAAGGCACACATTCTTCTTTGTGTTAAGACCTGGTGATCCAGTCGAAAGTAATGGCAGGAGGTCAAAGAGAGGGGGGATTGGATGAGGTTTAGCCGTGTCAGCTTTCTGTCGCCTCTATGTTAGAAATGCAATGAAGCTTGACGATAGCCAGAGACCAGAAGCCAGAAAACAGAAGCGTGAGTCTATCCAGATGTATAGACAAAACAAAGTATTTCAAAGGCTCCCTTCCCCCCTCTGTTGGGAAAGGCGTCACTATAAACACCGTAACCCCACCCCCCACGGTTGGGGCATCCAAATTTTACATTGTTGCATGCACTGATGTTCTGCAAAACAAAAGTTATCAGAAGTAGATTGGTCCCATAGTGTCAATTATAACAATTTTATGAAAAATATGCAAATTCGCTAAAATTCGCTAGAGTTTTACGTTTTGCCTTATTATTCAAATTGTATTGCACCCACGAACATTAATCATGTTTCATTCTGTTGCGGAAGGTCCATTCTTTAAAAAAAGCAAAACTTCCGGTTTTCTCTCCAAAATAGCTGGAGAAGAGGGGTCAAACTCCATATTTTTAAGTTTTTTTTCATTGAAATTCGGGGGATGCAGCTCCCGCACATAACCCCCCCCCCTCCCCGCGTTTGGGGCATCCAAATTTTACATGGTTGCATGCAATGATGTCAATTGTTTTCGAATAGGAAAATAATTGAGATGCTGTAAAATGAAGTAACATGCAGTCGTAACTGTCGTTAAGCAGTAATAAAGTGGGGATTTATTTATTTATTTATTTATTTCGTCTTCTTTTACATGGCGAAGTTATGGCTGTGGAGCCTTTTGTTCCACTTGACCATGTGCACAAAAAAATGAATATGAAATAATTAAAATATTGAAAAAAAGGAAGAAAAAAAATATATAAAAATTACAGAGAAATTAAAAAATACAAAGAAAAATTACATATAAGAAAGGTAATCTAACCTATACATACGGACACACACACTCACACTCACACTCACACATACATATTTTAGCCCTTACACACGTACAAGCAAATACATAACACTACACTTACTTAAGCACAGTCCAATATTACACATACTTAAAACACAGTCCAAAACGGTATACTTTGACGATAATTTATCTTAACTATTACGCTAAATCATTTTTGTGCCTTACGTCCTTCTATCATTCTCTGCACCCGCCATATTATTAAGGAAATCAAACATTTAATTTTCATTGTATAATATGTGTAACTTTAACAATTTCTTGAACGCCACAATTGAGGAAGAGACATGAATTTCAGGTGGCAGCTTGTTCCAAAGGCCTGCTGAGGTAACAGTAAAAGAATTTGCATAAAAGTTGGATTTGTGGAGTGGAATGGACAGCAAAGACCTTTCGCGCGATCTGGTGTTGCGGCTGTGAAAGTCGGAAAGATGTTGAAATCGGTTATAGAAATATTGCTTTGCTTTTATTTGGAGGATTTTGTACAGTAAAATTAACTTATGGAAATTACGCTTATCGCTTAATTTAAGCCACTCGACCTTCGCAAAGTACGATCTCAAATTTTCTGAATATTTTAGATCGAAAACGAAACGAATGCAGGCATTTTGAATTCGCTGCAGTCGTTTAGCTTGTTCGTGATTGACATCCAAGAAAGCAATGTCGCAATGGTCAACAATGGGAAATACAAGAAACTGGACCAGTTTAATTTTTATGCGTTCAGGGAGGACGTTTTTGAGCCGATAGAGTGAATGCAATGCACCGAAAGCTCTTCTAGATACAGAGTTAACTTGCTCTGCCCAGGTGAGATACTGGTTGAGTATCACACCCACATTCTTAACAGTAGTGGAGAAGAGCAGATGAATATCATTTACGTTGAGTCTAGGGAGGCTAGATTTATCTATTTTGCTCAAAATTCTAGGATAACCTACAAGAATACACTGGGCTTTAGTCGGGTTTAGATGTAAGCCATGGTGTGCTTACCAAGTACTTATTTGTTTAAGGTCATTGTTCACAATTTCTATTGCATGCAGTATTTCTTACGGGGGAAAGAGAAATATAACTGAAAATCGTCGGCATAGATATGGTATTTACAGCAGTTAAGCACCGTCGGGAGGTCGTTTATATACAGAGCAAATAAGAGGGGGCCAAGTACAGTGCCTTGAGGGACACCACATGGAATGTTTTTCCACGACGATTTTCCATATAGGTCAACGATACATTGTTGACGTTCTTGTAGATAGGAGCAGAACCAATTAACCGCGGAGTCGGAAAAATTGAATATCGATGATAATTTAGCGAGTAGAATTTCATGATAAATTGTCTGAAGAGCTTTTGTAAAAACTAGAAGTACCAGAATCGTAAGTTGTTTATTGCCCGTGGCTAGACTCATTTCATCGGTTACATTGACAAGAGCCGTGCAAGTGTTGTGGTTACTTCGAAAGACAGACTGAAAAGGATCTATTAAATTATTTCGCGTTAGAAAGTGCTGGTTTGATCGCTAACGAGATGCTCTAGGACTTTAGACAAGGCTGTGAGGATGCTGATTGGTCGGTAATCGTTGACGTTTATTATGTTGTTTGTTTTAGGTATAGGGCGTAGCAGGGCGAGTTTCCAAGACGAGGGAAATGCACCGGTAATTAAAGAAAAAAGAAAATATGAATGATAGGAGCAAGTACGTGCTAGAGATTTTTTTTAATCATTCGGATAGAAATTCATCTACTCCTACGGCCGATGACTTCATCTTCTGTAACGATTGTCTGACCTGTTCCGACGAAAAATAAGAAAAACAAAATTTTGGAGCAGTTGTGGAGATTGTTTCAATGTTACGAATCGTTTCGTGTTTCACATTATCATCGACGATCGGAAGATCACAAAAGTGATCGTTCAATACTTCCGGTGGAAATTTATTCACGGATTCGTGGTTTCTCCGTTTTCCAACTCCCAGTATTTTCAATTTTGTCCAGAGGACGTCAGGTTTGCTTTCGTATGTTAGTAGTTCAGACGGGAATCGACGCTTTGATTTTCGTACTTCCTGGGTGCAACGGTTCCTCAGGATTCTGTAATTTTCAAAGATGGATGTGTTGTGATCAAAGACCTTGATCGCCTTCCTATATTTCGTGTACGCTTTGTCACGCATCGCCATAAGCCGGTGCAACTCGTCCGTCAGCCAGGGGGAAGGGGGACGCGAAACACGCTTCTTCCTGACTGGAGCATATTTATCGTACAATTGGAGGATAAAGTTATTTAACAATAAAACTTGCTCATCCACTGTAGGTAACGTACTGATTAAATGCCATGGTACAAGGGCAGCGTCTTCATTTAGGCGGGATTCGTTAATGTATTTGAAGTCTCTATATGAAACTTGTTTTGCTTTGTATTTAGGAATGCGAAGATAAAGGGACACGTAAATTAAATCGTGGTAGGAAATTCCAGGCACTGGTATTTGGCCATGGCGCGTTACACGGTTTTCGTCAGAAACCAAGATGAAGTCAAGCCACGAGTCGGAAGTGGCCGTGTGGTGGGTTGGATTTAAATGGCATATGGAAAGATTTAAAGCAGAGAACGTATCACAGAATTCTATAACTTTTTTTTTTTTTTTTTTTGCTACATAGGTCGGTATTCATATCTCCCAGAACGATCGTGTGTGAATATTTTGGTAGAATGTTTGCAACGTCGTTCTCGAAGTTATCAAGGCGAGTGCAAGGTGGACGATAGACTACCGCCAGTAGGAGTTTTTGTTGACAGATACTGATTTCGAGGATTATATATTCCGATGAACCTTCATAGGCATCAGGCGACTTTGAGAGCATTTTGGCAGGGGCGTCCTCGCTCAAATATATTGCCACTCCCCCTCCCCCTTTTCCGATTCTGTCTTTCCTAAATAAACGAAATCCCGTAAGATGCACCTGACCGTCCGAAAGACTCTCCTTCAACCATGTTTCCGAGACCAGTAAGGCATGCACGTCTTTGTTTATTTCAATTATATTTTCTACTTCTAGGAAATGAGCGAGAATACTTTGCGCGTTGATATGAATTGAGTTAAAGCTGCCGGGTGCAAGATTCAGCTGCGGCCCAGAATATGGATAAACCGTTTTCGTTTGTAACGCTGCAGTTAAGTAGGAAAGGCCATTGTTGCTGTTTGTTGGAGAGGTACAAATGTTGCAAAGTTGGTTGAAAAAGTTCGACGTCGGCGTTGCCGGATTTACAGTACACAAATCGTCTCTATAAGCCATAATATTGCTTACGGTTTTTAGAAGTGCTGACAAATGGATGGAAAGAAACACATTTTAAACGAGATTACATATATAATTAGTTTTAAAATGATTTGACTTACCATAAAAATAGCGTTGATGAAAGGCAGGTGAAGTGAACACAGAAATAACACACTTCCCTTAGATTTAAATATAAAGACACTCAAATGGATGAAAAATTGATACGCAAAGAAAAAATAGTTTTGATTTGGTAGTGTATAGAATTAAATCGGCGGAGATGTTCGATTTGATTGGATGTTTGTTATTTAGTGTCGGTTGTCTTTCATTTTTCGCAAATAGCGAAGAAGAAGATAAGTGATGAGTGATGATATGATGAAATTGATGAAGGGACAGTCACCAAGAACACCCATTTAAAAACCAAGATTCGAACCAGAGGCCCATGTCGCCTAGCCTAAATGTGCTAACCAGTCCACCATGGAGGTCGGCTAGGAGTGGACATTATACCACATATTGTGTGCTCAGGATCAATCAATGGAAAGACCAGGCATATTATGTTATTAATATCACGTCATACAATTTGGCACGAATTGACATGAAATACATTGAATCGTGCATTTTTGCCTTTCAACTAAATCTTTGACTTAAGATTAAGCAGAACTAAAGGATAAATGATGAAACAAATTATCATTAGTATGGGATATTAACAGTCATTACGAATTAACTGACACAAACATCATTAAGCAGACTCGGTGGGCAAGCTCTAAGTGGTCGACATTCGATCTCGTCAGCAAAGTTCCCGGGTTTGAGAACTGTTCTTGTCACAGGTATTTGAGTATTTCGTCATCAATTTCATATGATGGTCAATCGTCCTTATCGTCGCGATTAGAGAACGGCGAAGATAAGTGATGTCACGTAACGAAATTATAGAAGTAACCATGATCGAAGAGTGCTTATTTCATTTCTAACGAAATCTCCTACAAAACCCGAATATAGGAAATATATGTATCTTCACATACGTTTTCGATTTCTATATTTAACTAGTCGTGGAGGCTGAGAACGGGAGAGCAATTTTCATTTCGAGAAACCGAGAGACATGGACACTCTCACGTCTCGTTTATTTTTGAAACATCCCTAATCGAATTGCTCTGCTTGTTATTGGTTTGTATTGGAATGATTGCCATTATTTTGGTAAATATGCGACATCGCCCGAACACCTCTCACTCGTTTATTTCATTAATTTGAGCATTGATACTTACCTATTTTGCATTGCGGAAGATTCCTTAACCCTTCGTACACCAAGATGGGTTAAAAATTGTCCACACTTTGATTCGGATAAGAATTCTTATGGATGTTTCTTTAGTATGTTGTCATAACTCAGGTTTTGTGTCAAAAATAATATAAATTTTATTTTCTGTCATTCAATACTTTTAATTTCTAGAAAATAACCCAAAATTTAAAAAAAAGTTTACGTGGTGGACATAAAGTACCCACCCTTGGTGTAACGTGTTACCATAATGTGCATGTAAAATAACCGAAAACAGGAAGAGGAAGATGTGTTCTTTGTTGCAAAGAAGCCAGATCGAAAAATGTAAAGTTGAACAAGTTTGCAAAAACAACAATTGTATGTGGAAAATGTGAAGCCTTTTTTTGTTGAGAGCATAGTGAAAAAAAGTGACGTGTGCCGCTCTTGCAAACGCAAGACTATTGATTCAGAGTAACCAACAATGACTTTTGGAAAGTAATGTAAGACAATAATGCTTACTCTGTAGCTTCCAACAACAAAAATAATTTATGTCTGTAGTACTACATCCTTGCTCTTATAATTCGGGAAATATGTGAATAGAATTTCCATAATGTTAAAATATATTGTAAGAATAACACATAAAAATGGTGATATACTTAATACCTGCTCTGTTCGTAGCCTTCAGTTGTCCTAGTTTATAGTTACTACAAAATAAATAAGAATATTACATTTTCTGGGACAGAAAATAATGATTTGTGTGGTGGACATTTTTTTAACCCTCCCTTGGTGTGCGGTGTTACGCGTAACCCCTTGGTGTACGTAGGGTTAATGTGAATTTATGCATTTTTCCCTAAAATGGTGTCAACGTTTTATATTACGAGTCATTATTTGTATTGCTTGTCCCACTTGGGTAGCAGAAAATATGGCGTGCACTCGTCATGGATCATCACGCGTCGTGCTTGTGTTTTGTCGATTTGGAGTGGGTATGCAGTGTTTTAACCTTCTTCACCGAAAAATACCTACTTTCGTGTTCATTATGTCATCACAAACCATTGACGGATAGCCCCCAAAAAACATTCACGATAGCCCCGAAAACCATTGACGGATAGCCCCCAAAAAACATTCACGATAGCCCCAAGAAAACATCCACTATAGCCCCACGGACCATTTCCGGAAAGGTTAGGTTTAGCTGGGTTGGGTTAGGTAAGCATAGTTAAAAAGAAAAATTCTCGTAAGGAAAAGGCACGTTTGGAAACACTGGCGAGACCGTGTGACTTTCGACGCTCGCGCCATCTGCAGGTACATATTGGAAACAACGGCATAATGTCAGAAAATGCAAGTTCCTTACATAAAAAGTGATTATTTCTTGCTCTGCAGCATTCTATGATGAAGTTTTCAGTTTCCGCGAAATAAAAAACCTTGAAGAAATTCGACAATGCTACAGAAACTGATTTCAGTGAGTAGTTTCTCCTGTTCATTTGAAGAAATCCGTTCGGGCGATATCGCATATTTACCTATTATTCTCCTGTAGGTCAACCATAACGACGATTTATGATGAAATAAACAGATAGAAGGGCATGAACAAGAAATTCATGCCTGTCCAGGACTCCAACCCAGAACCTTATGTAACGAGATTTTAATTCAGGAGAAAACGTTCGTGTTTCGCTTTTCTTTCTCTTTCCTCTACTTCTGTTATTTTGTCATACATGTATAATTAAAATGGATCTGAGACAATATGTTGTGATTCATAATGTGTTGCTTAGATGCTACAGATGCGAACTCCAACCTGTAATAAATTATTCTTTTCTTGTGATACGAACCACTACGTGCCTTCACCGTGTATCGAACCCAGGGACCCTTGATTACAAGGCGACGACATTATCACTACGCCATCGAGGAGGGCCTTTGACAAAATGTGATTCACTCGATCTCTAACATATTTTCTTTAAACATTTTTGTTTTCTTGTTTCTTTTTTTTAACTACTCTTAAGAACCTCGCGAACTGAGAACGGATCAGAACGGAACAGTTTCGCTTCCGGTGTCTCACTGCGCCATAACCCTCAAGATAAACTGCGAACTTGTAGCCGGAAATTCTGTGCTTCCGTTCCGCACGTTCCCCTGTATTAGGCGTTACACCACTTGATTTCAATAGAAGCAGACAACAGAAGATCTGTTGCCGGATTTTTTTCCGTCTCAGTACGCGACTAGCTTTATACGACTCTGTTTGTGCTTAGCATTTCTTCTTGTTTCATGGGAAAAAATGAAGCATGCAGGCTGTATAAAAATCACCCCGTGCAAATTCATAGAAAGCTGACTCTCGACAACTAATTTACAGGTTTATCACTAACGTAACCATTAGGAAACTATTCGAACTTTTTACGTTACACTAGAACTCACAATTAAACTTCGTATTACAAACAAAAGTGTATTTAGATCATAATACTTCTTCACTACCCAAATTAAAACATTCACATTTCCAAAATCACTTGCATTATTCCAGCAACATCCATAATATCTCTCACCTCTCCACTCACAATCAAATGTTTTTAAGGTTAGTTCATAACCATAAAAGACTACCCAATTGAACAAAACAAATTACGTCATAATAGACAATTAACATTTTAAACATATTAAACACCTAAAAGGATACAATAAGTTGGTGCGTATCAAACTTTAACTGATATAACTGCAGATGAAACAGTACTTACAACTAATAATGTACTATCTATTCTTGTATAGGCTCCCAGGCAACAGGTATCTCGTGAGCCATTCAATCTTGCAAACTACGGGTGAAGGTCACTGACTAAAGTGTGTCAAGCAGAGATGAGCTCAGGTGTTCCTGTTATCAACAACGTACGAAATAAGGAGGAACACAGCTTTATATCAAACTAGACGTATGTTTTGGTCCCGTCATTGCTTGTAGAACACTTTCTCGTCGTGGCCTTGAAGTTCCCTCATAGCACTCCTACGTAATGGCCTGCAAGAGGGATATATCCCCATTGAGGGGAGGAAAAGTGTTTGTGTGTGTCAGGGTCCTTCGACTTTCGTGTTCTTCATTTCAGAACGCGTTCTGTATCGTCGACTTAATCCAATCTATCCGTTGTAGGTTTTAGTTTCTGTTTCTATTCGGTTATTTCACATTGTCTTCCTGCTTATGTTATTCGCGACGAAGGTTCTGGATTCGATAATATGGACAATAACGGGATTGTGTTGGTTGGTTGATTTGGTGTCTTAAGTCCACTTTAGGCCAATCGGGACTGGACCTACAGATTAAAGTGGAATCCAAACCACTATATGCGTCCACCGGGTATCATACCCGAGACCTCTTGATTACCGTACAAGGTGACGACGGCTACACTGCGCCATCGGGGTTTGTGCTCGAAAGGAATGAATTAATTTTGGGTGATATGATATACAAACATTGTAAGGCTATTGATAGGAAAGCTATGGAAAACTGCTAGTTTCTGTATTGTGGTGAGGAAACCATAAACTTGTAACAGAATCTTCTATACTGTAAAACCTGGGTTCGAATATTGGCTACGACATGTGTCTGTTGTTTAATTGTAAAATGTAATCCATAGAGATATGGTACGGATATACAACATATTACTCGCATAACGTCGAATTTAAAAAATATTGTGTGCGCCTCTCTAATAACGTAGAGGTAATGTCCTTGCTTTTTAATGCAGGGGTTCTGGGTACGGTATCAGGTGAAGGCACATAGTGATTCGGATCCTACTTTATACTGTAGGATATAAAGTGGACTTACAACACAATCTAAACTTCAAAAAATTGATTTAAGGCACAACACTCTCCGTAAACAATAGTCACGTGACCCTCTTTGCCTTCTGTCAAACTGACCTTTGCGTGGAAGACGCTTTACGGTGTTACGATGATCACCCAATCATCAATAGGTCAATGCGTGTTGCCTGCTCTCCTGCATTACTTGCTACAATTAAAGTCTTATGGGAAAGAACCTTTATCCACCACTTAATAATCCCTTCGTGTGGAGCCTTCGGCGCACAGTACTGGTAGATATTTTCTTATTAAGTGCCGCTGCAGCCATGTATGTAAAAGTTGAAGAAGTCTCTCATCGATTCCACTTGGCTACTATAGCAATATACCGATCATCAGAGGGGGTGGTAACCCTTGGATGACAGGGCACAGGTCTCCGGATAACTGTTTGACTTGTTTGGAATTGTTTCCATAATCGAGAATTACCGAATGATCAACGCCAAAGAAAATAGCGTCATCTTTGTTTTACTGGAAGACAGTGTAAAAAAAAAAAACATTACATTCTTCTAATATTATTCGTAGGTTTCAAATATATTTGGATCGGTATATGCTCTCCCTTGTACTCTTAACTTTGATCGTATAAAATGTAATCACTACGAAAGCAATTTGAACGAAGTTGTGTTCTTAAATTTTATCAATATGCAGAAATTACTTCATATATCGTAACAAAATATGACATTCATTCGTCCTTTGAGGCAAAAATTATAAACATACCATTAATATCAATGGAAAAAACTTATGAAAATCTACGTCATACGCTTTGGAAAATCATTACACACATATCAAAATAAATTACAGAACATTCAAGAGTTATTATTCGCATAAAACAATTAACCTTTCAAGATTTTCAGGAGTACAAAAGTGGCATGTTATTCCTTTCTTTTCAGTTCAATCTAATTCAATACAAATTACCATGCCGTGAAGATTTGCATCCATGTTCTTTTGATGAAGATACCTGAATCGAGCTCACTCTTGATCTTACACAAGTATTTTTAAAAAGTCTAATCAAAGGGCAATATTTATCTCTGATGTCATGGAAAAATTTAAATGCTTTTTCCATTAATATATAATTCTTATTATTAACTTAAATGTAAGTTTCAAAATATAATTCCCAATTCTGTACCGATGGTCGCGCAAACTAGTAGCTGTAGTGAGCACTACACTCTCGACATCACCCAATTCGGCCTACGTCATCCAATAAACCTTCCATATTCCATGTTATAAGTACATAAGATACATTTTTAATGTAACATATACACATAAAGTTGAAATAAAAAAAATACGTTTCAAACATTCCGCCATCAGTTACATATGTAAAAGTTAGTACATTTAACATCGATCTAATTTTTAATTAGCGTTCATTCATTTACGTCATAATTCGTAATACATCAAAACAATCAACTCTTTTCGTTTGGCCAAGACAAATCTTTAAATTTTAAATTTTAGAACTTGCGTCGTATACATTTTTCTGTAAAGTAAAAGTAAAAAGAAAGTAAAATGCTCCCCTGTGCATATCACATGGCATGAGGCGTATAGGAGGTGCAGGGGTAACGCCCCACACTTTCTGGATCCGGTCGTGAGTGGTTGTGATGTGATCAGCATCACGCCCCTGACCACCTTTACCCCCAGGGTTTCCCCCAGGTACCCAGGGATCGAACCCGGGACCTCTAGCATGGTAGTCAGACGCGTTACCGACTGAGCCACCTAGTCCACATTTTTCTATATATCTTTAAAATTGATTTATAAAATTTACCAAATAAAGCAAGGGTGTAACAAACTACACTGATTAACCACACGTTTGTAATTGTGTATTTACGACAGAACTGCTTCATTTTGCCACCATGAGGTTCTTTTCTTGAGGAATGGTGGTCCAAAGGAGGGTATGACCCCAAACAAACACCAATTGGGCACACCACGTAATTACAACAATACTAAACACATCACTCCACGGGTGAACACTTGTACTTGGATACAATGCAGTATTGACAAATCTACCGAATGCGCAATATAATCAGTAGGTACCAACTGAGTTACGTCTTTACTGCAAAAGCCTCTACGTCTCGGCACTTTAGGGGTATATGCAGTAAGCGACATTTTAAAACCTCTTTGTTGAGTTAGGGATGCGGTTATATGAGCCGTTTTTTACAACACACGATGCGTCTTGGTAAAGGTTATATGAAATTGCAAAAATATGATATTCGCCAAACGACGTCGATATCGGGTTTCCGATATAAATGATTCAGTTATCTTCCTTCCTTTTCCATCTCACGTAAATGGCGTTCAAGATAGTCTATCAAAGGGAAACGGAAACTAACATCCTCTCTATTCACCGCCGTTCACATTCCAATACAGCATGCACTTGGGTTTTCTCCGGTATCGGCCTTTGCATGCATATTGTGCTGAAGAGCCGCATACAATGAGAAACAGATGGGACAAGATGACTCGGACAGGTTGATCGGGGAGGTGCTCGACTGGTACCAAAGCCAATCAGCAAAACGTTCAAAGTAGAGTACTCGTTTTGCAAGGGAAACATTCGGAACACTGCAAACGTGTCTTCGAGGGTGCGACACCACTCTCCACCTTAGCCTGGGAAATGCTGCATGTGAGCGTGGAGAAGCAAACCTGAACCAGTAACACATCGCTGTCGATGTATGCACGACTAATTGCTAAGAATCACACACACAGCGTAAAGAAACTTTCTAGCGAAACTTTGAATAATGAGGAAAATTATATTCAAAGCTAAAATCTCCATGTCACAAATCGATTCGGTATGCTTGCACCTTGGTGGGTATAAAGTTTCTTGTCAGCAGGATGCGCTTGCCACAATGAAATCCTCCCCATTGTAAAATATCGTTAATGTTATTGTTGCGCAGAAATGTACTTATTGGTACATGTTTTCAGTCACATTCGAATATAGGGAACAATGCGATATCGAAACAGTGTATTGAAGGATAAACACAGGGTTAGCCAAAAAAGAATAGACAGTTTCAAAGTTTTGCTGAAAGAAGAGGTTAAATAATAGGGCTGAAATATTTACATAGTTTGAAGAGAACGTCCTCAAGTTTAGATAGGTAAATTTCAAGTGTTTTTGAATGATCCTTTCGTAATACGACAGATACAAAGGCAATAGTCCACTTCTCCCCAAACGCGACTTTTCCCTATGAACAGGCAACTGTAGTTTCAATAAATTTCTTGCTCTAATCGTAGATTGATTGGCTTGTGCTTGGTTTTTTAATATACCGTGATCTAATACGACGCTGAACGAGAGTAAAGGATTTTTTTTTCAAATTCAATCACGCTGAAAACTTTCTCCAACTGGCTAGCGGCCATACTGTTCAAATTACCTCAACGGTGCTCACTTGATGCTGACGTCACGAAGGCTACATAAAAAGGTTGTCGTCGTTGTAAACTTAAAGACTTTCTGTATAAAACAACACTTCATGGTATCTGATTTAATACACAAATTTCAATTATAAAACGTTTAAACTATCTATATTTCTTTAGGCTAATGGTCTTCAGATCTATTCTGGTGGTATGATCAGTCGTTTACAAATTGCTTTCTCAGCTTTTGCAGAGAATTTGCTCAGATAGCACATAAGCTTGGGGCAAGTTTGGGATAGCTTTCTTTTAGCTTGTCAAAGCAAGCTTGACATGGCAAGCTCGATGTAAGCCTGATGCATGTGATAAGGATGCATTTTTTTTAAAAAATTAAACAACAGACACACCCATTTAATGTAACAATAGAGATACTTATTAAACATAAACAATAGTGACAAAATGGAATAAAACTGAAATATAGTGGAATGAATTCCAATGTGAATAAAGCACCAAGGATTTTTTTTCATGCGGCGTACACTAGATGGCAGTGCTACTCAAATGTAAAATAAACATAAGTTTTAGTAACATAAATAAGGATAACTTTGATTGTAATTATTTAAAAAAATGTGTTTTCTTATCCTTCGAAAGATGTGTGAATATTGAAGTTGCAACGAAGATCAGAAAATAAAAGTGGTGAATAAAAGTGAAACTCCCATGAAAAATATATTTATCCCAGACTATATAATCAGGAGCTAAGTACTCGAGCCTTCTCTAACCTTGCTTTGCCGATTCGACTTGCAACGCGACGTACTGCATAGCATACGCACAGGGAGCACCGCACGTTCATAGGCATTCAGTGTCGGACAGTTATCATCACGGCACTGGAGGAGATTCAGCTCTTTCTCATTTTTGGCGATTGCTGCTAAATAGCAGTCAATCCTTTTTTCGTTGGCTGTGGTTTCTGTTCTCGTTTCTCACTGGTTGTTTGGTTCAAAAATCTTTGTTTGTAAAATGTGTTTTCCGAGACTTTGACTCCGACTCTCCTTCACGTGAAAAGTGCAGCTTCCACACTCGCCTTTGCAAAGTAGTGTAAGCGAAGCGATGAATAAAGGGCTCCCCCAACAAGTTGGGGGTACTGTCCCTTAAGAGGTCAGAGCCAGAGGCCGGAACAAGCATGAAAACCCAAATTTCCGAAGCTCCTCCATGGATTCCCGAGCTCGATCTAAGTCATCACTTGCCAAAAAAAGCAGAAATTTCCAGAGCGAACAGACTCCAGACAGAACAAGACCGAAGTAAACACACAGACACCAGTGCTGTACAATTTCCTTCTTTCGAACTACGACCCCAAATACAAAACGCCAAAAAAAAATCCTAAAGCAAATCCTAAAATATGTGTCAAGAGCTTCAGTTAATGAAATAGTTTTCACCAGAAACGGAATACCTATAAAATCTACTGACCCACACTTCTCCACCATAATCAGAGACAATGCTTCCTACCGAATTTTTGGCAAAAATGCCAATATGAAGCCACTCACCTCTACACGTCAAAAGCAACCTAATCCGCCTAAACGAGCACCAATGCTATCAGTGGTGATTCGGGGTGTGCCCCCTGAATACACCGACACAGAAATCGCTCAAGAAATTCAGGCTGAAGGACACACCATCCACAAGGGCATGAAAAATCGAAATGACAACGGACCAACCTATATGGTTCGAATACTGACAGTAGATAAAGATACCTAGGGCGAACTATTGCACAATGGAGCCTATATAAGTAGTGCTAATTGATTGTTTCAAAATAATACTTGGTACGAGCCCTTTTTTTTATGGATTTCAAGAGGGTTGATATTGAAATGGACATGTGGTCCCGTATACGTAGAGTGTAACTGCAGTTTGAAAAGTGTTTTTGCAGCGAGTATGACTTGGTCCAGAATATGTGTGCGTAGAAACGACTGGATGTTTTGAGTTGTAATAGTAAAGAATCGTAGCAGATCCTCCACAGTGATTGGGTCCATTAATGAATTTGCCGGTTTGGTTGAACTATCTATAGTTCGGATCGGAACAACAAGCTCAGGGTGGCAGTGGTGTTGACGTCCTGGAAGGATCGACTCTGTGCTTTCGACAATATATATAAGTAGTGCAATTGATTGTTTCAAAATAATACTTGGTACGAGCCCTTTATTTTATGGATTTAACCTCAGTGGTAGCATATTTTGACGATTTTTTTGTTGCTTTTATAGCGTTTGACGACTTTTCAGTGCAATTATCACCGCATCTATTTTTTTTCCACTCATACTTGGTACGAATGCCACGATCTTACGTGATATAACTTAACCTATTCATTTTTTTATTACGTGCTAAACTACACGAGAGCCTCTACGTGCTTTGACCTACTTTAGAGTAGTGCATTTTAGAGAGTTCTGCGTCATCAAGTGAGCCACAGTGTTGCCAACCCACCCCTAGAAAATTTCACCATGGTGATATTTTACAGGCGAAGCTAACCTAACAATAGGAGTTGGCAACACTGATTAGTTGCTTCACAAACCACTTGTTTTTTTTTTAAACATATGATATTTCACAGGCGAGGCTAACCTACAAGTTACAAGTTGACGGCGTAATCTTCTATAAGATGATAAGTATGCAGTAAGATGAAGAAGACGCCAGCTGGCAATAGCGGTGTTAATGCTTCCTCCTCTCTACCCCCACCCCACCCCCCCCTCACCGGACCTTCTACCTTATGGCGGGAATCCAACGTTCTGGCGCAGTCCTTTGATCTACTTATTTATTTTACGACGTTTTTTACGGACTAAACTAACCTACAATGAGAGAAAAGTGGACAGAAGAAGTAGTGTATATTAGGCGTTTCAAAGTCACACTTGGTACGAGGCCATTTTTAGCCTCTTTTTTTATCAATTGAATATCACTTTTTGACATATTTTGACAATTTTTTGTCGATGTTTTAGCGTTTAGCGATGTTTTAGCGAAATTTCCCTTTTTTCCCACCTCACACTTGGTACGAGGCCTTTTTTAGCCTCTTTTTTTATCAATTGAATATCACTTTTTGACATATTTTGACAATTTTTTGTCGACGTTTTAGCGCTTAGCGATGTTTCAGTGAAATTTCCCTTTTTTTTCCCACCTCACACTTGGTACGAATGCCACGATCTTACGTGATATAACTTAACCTATCCTTTTTTATTACGTGCTAAACTACACGAGAGCCTCTAGTAGTGCAGGTGCCAGGGTTGACAAACATCAATTGGTGTTCACCAAAGTAGTGTAATCAACCCGGTTCACGGACATTAAGTGAGGATCAAAAAACCTCAAAAACTCAATTTCTCTCCACGTTCTGCGACTCATTTATTGCGCTGACGATGTTTCGCAGCGAAGAAAACAGCACCAAAACATCAAAAACTCACTTCAATTCACTGAAGTGAGCCACAGTGTTGCAAACCTACGAAAATTTCATCAAAACCTCAAAAACTCACTTTCTCTCCACGTTCCGCGCCTGACGAGTAGTAGGTGGAACCCAACGTTCTGGACCCATCCTTTGACCTACTTTTTATTTTACGACGTTTTACGGACTAAAGTAACCTACAATGAGAGAAAAATGAACAGAAAAAAAAGCTCTGGCATCACTTTTTTTAAGCTATTTTTACCTCCTGCTCTTATGCTAACTCGTCCTTTGACCTACACTTTTGAAATGACTTACGACATTTTCCTATAAGTCTGTCTCCTCTTACTGTAAGGTCCCTCAGTGTAATCTACTACGACCTTGTGCTCTCAGCGTAATCTGCTACGATGTTTTTTTGTTTTTTTTAAAAAAAACTCATGTGTGATCTTCTGCGGTGTGTGTGTGTGTGTGTGTGATAATCAAAATTATTTTTGTTAAGGCCCTCAAAATAGAAAAAAATATCCCGCCAGAGAGAGTGGGTGCGTGGTGCACAACCCCAAGTTCTAATGGTCATGGCTATCAAAGCCATGCCTCTGTAGAGTTTCATTAATTATTTCTTTTTTTTAATTTGCGCACCGAACTAACTTACATTGTATTTTATATAACCTTGTTGATTTTTTTTTAGTATGTGGCAATTATTTTTTTTACGAATTATTTTTTTAAAACTGTTCCGTCACCCTTTCGTTCTTCACGTCGTACGCGAAAGACTTCTCTGCAATCAGGATGACACTGCACAGAGTATCGGCAGGCAAGTCATCGTGGAACTCGCAGACGACCTTGATGTTGGTGCGATCGTTGACCACCACCTGCTTCCGTTTCGTGGTATTGATGACGAACATCGGCCTGCGGATTTTGAATTCGCTGGGCGTGTAGTAGATGTCGACGTTTCCCTCGGTCACGCGTTTGTAAGAGGTGTAAGCTTCGTAAAGTTTGAGGTAATCGTCTTTGGTCATGTCGAGGTTGTAATTCTCGCGCGGGAAGACTTCGTTCCTACCGTTCTTGAGATAAACGTTCTTGATCTTGCAGTCGTCGAACTTGCTGGAATCTTTTTCCTGATTGTTATCGCGCCCGGTCTGAAAAAGTACAATGACGAAATCTGGCATGTCGAACTGTATGTTGTTGAATTGAGTCGTCACGTCGAATTCCATGTGACTTCCCGACGCTATCTTTTGCACGCACTGGTAACCGTGAAAGTGAATCGGTACCTGCGGACTCTTCAATATCTCGGCTTTGTACTTGAGGGCGTAGTTCGACTCGTATTCCACCACCGGCATTCTCAACTCCATGCTCCGGATGACGCACTTGGCTGCTTCGGGTAATGTGTTGGGCAGCGGCGTGGTGCCGTCCGGACCCAAAGTAGCGTATCGCATCAGTGCGTCGTTGTCGTTGGCCGCTCTTCGAAACGTGATCCTCAGTCCTCCCTTCCACATGATCTCCTTGTAGTCCGAGAAGAATCCCGGCAGCAGACGCATGGGAAAGAGCACCGTGTGACTTCTCGTCGATATTTTGGTCCCCGCTTCGAATCCTCCCGCCTGATAGTACGCCGCGTCCGTTTTGGATAATTTCAATGTTCCCACTGCCGTCGACGTGATGCCTGGATAATCAATTCTGTCGATGACGGTACCGTGTTTCCTCACCTCCACCTGCGAGAACAGGTGAGGCACGAAGTTGTCCACGAGTATCAAATTTGCTGCTGCGGAAACGCCTCTACGCTTTCTTTCTTCACCACGTCGAATTGAAGGTAGAGGTCCGCTCTGTGAGGATGAACGAACCCATCGCCTACGTCCACGTCGTATTCGATCTCCCTGTTCGCTTCGTTCAAATTTCCGAACATAGGTTCTATTCATACTTTTTCTCACGTATAGGCGTTTGTGATGAATCCGCAAACAGATTTTTTCTAAGTCTTACCGTTTCCAAGATAACCCTACTTCCGGTCGCCATTTTCGATTTCCGAACATAGGTTCTATTCATACTTTTACTCACGTATAGGTGTACGTGATGAATCACCAAACAGATTTTTCCCAAGTCTTACCGTTTCCAAGATAACCCCACTTCCGGTCGCCATTTTCGATTTCCGAACATAGGTTCTATTCATACTTTTTCTCACGTATAGGTGTACGTGATGAATCCGCAAACAGATTTTTTCTAAGTTCTACCGTTTCCAAGATAACCCTACTTCCGGTCGCCATTTTGGATTTCCGAACATAGGTTCTATTCATACTTTTTCTCACGTATAGGCGTACGTGATGAATCCGCAAACAGATTTTTCTAAGTCCTACCGTTTCCAAGATAACCCCACTTCCGGTCGCCATTTTGGATTTCCGAACATAGGTTCTATTCATACTTTTTCTCACGTATAGGCGTACGTGATGAATCCGCAAACCGATTTTTTCTAAGTCCTACCGTTTCCAAGATAACCCCACTTCCGGTCGCCATTTTGGATTTCCGAACATAGGTTCTATTCATACTTTTTCTCACGTATAGGTATACATGATGAATCCCCAAACACATTTTTCCTAAGTCTTACCGTTTCCAAGATAACCCCACTTCCGGTCGCCATTTTCGATTTCCGAGCATAGGTTCTATTCATACTTTTTCTCACGTATAGGCGTACATGATGAATCCGCAAACAGATTTTTTTTTGCTAAGTCATGAATTGGAGGGTTCTTTGACAACCTATATTAATTCTCGTAAGGGAACAGAACGTGTCCTACGGGGCAAGTTAAGGGGGCATGTGCATGGCCAAAGGGGAAGTTTTTTTGCGCGCTCAAGCATGATTTAATTTTATTATATTTTCAGATTGACCACAAAACAAGGTGTTGACAGGCAGTGTGTATATATATTGTAAGAAGATGTTTCATTATCAACCTCCACTTCTTGCAGTACATCCTGGACACAGCGTTGCAGGTTAACAAAGGACCTTTGGTCAGTATATTTTTTTTCTTTCTTAAAACTGTTCGGTTACTCGCTCGTTCCTGACATCATACACAAAAGTTTTCTCCGCGATGAGGATGACGCTACACAGAGTGTCGGCAGGCAAGGCATCGTGGAACTCGCACACAATCTTGATATTGGTGCGATCGTTAACAACCACCTGCTTTCTTTTAGATGTGTTGATGACGAACATGGGTCTGCGAGTTATGAACTCGTTTGGATTGTAGTACACGTCCACGTTACCGCAAGTCACTCGTTTGTAAGCTGTGTACGCCTCGTACAGTTTCAGGTAGTCCTCTTCTGCGATGTTTAGGTTGTAGTTCTCACGTGGGAAAACTTCGTTCCTGCCATTTTTGAGGTAAATGTTCTTAATCTTGCAGTTGTCGAACTGGCTTGAATTTTTCTCCTGATTGTTACCCCTTCCTGTCTGGAAGAGTACGGCTTCAAATGTTGTTGAATTGCGTGGTTACGTCAAATTCGAAATGATTGCCGGAAGCAGGTTTTTGCACACACTGGTAGCCATAAAACTGAATGGACACTTGAGGATTCTTCAGGATGTCGGCTTTGTACTTGAGAGCATAGTTTGATTCGTATTCTACCACTGGCACGCGCAGCTCCATGGACCTTACAAGACACTTGGCAGCGTCGGGTAGTGTGTTGGGAAGCAAGGTAGTCCCGTCCGGGCCCAAAGTGCTGTATCGCATCAGTGCGTCGTTGCCGTTGGCAGCTCTGCGAAAATTGAAGCGCAAACCACCCTTCCACATGATCTCCGTGTAGTCCGAGAAGAAACCGGGCAGCAGACGCATGGGAAACAGTACCGTGTGACTTTGAGTTTTGATTTTTGTACCTGCTTCGAATCCCCCTGCCTGGTAGTATGCTGCATCGGTCTTGGAGAGTTTCAGTGTTCCCACAGCTGTAGAGGTAATCCCGGGGTAGTCAACCCTATCGATGACGGTGCCGTGCTTTCTAACTTCCACCTGCGAGAATAAGTACGGCACAAAATTATCTACGAGTCTTAGGTTTGCGTTGGCAAGAAATGCTTCGCCGTTGTCTCTCTTCACTACATCAAACTTGATATACAAATCAGCTCTGTGAGGGTGAATGAATCCATCCCCGACGTAAACATCGTATTCTATTTCTCGATTCGCTTCGTTAAGGTTGGCAAACGTTCGACGGTTGGGAGGGAAGGACTGCAACTCGTAACTTTCGATTTGTTCCATGACGGTTATTTATTATATGTTAATCTCCACGACGGCAGTGGTCGCGGCTCCTGCAAAATCAACCACCTCCCCCTTCTCGTTTGTCACTGCTAATTCTATGTTGTCTATGCGATTACGAGATACAGGAATGTATATCGGTGGGGAGGGTGTGTAGATAATTGGCTCCATGAACTCAGAGTTTGGTTTGAACGTAGCGATAATACCTGTCTGCTTGTGACTCCCTGGGATGCCGTCAGAGGATTTGGTGATCATACCTTGATCATTTTTTTTTACAGAGCAGTTCGGGTAGATTGTTATTTATAGACCCCACCCCAATTTTTGTTTTGTGTTCATGGCGATGGTCGTACCTAATGCGACGACCCGTTCACCCAGCGAGGCGAGTAGTAGGATTTACAATAGGATAAGCACCACTTACAAGTGTAGGAAAGAAGAGGTTTTTGATTGAACAGCCCGATTTGCTTACACTTGAAACAATGCCAAGAGGGGCCTATACCCCAATTCTTCAGGTGTGATATGCTCTGATTTTTAAGAAATTCTGGATTCTAGTGTAGAAAGGAAGAAGCCTCTCAGACAGATTTGCTTACACTTAAAATTATGCCAAGTTCCTATATGATTTTATTGTTTATAGTGTGTTTTTCTGTCAAAATCCCAGGAATCTTGAATTGATATAAAGCTCATAGCTATTGGGTTCTGAGACCCAGTAGAGTGTGGTGCATGGTTTTTATTGCCTTGTAATCGGGAGGCTCGGGTTTGAATTCTGGTAAAATGTGAAGCCTCCCCTAATGGCAAAATGTTAATATTGTTGTCTTGTAATCAGGAGGTTTTTGGGTTTGAGTCCTCATAAAATGTGAAGCCTCCCCTAATGGCAAAATGTTAATATTATTGCTTTGTAAACAAAAGGCTCGGGTTTGAGTCCTGATAAAATGTATAAGATTGAAATACATGTTGCAAAATAATATCTCCACACGTGAGATTTTGAGAATAATTACTGCTAGTTGATAGCTCCCAGATCTGAACCCCCCCTCCTCTTCTCAGACAGATTCGGCCATGTGTGTAAAAGCTATATCTGTGTGATTGTTGTTCATAAACTTGTCAAAAATATGGCTTTTTTAATATTATTTTTGGCCATATTCCCATGCTCTACAACTTACAGATCTAATTCAATACAATTTGAGCTGTTAGCTGCTTTTTTTCTATTCTCTGATCAATTCCATTGCTTGGGGTAGGCAATTATTTAGCTCGGAAAAATGCATGAATTGATATTAATCTATCCAAAGACTAATGTTTTGCTTACATGCCTTGCCGGCACGCAAGAGATATAATCTACACAGCTAGAAGAGGCCATTAATTTTTCTGTACAACATGTAAAAGTGTAACAAAGATCATTGAGATAAAGATACACATTTTCTGTGCGATAGGGGGGAAGTGTAACAAAGATTATTGAGATAAAGATACACATTTTCTGTGCGATAGGGGAAAATGTAACAAAGATTATTGAGATAAAGATACACATTTTCTGTGCAACATGTAAAAATGTAACAAAGATTATTGAGATAAAAATACACATTTTCTGACATAGTAGCAATGAACTGCCTTGCATGGTGAAACCAATTCTCATTCTGATAATATGAGCCTAGGCAAGATTTAGAGAATATTATGACAGTTCAAAATCCAATTTTGTCTGTATTAAGGGTCTCAGAACCCAGTAAAATGTGGATATATTCCATATAGAGAAGTGTTAATATTGTTACATTGTAATCAGGAGCTCTGGGTTTAAGTCCTGATAAAAATATGTAAGATTGAAATACATACAACAAAATAATATGCCCACACATAAGATATTCACTGCTAGCTGATATACAGTTGAGGTTTGTGTGTTGTACAACAGGATAATAGAGCAAATATCTTCTAGAATTGCTCCGTGACTCTCTCATTTCTTACATCATAAACATATGATTTTTCACCTATGAGAATAACACTACATATGGTGTCATCAGGTAATGCCTCATGGAATTCACAGATAATTTTAATGTTTGTCCTGTCATTCACCACAACTTCTTTCCTTTTTGAAGTGTTAATTACAAACATGGGTCTCTGTGCTTTGAATTCATCTGGTGTGTAATACATGTCAGTATTGCCTGTAGTGACTCTTTTGAAAGCCGAAAATGCCTCATATAATTTGAGGAAATCATCCTTGGACATGTCTAAATTGTAATTTTCTCTAGGAAATACCTCATTTCTGCCATTTTTAAGATATATGTTCTTGATGTTGCAGTTATCAAATTTGCTTGAATTTTTTTCCTGATTGTTGTGTCTTCCAGTCTGAAACAGTACCACTACACAATCAGGCATGTCGTATTGTATGCTGGAGAATGAATTTGTAGCATCAAACTCATAATATGTACCAGTTGCGGGCTTCTGTACACATTGATATGTATAAAATTGTAAAGGAACCTGTGGATTTTTTATTATATAAGCTTTGTATTTAAGAGCATAACTGGCCTCATATTCAACAACAGGGATTCTTAACTCCATAGTCTGAATAATGCATTTGCCTGCATCTGGTAGGGTATTAGGCAGAGCTTCTCCTGTAGGGTTTATTGCACTGTACCTCATCAAAGCATTGTTATCATTGGCAGCTCTTCTAAATGTGATTCTTAAACCACCCTTCCACATAATATCTTTGTAATTTGAGAAGAATCCTGGCAAAAGGCGCATGGGGAACAGCACTGTGTGGTTTTTAGATAATATTTTATCACCAGCCTCAAATCCACCTATTTTGTAGTAAGAAGCCTCGGTTTTGGATAATTTTAATGTGGTCAAAGCTGTGGAGGTAATGCCGGGATAATCTATTCTGTTTATAACAACACCATGCTTTCTGATCTCAATTTCAGAGAATAGATGCGGCACAAAATTATCAACCAATCTTATATTTGAATTTGCCGGATAATCTGTTCCATCGAGCTTTACAACATCAAATTTGATGTATAAATCTGCTCTGTGGGGGTGTATAAAGCCATCCCCTACATCAAGATCAACCTCAATCTCTGTGTTGGGTTGATTTAAATTTGCAAATGTCCTCCTGTTTGGAGGGAATGATTGTAGCTCATAACTCTCAATATTTTCCATTTTTTTCTTGTATGTATTTTTATTTAAATATTAATCTCTATGATTGGAGTTGTTGTGGCTCCAGCAAAATCAACTAATTCTTCTTTTTCATTAGTGACCATCAATTCAATATAATCTATTCTATTATGGCACACAGGAAAATATAATGTTGGGGATGGATTGTAGATGATTGGCTCCATGAATTCAGAATTAGGTTTGAATGTTGCAATAATGCCGGTTTGTTTGTGAGTGCCTATGCCATTTGATTTGGTGATCATACCCTCAGCCACATTACAGTGAATATTCAGAGTCTCTATGGCTAAGAATTTGGGTATATTCATAGCAGTGTGTTTGATGGCTGGTTCAAGTTTTGTATTGTTCTCAAATCCTAACAGCTCTCCTATAGTACCCAGATCCACTGTTTCTGTAGCAGATACAATTTCTACTCTGTGAGTGACAGAATTTTGACTTAACACTACACCTCTGGGTAATTGAGCATTTAGAGTGGACAGATTATACTGCCCTGGAGTAATGACAATTTTTTCATCCCCTACTGCAATTGTATTGTTGTGGTGTGTAATATTAGGGATTAAGTACATACCATAAAATGCCCTGAGAGCTATTGTTTTGGGATACACTATGTCATCATGCAATTTGAGTTTCAATATTGAATTTTGGCTGGTGAGATGGAATACCCCCATGATGTTTTAAATACCACAAGGTTTTTTGAAAATCTTCAATTGATGGTTTATTTATTTGAGACATATATCTAAGAACAGATAAACACAAATATCCGCAATTAACATCTTTGAAGTTTTGAACACGGGCATTATTGTAATAAAGATTAGATGAATTTAGATATTTTATTAAATTTTCAGGTGGAACACCTCCAAGTGAATCAAACACAAATGCCTCATTTTTTAAATATTTAATATAACAAATCCAGTGAGTGCCTTGATTTTTGTACTTATCCAAATTAACAATGCCACACTCTTTGTTGAGTGGTTGTTCTGGTAAAGAATCAGACATGTACACACCTCTAAAATTTTTGATGCCCAGTGGCTTGATTAAAGCTTCAATATCTTGGTTTGTAAGCGGCTATTGTTTTTTTTAAACTTATTCATGGCTCTCTTAACACCTTTGCCTTGTTTCTCAATGGCCAGGTTATGGCGCTTCAATTCATCTAATTCTGCCCTATTCTTTTTGGCATCTATTACTGTTTTTGCTATGGCGGCTGATCCCCCGGCCAAGCTCCCCACAGCCCCGAGAGCAGCTAAGATTGCAGGAATGGTAAATATAAATCCCCCCACATGTGATTTTTTTCTTGATTGCTGTAATTTTTTTAATTGGGGGGTACTAAGCAACAATTTCATACCATGCCCCTTTGCAATACAAGAATTTTTTTTCTTGCGCTGTTTTTTGGTTAAAAGACTGTCAATAGGCCCAAGAGATTTGAGACCTGCATAAGGTATTTGATACATAACACCCTTGGCCTTCATTGTAGGTTTATTATATACATATTCACAACCCCCACCCCAATTTTTGTTTGGTGCTCATAGCTATGGTGGTTCCCAATGCTGCTATTTTTTCACTTAAAGAAGCATCTTTGCTTACAAATCTACCAAATGCAGCCTCTTCTAATTGCTTGTCTGCAACATGTCTCTTGTCAAGATCAGAATGTCTGTTGTATGCTATGTCATGGTCTCTACAAGCAGCATCTAGGGGATTAACACCAGGATCACCTCTGTTTAATCTATGATCCAATTTTGTACGGGGACCACAATATTGATAGCCTGGAATGTGTAGTTCAAATGGCAGCTTGTTTATAATATCATTAACAAGGCCCCGACCCTCAGAAATATTCCAAAATTTAGGTGGTAGAGTATTAAAAATTTTTATGAGATATCCAATCCCCTTAGTGTCATTCACTATAAAATTAGACAATTTTGTGCTTATCATGTCCATAATTCCAACCTTTTCATTGTAAAAATTGTGGTTCCCAGCATTTTCCTCCCCAGCTATCACCAATAACCTATCTACAAGTTTCCTGACATCATCAACCCACACAAATTCTTTAGGCAGGGTGTTGTATTGTTTGATTCCACTGCCAGTCTTGATCTGAGACCATATGGGCTTGATTAAATTATTGTATTTTGCTCCACTGCTCGACTTGACTCTTTTTTGTGTGGGATCATTGTTCTGGTATAGAGCATCTGATTTTATTAATATTTCTTTGTAATATTCATAATCTTGATCTGTATAGCTGCCAGGCATTTTCCTAGTCATCAGTTCCCACAATCCAGGTGTGCCGGGGTACTTAACAAAAGCACCTTTTTCTCCGAGACGAGATTCTGAATATACAATCAGATCATCCCCGATAAATGTTACTCTGACATTGCCAATTCTATGTATGATGCTGCCATCAAGCTCTGTGTCAGCATATAAGCCAAACACCTCATCTTTATTTTCTTTAGGTGTGGTTAAATATTTTTGAGCAAGAAGACCCAATTCAATAGGATCCTGAGTAGCTTCAATTCTTCTAGGAGCAATAGGACTAGGTGTATGAATACTGGAAAGTGGGGTGAATGGATAATCTAATATGTTCCTTGCAGCTACAGGTACAAGCTCTGTGATCAAATTTTGATTTTGCTCTGTAACAGTTTTGATATTTTTACCCAATTCACTAATAGCATCAATTATGCTCTGTTCTGTTTTTTTGTGTTTTTCATAAATTCCACGGTTCTCTGATTTCCATCCCTTAAATCTTTTTACAAGATAATCTCTTAATTTAAGATCATCAATTATTGGCCTTTTCATGGTTATTTATTTATGTTTCAATGTCTAGAAAATTGTTGATTTTATTTCTATATTTGCCACTATTGGGTGTTCTTGTCATATCAATTGTGACAAACCCATAACTGTCCTGGTTCCAGCACTTACTGCAAAACTTGGAAAAATCATTGTAGCTCAAGTCCCCACCTACATATTCATCATGTGTGTGTTTGAGGTTGGTATGATCTTGATGAAACACACATATAAAATTGCTGTTGTCTCGGATCAGTTGCTTGGGTATTTTTGAAAAAGTCTGTGCCAGGTAGAAGCAATCAATGTTTTTGTGTCGGCCCTGTGTAAAGAAATTTCTAACCTTGTTTTGATTATCCAGTATAATGTCATCAAACACAACAACAGAATTATCGAGACATTCATGAAGTGGCTTAACATCTGGTTCAAAAGTGGCAATATCCAATCCATCATATAGCTTCATCAGCTGCTGATATTTTAATTGTTCCAAGCTCTTAGAGAAGATATACAAGTGCCTGTTTTTCCAGTCTAACCAGTTGGGTGCCAATAAAAAATTATCAACCATTAGTGTAGTTTTACCGCAAGCAGATGGCCCAACAATAAGACATCTAATATTATCAGGTAGCAATTTGCCATTTCTCTTATTCTGCTGTTCAGGTTCTGCCAGCCTCTTTATAACATCCCAGGTGCTCATATTATTATTTTGTTTGCATCGATCCAGCTGTGTTCTGGGAGTCCTAGCCATTTGACAAGTAACTTGTTGCCTTTTCTGCGGATAATTTTTTCTATGAGATATGTGTCAGGCTGTTTAGTTTTGTTGAGCTCTTCTTCATAGAACCTGCCTTTGAGAATTTCTCCTCGGTGATCCTTTATTATATATGTGTTAAGGGTCCCGGGTTTAACTTGAACCACTGTAAATAATTCAGTGCTCCAGTTTCTTGTAAAGCCTCTTTTGAATAAGTGCTTATATTTGCTGATTCTTACTTGATCACCCACCCTGTATTTGGCCTTTCTTATTGTTGGCTGATATCTAGGATAATAAACAGTGCTGATCAATTTTTGCTCATCAGATGAAGTTACTTCAGAGGGTTTCATGTTGATTGTTAAATGGACCGAGTTGTTATATTTATGTAGAAGTTCTGGAAGAATATTAATCCATTTATAATTACCTTGAAGTGTAAATTGTTTATACATAAGATTTTTTAAGGTTCTGTTGAATCTCTCTACAACTGAGGCCTTGAGGTCACTGTAACTCGAATAATGTTGTATTGCCTGGCTTTTAATAAATTGTTGAAACACTGAATTATAAAATTCTTTGCCATTATCTGTTTGCAAATAGCGCGGTGATCTTCCACTCTGATTGATGATTGTTCTGATGGCTTCTGTAACACATTTTCCAGTCTTGGATTTCAGTGGCACAGCCCAGGCAAATTTTGAAAATGTGTCTATTACAGTGAGTAGATACTTGTAGCCCTTGTTGATTTTGTCTAAGTTTTTCAACTGTCCACTTGCCATTTCAATCAAGTCGCTCTGCCATAAATCATCTATGCCCTTTGTGACTACTGGCAGTCTCTTAAAATTATGTCGGGCTTGTCTGCGTAATTCATCAACAATAATTTGTCTAGACATAATATGAAAACAAGAATATTGCAACTATAGGGTGTTCAGCAGCTGATACTGCAGGATTTTCTAAATATAATTTGTCCCCTATTTGTATTTTAAATTCCAGAGAGCCATCATCTTCAACATATGCTGTTTCTAATGTATTGGGATCTGTAAAATCCTCTAATTCTACACTGGTGATTTTCACTTTGTTATCAGCATTTGTTATTGATAAGGTGGGGTAGTGGTGTGCCTGTGGTTGAAGCCAATATTTGATTTTGATTGGTCTCAATGTGCCCCCAACAAAAAACTGGTAATAAAATTGTGCAGGGGACAGCATATATATTTTGCCACCTGGTGTAAATGGAGAATCATATTCTTTGTTGGGGATGCTGTACAATTCAAGAATTACTGTATGTTTAGGATTTTCAATTATGCCTGTTATTTCCTTTTCTGCTGTGAGCAATCTGCTTGTTACAGATTCAAGGTGCTCATTGATGGTCCTAACAACATCATCATGGCCTTACTTGATTTTTATGTCCACAACAAGTTTTTTGTATTGTTGCACAATTTCTTGAAGCTGGTTGGCAAAAACAGACAGAGCATTTGCTTGATTGGATTCCATGGTCCCTAGCTGTTGCTTGATATTAGCTACAATTTGTTGCAAATTTTCAACAACTGCCAATTTTGAATTTTGAGCTGTAAGATCATGGACCTGTCTTCTGATATCCTCAAACAGGGCATGCAGTTCATTAATATGTTGATTAGTTGGAAGAGTGGCCACTGCCTGAGTGAGATGTTTGATCTCTGCCTGGATATTCTTGATATCTTCTGATTTCAATATGCGATTCACTGCTCTCTTAATATTTTTAAGTTCCTGTGATGTAGGCAGATTTGATACTGTATTTTGCAAAAATTCAAGTGCCAATTTCACATTGTTTAATTCAGAAGCATCAGCCACATTTTGCATAGCATTTTGGAGCAGGGCTATATCTGCCTGAGAGAGTGTGGATTGTTGTAAAATTTCAAGTTTTGTTTGGATATCATCGATCAAGTGATGAAAATGAGATAGTTCAGATTCAGTGTTGAGGTTTTCAAGCTTTGTGATTTGTTGCTGGACACTGAAAAGGGTATCTACAATAACGGGCAGGCGAGATTCTAGTACATTTGCCAAATAACTTTGCACTGCTGCTATTGTACCCTCAAGATGGGTTATGGAACTTTGAATTTTTCCAAAATCTTCATATGTTTCAAGTTGCAGCTTAATATTTGCTACACTCCGAGTTATTGCATTCAAAGCATCAGAAGATGGCAAATTGTTCATAAAATTTTCAAGTGTCTCAATTTTTTCTTTAACCTCGGCTATGGCATTGTTCAGAGGATCCAGATTAGGTATTTGGAGTGACTGAATCTGTTCCTTTAGAGTGGAAATCACTAGATCAAAATCTTCTTGTGATTTTATGCTTTTGACAATTGTTTGGAGCTGTGCCTGGACATTATTTATCTGTTCTTCCAATTGTTGTTTCAATTGCTCAGAGTTGTTAGCCTGGGTCTTAAATTTGGCTTGAAGAGCTGCTACAGCCTCTTCTAAACTTTGAAAATTATCCAATGTGGCCAAATCAGTATATTTCTGAAGCAGCAATTTGAGTTCAGTATCAATTTTAAGAAGAGGGTCCATGCATTGTGATTGTAAATTTGTAATTTCTAATTGAAGACTGGCATTGAGTGTGGTTTGTAAAGCTTGTAAATCACTTCTTAATTTCTTGACTCTGACATCAATCATCAAAATCTCATCAATGTGATCTTCATGCCTTGTATGGCCAAAAATATCATTAGGCATTTTTGTTTTAGCGGTTATTTATTATTGAATATCTGATTCTTAATTCTATAAAAAAGGGTATAAGCTTGTCATATGATCCAGGGACCTCAATATATAAACAATCACCAGCAGAAACAGTATAAACAGTGCCAGAAATCATGTTTGAGTGCTTAATTCTGTAAATATTTCTCCCTACTGAAATTTTAACATCACCCTCAGGAGTTGTAATATATTGCAATTGCCCACCTACAGGTAATTGGTAATGATTTAAATTATTGTTAAATATGTACAATATTTTGCGTGTTTTATCATCAACATCTGTAAGTATGCTGTTCAGATGAATAATTAACAAGCCACTCAGTTTAGATATCATATCAGAACAGGCTTGTGGTGTTGGCAGGTCCATAATACCTTGTTTTTTAAACCCAAATAAGTTCATAGGCATGTTTATTTATTTCAAATCATGCTCTGTAATTGGGCATTGTTTCCCACTTTTCAAATCACAATGCCCCCATGGTAAAGTATGTATGCCACATGACAAAATGCATCTCTTATCATCATGTGGGTCCAGAGCCACTTTTCTTACAATATTGCTAGTCAATAAGTGATCCACACTCTGAATTCTGGATTCTGATGTTCTGATTAAACTCTGTGATTTGAGACAATTTTTATAATCTTCAAATTCAAGCTCTTTTTCAACAGTCACTCTGCCAATGCCCTTGACTTTTTTGGCAACAACACCACTACATGTTTCAAAACTATACATCTTGGCCCTTAACCCAGCAAATGCCACAATAACATCACCAAGTGTCTCATCTTTTAACTTGCCAGGCACCTTTTTGTTGTGGGTTTGAATCTTTGTATGTTCACTGGTATAAAAATATTCAAGCAATTCAGGCTGTGACATATCTTTATAAACATCTTCTGTTTGAATATCAAGAACAAAACTATCTGTATCCATGTACATCAGTTTTACACTATCACCATAAAAAGGTTTCAGCACATCATAATACAATGTTAACATATTTGATTTGGCCAATTCCAATATCACAGCCCCTACATAAATAGGTTTATCAAACTTAATTTTTGTTTTTTTCATGTTGAAAAGTGCCATATTTTCATCATAAATTCTTCTATAATTGAAATTAGGCTTTGCAACCAATTTTTTGCTCAGGCTGGGGTCAGTAATTATTTTAACATCGGTATGTTTTCTGACATTTTCAATTGTTTTGCCATATACAGAATTGACCATCAATTTAAACAAAGATTTATCAATTTGGCTTTTTGCAGATGTTCGAAGCTCTGTATTTGTATTAATATATGGTTTCAACCATTTTGAGTGCCTGAACCTCAAAACTTTTCCAACTTTGGTCACTTGGACACCATGATGCATCAGGAACTGGAGGTTTTTGTAATATATGACATAACCCTGTTTTGGCTCCAGTGTCATCATCAATTTCTTCTGTTTAGAGCCAGGTGAGCACTGAACCTCGGGAATTGGGGGCAGATCAGAAAATTTGTTGTGTAAATCATCAGGAATTGTCAGATCAACCTCTAAGAAGAGGCCATAGTGACTGTCATCAAAGTCCTGAAGATCTTCAATATTGAAATCTTCGACCCATTCAAGCCCTGCATGTGGCAGTTTTTGCATCATGGCAAAACCATAGAGGCTGTTGGCATCTACATACAATATATAATTTGATTTCAGTGCTGGATCATAATCAGGCATATATTTGTTATTTGCTCTGGCATATCTCTGAGAGCATTGCACCATGCCTCCTCTTATACATTGCTCCATAAACAGATACATATCTTGATCCTGGATCAGATCCAATTGCATTTTAGTGTTTAAAAACATTGCAGACACGCTAGGCCCGGGGCACTGTAAAAATATATTGGATCCAGTCTATAATTTTGCATAGAAGATTTTCTGAATGCCTGCAATATATCAGCTAAGAGGGTCACATCAAGTTTCAAATATGCCATGTGATAATCACCAAATGTCTGGCATTTTAAATTGTTCCACATCAATTGGGCATGGTGATAATCATCATCAGTGATTCCAGATCCTCTGATTTTGCTGTAAAACTCTTCTTGTGGTGGCAGAGCACACTCATCAAATTTAGAAAAAGCTGTAACATAGTCATATGGATATACACCCTTCCGCCTAATTAATTTCAGGTCCTGATTTGGAAACAAGGCACATGTAATTTTGAATTGATCATCAGATAATTGAGTGGCCAGTGTAGCCAGGCTAGCAGATAAAATTCTGTATGAATCAAGAAATCTTATGTGAATAGGAACACCATTAACTTTAATTATTTTGCTAATAGATATATATTTTTCATCATTTTCTGCTAAAATATTTAAATTCTGCTTGTCAAACCCCTCATATCTGATCAGATGATGAAAATCATAATTGGATGCTCCATGGCAAAATATTGGGACAAATTTTGGTCTCTGGATCTTAATATTACAGCTATTACACAGGGCCATTTTGAATTTACCATCTGTATGAGAATGGTGTTTCACCTTGATATTTGTATCTGAAAATTCAGAATCACATACCGGGCATTTTTCTGCATTGTTGAAATCTTCAATCTGTTTCTCTGTTAAAGGCAACATAGGTTTTGATTTTAATAAAACATTAGATGCTATGTCACGGCACTCATTTTCTATTCTATGGGCAAATTTTTTGATGGCATCTGGTCCCAAGTATTAATCTTTTTTACTAACAACACCATCCTGTACAACAACATAACAAAAACTAGAAGGTTCATGTAACTGGTATGGTGTAATTGAAGATTCTTCAGGATCTGGATTGCAGAATGCAATGGGTTTGAGATTTGATTCAAAATCACAGACAATATATGCTGGGTGTTCCAACAAGGCTTCAAACTTTTTGAATTTTGCATTTTCACTTGGCATTGGCATCACCATATGAACAGGTTTATAATTGCCACAATATTTCAGATGCTCAATTAACTTGTTTTTGGCAATTTCTGCATTCACTTCCCGAACCCCATTCACCATTTTTTGACCATCAAATACACTTAAACATCTTCTGCACAACTTGAATATTGTATTGGATTTGTCTATTTGCTTTCTCACTAAAGCTTCAAGATTATGTATCAGAGTGTAATGATATGTGCCATCCCCTTCAATTAAGAGCAGATCAATCGGAACAGCAGATTCATCATCAAATATACTGATTCTGAGAGGTTCTATCAAACAATTGCCACGGCCAGTAGAACAAATAAATACATTAATAGATAATTGTTTGCCATTAATATCCCTGGCCTTTTTTTCAAATTTATCAATATTCTGAACAGATATTGGATATTCTAAACCCTCCATTGCTTCATCAAAATCATGTTCATGTTGTTTGTAATAATTTATTCTCTGAGGATTCCTTGAAACTGGATACAAAGCAGCTAAAATACACCACAAAAAGCATTTCTCATCATTATTTTCAATATTAACCACGGCTTTTTTGTTTTTAATATTGGCAGGTAATGGCAAATATGTAGATCCTTGTAATGGGCTGAATTCAGAAATATTAACATATAACTTGTGTGGAGATCCGCATAGGCTCCATCCAGACTCTTTTGCTGCAAATTCAGAGTGTTTAATATTCAATTGATCTATCAAACTGCTTATTATTTTGTCTGAATTTGCATTTGAATATACCGGTACAGTTTCTGTTATGTGGGGCTGTGTAAATTTTGTGCCATTTGGTTTCTTATATTGAGTAAACAATTTGAGGGACAGCTTATAAGAGCCATTTTGTGCATTTAGAATTGCCTGCACATCAGGATTTACACTGTTCAAAAAATTCTTAATGCCACATCTTGGCTCTGATTCAAACCGGTAATCTCTTAATTGGCCATTAAAACTGCTATGGATGGGTTCATAGCGTGGCTGCTTTGCGGGTCCAGCATTAACAGGTGCTTCATGCTTCCTTTTCAGACCAGATGTAGATGGTTGTGAGGGCAATATTGATGACTGTACATAAGAATTACACTTATGCCATTTGTAATATGCCTTGCTAAATATTTTATGGCATCTTGGACACATTTTTGTGGTCTTTCTGCATTTCTTACGGTCACAAATACGGCAATGCCTAGCCCAATTAGAACTAGATATATTTTTATTACACTGATTGCAATATTTTTGTTTTGGCATTTTTGTTGTTTATTTATATAAAATTTCCTGGTCCAAAAAAACAGAACTATGGAGAATATGGCAAATCAATTATAACAGCAGTTAATAGCTGAGCTGGTGCTTTTATACCCAAACAACAGCAATAACTAGGCTCGGGTGGTTCCCAATATAAAATAATTTTGCTCTGTTGTAAAACACTTTTTACCACGTTTCAGATCTGAGAGCTATCAACTAGCAGTAATTATTCTCAAAATCTCACGTGTGGAGATATTATTTTGCAACATGTATTTCAATCTTATACATTTTATCAGGACTCAAACCCGAGCCTTTTGTTTACAAAGCAATAATATTAACATTTTGCCATTAGGGGAGGCTTCACATTTTATGAGGACTCAAACCCAAAAACCACCTGATTACAAGACAACAATATTAACATTTTGCCATTAGGGGAGGCTTCACATTTTACCAGAATTCAAACCCGAGCCTCCCGATTACAAGGCAATAAAAACCATGCACCACACTCTACTGGGTCTCAGAACCCAATAGCTATGAGCTTTATATCAATTCAAGATTCCTGGGATTTTGACAGAAAAACACACTATAAACAATAAAATCATATAGGAACTTGGCATAATTTTAAGTGTAAGCAAATCTGTCTGAGAGGCTTCTTCCTTTCTACACTAGAATCCAGAATTTCTTAAAAATCAGAGCATATCACACCTGAAGAATTGGGGTATAGGCCCCTCTTGGCATTGTTTCAAGTGTAAGCAAATCGGGCTGTTCAATCAAAAACCTCTTCTTTCCTACACTTGTAAGTGGTGCTTATCCTATTGTAAATCCTACTACTGAGGCGTCTCTGCTGACAAGTCTCCCGAAAGCTGCATGCTCCAACTTCCTGTCGGCATCATGACGTACGTCGAGATCTGTGTGAGTATTGTAGGCAATGTCGTGATCCTTGCATGCAGCATCCAGGGGATTCACACCCTTGTCGCCTCTCTCCAGTCGCTGTTCGAGTTTGGTACCGGGGCCGCAGTACTGGTAACCCGGCAAGTGCATCTCGAAGGGTAGCTTGTTGATGATGTCGTTCACGAGACCTTGACCCTCGGCCACGTTCCAAAATTTCGGAGGTAGGGTGTTGACGATTTTGATGATGCCTTTGTCGTCATTCACAATGAAGTTGGCAAGCTTGGAGCTAACCATGTCCACAATTCCTACCTTCTCGTTGCGAAAGTTGCTGTTGCCTGCATTCTACTCTCCTGCAATAACCAACAACCTGTCTATGAGCTTGCGCACGTCGTCCACCCACACAAACTCTTTGGGCAGGGTGTTGTAGAGTTTGACGCCGCTGCCTGTTTTGACCTGGTTCCATATCGGCTTGATGAGGTTCTTGTATTTTTCGCCGCTGCTGGATTTGACGCGATTCTGCGTAGCGTCGTTATTTTGGTACAAAGCATCCGTCATGATCAAAATTTCCTTGTAACTTTGGTAATCTTCGTCTGTGTAATCTCTTGGCTGCTTTTTTGGTGATGAGTTCCCACAGTCCCACCGTGCCGGGATACCTGTTCCAGCTGTTTTTCTCACCCAAATTGATTTTCACGTTGTCACCCTCGAACGTGACTTTCGTTTTTCCGATCTTCCAAACCACGCCCTCGTTGAGTTCCATGGTTGGGTACAATCCGAAAGCCTCGTCTTTCTCGAACTAAACTCAACGGCCTGTTGATCAATCAATTTTCGGAACGCTGCTCTTCTTGCTGGAACAGTGACGATTTCGGATTCGCGTCGATCGACATGACGAGGAAACCCAACGACGGAAAATACAGAAACAAATTCATCGACTTTCTAAACGTTGCAACGTTGGGTCCGGACGGCACCACGCCGCTGCCCAACACATTACCCGAAGCAGCCAAGTGCGTCATCCGGAGCATGGAGTTGAGAATGCCGGTGGTGGAATACGAGTCGAACTACGCCCTCAAGTACAAAGCCGAGATATTGAAGAGTCCGCAGGTACCGATTCACTTTCACGGTTACCAGTGCGTGCAAAAGATAGCGTCGGGAAGTCACATGGAATTCGACGTGACGACTCAATTCAACAACATACAGTTCGACATGCCAGATTTCGTCATTGTACTTTTTCAGACCGGGCGCGATAACAATCAGGAAAAAGATTCCAGCAAGTTCGACGACTGCAAGATCAAGAACGTTTATGTCAAGAACGGTAGGAACGAAGTCTTCCCGCGCGAGAATTACAACCTCGACATGACCAAAGACGATTACCTCAAACTTTACGAAGCTTACACCTCTTACAAACGCGTGACCGAGGGAAACGTCGACATGTACTACACGCCCAGCGAATTCAAAATCCGCAGGCCGATGTTCGTCATCAATACCACGAAACGCAAGCAGGTGGTGGTCAACGATCGCACCAACATCAAGGTCGTCTGCGAGTTCCACGATGCCTTGCGTGCCGATACTCTGTGCAGTGTCATCCTGATTGCAGAGAAGTCTTTCGCGTACGACGTGAAGAACGAGAGGGTGACGGAACAGTTTTAAAAAAATAATTCGTAAAAAAAAAATAATTGCCACATACTAAAAAAAAATCAACAAGGTTATATAAAATACAATGTAAGTTAGTTCGGTGCGCAAATTAAAAAAAATAATAACTCATGAAACTCTACAGAGGCATGGCTTTGATAGCCATGACCATTAGAACTTGGTGTTGTGCACCACGCACCCACTCTCTCTGGCGGGATATTTCTTCTATTTTGAGGGCCTTAACAAAAATAATTTTGATTATCACACACACACACACACACACCGCAGAAGATCACACATGAGTTTTTTTTTAAAAAAACAACTAAAAAAAACATCGTAGCAGATTACGCTGAGAGCTCAAGGTCGTAGTAGATTACACTGGGGGACCTTACAGTAAGAGGAGACAGACTTATAGGAAAATGTCGTAAGTCATTTCAAAAGTGTAGGTCAAAGGACGAGTTAGCATAAGAGCAGGAGGTAAAAAATAGCTTAAAAAGTGATGCCAGAGCTTTTTTTTCTGTTCATTTTTCTCTCATTGTAGGTTACTTTAGTCCGTAAAACGTCGTAAAATAAAAAGTAGGTCAAAGGATGGGTCCAGAACGTTGGGTTCCACCTACTACTCGTCAGGCGCGGAACGTGGAGAGAAAGTGAGTTTTTGAGGTTTTGATGAAATTTTCGTAGGTTTGCAACACTGTGGCTCACTTCAGTGAATTGAAGTGAGTTTTTGATGTTTTGGTGCTGTTTTCTTCGCTGCGAAACATCGTCAGCGCAATAAATGAGTCGCAGAACGTGGAGAGAAAGTGAGTTTTTGAGGTTTTTTTGATCCTCACTTAATGTCCGTGAACCGGGTTGATTAAACTACTTTGGTGAACACCAATTGATGTTTGTCAACCCTGGCACCTGCACTACTAGAGGCTCTCGTGTAGTTTAGCACGTAATAAAAAAGGATAGGTTAAGTTATATCACGTAAGATCGTGGCATTCGTACCAAGTGTGAGGTGGGAAAAAAAAGGGAAATTTCACTGAAACATCGCTAAGCGCTAAAACGTCGACAAAAAATTGTCAAAATATGTCAAAAAGTGATATTCAATTGATAAAAAAAGAGGCTAAAAAAGGCCTCGTACCAAGTGTGAGGTGGGAAAAAAGAAAATTTCGCTAAAACATCGCTAAACGCTAAAACATCGACAAAAAATTGTCAAAATATGTCAAAAAGTGATATTCAATTGATAAAAAAGAGGCTAAAAATGGCCTCGTACCAAGTGTGACTTTGAAACGCCTAATATACACTACTAGAAGAAGCTATGGCATCACTTTTTAAGCTATTTTTTACCTCCTGCTCTTATGCTAACCTCGCTCTTTGACCTACTCTTGAAATGACTTACCTATAAGTCTGTCTCCTCTTACTGTAAGGTCCCCTCAGTGTAATCTACTAGGACCTTGCTCTCAGCGTAATCTGCCACGACCTAAAAATACGATGTTGTTTTTTTTTAAAAAAAACTCATGTGCGATCTTCTACAAATGTGTGTGGTCCCCCCACTGCTACGACCTAACGGGAGGACCTCTCTCCTACGATGTTTTTTTGGGCGCCCCTGCTACGATGTTTTTCTCCTCATGATGCAAAAAATATGGTATTGTAGCGGTATTTGAAATCGTCTGTGCTGCGTGAAGGGCATGTTCACTGAACAATAGGAGAGCGGGAGAGTACAAGCAAGCGCCCCCTCATTTTTTTTAAGAAATTCGATTTGTCAAGTTAGTTTTTGATCCTAATAAACTCTGCAACCCTATTGGAGTGCTTTGGGCGGTTTTTTTAGATTAAAAATTTTGTAATGGGTTGTAGAAAAGCCATTCTTGCTCGACGAAGGCAATATTTAAAACTGCTCCGTGACCCTCTCATTCTTCACGTCGTACGCGAAGGACTTCTCTGCGACCAGGATGACGCTGCACACGGTATCCTCGGGCAATCGACTGTTGAACTCACAAACGATCTTGATGTTGGTTCGATCGTTGACTACCACCTGCTTCCGATTTGTGGCGTTGATGACGAACATGGGTCTGTGGGTTTTGAATTCGCTGGGCGTGTAGTACATGTCCACGCTTCCCTCGGTCACGCGCTTGTAAGCGGTGCAAGCTTCGTAAAGTTTTAGATAATCATCTTTGGTCATGTCGAGGTTGTAATTTTCGCGCGGGAACACTTCGTTCCTGCCATTCTTGAGATAAACATTCTTGATCTTGCAGTCGTCGAACTTGCTGGAATCTTTTTCCTGATTGTTATCGCGTCCGGTCTGAAAGAGTACAATGACGAAATCTGGCATGTCGAACTGTATATTGTTGAACTGCGTCGTCACGTCAAATTCCAGATGACTTCCGGACGCTATTTTCTGCACGCACTGGTAACCGTGAAAGTGAATGGGCACCTGTGGACTTTTCAAGATCTCCGCTTTGTACTTGAGGGCGTAGTTCGTTTCGTATTCCACGATCGGCATTCTCAACTCCATGCTCCGGATGACGCATTCGGCTGCTTCGGGTAATGTGTTGGGCAGCGGCGTGATACCGTCTGCGTTCAAGTTACTGTATCGCATCAGTGCGTCGTTATCGTTGGCCGCTCTTCGAAATGTGATTCTCAGTCCTCCCTTCCACATGATCTCCTTGTAGTCCGAGAAGAATCCTGGAAGCAGACGCATGGGAAAGAGCACCGTGTGACTTCTCGTCGATATTTTCGTCCCCGCTTCGAATCCTCCCGCCTGATAGTATGCTGCGTCGGGTTTGGATAATTTCAATGTTCCCACTGCCGTTGACGTGATGCCTGGATAATCTATTCTGTCGATGACGGTGTTGTGTTTCCTCACCTCCACCTGCGAGAACAGGTGAGGCACGAAGTTCTCCACGAGTATCAAATTTGCTGCTTCGGGGAACGCGTCTCCGCTTTCTTTCTTCACCACGTCGAATTGAAGGTAAAAGTCCGCTCTGTGAGGATGAACCAACCCATCGCCTACGTCCACGTCGTATTTGATCGCCCGATTCGCTTCGTTCAAATTTGCGAACATGCGACGGTTCAGATGGAAAGATTGCAATTCGTAATTTTCGATTTGTTCCATTTTTTTTCACTATGTGTTATTTATTATACGTCGATCTCCAGGATGGACGTGGACGTAGCACCTACAAAATCCACCACGTCTCCTTTCTCGTTCGTGACCACCAACTCTATGTTGTCTATGCGGTTGCGACATACTGGAAAATAGATCTGCGAAGAGGGTGTGTAGATGATCGGTTCCATGAATTCGGAACTGGGTTTGAACGTGGCTATGATTCCCGTCTGCTTGTGACTTCCCAGCAACCCGTCAGATTTCGTGATCATTCCTTCCGCTACGTTGCAGTGAACGTTCAAAGTTTCGATGGCTAGAAATTTAGGAATGTTTGCTCCCGTGTGCTTGATGCCAGCTTCGAGTTTGGTGTTGTTCTCGAAACCTAAAAGTTCTTCTACGGTGCCCAGGTCCACGGTCTCCGTCGCCGATAGGATTTCCACTCTGTGCGTGACCGAATTTTGAGAAAGGTACGTGCCTTTGGGTAATTGAGCTTGCAAAGTAGAAAGATTGTATTGACCTGGCGTGACGACGATATGTTTGCTTCCGACGCTAATTTTGTTGTTGTGCTGCGTGACGTTAGGTATGAGGTACATGCTGTAGAATGCACGCAGAGCTATGGATTTAGGATAGACGATGTCGTCGTGCAGATTGAGTTTCAAGGTCGAAGATTCGCTCATGAGATGGAAAACGCCCATCGTGATGCTTTAGGTTCCACAAAGCTTTTTGGAAATCTTCCACCTGTGGCTTATTTATTTTAGAGAGAAACGCGAGCATGGAGAGGCAGAGATAACCGCAGTTCACGTCTCCGAAATTTTGAATGCGTTCGTCGTTGTAGTATATAGGTTTGTTTGTTTTGAGATAATGAACTAAATTTTTAGGTGGAACACCTCCGAAAGAATCGAAAACGAATGCTTTCTCATTTTTGTGGTAACATATGCAATGCGTGCCTGGATTTTCTTGACTGTCCAAGTTGACTACTCCACATTCTCTTTTTTTAACGGTTGAAGGTAACGAGTCGGACATGAAAACGCCACTGAAGTGTTTCATTTGTAATGGTTTGATTAGAGATTGAATGTCTCGGTTGGTGAGTGCTGTTTCTTTTTTTTAAAACTTCCTCATGAACCCCTTCCCCTTCTTCTCCATGGCCAGATTGTGACGTTTCTGTTCTTCCAATTCCGCCTTGTTCTTCTTCGAGTCGATGACGATTTTCGCGATGGCGGCGCTACCCCCAGCCAAACTTCCAACGGTCCCCAATGCTGCCAGGATGGCCGGGATGCTGAATATGAACCCCCCCTGTCTTTTGCTGTTTCCGCGAACGCAGCAACTGTCTCAATTGTGGAGTGCTGAGCAGCAATTTCATTCCGTGTCCTTTCGTCAAGCAAGAACGTTTCTTCTCGCGTTGTTTCTTGGTGAGTAACCCATCGAGGGCACCCAGCGTTTTCAGATTCGAATATGGTATCTGGTACACGACACCCTTGGGCTTCATGTTATTTTCACGGTATGTTATATATATATATATATATATATATATATATATATATATATATATATATGTATGTTCTGAGATTTATTTTTTGTTTTGTAATTTTTTTTCAAGGTATGTTATTTTATATACTCCGCGCAGCCGTTACACAAATTCTATTACGTGCTTCGTTTTCTTACCAAGAAGTTCCTTTGTCCCCTTGTACACGATTCGAGTTTTGTTCTTGATTAAAATAGATAGCTTCTCGTCGGATAACATGTTAGCGTATCGATCTGGTAAAAATAGACTGTATTGTCCGTTGAGCAACAGACGTACTTTGGGACCATACTGGGTAGAAACAATTGAACCGGAAGTTATCGTGTAAGGTTTGTCGACTTCCAATTCCTGAATTTTTATATACTCGACTGACAAATTTAGCATTTGTTTTAATGCTTGGAGGTCACTCATTTTTTCAGTCATATCGAAGAGAAATTCAGGGTGTGTGTGTGTGTTAGAGAATTTTAATTTTTCACAATGTGTGTTATTTATATATCGAAGAATTTTTTTTGATCTCCAAGATAACCCCACTTCCGGTCGCCATTTTCGATTTCCGAACATAGGTTCTATTCATACTTTTTCTCACGTATAGGTGTACATGATGAATCCGCAAACAAATTTTTCCCAAGTCTTACCGTTTCCAAGATAACCCCACTTGCGGTCGCCATTTTCGATTTCCGAACATAGGTTCTATTCATACTTTTTCTCACTTATAGGTGTACATGATGAATCCGCAAACAGATTTTTCCCAAGTCTTACCGTTTCCAAGATAACCACACTTCCGTTCGCCATTTTCGATTTCCGAGCATAGGTTCTATTCATACTTTTTCTCACGTATAGGTGTACATGATGAATCCGCAAACAGATTTTTCCCAAGTCTTACCGTTTCCAATATAACCCCACTTCCGGTCGCCATTTTCGATTTCCGAGCATAGGTTCTATTCATACTTTTTCTCACTTATAGGTGTACATGATGAATCCGCAAACAGATTTTTTGCTAAGTCATGAATTGGAGGGTTCTATGACAACCTATATTAATTCTCGTAAGAGAACAGGAAACACACACAAAAAAAACAATACTGTGGTCACTACAACAAATAGTCTTCTTCAACCCCTATCCAACAAACCAAAAATCATCATCCTAACTAGAACCATGTAACTATCTACCATCTGTTAGATGTTTTGTGAACTAAGTGGTGCTTTGTTTGTGTGTAAAAAAATGCAATGCTTTTTGCACTTGGTTATCATCACGTAACATGTAATTAATTGTTTTTTTTAAAATTAATTACAACTGAAAACTAATAGTTAATATTATCTAAAGTTACTAATTAATAGTATACAAGTAATTGATATAATTTTTTGTTCTTGTTGCTAGTGTTGGGTAATTATAGTTGTTGCAAAATATAGCTCTCGCGTATGACAGTTTTTTTTAAAAAAAAGCGACCCCGAAGATTCCACTTTTATCTTGTTCTGTCTCGTTTAACCGATTTTCAATTTGAGAATTTTTTTTAATTATTATTTTGCCTTTCGCGAAACGTTCGATTATTTGTGACAATACGTTTCAACCTTTCTGTATAAACGTTTCAACGTTTACCGGAACACCGCTATTGCCAGCTGGCGTCTTCTTCATCTTACTGCATACTTATCATCTTATAGAAGATTACGCCGTCAACTTGTAACTTGTAGGTTAGCCTCGCCTGTGAAATATCATATGTTTAAAAAAAACAAGAGGTTTGTGAAGCAACTAATCAGTGTTGCCAACTCCTATTGTTAGGTTAGCTTCGCCTGTAAAATATCACCAGTTCTTTGTGAATGGTGGTCCAAATTTCTATTATATTCACAATGGTGAAATTTTCTTGGGGTGGGTTGGCAACACTGTTGCTTACTTGATGACGCAGAACTCTCTAAAATACACTACTCTAAAGTAGGTCAAAGCACGTAGAGGCTCTCGTGTAGTTTAGCACGTAATAAAAAAATGAATAGGTTAAGTTATATCACGTAAGATCGTGGCATTCGTACCAAGTATGAGTGGAAAAAAAATAGATGCGGTGAACATTGCACTGAAAAGTCGTCAAACGCTATAAAATCAACAAAAAATCGTCAAAATATGCTACCACTGAGGTTAAATCCATAAAAAAAGGGCTCGTACCAAGTATTATTTTGAAACAATCAATTGCACTACTTATATATATTGTCGAAAGCACAGAGTCGATCCTTCCAGGACGTCAACACCACTGCCACCCTGAGCTTGTTGTTCCGATCCGAACTATAGATAGTTCAACCAAACCGGCAAATTCATTAATGGACCCAATCACTGTGGAGGATCTGCTACGATTCTTTACTATTACAACTCAAAACATCCAGTCGTTTCTACGCACACATATTCTGGACCAAGTCATACTCGCTGCAAAAACACTTTTCAAACTGCAGTTACACTCTACGTATACGGGACTACATGTCCATTTCAATATCAACCCTCTTGAAAACACAAGTACATTCTAAAACAGCTTTCAGACTCTTCATAACAATCATGGGTTATTCCTTTCTCCTTTTAAATATTCGCTCATTAACAAAACACAAAAGCTTATTTGAAACTGTCTTGCAGGAAAAGGATATATCAGCTTTCGACCTCAACGAAACATTCTTAAAGCCGAAACTCAAATCCAAGATCAGCGGATATACTATGATTCGACATGATGGGCCAACGGAAGTTCAACGTGCAAATGGAGGGACTGCACTTGGCTTTCGAAAACCATATCCTCACAGAGAACACACATTACCAACTCATTTTAACCTGCCGGAATACAGCATTGCAACAATATATCTGGGGCACAGAAGCATTACTCTAGCAACCATCTATGTTCGGCCTGGACATCCTATACCATACAACTTTATCAATTACATTGAAAACAGCTACAAGCATTAAATAATGATGGCCGACATAAATCTCCATAGTCGACCACAAGCCGAAAAGCGACAATTTCACCAAATTATAGTCAACTGCCAAAATTGCTATTTCCACCAACTTCCGAAACCATCTAGACCGATCAGCAGTACTTCTCCAGATGTTGTACTTACATAGACTTCCCTCCTTGCAAATAGCAATGTGGATGTACTTGAACCCATTGGTAGCGATCACTCACCTATAATCTTTACAGTTGACACACCTGCACCAACTCCTCACAAACCCTTTCTCATAACAAGGTACTCCCACCATCAAGCATACTGGGAAAAATATCGTAATGAAATCGAGAACGCTGTACAAAACGCACATACTCCAACAAAAGATAGGGATCTGGATGATGTAGTCCCATTACTCACTTCTGCCTTAAGTGAAGCTGCGAAAAGTACCATACCACTTCGAACCTTCAATCTATATAAACCAAAATTACCGCCGAACTATCTGAAATTGATTTCAGCCTCCAGGCGTGTTGTAACAAGAAATTCTGAAGCGTTACGGTATCATAGACAACTCCTCTGCACGGTACAAAATTATATCATTGCATATAAAATAAGGAATTGGATAAAAACGTGCAATACACGTACATTGGCTGAAACATCCCATCCATCCAAATACTGGCAGCAATTTAACAAACTCACAGGGAAAAGGTCAAGAACTACATATCCCATTATAGTAGATGGGAAATCAGTAGACGACGACCAAGAGAAAGCCAAAACCTTTGCACACCACTTCCAAGATATCTTCACACCACAAACTGAACCATTACACAAAACAACCCAATCACGTACAGTAAAACGTGTCTCAAATCCACATAACAGAGCTCTCAAACCTAACAATGACCATATTAAGGATGAAATCGAACCTCTAACTTCCCCTATAACACCAGAAGATATCGCATGTGCCATATCTCGGAAAAGAAACACTGCTCCAAGCTTCGACTCGGTAACCTACCGACTCGTCAAAGAGGCTCCAAGAACTCATCCTAGCCACCAAATATACCTATATACTACGAACAGGCTACTTCCCGACAGAATGGAAAGTTTCCAAAATGCTGCTCTTCGCCAAACCTGTTCACGAAGTATCCTCTTACAGACCAAAACAGCTCACATCAACCCTCAGCACAATTTTTGAAAAAGTACTTGTCGCAGATTGCACCAACACCTTTCATCCAAGAAGCTCCTTCCTGCACATCAGGCAGGCTTCCGACCATCCATCAGCCTCACCAACCAACTTCTGAGATTGATAACAACAATAACAAATCACTATAACAAGTCCTTGCCATCATGTATTTTATTCGATCTCGAAAAGGCGTTTGACAAAGTATGGCATTCGATATTAATATATAAACTCCACAAATTCCAACTTCCACAATGCTACATTCGCCTTATCCATTCGTTTCTGGCATACATCTCTCTGAACTCGACAACATCCTTACCAACCTTCTTGTACACAGGAGTCCCGCATGGGTCTGTTTTGTTGTCGCTGTTATATTTAATGTATGTAACAGATATGCCGACCACGGATAACAACACACACGTATTCCAATTTGCAGATGACACTGCTTTCTTAACTCTTGGGAAAACAGTTCAATCCATTAATAAAACACTCCAAATGGCCGTAGACTCATTTATTCGCTTGTGCAATTAATGGAAACTATCAAAAAACTTTGCAAAATCTCAGACAGTAGATTTCCTACCTCCCCATTGTCGCTCCAAAGTACACCGAAACCCCAAACTCTTGAAGATTAAAATAGAGGGGAGACGCATTATACCTTCAAATCACGTAACATACCATGGTGTTACCATAGATGAAAAACTGACCTGGCGTCCACACTTAGAAAGGATAAAGAAGAAGGTTAAGAACCGCCTAAATCTATTATGGAAACTTGACGGTACAACTTAGGGATTACACCCGACAACAGTCCTCACCACTTACAAAATGTTCTTGCAAAATGTCCTACTATTTTCTATCACATCGAGAGACTTCGCCGACGATACATAAACAAAGCCATGATATCCGAAAACCCAGTATTCTGGAATACCATTCATCTTGATATCCGACATGATACAGCACCTACACATATGTATACGCCATTACAACACCTTATCACCATGTATTCATGTTATCTAGATGATCTAGACCCACAGAAACACGAGTACGATATATATCATCCATCGCAGTTATCACTTCATATTTATCCCACCACTACAGCCTAAGCAGTAAAAAACAATACTCAGACTCCAAATATCGAAATCCATATTTACATTATTCTCAACCACACCCAAAAGTAAGTTAACACATACGAAAAGAACCATGCAACATAAAAAAGCACTTGGACCCTCCAAAATGACGAAAGACACATCACTTACAATGAAATCACTTACTGAAGTGAGGGCGTAACCCGCACAACGGGTGAGCACTCGCAAAAAAAAAAAAACAGCAAAGAAAAATCTATTACCAGTGTATAGTTACATATTGATTAGTTCATTGAACTTTTCAGCCTAACTATTGACCATTTTGGGGGAACAAGAAAGGTTTTTATAAGCTGCAAAAGTAAACTGTCATGTTACAAACATGGGTGTTTGTTGTTAATTAGCCCCAGTTGTTTCTAATTTTGCTGTTATGCATATATGTGTATACAGTGAATAATACAGCCATGTTTATAAAGATATAGATATGAATTTAGCTTAAACATACACATTATGACTTACTTCGAGCATTGCAGTCTGTAAGCTTACAGCTAGTTATGAAAAGCTTGACGAAAGCATGCCTTGGCAAGCTTGTTGCAACTTCCACTTCTGGTAACTAGATTGCTTAATGCAAGCTTGCATCCAGCTAAGAACTTGCCATGCAAGCTTGCTTCTAGCTACTTAGCATTCCATGGTAAGCTTGCTTCATGCTTCAGGCAAGCTGTCTGTACTATCTGGGTGAGCTTTATAGGGATTTTGTTTTCAATGATCGATGCTGGTAATGACAAGCACGAAGCGCAAAGGTAATAAACAGTAAATTACAATGTCATATCTCGTAAAAGAGCGTGGGATAATCGTCATGACCTCTCGGCGAAGGAGAGGGTGCTGAAAATCGTGCCCATTCGACAATCGATTTCGCTGTAAAATGAAGCAGCGAGAGAAGAAATATTTTGGCTTTAAACTTTCTCGACTGGGATCTGTTTCAGTGTGAACAAAATACATTAACTGATTGGTAGTAGTACGTAGAATAAAAGTCATCATCATTGACTGGAATTATTATTCATGTCTTAATATACCATTGAAGAGCGATTACTAATCGCTTACTGTGTGTAGGCATAGCGACAAAAATACTCGTCATAACTTACTTATATTTTGCATCAATCCAGCTCTCATTATAGGATTTCTTCTTTACAGGTGTTTTTTGTTTCACCATACGAATATCCATCACATTTGCACATGCAATCAGCTGCGCATGTCTACGCCCATAGAACGTATTATTATACGTTGGATGTTACAGTCAGTAAGCTAGATGTAAAGGCACTATCCCTAAAACAAAGGAACTGTGTGTTGAAGGACGAGATACATTTGGACGTGGCTCCAACCTACAGCTACAGTTCTTGTAGGTTGCAGTGTAAGGTGGATTTTTATATGAAGATGTGTAATTGTGTTCCACATATCTACAATATCCCAGGTAAAATTCGTATTTAATGTGTAAGTCGTACTGATTGACAGCTTAGAAAATATCTAAACATTTTTTACTCTTAATTAATACACAAGTATTCCACAAGTGCATTATTTTAGATTTCAAATCCTTTTATGTAATAAAATTTGCACACAATATACATATAAAAATATCTACACGATAATAAAATTACGAATTGACTTAATGTATTTTACATCTGAATATATTCTTTTACTTAATATGTACTGTAATAATGAAATTGCAAGATAATTAAACAAGATAGCGTTAAGTTTCGTTTTAATACTTTATAGAAAACTCACTTAAAATTCCAACTGATCACAGCAAATATGAGTGTTGTTGGAATTGTATTCTGTGACCCCAACTATGTTATCTTCAATCTTTGTCAAAGAGTCTTTTTAAAAATTATGTGCACATGTTGCTAATATCTTGTGAACTAGTATTACATATTGTGTTATTTTTTCACTACCTGGTCTAAATGAATATAAAACAAATCGTAAAAAGATGCATTAAATGTAACTAAACTAACTAACTCTCTGGCCGTCGTAAATCGAAAGTACATGGCGGGAGCAATACAAGCATTCCATGTGTCCCTATCCTGAGCAAACTCTTTCCACTCTTTTTATTCCCTAACGATTTCAATTAGGTCTACCTCTACGTTATCCCTCCATCTTCTTTTCGTCTCTTCTACAGATCTCTTAATATCAGGTTTCCCAACATGAATCCTGTAAATAATTGTAGACTAAAATTGGTAAACGATGTAAGTGCTGCAATAATTCAAACACCGTTTTCCCCGTTAAACTGTGAAATGTGCCATGCTTTATAATGTGATAAACGTGAAATGTGGCTGGTAGCCCTCTAAGTAGATCAAAGGGCGTGTAGAGAGGTCACAAGTTTGAACGTTCTTACGGGCTGATGTGTGGAACGATGTGATTTCCCAACAATTTCGCTTTTGGCACTTACAACGTTTACCACTTTTAGTACTCAATAATTTTATATTCCATTCATACCAAATGGCCTGCCCACCAAAGTCTCCTTCACTTTATAATTTCATTAATATCTCGAGATGAATACAAATAATGTAACCATCTCCACTCACCCGTCGTTCCCTCCCATTTTTGTCCAAATATTTTCCTGAGGGTACTTTTTCCAAATACATTTGCCGGCTACTGTGGCAGAGTTGTAATCACATTGCATTACGATTTCAGGAGTACCATGTTCAAATCCTAGCCTCTACATGGATGTTTGTGAGTGTCCAATCATCAATTTTATCATTTCTACGCTCATCCCCATTCCGCGCTTCAAAGTTTCAGAACCACCTGACAATGAACCAGCCTTTGCAATGTCTTTAATTTATTTTGACGTTACTAAGTTACGAATACCACCAGAGTGTTACTAAAAACTTTGAACATATCTTCTCTATGGGGAGAGTGACAAAAGTTAGCAATTTGTTGAAATTGTAAACTTCACATTTTAATTTAGGCTAGAGTTACATGGGTTTGTATTGATGGCAAAATGAAATGATTGCCATTTTGAAGTGGACGTTAATTGAATTTGCGGCCAATCAAACATGTTGAAGGCTGATTTTGATAAAGCGACCACATCTCTAGAACCAATGACCCGATATTAAGATTACTTTCTTACAATGACATCATAAGATCTGGTCCATGTTTAAAGTTATCATAGGTTTTTTTTTTTCTATATGAGCAACTGTTAGTTAATCATACATTGGTAAAGAACTTCCGTATATTTTTTTCATTAAATTACTATTAAGTTACACATCTGAAAATAATATGTTACAACAAATATTGTAGCGAAATTATCTTTAACTTGACGTGTAAATCTTGTCTGTTAGAGAACAATTCCTGCCGGACGTGTCTTTCTCACGCTAGTTATTTATGTCTCTTGTAGCTTGTTCTGTTGGACAAAAATATTGGTATTACTTAAATTTATTCGCTTTTGTTAAAAAAATATTATGTATTATTATGACTTTTGTTATTAGTAGTACTAGTAAAAGAAATAGTACTAGTAGTAGTAATGGCTGTTGTAGTACTAGAAGTACTAGTGACAGTAACAATGGATTTTGTTTATTTTTACCCGTTTCCATTGAAGAATGTTCTTCATTGAAATTAAAATTTTGCTTGCGTGAGAACTAAGACGATTTGTGCCAGTCATATTATTGGTGCCAAGCTTCTTACCATGGTAACAAATCAATATTTTCTCCTGCGTACAGAATAAAACCATAGAGATCATTATACTCGCCGTATCGCTAGACGACAAATACTCGTTTGTCTGCAAGACTGCAGCTGCCGGTGTGTAGTACGTGGAAGTGTAGATGAATTGATTATGATGTATTTCCTACTTCATTCTAAGACAGGGGAATTGGATTTAGACGCAAAATTTAAAATTGGATACGAACCATATGCGTCTGCACTAGGAATTGAACTCGGAACGCTTGGATTACGAGGTACGACGCTATCACTTAAGTATCTGGCAATTCCTCTGCATGGAAGTGATGCAAATGTTTTGATGTATTCAGAAATGCTACCCCGCCAACCCTTGAATAAAATTAGAAGCTAATCGTGCAATATATTAGTTATTACAGTCAGAATCTCTGCTTTCAAGAAACTAACTTGTGTAAAACTACAAGACGGATGTATATTTTATGAGCATGGGTTGCATCAAAAAATGAATTACATCTACGTAACGACATCCTTAGACAGTTTTGTACAACGTTGCCGTGTTCACTAAAATATTAGCGAGTGTAAAATGTAATTTCATATTTTGAGCCAATTTTAGTAAGCTTAAAGCCTTAAGAAAACTAGAAGCAAATTCCTCACAGTCTCATATACTCATCAAAATATGCTGAGATAAGTTCGAAATTGACACTCACAGATGACAGTATTCTGCATGTACTCAATAATTTCGTCTGACTAACATCCAAGACACCCAGGTTTAATCCCGGCGGGAGAGAACCGGAATTATGTACACCTGTTCAAGCGGGTCCCACCCATATACACTCATGTGCAAAGTTAAGAATAATGTGAAATTACATACACAACATGTTGAGGAACATTGGTATATGCATGTAGTGTTTCCGAGTACGAGTCCTTGACTGTGCATCACACGTGATTCCCTAAGTTACTGCTTCGTGGCACTGATTACACCCGTTGTAGTGTAAGAATCATCGGACGACTGTAGAGGGGTCAGACGCAGAAGGAAGCGTCGCGTGAACTGGATGTCCCTCAGAGTGTCATCTCAAGGATCTGGCGATGATTCCAACAGGGTGAAAAAATCACTAGGTGGTTTGGGGGAGGCTGTCCGAGAGGACCGTTTCTTAAGCCTAACAGACAGGCGCATTAGACACAACACCGCCTCGGATCTACGTACTTGCAGCTGTAATACGAGCCACCTTTTCAAGTTTTAAAGTGTAGACATGATTAGCTGAGGGACACCTGTATACCAGAAGACTAGCTAGATGTGTAGCAATGAAGACATGTCTTCTTCACAGATGAATCCAGGTTCTGTGTTACCAGTGATTCACGACAGTAGTATATGAATAGGTAAAACTATCATATGCGGAAAATCTCCCTAACTCGTTCATTCTATACTTTTTTCATCCGTACTTACCTATTCTGCATTGCGAAACATTGTTAAACAAGGGATTTTGCTTCTTTAACGAAATTAGTATCTATTGTCGACATATCACGTAATTACAGTTCGTTCTTTTCTGGCTTCGTGAACACGCATAATGGCGGGTAAATCTTGACTAGCGTTGTGTTTCCAACGTCAAAGCAGTGTTTCAACCTTCTTAACAGAAAAATTCCGCATAGCCCCAAAAACCATTCCCGCATAGCCCCAAAAACCATTTACGCATAGCCCCAAAAACCATTCGGGATAGCATGACCATTAGTGTGTATCGAAAAAAAAAACTTTTTTCGAAATGTTAAGGTGGCTAGTGCGGAAAAGTGGCCAGTTGTGATTTTTTTCAGATTTTTTAGAGATCGTTTAGGTGGCGCGCATCGACCTTGAAGTTTTGATAGTGATTTGGTTATGCAACACGCACAACAATATCACAAAAATGTCATTATTTGGCTATTTCATGTCTTTTTTCTGCATTATGGTCTTTTATTGTTTTGCTTATGGCAAATTTGTTACATTCGTGCATCAGGGGTGGTTTCCTATGCTGTCAATTTGAGGCTAAAAATTCTATTTTTTCTATTGATGGTTTCCGATTGGTTTTGACATTGTGTTTTATTCGAAAGTTTTCCGATATAAAAGACTAAATAACATATTTGGCTTTCTAATTGCTAACAGTTCCTCAATTACTGTCCAGCGCTTCGCTTATTTTAATAGCTTATTATACTTTGAAAATAACCCAGAGCTCACCATGAGGAGGTGGCTGGACTGCGAGCTCCATAAAATTATGTTGGCAAAGATAATTTTACTAGGGGGCAGGCCAAGATTTTCTTCTAGTTTTCTCCTTGAACATTATAGTCACTTTTTGTTCGAAATCTTGACATATGTTCTCTAGATTCCAATTTCGCTTTGATGTAGCCATCACATGCGCTGGCGCCGAAAACGGAAGAAGCAGCCTCTTTGATGATTTTCACAAGTCGCTCCACTCCTTGTGTGTGGCAGGGGAAGTCGTGAATTTCCGCTATTTTTTTTTGCTTTTAATGTAGTCATTTACTTCTTCATTTGTAATATTATTGGTCAACGGAGGCTCGTGGAGGGAACATGAGGGAGGGAGTGCTTGCTGCTGCATGGAGTACCGGAAACGCCGGAGGAGGTGCCCACGGAAGTTGCTCTACAGATATTCTCCACGAAACTTGGCGTTGAAGTTTCTTCTGACTTCGTGAGCAGATGCCATCGCCTGGGAGCACCGAGGAAGAGAAGGTCGGCGGCCGACGTCGTCAGACAAGGTCATCGACCTTTGATTATAAAGTTCATCTCTTATAAACATCGCGATGCTTTGTGGCGGGCGAAGAAGAACTTCAAGGGGAGCCAATACCTACTAACGGAGTCGCTGACTCCAAAGAGGCAAAGGCTTCTCCAAGACGCCAAGGCAACGTTCGGCAACAACAAGTGCTACACGATCGATGGAAAGATTGTGCTAGTTAAGCCGGAAGGGAAACATTTTATAGAAACAGAACGTGAATTGAAATTCCTCACGTGCAAGCGGTCGTAATGTGAGCCTCACAGAAGACGAAATTATGAGTGTGTTTTTAATGTTCTATGTGAAACTTTTTCATACCTTTTTAACCATGTTAAGGAAACAGCCAATGAAAATTTACTTTTTGTGTATGTGCGTGCGTGTGTGTGTTGTGTGTAGTGTTCATCTTTCATTATATTTAATTATTCTCGAGCTGCTCAGTTGGACACCCTCAAGGATTTCTCTCAACGTAAGTACGTTGCTTCATATCATTAATATACGTATCTGCTCTGTTCCTTCACTCATTTGTAAACAATGTCTCAAACTAAGCAGTTCGCAAACCTGCCCGCGCATGGCGCATCTGGAACTCGCCCCTTCCCTCGGACCCCAGGAAAATAGGTAACGGTTTCACGGACTGCCCGTCGCCTCCGACACTTCCAAACCGGATCCCTCCCCTCCAGTGCCTCACAATCGCGTCAGTAAACATGAGGTCCATCTCGGGGAAAATAGACGAGTTCAGACACATTGTTCTTGAATGCGAATATGATGTAGTAATCGTCACAGAAAGTTGGCTGAAAGACAACGATGACGCTTCCAGTTTCCACGTCGAAGGCTACACGGTACTTCGAAAGGATCGAGTCCACAAACGCGCCGGTGGCATCGTTGTTTACTGTCGTGCTTACATTTCTGCCCAGATGCTTGACTGCGAAAATGTTGCTCCCGGCGACGACATAGAAATACTATGTGCGTCATTGAAAGTAAATGACAAATCACTTGGCATAATTGCCGCATATAGACCTCCAAATATCCTATATAGTAGGCTGTCAATTCTTGAAGATTACATTGCGCACTTGTTTCCTACTGTGGATAATCTAATTGTAGCCGGTGACATGAATAGCGATTTTTAATCACCTAATAAACCAGAAACAGTTTTCCTCAAGTCAATAGTAGATACCTTCGGCATGACGCAAGTCATTCGTAAACCCACTAGAATCACAAGAACCTCTAAAACATTAGTGGACATCATCATTGTACATGATCCATCCATTGTATACTCCACTGACGTAACGGTGCCGATCAGCAATTCAGACCATTGTTTGACTTACATCACGGTCCTTTTTCAGAAACCCGACAAACGTTTCAAAATAATTTCGTACAGAAACTACTCATCGTTTGATATGGAGAGTTTTGAAACGGACGCTAACATTTTCACTAAGACAATATTAAGCATTTCGAGAGTATTGACAAAAAAGTAAACTTTCTTAATAATGGTATTAAGACTATTTTCGATAAGCATGCCCCTATAAATACTGCACGAATAACTAAGAAAAAAGTACCGTGGATAACCGACAATACCAAACTATTAATGAAACTTAGAGATAATGCTCTCAGAAAATATAAACTGACGAAAAATCCGTCACATTTGGATTATTATAAAGAAAAATGCGGTTATAAGATTACGTCGTTAAGTCGGTTATAAGACAGGAGAAGAAAGCCTACCTCTCGTTCCACATCAATAGAAACGTCCATCATTCAAAATTAATATTTAAAGAGATAAAGAAATGTGGTATTTACGTTAAGGTAGAGCCGAGTGTCCCACACTTTTTAAATGATCCGCATCTGTTAAACACCCACTTTATTGACAGCGCCAGTCCCTCTAACCAAGAAACCGATCTCATCCTCGAAGAGTGCGAACGCTTCCTTACAACTACATTTACTGAAAACGGCGACACCTTCTTCTTTCGACCCGTCAAAGAAGTAGCAATTGCACAAATCGTGTCCAAAATCCGTTCCAATTCTTGTGACACAGACGTCATAAACCTAAAAATGATAAAGCTAATCCTTCCACAAATTCTTTCACCTCTGACTCACTTGATAAATTTCTCGTTAGATAAGAACACCTTTCCCCTTGCATGGAAGGAGGCTAGAATCCTGCCCTTGCCGAAGAAACGACACGTGACCGACATGCAGTGTACAAGCAGATAGAAAGTTTTGTTACCAAAAATCAAATATTGCCTGCAGTACAGTCTGGTATCCGACCTTCCCACAGCACTGCAACGGCGCTCATGAAAGTAACAGACGGCATTTTACAAACGCTAAACAAAAGTAATGCTGCAGTCTTGGTGTTTCTTGACTTGTCCAAGGCGTTTAATCTTGTATCTCACCAGCTACTCCTTTCGAAAATGAGTTACTACGGTTTTTCGCCGGGAGCAATAAAATGGTTCCGGTCTTACCTTACCGGGCGAGTGCAATCGGTGACGCTTCCCTCAGGAGCTACATCGACACCTCTTACGATACCCTCAGGGGTTGCGCATAGAAAGTATTCTAGGCCCTTTTCTATATTCCATCTTCACCGCCGACCTACCCCTAAATGTACGACACAGTGTACCTCATTGTTATGCAGATGACACGCAGCTGATGATGCCAGTAGACCCACACAAATTCAAAACCAGCAATTGCTCTCCTGAACCGTGACCTTGATGTTATTTATAAATGGTGTAAACGTAATGGTCTTGTAATTAACCGCTGTAAATGCTGCTTTACATTAATTGGTTCTAGCGCTGCCTTAAATAAAATTCAAATAAGTAGGTTATCAATTAATATTAATGATGTGTGTGTCCCACACTGCACAACTGTTAAGAGATTAGGTGTGATATTTAATCAGAGACTTGACTGGCAAAACCACGTAACGTCACAGAGTTCAAAAGCTTATGGTATACTTAGATCACCTTATAAATCATCGCACTTACTTTCGACTGATGTTAAATTGCTTCTTATGCAATCTCTCGTTCTTCCCATTTTCGATTGCTGTGACGTTGTTTACGGTGTTAATTTAACAAAAAAGAATGCTAAAATTGCACAAAAAGTACAGAATTATTGTATACGTTTTGCATTTAGCTTGAAACGAAGGGATCACATACTTACTTAAATGACGTTAATTGGCTGAATATGACACGTCGCAGAAAACTACATCTGGCCTGCACCATATTCAAAATTCTGCAAACAAAAACACCGACATACTTATACGACAGACTCCAATTTAGACACGACACGGCTCGACACTAAGAAACTTAATCTGGACAGATTCTCAAAATCCATATTCCTGTCATCCTTCAAAGCTGCTTCTGCATATTGTTGGAATGGTCTGCCACCAGATGATACCTCGTGTGCGACATACAACAGCTTTAAAAGGGCAGTACCAAGAATACTTCTACATGAGCAAGGACAGAGCCTCAGTACACATGACTAGTTTCAGCATGCTTACGTTGAAATCAAAACAAAAAATGAGCAGATTTGAACCCAAGATGAACATTTTGAGGTGTGTGAATGAGAAAAATTGTTTTTATCTTTATCTTTTTATCTTATCTTTTTATCTTTTTACCTTTTTAGTGTGTTAATTACTGAAATAGTTAGAAGTGAAAATGTAATGGAATTTTTATGTTAAAGTAGTAATTGTATTCTGTTTGTTTTAGTGTACTATATTTTGCGGGTTAAGTGGTAGAGCAGCCACAGGCTGAACTTCGCCCATGTATAAAGAAATTCTAATTCTAAGAAGGTCTAATGAAGCCCAATCAAACATGTCATAGTATTGATCTGCATTAAAATTGATGATTTGTAAAACAAAAGTGCGAATTCTTTTGCCTTTTCAATCCTCTTGCTTTCTTAATTCATTGCCAACCAAGATTTTTTATTTCTGGGTTTTGGTCGGTTATTAAAGCCAGAAGGAGAAAGGATGGGCAAAGAATGTGTTTTGTTGAATGACAGTATCAATCAGATCTCTCAAGTGGTGTGGAAGAAATCTGGACAAGTGGATTATATTCCAGAGGTGTCGGGCTCTGTCAGTTATCGATGGTTCCTTCTTGATCCCAAACAACACGAGTGCGTACACCTTCATTATGTAGTACATAATGGGAACAAGAAGGAAAATTTTAGACTCAAACTGACAATTGTGTGAACAAAAGCATACATAATGTTAATTTAATGAAGAAATTAAGAAAGATGAAAAATTACGCACATTTCTTCCTGAGAATTGCTATTCCCTGAATAACCCACTTATCATAAAACAAACTTTTAATGGGGTACGCACTGAACTTTCAGAGCCGTTTATGAACAACAAGAGAATCGAAGTACGTGCATGAAACTCCTAGATGTAGTTTTACTGTACCCTGCAATGATGAAGCAAAGAAAAATGCCTACAGGGAATCCAGTGATTTACAGGTCAGAGTTTCCTACCTTGGATAATGTGTGTGGGGTTGTAAAATGTGATATTCTCCCCGTAAAGATTTATATTTTCCTGTACTTGGCATGTAATGCAACAACAAATTAATGTTTGCTTTATGTGGAACTTGTGTTCAAAGCGAGAATCAAGAAAAATGTACACACACACACATAAACAACTATAAGTACATGGCACCTGGGTATCAGAAGAACTAAAACTGGCTGTAAAGAAAGGGTACAAAATTCTAAAAATGTATGAAATTTGGGATTTTCCTTCGGCTGACCAGAACGATAATGTGCTCAAAGACTATGTAAATACATGTCTTAGGCTGAAACAACAGTCCTCAGGATATCCTTCAGGCTGTATTTCAGAAAAGGAAAAATACAAGTATATTCAAGATTTTTTGGGACATGAGGGAATTCAGCTTGTAAAAGATGAAATTGCACCAAACCCTAGCTTCGTTTTATTTCCAAAATTCTGCTGAATTCTTTGTACGGAAAATTTAGCCAATCAAAATAAGTAGACTAAGTCTACTTTTGTAAATACAGAACAGAAATTCCATAATCTACAGTACGAAATCAGTAATGAAGTCCCTATTTCAGTGTCTTGTTTGTTAGTGAATTATATGAGCTGGAAAGCAAAAATGAATCGTTAGTACTCTCAAATGTACTTGTCTCTGCTTTTAGCACTGCTTCTGGAAGGATGCATTTATATTCTTTTATGGACAAAGTCAAGGAAAGTATTCACTACATGGATGGATGAACATGAAAATCTTATTACTAGAGGTTCATTTCTTGGTGAAATGACGGATGAGATTAAAGAGCTTTTTGGGTGGTGGTACCAAAATCTATGAATATAAGATGGTTAACAAACATGATCCTGAGGATGAGAAACAAGTTATTAAAGTAAGAGGCATTACCATAAATTACAGAACACGACTCAATATTAATTTTGATTATTTCAAAGCAATTGGTCAAAGGGGAAATTGAAAATCGAGTTGAGAACCCACGTAAAATCAAAAGAAAAACCAATTTTTAAATTATTTCTTCATCTGAGCAAAAAACACACCAAGGAGTCTACACAAAACGTAGGAAAATTGAAAATTTTAAGAAGGTTCCACACGGGATACAAATACAAAACAAGCATTTTTGGAATGGTCTAGTGCGGAAATTTATTATCCCAAATTTCCTTCCATCTTCTTTTAGTACACCAAGGAACCTAAGTTATTTATTCGTTTGGAGCTGACAAATGAAAATTATATAAGAAAATTCACTTACATTAATTATAGCTCCTCTTGAATTTCTTGTCTGCAACTCCCAGACAATTATAACAACTTGATATCTTCTCTGACACATCAAATTCTCACCACTCTCACAAGCCTTTTATACCTCGTAAGCAAAACTGACGCTTTCTCTGATTGGTTAATATAAAACCGATACTTTCTTTGTTCTTGTGTTCCGGGTAACGTTGGGCTTCTTTGAGAAAAAAACATATCCCAACCTGAAAAAGTTCTAAACCTAAACCCCATGCTACATCATCCCGTGCCTTTGAGGCAGGCCTGAGCGGATTATATATTGACGGCGGAAACCGGTTCTGGAAAGCGAGGTACAGTTTCAAAGATTTGATCTTGACCGTCCATTCCCAGACATCCTTTGTTGCCTGGTTCAGTCTCTCTCTTGCCCTACAGCGTTTTATACTTTTCGCTGTTCTTGCGCTCTAGTTACCCTTGGAAAATCCGGTACTGAAAATTTACCACCGGGTTTTCTAATTTTTCATTCGGGTTTTTCCTTTGTTCTGGCCTTCTGACGTCATTTGACCTTGACCGCAAATTCCCCCCATTCATTTGTCGTCTACCTGCGTGTAGTTCACAGTCTTTTGTCTAACATCTTGGATCACCGTCTTTTATAACATATAATATTATTCCTTAGTACACTATTATTACATATCGTTGGTTCGAATACCGAGACCGTCTAAAATCGTAATTGAACTTTTACCATTATCTATTACCACCATTCATAGCGTTTAATACACCTAAAAATTTGATTTTCAATATAATAGACATTAATTATTATCGTTTGATACATTACATACTTTACAAGATTAATATATAACCATATGCATAACATTCAGTAACACTAATTACCTCCTATTTATATTTTTTTCATAAAATACTTAACTCAAAATTCATTAATGTTATAAATATGTAGATACATAAATTTATTCAAAATTATGTAAATAAATTCATAACACATGCAAATGAATTCCAAATACATGCACACTAGTTATCGCCCGAGGGCACAAACAGCCATTAGCGTATTCATATACTACTACTCACGACATGTCTTTATTTGGAGAGATCCCGGAACACGATTCGTCTAGGTAATCGTACCGAACTGGACCATTACAGGGGTGGCGGAATCATGGTGTGTTGGGGTTATCATGCTGTCTCACACGCCCCTGAATATCTTCCCATGGTGTACCATGAGAGGTGAGTTGTATCGGAATGACATTCTCGACCAGTATGTTCGTCTGTTCCTTGGTGCAGTGGGACCTGAATTGATTCTGATGGATGAAAATGCTCATACCCATCGAGCTGGCATAGTGGATGTGTACCTTGCGACTCAGACGATTCGATTAGCCCAATCGCTCACCACTCTTGAATCCAATAGATCATGCATGGGACATGCTTGGCAGACATATTGCAAGCCGTCAAATGGCTGCAAAATCCATTCCCGAGCTCACGGAGGCACTTGTCTAAGAATGGCACTTCTTGATAACCTCATTGTCAGCATGTACTTGCATTGTGGTGCATGTCTTGCAGTGCGGGGAGATCACACGCACTATTCATGTCCCTGTGCAGCAGCCTGTTTCCTGGACTGCAACATCGGTACATTTCCTGATTTTCACACCCTTTTGCATGTTCGTCCCTGTTGCCCATTCGGTAACTTTTCTCACACTATTTTCAGTCTGGTAGAATTTGCAATTCAACCTGCAATTAATGTATGGGTGGTTCTACATTTTCCCCCTGTGATAAATGCCTTCAACCGAATTATACCTAACGTATGCACATGAGTGTATATAGTGGGTACCTGATGGTGACTCCAGGTGGTAAAGACGGCCAGCGGCATGCTGCTCATCACATCACTTTAACTTCGGACAACATGAAGAAAGTGTGAAGCTATAACTCCACACCCCACATATGTCTTTGTGGCGTAGTGCGAAGAACAGGTCGCCACTTTATTTTCCTTTACTTTACTTTACTCAAGAATTGCGATTTCTGTAACAAGGAAAGGGAGAAAATACGTTATATGGTGAAGTGTGATGCCGAACAAAATCTGGAAAAGCTCTACTTCCCAACCTCTCCTCACTGACCAACGACCCGGCCATACAATAATAATACTACATAACAAAGAGAATATGATTATTATTTTAACTGCATACCGATGAGAATGTAATCCTGGCTTCACTTCCTCTGCAGTCTTCCCATTGAAGGTAGAGGCGTTAACCTCTCTTAGAGGGGTCAGATACAAAGGATGTGGAGAACAGTGTAAAACGTCCTGAAAAGTAAAACTCTGCCCCAGTTCTCAGTAAGATTACATCAAGTATAGTGAGTACGAAAGCATGAAAGCTCGAGGCGGCGTTTAACGTAAGGCGCGAGACGCTTCAGTAATTAGCGCCTCGAACCCAGCACTTTGCACAGATCTTCAAGGTAAGTGTGGAGAGAACTTTGCTCTGGCATTCCTCTTCTTTCCTCTTCTTAACAGAATATTCCAAATTAAGTTATAAAATGAAAATCTCTCGCATTGGAGTCATTCCATGCGAAATCAACACAGCTTTGACATGACCATCTCCGATTTTCATGAAATTTGGGGAATTGAAACTATGTATGGAACGTATTAACTATGGAAATATCTAGTTTCGTGCGTCTTGTAATTGTTAAATTATTCAAGGTCAAAGTTTGCAGAAATTGCCCTTTTTGAGCCCGCTAAGCTATACTAAATCTGCTGTATCTCCGCCCCTATTTTGCCAAAGAAACTCAAATAAAGCTTATTGTACAGGGAATTGAACAAGCTTTCCAGATACCTTTGGATATAAATATAATTTTGTCACGTGACCTTGACTTTTGACCTTGAATATCTGAAAACATGTCATCACCAAAAATCGTGAAAAAATATATTTGGTCCTTCATTCCATACTCTAAAACATATCAAAAAATCATTCTGGGACTGCAATGGGATCAGAAGATATAAAATAATATGTGTAACTATGTGACTGATAAAAGCCCGATTACATGAACTATGAAGAGTCAAATGTCCCTTAACACCCCCTACAAAATGTGAAGGAGTTATCCTGTGTGTAATTGGTCATGAAAGAAATAGGTTAGGCACAGGGAGATCCCTAGCCGTGTGTGTCAAGCGCAGATCCGGCATATTGTTGACGCCATATTGAATTCAACGCAAAAATTTCAAAGGAAAGAGGTGATGTGATATATCAAATGAGGCTAGAATTTTACGAGAAATGAAGTGACGAAGGATTTTCCAACGTATCTTACGCCAGCAAAAAGTTATACACATATCTTTGACTTACGATATATGCACATTATAATGTTGTCAATGTTCCTGTGAGCACACTCGTTGACGTCTCTCACACTCGCATAGAACATTTTTTAATGTAGCATGTGCAACAACATTGCAAGCAGCAACTATGCCTTCTCTCAGATGGTCAATATCAGGGACTTTTAGTGCATGCACCATTCTCTTCAAATGTTTCTGAAGGTAAAAGTCCTCCTAAGATGTTACATCTGGGAATGTGCAGGCCTTTTAATAGATCCTCGTGTGCCCATCAATCTACCTAGAAAATTACCATGAAGAAATTGCGAAAATATCTACATAGTGTGGTCACACTCTGTCCTGTTTCAAAACTCTCGAAAAGTGCCATATCCCGTAAGCAAGGGTGAAAAAACCTGTTCACTTAACAAATCCAAGAAGCCCTCACCATTTAAGGTTCCGTTGTTGAATATGGGAATATGGACCAACCATTTCCGTTCGCCATACATTATACCACATAATTAGCTTACCAGCAACAACCATTCGACTGAGCAAATCACAGGTATTGCATATTATTTTTATAAATTTAACGTGAACATAAAAATTTGCCTCGTCACTGAAGAATTTTTCATTCCAAAGGAAGTGTCACAAAATTGTTTGAGATACTTTTCCCAATATTCTTCACTATTCAACTATTTGGTGAATGTAGCTGATTAAAATCATATGCAATGTGGCGTATACTTCTTTCTCTCACAAGATGTCAGCGGGATCTCGATGAGTTCCTAACACGTTAGGAGCATTCCAATGCTTTGTTTTTAACACCTCGAAAAGGGAAAATGGTTACTAGCATGCAGTAATAAATTTTTGCTGGTTAAATATATGTTGGATAAACCTTCGTCACTTCATTTCTTGTAAAATTCTAGCCTCATTTGATATATCACATCATCCCCTTTCCTTTGAAATTTTTGCGTTGAATTAAATATGGCGGTCAACAATATGCCGGATCTGCGCTTGACACACACGGCTAGGGATCTCCCTTTGCCTAACCTATTTCTTTCATGACCAATTATACACAGGATAACTCCTTCACATTTTGTAGGGGGTGTTAAGGGACATTTGACTCTTCATAGTTCATGTAATCGGGCTTTTATCAGTCACATAGTTACACATATTATTTTGTATCTTCTGATCCCATTGCAATCCCAGAATGATTTTTTTATATGTTTTATAGTATGGTATTAGGGACCAAATATATCTTTTTCACGATTTTTGGTGATGACATGTTTGGAGATATGCAAGGTCAAATGTCAAGGTGACGTGACAAAATTATATTTTTATTCAAAGGTAGGCTTGTTATGTATCACTGGAAGGCCTGTTCAATTCTCTGTACAATAAGCTTTATTTGAGCTTCCTAGGCAAAATAGGGGCGGAGTTATAGCAGATTTAGTATAGCTTAGCGGGCTCAAAAAGGGCAATTTCTGCAAATTTTGACCTTGAATAATTTAACAATTACAAGACGCACGAGACTAAACATTTTCATAGTTACTAAGTTCTATGCATAGATTCAATTACCCAAATTTCATGAAAATCGGAGATGGTCAGGTTAAAAATTGCACATATCTGTGTTGATTTGGCATGGAATGGCTCTTTGCATAATTTGCTAAATCCCTTGTCACTCTAATGATCCCCAAGTTAATGACTGAGTCACAGTTCATGTTGGAGATACGGATCACTGCATGGTAAACATGCAATCAACTTTCATCAAATATTGTTTTCTTTCTGTACCTTTGAATTCAACTCTCCCTGTTGAAGATGCAAGCATCCTATGATAAATTTTAGTCCCTCAACACAACACTTCATGGTAGACATACTTCGTCATTTTGTAATTTAGTTCAACCTCCTTTCAGATTGCTGTAATCAACCCCCTCGGCAATTGCACCCCTACCCGAATTGCGATAGTAAATGATTAAATGAGAGTAAACAGCCTGAAGTTTATGTGGTGCAAGTGTTTGTTTTGTATTTCAACATTTTTATTTTTCTTTCCCCTCTGTCTTTTGTAACTGCAACAGAAAGACAATTCAACGTGCACGAATAGTTCGCACCAACATTTTCCTGATGACCTAGACCAATCCCTAGACCAAATACTAGAATTAGCCTCCGCTTTTGCTAAGCCCAAGTCCCATCACTACTTCTACACCCGCCTACACCTCAAGTCCTGTGAGTATTTTCACCTCTTACCTAGATGCATAACCCTACTTCCTAAAAGAACTTATAACTCCTAAATGATTCCATAGAACACCCAAACCTGTTACCAGTACTCCAGAAGTAAGACATACTAACCCCACACCCACAATGCGTCTATCCTTTCCACCAGTTTACAAATTCCAGAATTGTAGACTATACTGACTGAAATGGAAGGAAAGAAAGGATAACAATTTTATTTTAGTAAATGTTCAGATTACAGCACATTTGTTTAAAACGTGATTACAAGTTGCACAGCCTGGCTGGCAGTTCAGTTAATGACATAGCTCAATTATATAAATGATTCAAGCCAAAGTCAGATTGGCCACTAGATAATACCAAAATCAAAATTTGCAACAATGTAGCAAAGTAAAAATGATATTGGTCAAAAGCATATTCAATGCTAACAACCGTAATTTTAACCAAATTCAATTTGGCCAAAATATTTTACAAGATTTAAATCTTGCAACAGCCAATAAGCTGATTACGTCAAGACCAATCAAATAAATAAATGTCAAAAGTATGTCAATTATATGAATCAGTGGCAAATTTTGATCCCAATATAAAATAATAAAAAATTTATAACTGAAAGATGGATAGCATTTTACCAACCATAGACAGGTCCAAATACATAATCTGAAAAATATGTTTATAGATACCTAGACATTTACCAAGAATTTCAAAGTACGTAAGAAGATTATCACAATTATTGCAATATACAAATAAGAATTTCATTGATGAATAGTTGAATCCACTGACATAATTGTAATGTTCTTGCAGGAGCACTTACCACAGATAATCATATAATTCAAATAGGTTAAGAAATTAATTATATTACAAGAATTTCCTACTATGGCCTAATAACAACAGTTACGACAATCTCGACAATAATAAAAATCGCAACTCAGCTTCCAAGCAATATTCTCTTGTTATATACTCATGCCACACAATACAATGTCTTGGATTTCAAAAGCGCTTTCCAAAAGGTAGAACTATCTGGAAGATCCATGGACATTAGTGCCTTTTCTATCAATAATCTAGGATCTTACTGTTATAACCGACTTCCCCAAGGGACTCGTGTCTAGCCAAGTAACGAACAAAATGTCAGAACTAGCCTTACAAGGAATTGACAGTTCAGAGCTATCTGTTTACACAGACGACGTGTTATTATATATGGATAGAATCGATTATTTGATTGATTTATTTGCAAGAATTTTTCAAAAGCTTTGAGAAGCTAATCTAAAATTTGCCCCCAAAAATTTTAAATACGTTTTTACTGAAAGACTTGTACTGGGTCATATAGTTTCAAAAAAAGGCTTTAGAATTTCAAAACATTTTTAAAAGCCCTTGCTGATGTCCCCCTAACCCCTGCAAGAAAAACTCCGTTCTTTTATTGGGCTTATAAGTATTATCAGAAGTTTTATCAAAAACTTTCAAGGTCTCACTGCATGTTTATTTCAGTTGTTACGAATACATGAGAAGTTCGTGTGGACTAATGAACATCAACACAGTTTTGATACACGGAAAAAGGTGACCACTTCCGCCCCTATTCTCAGGCCTTTTGACCCTAAACGACACAATTGCCCACGAAAATACCTGCACAGAAGGCTTACGTGGGTGTCTCTCCCAGAACGACGATGATGGTAATTTACACCGAGTCGCATTCTGTTCTCACCCGCTAACCGCAACGGAACAAAAAGCTGACATATTCACACTAGAAGTTGCAGGTGTATATTATGTATTAAAAATCTTCAAGTTCTTTTTTATCATCAGCTACTTCATTGCTTACACTGCTAATCGGGCGCAAAATATATAAAAGCAAACAAGAACCTTTCCGGGATCCTTGCACACAGAGCTTTATTTTCCCAAACCTCTATAAAACACATTAGTTCTGCACAAAATGGTCTATCTTGATCATGTATCCCCATTACCAAGACCCAAACGCTTCTGACAACATTTGGAACGTTGAGGATGATGAAGAAGAAGAATTTCTTCACCAGGCATTATTTTTACAATCAGACAAACAGCACTGAAAAAAACAAACAACACTGCGCAATGGCCCTTATCTTAAAGAGGTCAACAACGCCCTGGAAAGTAAATAACAAGCTAATCCCAAGTATGACAAACTAGCTTCTTCCTTGGTGCTCAAGAATGATATTTTGTATAGAAAAAATAAACTCAACTTAGGTTTTAACGATATACTTTGCATTCCACAAAGAATGCGCTAATACATTTTTAATTTAGTTCAATGTAATCCTATGATGTCAATACATCAAGGAGAGCAAAATACATGTGGACCCCTTTACGCCAGATGCTACTTCCAAAGCTTGAAGGATTATTTTACAACAATGTACGTAACTGCATTTCATGTCAATAACCAAACGAGCCTCTGGAGCCATGCAACACACTCTCCAAACCTCCCCTTCCGCCCCTCTTCCAAAACAAATGACGGTTGCGGTCCACAAGTTTCTACCAAGCATACCCATAATAAATATGTTCTCTCCATCATAGACAGGTGCACGCGGTACCCGAAAAATCCAACAATAAAAAACCACGACGCCCAGACGATTGCTAATGTTCTAGTAGAGAAAGTTTTTCTTGAACATGGAATTCCCGATTGTATTTGTTTAGTTCGGAATAGCGATAATTCTAGTTTACTACTGCAGAACTAACTCAAATAACTGGTGTTCAACTCAAGATGTAGAATATATCAGGTCACTTTACAATGGTGTCGCCGAAGCTTCGGTTAATTAACTCAAGAACGTAATGAGAGTTTATATCTTGGAAAAGAAAGAAAACTGGGATAATTTTCTACTAAACAGTACCTTCAGTCATATTATTACTACCCTTTCTGGCTTACTTGTATCACAGTATTATTCACTATGTGGTCACCACCCACGTCTATTACAAAATGCAGTCCTTCCCACCACCTCTAAGAATATTTGCTCTTCTAATGCACAGAGACTAGTACGTCTGACTTCTATCAGAAAGACTGCCAACGAACATTTACACAAACGTCATGAACAGCAGAATGCGTATTCCGACTGAAAAACCAGACAAGTAAAATACAAACGTTGTCAAAATGTTTCTTATATTAGAAAACATACCTTACTTTGGAATTTCCAATGCTTTTCCTTCCTTTTTTAAGTTTTAGGGCACCAAAGAACGCAAAATGGACGCTAATTCCTACAAGTTACTTTCATAGGTCACCGTGGAAAACCAAAGACAGACACTTTCACTATCTCTTAAAAACACGATATGACGAAAGCAACTAACGGCCTAATACTGCACTGAATACTTTCACAACACACCCTCATTAACCATTTTTATTCCCTCGTCCCCTCGCACATATTCCGATTAACTCACTCAAACATATCTTTAATACATACTCAATCCAGAGCATACCAAGGTCACTTTTCAACCCGATAGAACCTATCTCTCTCCTTTTTTTCCTCTAAAAGGAATTCATGTTTTCAAGGTCAACTCACACCAACAATGTAAAGAGAAAATATCAAATGTGAATTCCATTTTCTCCTCTATGCCATCAAGGCATGTAATTTAATTGATTCTTTATATCCACTAATTTTCTGCAGTTAATGTTAATAATTAATAAATATATTATACGTCAGAACTACTAATTTCTCATCGAGTTGACTATAGTTGTACCTTGTGAATCTTGCACGAATTACACTTCTAGTTTTCATTCAATGCTGCTCGACACGAAAATACAAGGAGAAAGAAAAATTGGGAAAGATTGGAAATTTAGCCGAATCATCAATCTTAGCTCTGATGTCTTACCTTCGAATGTCATTGTGCTCCGCGAACTGCTTACGTTAAGTAACTGCCAGCACTGAATACGGAAATACAATTGCATACAGACAAGCCTCAGACAGGTTAATACTCTAAACAATATTTCCCCCCTCTGCAATTTTAACTAATGAACTCTGCGTTCTGCATATTAATTTTTACATTCAAGCATTTCCCTTTTTACCACAAGTATGATGACATTCACATCTCTCCTTTTATCGTATCTAAGAGTTAACGACCACTCCATATTTTGTTTTTGAGTTATAACGCTACTGCCATTAGAGTTTGCTTCTCCTTAGGGCGAGGCAAAGACGAGTAAACCTATGCACAAAAACACCCATATATACAGTATATATATATATATATGAATTTTTACATACCATATTTTTTACACGTCTTACTAGAAGGAAATGTCTAGTACCCAAGAATTAATTTTATTTTAACATATTCCTCAGTTCTCTTTTGTTTTTCAGACACGGAAAACACAATGAGCGTTAATGTTACAGTGACTTGCGCAACTGCAATAAATTATTTCATGCTGGTCATCACGAAGCATACACTGCGTACAAAAGAGTAAACATAGGCAACGTGGACATGTACTACACACCCAGCCATCCTTTTCTTATAACATATTTTTTTCTCGACGTTGTTTCAAGTCCAAGCAGTCACAATCTAACTCCTCCCACCGGCCGATCATCAGTGGTATAATAGAGTTACTATCTATTTGATCTAAACTGACGATATCCCCATGTTATAAAACTTCCCATTATGCCAACCAGGCCTCATCGTGAAGCACCCCTCCACCCCTCAGACTCCGCGTTTAAATACTAATTTAACTCATAATGATTATTGTATCCCCATAACCACACTTTCTTTAGAGAAAAGCTACTTTTCTGTTGCCTACATAAGTCACAATTATCTTCGCTGAATAACTAACAGTAAAGGGGATGTTACGTTCGATCCTACAGCCACTACTCGCCTGTCTCACATCGCACGTGACCCTTTCACGTGGCTTAGTATTTCTTGATTTTCACATATATCTTCTTTCTTGACTTCTTGATTTATATATGCCGAGGTATCATCCCCTTTTTTTAATATCTTACATTGTCTGTCCGTCTTAGTCTAGGATCTCTAAAATCTAGTTAGAATTGGTTGGTTGATATTTCTGAGGCGTATTTTGCATTTTTTTTTAAATATAAAATTGTATATAAATAACATACCTAAAAATTCTATCGTATTTGCTACCATAGTCCTTTAACTTGTTTTCGACAAATTTATTCATGTTTAAAAGTGTTTCTAACGTGTATTTTGCATTTTTTTAAAAAAAATATAAGAACGTTGAATTTTTTATATGATATGATTTTACTTGTCCACGAGAAAATTAAATATAAATAACATACCTGAAAATTCTATTGTATTTGCGACTATAGGTTTTTAACTTGTTTTTCAATTTTAAAGTTGTTTCCTAGTAATATTGACTACATTGAATTTTGACTTGTTCGAACGCTACGTGTTGCCCCAAGAAATTTCTTATAAATAAGATACATGAAAATGTTATCGTTTTTTTTTCTTACTTGACTTTTGATTTGTGTGAAACGTGATAAAAAATGGCGTCTACCAGTTTCACTTGTAAAAATGATAAAACCGAATGCGTTACTTGTGGGAAGCTAATATCAAGAAACAATATACCAGTAAACAGGGCAAATTGTAGCGAAACGGGTTCTAGAATAAATAATTTGTTACCGTCTAAGCCCTGTCCTCAATGCGGAAAGAAACTTAGCATTAAGAACGTAAAAAGGCACGTTAAGATTTGCAAACCGTAACCTAATTCTGCAATTTCCGAATTAGGAACGACTAGTCAAATACTTCTGAAAAGAAAAAGAGTCAGTCCTGTAACTGATGCACCAAAGTCAAAACAGAGTAAGAAGTTGCCGATTGAAGTCAAACTACGTCGAACTACTTTCGGTGCACAACTCAAAGACTTCCATATTTTCAGATCAGAAGCATGTTCTGACATCAGTAGCACCTTAAGGGAAATGAAATCTTCTGTAGTGAAGCTTCTGAAAAACGAACTCGAAAACTATCCGAATAGATTTTAATGTCATTCTATCTTCTGAATATCGAAATTCCCATGATGATATAGACACATTGAATCATTGCTCAAAAACCCAAACTCTATATTTGTCCGATATTAGTAATTTGAACGTCATTTACGATCGTCTAATTGACGAAATGGTTAAAAAGCACGAAGAGTTCGAGGTTAATGGTTCAGGTTGGACGTTGTGCGGAGTTCATCATGATTTAGAGTTCATAGTCAGTCATTTCACAACTCTTTCGAGAACCCCTGACGAATTACAGAAGAAATAGAATCAATTCGATCACCGTTCGGCATCTAGTTTCATTCCACTTCCACTGGACATTCAACATAAGAAACCCGTGTTGAATAAGTAGTATGAAAGTATATAATATAAGCACAAAAATTGTACAAAAGAAGAGGTTATTTGATTAAACAGCCCGATTTGCCTACACTTAAAACTATGCCAAGATGCCCTTATTCCCCATTTCTTCAAGTATGATATGCTCTTAATTCTAAGAATTCTGAATTCTAGTGTAGAAAAGAAGAACCCTCAATAGACAGATTTGCCTACACTTAAAACTATGTCAAATAGGGCATATAGCCCAATCGGCCATGTGTGTACATATTTAAATCTAAAGAATTTTGAATTCTAGTGTAGAAATGAAGAACTCCCCTCAGACAGATTTTCCCATGTGTGTAAAAGCTACATCTCTCAGTTTTGTTGTCCATAAGCTTGTCAAAAATATGCCCCCCTTGATATTGTTTTGGCTACACTTAAAACTAGTGCAAAAATGCTTATATTCTCATCCTCTACAACTTACAGATCAATACAATAGGACAAGGGCAGGCAAGCAAATTGGTTTCATGTTTTTTCTAATCTTTGATCAGTTTCATGTCCTGGCCAGCAATAAATTATGCACGCCTGGGAGATTTTATATGCTTGCATGCATGAGATAAAATCTACACTGTGCCTTTTCAGGGAAAATTCCCCATACATGGCATCATGTTATTGACTCCAAGGGAAATTCCTAGTAAAAAGAACATTGGCCTCTTGCATGTTGTCATATATGCCTGAATTGGATTCAGGTTTTGCCTTGTTCTGATAATATATACCCGAGTGAGACTTACAGAATATTCATTGCTCAGTTCAAAATCCAACTTTGAATTGTATTTAGCTGATATATAGTTCTCCTGGGTTCTGATGCTCAATAGAATATGGACATAGTCCCATGCCTTATATGCATTATAATCAAAGGCTTCTGGGTTTAATACCTCTCTATGGAGAAGTGCTAGTCTTGTTGCCTTGTAATCAAGAGGCCCCCAGGTCTGAAACCTGGTAGAGTGTGTGGGCCTCCCCTGATGGCAAAGTGATGGTATTATTGCCTTGTAATCAAGAGGCTCCGGGTTTGAGGCTCTGGTAAAATGTGTAAGATTAAAATACATGTGGCAGAATAATATCCCCACATGTGATATTTTGAGAATATTTATTGCTAGCTGATATACAGCTGAGGTTTGAAACCTGGTAAAGTGTGTTGTACAACAGCATAATAGAGTAAAACTACTCTATATTGGGGATCACCAGAGCCTAGTTACTGCTGTTGTTTGGGTATAAAAGCACCAGCTCAGTCACTAACTGCTGTTATAATTGTTTTGGCATATTGTCCATAGTTCTATTTTTTTGGACCAAGAAATTTTATATAAACAAACAACAAAAAATGCCAAATCAAAAATATTGGAATCAGTGCAATAAAAATATATCTAGTTCTAATTGGTCTAGGCATCGCCATATTTGTAACCCTAAGAAATGCAGAAAGGCCACAAAAATGTGTCCAAGATGCCATAAAATATTAAGCAAGGCATATTACAAAAGGTATAAGTGTAATTCTTATGTACAGTCATCAATATTGCCCCCACAACCATCTACATCTGGTCTGAAAAGGAAGCATGAAACACCTGTTAATGCTAGACCGGCAAAGCAACCACGCTATGAACCACCTATCCATAGCAGTTTTGCTGGCCAATTAAGGGATCACTGTTTTAAATCAGAGCCAAGATGTGACATTAAGAATTTTTTGAACAGTATAAATCCTGATGTGCATTCAATTCTAAATGCACAAAATGGCTCTTATAAGCTGTCTCTCAAATTGTTTACACAATATAAGAAACCAAATGGCACAAAATTTACACAGCCCCACATAACAGAAACTGTACATGTATACTCAAATACAAATTCAGACAAAATAATAAGCAGTTTGATAGATCAATTGAATATTAAACACTCTGAATTTGCAACAAAAGAGTCAGGATGGAGCCTATGCGGTTCTTCACACAAGCTCTATGTTAATATTTCTGAATTCAGCCCATTACAAGGATCTACATATCTGCCATTACCTGCCAATATTAAAAACAAAAGAGCCGTGGTTAATTTAGAAAATAATGATGAGAAATGCTTCTTGTGGTGTATTTTAGCTGCTTTGTTTCCAGTTTCAAGGAATCCTCAGAGAATAAGTTATTATAAACAACATGAACACAATTTTGATGAAGCAATGGAGGTTTTAGAATATCCAATGCCTGTTCAGAATATTGATAAATTTGAAAAAAAGGCCCGGGATATCAATGGTAAACAATTATCTATTAATGTATTTATTTGTTCTACTGGCCGTGGCAATTGCTTGATAGCACCTTTCAGAATCAGTACATTTGATGATGATTCTGCTGTTCCGATTGATCTGCTCTTAATTGAAGGGGATGACACATATCATTACACTCTGATACATAATCTTGAAGCTTTAGTCAGAAAACAATTAGACAAATCTAAGAGAATATTCAAGTTGTGCAGAAGATGTTTGACTGTATTTGATGGTTAAAAAATAATAAATGGGGTTTGTAAAGTGAATACAGAAATTGCTAAAAACAAGTTAATTGAGCATCTGAAATACTGTGGCAATCATAAACCTGTTCATATGGTGATGCCTAATCCAAGTGAAAAAGCCAATTTTAAAAAATTTGAAGCCTTGTTGGAACACCCAGCATATATAGTCTGTGATTTTGAGTCAAACCTGAAACCTCTTGCATTCTGTAGCCCAGATCCTGAGGAATCTTCAATTACATCATATCAATTACATGAACCTTCTAGTTTTTATTATGTGGTTGTACAGGATGGGGTTGTTAGTAAAGAATATTTATACATGGGAACATATGCCATCAAAGAATTTGCACATAGAATAGAAAATGAGTGCTATGACATAGCATCTAATGTCTTATTAAAATCAAAACCCATGTTGCCTTTAACAGAGAAACAGAATGAAGATTTCAACAATGCAAAAAAATGCCCGGTATGTGATTGTGAATTTTCAGATATAAATATCAAGGTACATCACCATTCCCATACAGATGGTAAACTCTTAATGGCCCTGTGTAATAGCTGTAATATTAAGATCCAGAGACCAAAATTTGTCCCTATATTTTGCCATGGTGCATCCAATTATGATTTCCATCATCTGATCAGATATGAGGGGTTTAACAAGCAGAATTTAAATATTTTAGCAGAAAATAATGAAAAATATATTGCTATTAGCAAAATAATTAAAGTTAATGGTGTTTCTATTCACTTAAGATTTCTTGATTCCTACAGAATTTTATCAGCTAGCCTGGCTACACTGGCCACTCAATTATCTGATGATCAATTCAAAATCACATGTGCTTTGTTTCCAAATCAGGACCTGAAATTAATTAGGCGGAAGGGTGTATATCCATATGATTATGTTACAGATTTTTCTAAATGTGATCAGTGTTCTCTGCCACGACAACAAGAGTTTTACAGCAAAATCAGAGAATCTGGAATCACTGATGATGATTATCACCATGCCCAGTTGATGTGGAACAATTTAAAATGCCAGACACTTGGTGATTATCACAAGGCATATTTAAAACTTCATGTCACTCTCTTAGCTGATATACTTCAGGCATTTAGAAAATCTTCCATGCAAAATTATAAACTGGATCCAATGTATTTTTACAGTGCGCCAGGCCTAGCATGGTCTGCAATGTTTTTAAACACTAAAATGCAATTGGATCTGATCCAAGATCAAGATATGTATCTGTTTATGGAGCAATGTATAAGAGGGGGCATGGTGCAATGCTCTCAGAGATATGCCAGAGCAAATAACAAATATATTACTGATTATGATCCAGCACTGCCATCAAATTATATACTGTATGTAGATGCCAACAGCCTCTATGGTTATGCTATGATGGATAAACTGCAATATGCAGGGCTTGAGTGGGTTGAAGATTTCAATATTGAAGATCTTAAGGATTTTGATGACAGTAACTATGGCCTGTTCTTAGAGGTTGATCTGACAATTCCAGATAATTTACACAACATATTTTCTGATCTGCCCCCAATTCCTGAGGTTCAGTGCTCACCTGGCTCTAAACAGAAGAAACTGATGATGACTCTAGAGCCAAAACAGGGTTATGTCATATATTACAAAAACCTCCAGTTCCTGATGCATCATGGTGTTCAAGTGACCAAAGTTGGCAAAGTTTTGAGGTTCAGGCACTCAAGATGGTTGAAGCCATATATTGATACAAACACAGAGCTTCGAACATCTTCAATGAGCCAATTTGATAAGACCTTGTTTAAATTGATGGTCAATTCTGTGTATGGCAAAACAATAGAAAATGTCAGAAAACATATTGATGTTAAAATAATTACTGACCCCAGCCGGAGCAAAAAATTGATAGCAAAGCCCAACTTCAATTACAGAAGAATTTATGATGAGCATATGGCACTTTTTAATATGAAAAAAAACAAAGATTAAGTTTGATAAGCCTATTTATGTAGGGGCTGTGATATTGGAATTGGCCAAATTACACATGTTAAAATTGTATTATGATGTGTTGAAGCCTTTTTATAAGGATCGTGTAAAACTGATGTACATGGACACAGATAGTTTTGTTCTTGATATTCAGACAGAAGATGTTTATCAAGATATGTCACAGCCTGCATTGCTTAAATATTTTGATACCAGTGAACATACAAAGATTCAACCCCACAACAAAAAGATGCCTGGCAAGTTAAAAGATGAGACACTTGGTGATGTTATTGTGGCATTTGCTGGGTTAAGGGCCAAGATGTACAGTTTTGAAACATGTAGTGGTGTTGTTGCCAAAAAAGCCAAGGGCATTGGCAGAGTGACTGTAGACAAAGAGCTTGAATTTGAAGATTACAAAAATTGCCTCAAATCATGTAGCACAATCAGAACATCAGAATCCAGAATTCAGAGTGTGGATCACTTGTTGACTAGCAATATTGTAAGAAAAGTGACTCTGGACCCACATGATGATAAGAGATGCATTTTATCATGTGGCATACATACTTTACCATGGGGTCATTGTGATTTGAAAAATGGCAATCAATGTCCAATTACAGAGCATGATTTGAAATAAATAAACATGCCTATGAACTTATTTGGGTTAAAAAAACAGGCTATTATGGACCTGCCAACACCACAAGCCTCTTCTGATATAATATCTAAACTAAGTGCTTTGTTAATTATTCATCTTAACAGCATACTTACAGATGTTGATGATGAAACAGGTAAAACATTGTACATATTTAACAATAATTTAAATCATTACCAATTACCTGTAGGTGGTCAATTACAATTTATTACAACCCCTGAGGGTAATGTCAAGATTTCAATAGGGAAAAATATTTATAGAATTAAACACTCAAACATCACTTCTGGCACTGTTTATACTGTTTCTGCTGGTGACTGCTTATATATTGAGGTCCCTGGATCCTATGACAAGCTTATACCCTTTTTTATAGAATTAAGAATTAGATATTCAATAATAAATAACCGCTAAAACAAAAATGCCTAATGATATATTTGGCCATACAAGGCATGAAGATCACAGTGATGAGATTCTGATGCTTGATGTCAGAGTCAAAAAATTAAGAAGTGATTTACAAGCTTTACAAACCACACTCAATGCCAGTCTTCAACTAGAAATTACAAATTTGCAATCACAATGCATGGACCCTCTTCTTAAAATTGATTCCGAACTCAAATTATTGCTTCAGAAATATACTGATTTGGCCACATTGGATAATTTTCAAAGTTTAGAAGAAGCTGTAGCAGCTCTTCAAGCCAAATTTAAGACCCAGGCCACCAACTCTGAGCAATTGAAACAACAAATGGAAGAGCAAGTAAATAAAGTCCAGGCACAGCTCCAAACAATTGTCAAAAGCATAAAATCTCAAGAAGATTTTGATCTAGTGATTTCCACTCTAAAAGAACAGATTCAATCATTACAGATACCTAATCTGGACCCTCTGAACAATGCCATAGCCGAGGTTAAAGAAAAAATTGAGACACTTGAAAATTTTATGAACAACTTGCCATCTTCTGATGCTTTGAGTGCAATAACTCGGAGTGTTGCCAACATTAAGCTGCAACTTGAAACATATGAAGATTTTGGAAAAATTCAAAGTACCATAACCTATCTTGAGGGTACAATAGCAGCAGTGCAAAGTGATTTGACAAATGTACAAGAAACTCTAGAATCCCGATTGCTTGGGATTGTAGATACCCTTGTCAGTGTCCAGCAACAGATCACAAAACTTGAAAACCTCAACACTGAATCTGAGCTATCTCATTTTCATCATTTGATTGATGATATCCAAACAAAGCTTGAAATGTTACAACAATCAACACCTACTCAGGCAGATATAGCCCTGCTCCAAGATGCTATGCAAAGTGTGGCTGATGCTTCTGAATTAAACAATGTGAAATTGGCACTTGAATCTTTGCCGAATACTGTATCAAATCTGCCTACCTCACAGGAACTTGAAAATATTAAGAGAGCTGTGAATCGCATATTGAAATCAGAAGATATCAAGAATATCCAGACAGAGATCAAACAACTTACTCAGACAGTGTCCACTCTACCAACCAATCAACATATTAAAGAATTGCATGCCCTGTTTGAGGATATCAGAAGACAGGTCCATGATCTTACAACCCAAAATTCAAAATTGGCAGTTGTTGAAAATTTACAGCAAATTGTAGCTAATATCAAGCAACAGCTAGGGATCATGGAATCCAATCAAGCAAATGCTCTGTCTGTTTTTGCCACGCAGCTACAAGAGATTGTGCAACAATACAAAAAACTTGTTGTGGACATAAAAATCAAGCCAGGCCATGATGATGTTGTCAGGACTATCAATGAGCACCTTGAATCTGTAACAGGTAGATTGCTTTCAGCAGAAAAAGAAATAACAGGCATAATCGAGAATCCTAAACATACAGTAATTCTTGAATTGTACAGCATCCCCAACAAAGAATATGATTCACCATTTACACCAGGTGGCAAAATATATATGCTGTCCCCTGCACAATTTTATTACCAGTTTTTTGTTGGGGGCACACTTAGACCAATCAAGATCAAATATTGGCTTTAACCACAGGCACACCACTACCCAACCTTATCAATAACAAATGCTGATAACAAAGCAAAAATCACCAGTGTACACTTAGAGGATTTTACAGACCCCAATACATTAGAAACATCTTATGCTGAAGATGATGGCTCTCTGGAATTTAATATACAAATAGGAGACAAATTATATTTAGAAAATCTTGTAGTATCAGCTGCTGAACACCCTATAGTTGCAATATTCTTGTTTACATATTATGTCTAGACAAATTATTGTTGATGAATTACACAGACAAGCCAGACATAATTATAAGAGACTGCCAGTAGTCACAAAAAGCATAGATGATTTATTGCAGAGCGACTTGATTGAGATGGCATGTGGACAGCTGAAAAACTTAGACAAAATCAACAAGGGCTACAAGTATCTACTCACTGTCATAGACACATTTTCAAAATTTGCCTGGGCTATGCCACTCAAATCCAAGACTGGAAAATGTGTTACAGAAGCCTTCATGACAATCATCAATCAGAGTGGAAGATCACCGCGCTATTTGCAAACAGATAATGGCAAAGAATTTTATAATTCAGTGTTCCAACAATTTATTAAAAGCCAGTCAATACAACATTACTCGAGTTACAGTGATCTCAAGGCCTCAATTGTAGAGAGATTCAACAAAACCCTAAAAAATCATATGTATAAACAATTTACCCTGCAAGGTAATTTTAAATGGCTTAATATTCTTCCAGAACTTCTACATCAATATAACAACTCGGTCCATTCCACAATCAACATGAAACCCTCTGAAGTAACTTCATCTGATGAGGAAAAATTGATCAGGACTGTTTATTATCCTAGATACCAGCCAACAACAAGAAAAGCCAAACACAAGGTGGGTGATCAAGTAAGAATCAGCAAATATAAGAGGCTTTACTGGAAACTGGAGCACTGAATTATTTACAGTGGTTCAAGTTAAACCTGTGACCCTTAACACATATATAATAAAAGACCACCGAGGAGAAATTCTCAAAGGCCGGTTCTATGAAGAAGAACTCAGCAAAACTAAACAGCCTGACACATATCTCATAGAAAAAATCATCGGCAGAAAAGGCAACAAGTTATTTGTCAAATGGCTGGACATCCAGAACACAGCTGGATCGAGGCAAACAAAGTGATAATATAAACACCTGGGATGTTATAAAGAGGCTGCCAGAACCTGAACAGCAGAATAAGAGAAATGGCAAGTTGCTGCCTGATAATATTAGATGTCTTATTGTTGGGCCATCTGCTTGTGGTAAAACTACACTAATGATTGATATTTTTTTTTGGCACCCAACTGGTTAGACTGGAAAAAAAGGCACTTGTATGTTTTTTCTAAGAGCTTGGAACAATTAAAATATCAGCAGCTGATGAAGCTATATGATGGACTGGATATAACCACTTTTGAACCAGATGTTAAGCCACTCCATGAATGTCTCGATAATTCTGTTGTTGTGTTTGATGACATTATACTGGATAATCAAAACAAGGTTAGAAATTTCTTTACACAGGGCCGACACAAAAATATTGATTGCTTCTACCTGGCACAGACTTTTTCTAAAATTCCAAAGCAACTGATCCGAGACAACAGCAATTTTATATGTGTGTTTCATCAAGATCATACTAACCTCAAACACATATATGATGAATATGTAGGTGGGGACTTGAGCTACAATGATTTTTCCAAGTTTTGCAGTAGGTGCTGGAACCAGGATAGTTATGGTTTTGTCACAATTGATATGACAAGAACACTTAATACTGGTAAATATAGAAATAAAATTAACAGTTTTCTAGACATTGAAACATATATAAATAACCATGAAAAGGCCAATAATTGATGATCTTAAATTAAGAGATTATCTTGTAAAAAGATTTAAGGGATGGAAATCAGAGAACCGAGGAATTTATGAAAAACACAAGCAAACAGAACAGCCTATTATTGATGCTATTAGTGAATTAGGTAAAAATATCAAAACTGTTACAGAGCAAAATCAAAATTTGATCACAGAGCTTGTACCTGTAGCTGCAAGGAACATATTAGATTATCCAATCACCCCACTTTCTAGTATTCATACACCTAGTCCTGTTGCTCCTCGAAGAATTGAAGTTAGTCAGGATCCTATTGAATTGGGTCTTCTTGCTCAAAAATATTTAAGCACACCTAAAGACAACAAAGATGAGGTCTTTGGCCTATATGCTGACACAGAACGTGAAGGAAGCATCATACATAGAATTGGCAATTTCAGAGTAACATTTATGGGAGATGATCTGATTGTATATTCAGAATCTCATCTTGGGAAAAGAGGTGGATTTGTTAAATATCCTGGAACACCTGGATTGTGGGAACTGATGACTAGGAAGAGACCTGGCAGCTATACAGATCAAGATTATGAGCACTACAAAGAAATATTAATAAAATCAGATGCTCTATACCAGAACAATGATCCCACACAAAAAAGAGTCAATTCTAGCAGTGGAGCAAAATACAACAATTTAATCAAGCCCATATGGTCACAGATCAAGACTGGCAGTGGAATCAAACATAACAACACCCTGCCTAAAGAATTTGTCTGGATTTGATGATGTCAGGAAACTTGTAGATAGGTTGCTGGTGATAGCTGGGGAGGAAAATGCTGGCAACCACAATTTTTACAATGAAAAGGTTGGAATTACGGACATGATAAGCACCAAATTCTCTAATTTTATAGTAAATGACACTAAGGGGATTGGATATCTTATAAAAATTATTAATACTCTACCACCTAAATTTTGGAATATCTCTGAGGGTCGGGGGCTGGTTAATGACATTATAAACAAGCTGCCATTTGAACTACACATTCCAAGCTATCAGTATTGTGGTCCAGGCACAAAATTGGACCATAGATTAAACAGAGGTGATCCTGGTGTTAATCGCCTAGATACGGCTTGTAGAGACCATGACATAGCATACAACACACATTCTGATCTTGACAAGAGACATGTTGCAGACAAGAAATTAGAATAGGCTGCATTTGGTAGATTTGTAAGCAAAGATGCTTCTTTAAGTGAAAGAATAGCAGCATTGGGGACCACCATAGCTATGAACACCAAACAAAAACTGGGGTGGGGGTTGTGAATATGTATATATAATAAACCTACAATGAAGGCCAAGGGTGTTATGTATCAAATACCTTATGCAGGTCTTAAATCTCTTAAAACTATTGATAGCCTTTTAACCGAAAAGCAGCGCAAGAGAAAAAATTCTTGTATTGCCAAGAGCCATGGTATGAAATTGTTACTTAGTACCCCCCAATTAAAAAAATACAGCAATCTAGGAAAAAATCACATGTGGGTGGATTAATATTTACTATCCCGGCCATCTTAGCAGCACTTGGGGCTGTTGGGATCTTGGCTGGGGGATCAGCTGCCATAGCAAAAACAGTAATAGATGCCAAGAAGAATAGGGCAGAATTAGATGAATTGAAGCGCCATAATCTGGCCATAGAGAAACAAGGCAAAGGTGTTAAGAGAGCCATGAATAAGTTTAAAAAATAACAAGAGCCGCTTACAAATCAAGATATTGAAGCTTTAATAAAACCATTAGGCATCAAAAATTTTAGAGGTGTGTACATGTCTGATTCTTTACCAGAACAACCACTCAACAAAGAGTGTGGCATAGTTAATTTGGATAAGTACAAAAATCAGGGCACTCACTGGATTTGTTATCTTAAATATTTAAAAAATGAGGCATTTCTGTTTGATTCATTTGGAGCTATTCCACCTGAAAATTTAGTAAAATATCTAAAATCAGCTAATCTTTATTACAATAATGCCCGTGTTCAAAACTTCAAAGATGTTAATTGTGGACATTTGTGTTTATCTGTTCTTAGATATATGTCTCAAATAAATAAACCATCAATTGAAAATTTTCAAAAAGCCCTGTGGTATTTAAAACATCATGGGGGTATTCCATCTCACCAGCCAAAATTCAATATTGAAGCTCAGATTACATGATGATGTAGTGTATCCCAAAACAATAGCTCTCAGAGCATTTTATGTCATGTACTTGATCCCTAATATTACACACCACAACAACACAATTGCAGTAGGGGATTAAAAAATTTGTCATCACTCCAGGGCAGTATAATCTGTCCACTCTAAATGCTCAATTACCCAGAGGTATAGTATTAACTCAAAATTCTGTCACTCACAGAGTAGATATTGTATCTGCTACAGGAACAGTGGATCTGGGTACTATAGGAGAGCTGTTAGGCTTTGAGAACAACACAAAACTTGAAGCGGCCATCAAACACACTGCTATTAATATACCCAAATTCTTAGCCATAGAGACTCTGAATATTCACTGTAATGTGGCTGAGGGTATGATCACAAAATCAAATGGCATAGGCACTCACAAACAAACTGGCATCATTGCAACATTTAAACCTAATTCTGAATTAATGGAGCCAATCATCTACACTCCATCTCCAACATTATATTTTCCTGTGTGCCATAATAGAATATATTACATTGAGTTGATGGTCACTAATGAAAAAGAAGAATTAGTTGATTTATCTGGAGCCACAACAACTGCAATCATAGAGATTAATATTTAAATAAAAATACATACAAAAAAAATGGAAAATATTGAGAGTTATGAGCTACAATCATTCCCTCCAAACAGGAGGGCATTTGCAAATTTAAATCAACCCAACACAGAGATTGAGGTTGATCTTGATGTAGGGGATGGCTTTATACACCCTCACAGAGCAGATCTATACATCAAATTTGATGTTGTAAAGCTCGATGGTACAGATTATCCGGCAAATTCAAATATAAGATGGGTGGACAATTTTGTGCCGCATCTGTTCTCTGAAATTGAGATCAGAAAAATGGTGTTGTTATAAGAAGAGTAGATTATCCCGGCATTACCTCCACAGCTTTGGCCACACTAAAATTATCCAAAACCGAGGCTTCTTACTACAAAATAGGTGGATTTGAGGCTGATGATAAAATTATATCTAAAAACCACACAGTGCTGTTCCCGATGCGCCTGTTGCCAGGATTCTTCTCAGATTACAAAGATATTATGTGGAAGGGTGGTTTAAGGATCACATTTAGAAGAGCTGCCAATGATAATAATACTTTGATGAGGTACAGTACATTAAATTCTACCGGGGAAGCTCTGTCTAATACCCTACCTGATGAAGGCAAGTGCCTTATTCAGACTATGGAGCTAAGAATCCCGGTTGTTGAATATGAGGCCAGTTATGCTCTTAAATACAAAGCAGATATAATAAAAAATCCACAGGTTCCTTTACAATTTTATACATATCAATGTGTACAGAAACCTGCCACTGGTACTTATTATGAGTTTGATGCTACAAATGCATTCTCCAGTATACAATATGACATGCCGGATTTTGTGGTGGTACTGTTTCAGACTGGAAGACACAATAATCAGGAAAAAAAAATCAAGTAAATTTGATAACTGCAACATCAAGAACATATATCTTAAAAATGGCAGAAATGAGGTATTTCCTAGAGAAAATTATAATTTAGACATGTCCAAGGATGATTTCCTCAAATTATATGAAGCAATTACAGCATACAAAAGGGTCACTACTGGCAATACTGACATGTATTACACACCAGATGAATTCAAAGCACAGAGACCCATGTTTGTCATCAACACTTCAAAAAGGAAACAAGTTGTGGTTAATGACAGGACAAACATTAAAATTATCTGTGAATTCCACGATACACTCCCTGATGACACCATATGTAGTGTTATTCTCATAGGTGAAAAATCATATGTTTATGATGTAAGAAATGAGAGAGTCACGGAGCAATTCTAGAAAGTCTCTGCATATTACATTGTTTTAGTACTAGATATATGAGTTGAGGCTGGTGTCCAATTAAAATATTGAGCATATTGCAGGTAATAAGTATTTAAGCATATATTACATTATATTATTGTGTAAGCAAAAGCTCTTATAAGCATTTTTGGCTTAGTTTTAAGTATAGTCAAAACAATATCAAGGGGGGCATATTTTTGACAACAAACTGAGAGATGTAGGTTTTACACACATGGGCAAATCTGTCTGAGGGGAGTTCTTCATTTCTACACTAGAATTCAAAATTCTTTAGATTTAAATATGTACACACATGGCCGATTGGGCTATATGCCCTTTTTGACATAGTTTTAAGTGTAGGCAAATCTGTCTATTGAGGGTTCTTCTTTTCTACACTAGAATTCAGAATTCTTAGAATTAAGAGCATATCACACTTGAAGAAATGGGGAATAAGGGCATCTTGGCATAGTTTTAAGTGTAGGCAAATCGGGCTGTTTAATCAAATAACCTCTTCTTTTGTACAATTTTTGTGCTTATATTATATACTTTCATACTACTTGAATATTCAAAACAATGACAACAGATGTATTTTCTAGTGAGTCTTGACGAGTCTGCATTCAATTCATTGGTCAAATAATCCGGAGCGGGTCAGTCATTACAATGAATATGCAGATAAGTTTGAAAGTGGAAGGTCTAGTATCAAATACCAGGTTGTTATTTCAGATATATAGTAAGTTTTAAACCCGGGCGCGAGACGGTGATGGCAATCAGTTAGCTATCAATGTATATTCGTTTACATCAGTTAAGCATTTCGTACATCCCGTGAGAATATGCAATGTTGATGATGAAAATGCTCGCGTAATAAATCTCCTCCTCGTTTCGAACGAAAATGTCCATCACTACTGCCTCATGCGTTCTCTTTCCCTATTGGTCAGAAGTCAAATATCCAAATATCATGGGGATATCAAGATTTGTCATATGTGTTTTACTACATTTGTTAATCCTGTTCAACAGAACTATATCAAATTTAATAATGAAGATATTGCTGTAGAAAATCTTGAAGAGCACTACATTTTGTGGTGAGAATATACCTGTGCGAATGTTGATGCCAAAACTGAAAGAGGCTGAAGCATTCAGGATGCACAGGGGCTTGCTTGAACATCCAGCTATTATCATAGCGGATTTTGAGGCTTTCCTCAAACCACTTTCCTATTGCGAGCCAGATCCTGAAATTCCCTCCAGCACACCTTACAGCTTCATGAACCAAATAGTTTCGGTTATGTTGTCGTATTGCGCGATTCACCAGTTAAAACAAATAAGCCTTATGTATACCGCAGAGTAGTTGCATTCGAATGCTTTTTTGGATAAAATGGTCGAAGAAGTTGAGAAAATTGGTAGCTTCTTTCAAATATCGAAACCAATGCTTCCGTTATCTAGTAATGAACTTCAAAATTATAATAACACTGATGTATGTCCAGTGTGTGATCAACACTTTACAGGTGAGAACGGGAAATTATTTTACCATTCACATACAGACGGTCGTTTCATCAGTAGAAAATGTAATGCATGCATCCTTAAAATTCAAAGAACAATGTTTGTCCTAATATTTTTTCATAATGGATCCAAGTACGACTTCCATTCTTTAATTAGTTATCTTGGATATGATACACAAAAAAATAGATATTCTTGCTCAAAATGTAGAACTTTACATCTCTATAAGTAAGAAAGATAATATTCCAGGAACAAAAAAAACATAGAGATGAGGTGTATAGATTCGTAAAGATTTTTCTCTGCCAGCTTGGAAGCTCTCGCGAATAAACTTTCAGAGGAACAATTCAAATTAACTAGAGCTAGATTTCTGAATTTAGATATAGGTAGAAGGGAGGGGGCGACTCCATAACATTTATTTTTTATTTATTTATTTTACCCTGTTTTTATGCTAATCTCCAAAGAGGAAAATATCCAAAAAAATCATTTTTTTATCATTTTTATAGTGTAAAAAATAATTATGTTTTTTTTAAAAAAGCTCAATTTCATATTTCAATCTTAGACATGTATTAGATATCCAGAATTGGATGTATTTAGGATATCCCGTTTTGGACAAGATCTGGATATGTTTTGCATAACCAGAATTGGATGTGTTTTTGATATTAGTTTTCGATTTTCGGAATTGGACAATATTTCTGACAGCCAGTTCTACACACAAGTTTATGCTGTGTATTAGATATCAATAATTAGTAAAGTTTCAGATATCCAGTTCTGGATATCCAGTAGACGTCCCAAGGATTTCCAGAATTGGATATCCAAAAAAATCCATGGATCTGATCTGGTCATTCTGGATATCTAATGAATATCCCTATGAGATTGGTGCTGTATGGGTCGGATATTGGCTCGAAGACTTGACTTGACTGGGGACCAAAAACTATGTAATGTAAGCCTATTTTTGTGAAAATCCATGTTAGCCCTATGATTGGTTAAAAAGTACCTTCCCAGAATAGCTCACTGTTCAAAATATGGAATAACCCTAAGGGGATGGAGGAGTGTACGCATTCATGGAAACGGTGAACAGGTCGATTTCTTTAATAGGAAGATGTGTGTTGGTCACGTCTTTAATAATAGTGTATTTCTTAAGACGTCTGGCACTGTCTGGCAAGTCATTCGGTCTAATAACATATATATGTGAACCTATAACATGATTGAACTTATTAGCCTTTCTTACCTGTAGGACATTGATATAAATCAACAATTCATTAAGGTAAGTCTTAACTGAGATACATTAACAACCGAGGCTACCTACACGTCTCTTCTCCAAGTAGCTGCCAGTCAGTATTAATTACTCTCACTGGCTTAGTATATATCGGCTGTGTGGTTAAGGTAAGAACATCGAGTGCATCGAATTCCTTCTCGCGATTCCCCTTGATCCACCCTGTCGCGTCGCGACGATGGGGATTGAAAATACGGAGGCTGAGGAAGGGCGTTTCCGCCCGCCACTGCGGTATTTGAACATTGTGGAAGACATGTTAAAGTTATTTTACTGCGCTCGATACTGGCTTTGGTGGTCATTCGAAAAATATCTAGAGTTGTTAAAAACACCTGTCGATGACTGGTCGCGATAATAATTCATTGCGCGTCCCTAGCCAGGCGACTGCTGTCTGTTAGAATCAATTGAAATTTCATCCAGCTTCAAGGACATGCTCTTTAACTGTTCCTTGAGACCTGTGTCTGTGGGCGAAGGTCTCGAGTTCGAGTTGGTGGCTTCAATGTTGTCTCGAGTCCTTGGGAAATCGTAAAATGCACGGATGTGTCCTGTAACGAGAGAGAACGTGGACTCTGTGCTTTGAAGTCTTTCATCTGTGCGAGAGGGGAGGCGTGATTAGCTTCCGATAGAAGCTCTTTCATTTTCCGTTTCTGAATAATAAACTGAAACTTTTCAACTTGACCAATTCAAAGAAGGACGTTTATTTCCGCTTGTACGTTTCCCTGATATATTTGCGATATAGATCCAGGGTCGAGTGCTTAATTAGTTTGGAGGGGGTCATCTAGCAGATGCAACAGAAGTTGTTTGTCACGATTATAATCCGTGAGAAATTCTGCATCCGTGTGAAGGCAAGACATGATTCAATCCTTCAGGAGCAATTTATCGTCCTAGCATTGAATCCGACGAACAGCTTGGTATTCAAATGCTCATAAGCCACTGCGCTGTTTTCCTGGACCGCTTTCCTCGTAGCAACGAAGAGCATGAACTGTTAAGAGAGCCGGGACAATATGCAACTTTTTTGCGGCGTCCCACTCGTTCAGTGCGGCTAGGCTCTCCAAAAATCGCAGAATATTCTCCACAGCCGTTCAATTTAACCTGAGGCCTTCGAGCATGAAGGGGTTTAAAAAAAACAACATGAAAAGTCTTGTTCGGAGGGGCGCTGTGGGGTGCGATGTAAGGTACTGGCGGGGAGCGCAAGGGAATGACTGTGAGTCGAAAATCGGCTTTGAACAGGTGTCGACGCAGAACTGCGGACCGTGTCGTCAAAACTAACAACGTGTTGAAAGCCAACTAATAACAATGGTGAACTGAAAATCACGAAATAATGTAAAAATAAAATTGAAAGTTATCGAGTAGCGGTAAAAAAATCAGAAGTCTGCTTATCTCCTGAAATGAGTGAACGGCTTAAAATTCAAGAAACAAAAATAAGAACGGAAATGTGTTCATGCATATCGCGATGGAAACGGATGAAAAAGAGAGGCCAAGCTGCCTCAGTAGTTATGAAACATAAGTCCACGGACAATCGCTAATTTACCCTCACAGGAGCTTCTGGATAAAATTTCTCCAGTGAGGAAATTTACATTGCCCAACCCGAATTAAGTGTGTCGCGTGAGATAATTCGATGGAATCCACTCAATGAAAATCGGACCTCATCTCATATCTGCCTCGGATATGAGGGTTGTTGTCGAAGGATGCATTTCGAAATTGATAACTTGTCTCTTGTCACGCTATTTCTTAACTTACATCTATGTATATAGGGGTTTATTATAAATTTCTTGTATCACTTCTAAACATTTTTTTCTTATTGTTTCTCTTGATGCGAGTGGGATTGTAAAAATAGAGAAAAAAGAAACGTTTCCTTACGTCCCAATTGTAAACCTATGTGTGTGTGTATATATAACCATTTCTACTTTCTTTTGCATCTCTGTTTAAACTTTTTCTTTTACCTGATCGCATTGGACCCTTGCTTTTGATGCGAGTGGGATCGTGAAAAAGAGAGAAAAGAGAGTTTGCAATAGGAGGATCGTCGATCACTGTTATTACTCTTTATAGGTGTCCTTTCGCCTGGGGATGTAGTAGGGTGACGATACGCCACCCGAGAGAGAGACACACAGTGTCCTGACAATGCAAGCGCGTAGTCCGCTTTTCGTGACTTTTTTTTTATTTTGCTTCCTTTTATGACGCAATACCAAAAGTGTTGTTATTTCCTTTAGGGATGTTTCTTGATCTCGTAGTTCGCTATTTTGTGAATCCCGTCACGGGAACACGGAATTGCGAGCGCAATACGAAAGACCGAATGAGTTTCAGCTTTAATTGCTTTGACATGAAGACAGGATGTAATATGCCAACGCACGAACTGTCGGGATGCATCTACTGATCCCCGGCACGGCTGTCAGATTCTTTCGTGTGCTGAAACTGGAGCAGTGATGGGGTGACGGTAAATGTATACGTATCTCTCTCGAACATTCTAAGGAATTTGTATTTAAACGGACGCTGCCACTTTCTCTCTATCGGTCTTGTGTCGAACGAGCTTCCGTGCTGACTTCAAGATACGTATTTTATACATTCGGTGAAACTTCGAAAAAAATATTCTTGTTAGGTAAGTGTTCGCATCATTTTAAATAATATATACAGGGATGGTCGTAATACAGAAGTGGTCACAAATATACCTATATATAGCGCATCAATTCTACAGCCATGAGTCAATAAACGAAGGTCAATCACTTTGTACATTTAAGATGGTAATAGTATAATCTTCAGCATTAAATGTTTGTTGATATCTATGAAATTGTTTAATTTCCAGCCATCGTACGATGCAAGAAACTAAAAAGAAAGAAAAGTGAGCAAACCTATGGACGTTAATAAATGAGAAAATTTTACGGTAGCAACAAACATACCGGGTGGTCCAAAAGTCCCGGAATGGTCAAATATCGTGAGTACTGCACATCGAATCTGAAAACTAAAAAATACTTAAGTGAAAGAAAGCTATTTAATGTTATCACACTTAATATCCCTTCCCCCGTGCGGGTGTGGCGGGGGGCAACTGTGAAATTTTAAATGGATTCTACGTAAGAAAATAACCAGGTTTCCGTACTACATTTCGCGTAACCCAGGAACAAGGACGTGGACGTAGTTGTAATTTGTTCCCATCGGGTTGCTTGTTTTAGGTGAGTTCCCTCGCCTCTCACCATCGGATTGCTTGTTATAGGTGCGTCCCCTCGCATCCCACCATCGAGGTGCTTGTTGTGGGTGAGTTCCCTCGCCTCTCACCATCGGATTGCTTGTAGTATGTGTTTCCGCTCGCCTCTCACCATAAGGGTGCTTGTTGTAGGTGAGTTCCCTCGCCTCTCACCATTCGGTGTTCTCGTTAACCTCAATTCATTTCCCGCTGAAATTGGTATCTCCACTTTTCTTGGCACAGTCCCAACCAAAGATACACAAAATTGGAAACATTCTGTTACATCTCCAGACTAATTACATTTGACACTGTATGAATTCTGTCTATCGATTCCTCGATATCGTTGGGTTTGGTTTCAGAAACTTTGCTTTTCAAGAATCCCCACTAGAAGAAATAAAGAGATTTACAAATCGGGTGACCTCGGTGGCTACTCTATGGTGCCCTTTCTACCAATCCACCTGTCAGGGAAAACGTTGTTCAGCACATTGCGAACAATTAAAGCAAAATGAACTTCAGCTCCATTTGGTTGATACCAAACATTCGGGAATGCATCCCCAACGATAGTTTGTATTTCAGGTATTATCTCATTGCTCCATCATCCAGTGTTATGCCGGTTAAGAGATCCGCTCAACTCAATGGTAGCTTCATCGGAGAAACAATTCCACCACATAAATCGATAATTTCTGTCGAATCGTAGCATCATTTCTTCGCAGTATGCAAGTCTACGATCATAGTCGTCTCCGATGAGTTCTTGCAATAGGCTTATTTTGTACGGATGATACATATTCGACTTCACAATTCTAAGGATAGATGTTTTACTTACTTCGGTTCGTTTGGCTACTTTTCGACTCAAAGTATGGGCGTGTTCTTGGTAATGCATTAGACCTTCGAAAGATTTCTCGTCGTTTGTACCAATTTTAGGTCTTCTACATCGTGGTTCATCCCTGACCACCCCAGTTCTTCGAAGCGATCACCTCTTCGATAAACAGTAAATTCTGAAATAGCTGCACGATTCGGGAACTTATCCCAAAATAAATGCGGAACGTCTACATATGATCGTTCTCTATCACCAAACCCCGCATCATGAGAACTGTTATCCCTTCCTTCTCTGACAATGCCATCATTGACAGAATACCAACAGTAATGGATTTTGTATTCTCTCGTATACCTATTAATAAACCAGTACGATTCGCCCAACCCCCCCTTCGTGAGTTGCAAAGAATGCACACAGGGTTACTGAAACTAAATTTGACCTTCCACTTTTACGTTCTGTAAGATCTCACCTCTTAAAGAACGATCGCCTTAAGCACACGACCTTCACCGTTGTAGAGTACAGGCAGCTCCTCACGCCGAACCGACCTGATGGCACGATGAGTAAGCCCCCTGTGTGTGTAGCGTTGGTGGTTTGGAACTGCTCACGCAGCGAACTGCTAGCGCACGTCAATTATGCAAAAGATCCTCCTAGAGAGATTGCCTGGAACGCCTTTCGTAGTGTCAACCATAGAATGGGAACTAAAAAATGTGACTTTATGGCGACAACAATTAAACAAATTATATATAATATACATATTTGTAAACCTGGGAAGCGTTAATAGTCTGATGTAGAAATATACGTATGTAAGGCTCTTTGTTGATATGTAATTTTTTGTTTGTTTATGTTTTTTTTCTGCTGTTATGCATACCAATGTAAAATGAATAGCGCTGTATTAGGAAATGTCTTTTAAAAAAATATATGTGTTGAAAAGTCTTATAAAAAGGGTTACTGCCTTGAAGTAGCTTTCTTATTTTGTTTCTTATATATTTTGGATGTAACACATTTAAATATTAATCACATATTTTGTGCTAATTTCTTTAGTTTTGCAAGTATTTCACGAATTCTTAAGTCCATTCAGTAGTTTAATCAGGAAGGTTCAACGCCAAACTTGGTACTTGGACTATTGTTTTTATTTAATTTTAGCACAGTGGAAAACCTATTTTGATGATGTTTTTGTCGATTTTATAATATTGCAAGTCTGTGATTTTTCATCTCGTACTTCGTAAGAATGTCATAATTTCTTTCGAGTTAAAGTACGTAACGCCTACACACACCCACACTTACACCCACACAAACCCACACCCACCCACACCCACACCCACACCTACCTACACCTATTTACTTCCGGTCAACTTCCGTCCACTTCCGGTCTATTTCTGGTCTACTTGACAGACACCTGTGAGTTTTTCCAGTTTTTTTAAGTACACAAGTACAGCAATCTTGCGGATTCAAACAAATACATGGTACGAGGCCCATTGTTTTTATTAATTTAACCACAATGGAAAAAAACTATTTTGACGATGTTTTTGTTGATTTTATACTATTGCAAATCTGTGATTTTTTCACCTCGTACTTGGTACGAGTGTCAAAGTTTCTTTCTAGTTAAAGTACGTATCACCAACGCACACCCATGTACACCTATGAACACCTACAACCACGCACACACATGCACACGTACACCTATACCCACCCACGCACACCCACGCTATGCAACAAGTTATTACGCAATGTTTACACAGCAAGTTATTACGCAGACCCGTATCTAGTGTGTTGTTGGTTATGACGTAACGGTTGTCTTCTGATTGACTTACTGATTCGGATGATTTCATCCGCGCTTAGGTTACTTAAAGGGTTTTCACATTACAGATCAGTCAGATTGGTGAGAGTGTTCGAAGGGTACGGATGTTTTGTTGCAGTGTTAAAATTAAGCATCTAATTTATTTTAAAGCTACATACTATTATTACTTTAAGTTTAAAAAAGTGTATCCAGTGATTTTTCTTTCATAGTAATTTCGATCAGCTTGAGTTTTGATGTGATCAGATGTTACTTAATGTCTCCGGAAATTCTGTATAAATAACATAGTTGAAAATTTTATAGTAATAGCTAAAATTATTTTATTTTGAAGGTGGTTCAATTCGTTTTTCATACAGATAGAATTTGTATGAATTTGTATTTGTATTGAATTTTGTATTTTTTCCCGAGAAAATTTATATATAAATAAAAGAGCTGAAAAAAATATTATAATTATAACTATTGTTTTTTAAGTTACATTCCATCAATTATCGTAAGTTTAAAAAGTTTTTTAGTAAATACAGTCCGATTGAATTTTGAGTTGATTGTGCTTCTTATAGTTATTTACTTAAAGCATATTAAAAAAATGTCATCCACCAAGTTCATCGAATGTGCTATTTGTGCGAAATTCATCTCCAAAACCAATATTAGCAAACATAGGGCAAGATGTAGTGAAACAGGTTCAACAATAAATCGTTCGTTACCTACTAAGCCTTGTACACAATGAGGAAAAATAATTAGCATTGCTAATTCAAGTAAACACATGAACATTTGCATTGCATCAACCGGACACGGAACATTGAAAAGAAAAATTGATCATCTTGAAACTGAAGCTTCTACTTCCAAACAAATTAAGATGTCTAATGACCAAACGGCGATTAGATCTGCATTCAACAACCAACTCCAGGATTTGTGTTTTACTTCGAAACCAGGCTCTGATATTTCTTGTTTTTCGAGTGAAATTAAATCATCTATCATAAATATTTTGAAAATAAACTGGAAAACAACTCCATAAAGGTATATGTTGATCAAATCTGTAAATATGAGAAAACCAATAGTACAAGAAAATTTTCTTTCACAAAACGAAAAACCAAGTGTTTTATTTGGCAGACGTTGATAATTTGAATATCTTTTATTCTAATCTTACTAGTGAAATGATTAGGAAACAACATGAATTCGAGGCTGAGGGATCAGGTTGGTCTCTATGCGGAAGTCCTCACAGGTAATTCGGTTATGTAAACAAATTTGCACCTTTTTCTGCTTCGAGCTATGTTCCACTTCCGGTGGAAATTCAGCATAAGAGAGCTGTTCTGAACATTCATAACACCGACAATAAGTGTTTTATGTGATGCATTTTAGCGGCACTTCACCCGGTTCATTGTTCAAATAATCCGCAACAGGTTACTCAATACACACAATATGTAGACGAGATTGAATATGCTATGACAGGCAAAGAATACCCCGTTGCTATTTCCGACATAACAAAGTTTGAAAACAGGGAACGAAATGGAGAAGGAAAACGATTAGCTATAAATGTATATTCGTATACTTCAGTTAAGCATTTTGTACATCCCGTTAGGATAACTAATATTGTTGATGACGAAGCCGTGGAAATCAATCTGCTTCTCATTGCTGACGATGATGTTCATCATTACACCCTAATTCGTTCAGTCTCTTTCTTGGTCAGAAGCCAAACAACCAAGTTTCCTGCACACATCGAAGTTTGTCCAAGATGTTTAACCGCATTCGACGATCTTGGCCGACGTAATTACCAAGATTTCCAAAATCAAGAAATTGCCAAACAAAAACTTGCTGAACATAAAGTCTACTGCGGGGTCAACAGACCGGCTCGCATGTTGATGCCCAACGCAAATAAATTCGAAGAATTTAAAATGCACAAGGCCTTGTTGGAACATCCGTCCATTATCATTGCAGACTTTGAGGCTTTTCTCAAACCATTGTCTTATTGCGATCAGGATCCCGAATTTTCTTCCACAACACGGTACCAGCTTCATGATCCAAATATTTTTGGGTATGTTGTTGTTTGGCAGGGTTGGTAGATAAACCATATATACAGGGTGCTCGGAAATTCCCCTTACAAACTCCTAGGGCAAGTAGAGGGGACTGAGTAGACAATATTTGGAATAGGAACCCATGTCCCGAAACGTACCGTTTCCGTGCTACAACCATGACAATGTGTCGGATTTGCCTGTGTTGGTATGCAACCGGGTAGGCAGTACATGACGTCAGAAGATCACCTGATGACCTAAAGTGTAATCATTTATTACAACCATGTCAAATGAGGTGTTACGTAAGGTACAGAAGTGAATGACGTGTGAGTCAGTCCGTAATACAAGCAAATGTATTTGGTAACAATGCCAAGGGAACAAAGAAAAACGTACTATTCATTGATCAGCACCTGTGTCGACAAGTGGAACGCAACAATTTGTAGACGTCACGTGCCATCAGGTGATCTTCTGACGTCATGTACTGCCTACCCTGTTTTATACCAACACAGGCACAACCGACACATTGTCATGGTTGTAGCACGGAAACGGTACATGGGTTCCTATTCCAAATATTGTCTTCTCAGTCCCCTCTACTTGCCCTAGGAGTTTGTAAGGGGAATTTCCGAGCACCCTGTATATATATCGCGGACCAAATGTTACTGAACTCTTTTTTAAAAAGATGGTGGAGAAGGTTGAGAACATTGGTAGCCTCTTATGCCAATCGAAATCAAAGCTTCCATTATCTAGTGATGAACTTCAATCTTACAATAACATTGAAACGTGTCCGGTGTGTGATCAACATTTTACAGATGAGAATCGGAAAGTATTTCACCATAATCATTCCACCGGAAACTACATTAGTGGAACACTTAGGAATACCCTTTTCAATATGAATAGCATGTTATTACCTTTGTTTTTTTAAATATGTGAAAACATATTACATTGAATATTAATTAATTAATTATTTAATTCTCTAGCTTTTTTGAAACCCCAGAATTTCATAGCATAGTTTAATGTGTTCTTATCCTAAGCAAAATCTATATATATATATATATATTTTAATTTTTTAGTTTCTTAAATATGGAAAGAGAAGATAGAGAGACAATTACATGAATTAAGCTTACCTTTCATTTCCTCTTTAATATCAATTTTCACTTGCTACTATTATTCCTAAGTGTTTGAATTAGGAAAAAAACTGGTTCAAACAAGTTGTTATCACTTGGTTTCGGCCTGTAAGCACACATTTTTAAAATTCTCATTGCTAACTTCCAAACCTATCTCTTTAACTGCTTTGAAAAAATATTTTAGCATTATACGTAATTGTATTTACATCATTCACCTGTAAATTTACATCATCTGCATATACTAACCGTTTAATTTTAGTACTTCGTTAGTTTCTTTTACCTTCCTAACAACATATTCTAAGGCAAAATTAAAGAGCAATGGAGATAATGTATCTTCTTTTTAACACTAGAACTACCAGGAAATTGATTATACAAGTACTACCAAAGGGGTCATTTTGACCCCTTGTGTTTTAAAGTTTTTTCTTAGGTTGTAATTGAGCGTTCCTTTGGGAACCAAGACTTGATGTGACTGGATACAAAAATAAATATGCATTAAAAACCACACTAGCTTCAACCAGGTACCAAACTCTGGTCTCCCTCACCCAAGGCGGTTGGACAATATGTGTATAAATATACAGTTGAAATCTTTTTAAAGATAAGCTCAGGAATATTTATTATACCAATAGATTACACATTTAGTTAAAAATATAAGATATATGAGCAAATAAACGAGTACAAGGTTAGGTTAGGTTATAGTGTCAAGAGTAAATGTAAGTTCTGATAAGAGTAATAGTAATAGTATAATGTTGAGGCATATATGTATATTTCAATGCGTATCTGAGCAATACAACTATCTCTGTTCCTAAAATAATGTTTTTCAATCAAAATCAAAATCATAAAGACATTCTTGTACTTTACTCGAAAATCACAAAACGCAGTGGCCATCTTTATTCAGGGCATGTGCGGCACACGATGTACTTTCGAACCACATTAGTGCATGATCCGCAGACAAATTTCTTGCATCGGAAACACTGATCGGGAGTTTGGTTTCCCTTACACTTCCCGATCTGGCACTTCTTCCTTTTTCCGGTAGAAGTCGTAGATGCTGCTGGCAAATCTACTTTCGAAACACGCTTTTGTCTAATTTTCTCAGAGAGTTCTTTAGCCAACTTGATAAGAAAATTCTGTCTACTAATTTTCCTATTGGTAATACATTTGTACAAGATATGAGAGTTTATGGCGGCCAAATCAAGTAGGTTATAAAATAGCTGTACCGGCCACCTTCTGCTAGCAGCCTTGACAGAATATTTACGAGCCATTTGGTCTACAATGTCTACACCAACTTTCTGCTGGTTGTAAAACAAAATTGTTTCTGGTTTCTTCTTTTCGTGAGCAGTCATTACCTGTACGTCAGTGTGAAGAGTGCTCAATATCAGTACATTTTTGTTTTTCTTGCATTGATATGCAGTTAGTGTGATATCGTCCACGGTTTTGAGTACGTCTGTGGTATACAAATCTTTATTATGGGAACGAACTGAAGCTGGAATTTCCCTCCTGATGCTTCGGATAGTACCAAGCAAACTTATTTCGTTATTTTTTAGTTCCCTTGCAAGGTGTAGAGACGTAAAAAAGTTGTCACACGTTACATGCAATCCTGAGTGTACGAAGGTTTTCACAAGCTGTAGAACTACATGTTCAGAAAGAGATATGTTTGTTGGCCTCTTTTCATCTTTTCCTAGATATGGAAAATTATTTACAATATATTTGTTTTTCACTTCAACGAGCATCCAAAATTTGACGCCATATTTGTCCGGCTTGCTACCCATGAACTGAATAAACGGACAGCGAGATTTCATAGGAAAGAGCTGCTCATCAATAGTGCAATAAGTATCGGGATTGTAGCATCTTTCTTAATTTTTAATGAACTGATACCAAATATCAGAAAATAAGCAAAACCTGTCAGTTTTACGTCTTTCGCTCCTAGTAGATTTGAGATCAAATCTTATAAATCTCATTATTTCTTCAAACCTATTTCTGGGCATGACATTCCGAAAGAAGCTGCAGCCCACGTTTTCAGACCAGATACACTTTACACTTACGCCATTCATCCCCATTGCTCCACGGAAATACAACAAGGCAATAAATGCATCAAGTTCATCTAGAGAAATCGACCAGTTAGGATCATCTAAAACTCGACGGGCCTCAGCTTCTGTACACTTTTTTATATTTCGCAGCATGGTATCAGTTACAATCAGTCTGAATGCACTTGCACAAGTATCATCCACATTACGCGTGGCATGTGACGTGGGTCCTGGTTTGGTACGAACTATATTATGTTTTTGTAATCTTCCGCATGTCCTGTTCTTTACATCCAATACCGTCCACACAGTCTGATCCGGAGCCACTTCACTACCACTAATTTGAGTACAATTCCCTTGTTCAGATTCTTCACTTGAATCACTTGAATCACAATCAGTATATTCGACATCTACGTCAGAACTACTGGAGACATCTTCTTTGTCAAGGTCTGTAACATCTTGGTTTTCAGTCCAGCTGTCACTGCCTTCATCACTAGAAACACTATCATCAATATCCTGCAACTGTGCTAGAATCTCTGCCCCTGTAAGTCGTTTACTTCCTGCAGACTCCATAATTTACAAACACTAAAACACCTTGCTTCAAAACAACCACAATGGCTGTTCACAATTGTTTCAAGAGCATCTATAATACACCTTCATAAAAAGGTATCTACAAGAATAGAAAAAGTCGTGTTTTTTTATCCAGGGTTAAAAAAATAGGCAGGTGTCAAAATGACCCCCCTGGAAGTTCTAGGTAAATCATCATTTTTAAAGAAAACCAATAATAATTTAAATCTGATATTTAGGGTGTAATCTCAATGATTAGAGAGAAGAAAAGTGACGACACCTGTTGAGCATATTTTAATTAATGTTCAAATTAAAGAATGACGAATGACGTTGAGGGGTCAAAATAACCCCTTTGGTAGTTCGTGTGTTTAATACATCATAAATTGTATATTTGTCAGACATTTTAACAAGATTCTTAGGTATTTTAAATTCGAATAATTTATCTCTTTAGCTTATTTAACTTCAATCAAGTTAGTTTCTGGAACTATAGATTCTACTGTACATACTTCATTTATTTCTGATTTATCTCCTACATGAACATAAGTCTTAGACTCAATAAAATGTATAAAACATTGGACTATGTGTAGATTTTTTTTTGTTATTTTCAAAATTTTGGTTTGATGTTAGGTTTATTTTTTTCACATGTGTTGAGTGCAATTATTATTAACTTTTAAACTAAAGTTCCCCCAAGGCAAAGTATGGATTCCACACTAGAGAATATACCTCTATTCGTCGTGTGGATCCAGGGCTATTTTTTATTTTATTCGTTGTAATCTCATGGTTTGAGCTTTGTATTCTATTATTCTCTCGAAGTATCCTCGACTGTGAAGAAAGGCAATGAATATAATCCTGGAATATTAGCTTGTTTTCCACGGTATCTTTGAATTTTCCTTTTGCTTGCTTCGTGACGCTGCTTTCTGTTCTGAATCTTCGAACGCAAACCAGCGAACTCAACAATCCAAATCTGTTGGGTTGAGGGTAGGTAGAAGTGTCGAAATACCCAAGCATGGAAGGATGTTTAAGATCTTCGTAGAGGTTAGGTGTTTGTATGTCATAAATAAAACTATCGGTATCCATGTACAAAATTGACAGCTTATCATTATAGAAAGGTTTCATAATATTATAATGAAATTCGAACATGTACAGTTTTGACAAGTCGAGAACTGTTGCACCAACGTAAATATTTTTTTCTGAATTTTATTAATTTTGTATCTAGATTAAAAAGTTAAATTCTCGTTGTAAATGTATCGCGATTTGAATCTTGGATTAGATACCAATTTTCTACATTTATTGTTATCTGAAAACAATGTTATGTCTATATGCTTTCTGACGTTCTCCATCGTTTTTCCATAAACGGCATTATTCATTACTTTATAAAAATCTTTAACTAATTCTGAAATGGCAACTGTTCTGTGTCTCGTGTTGGTCTCAATATAAGATTTTAATCATGGAGAGTGTTTGAACTTGAGAATTCTTCTCACATTTACTACCTGAACACCCTTCCCAATCAAAAACGGGAGTTTCTTGTAGTGGACGACATATCTCTCTTTTCTCTCCAGAGATAACATATGCTTGCTTTGATTAGAATCAGGTGGACATTTAATTTCGGGAGCCGGAGGTTAATCGGAAAAAGTATCATGCAATTATTTGGAAATTCAATGTCCACCTCATTAAACAGACCAAATTCACGACCATCGAAATGATTAATATCAATTGAAATGGGATCCATCCACTCGAATCCTCCGTATGGAAGTTTTTCTATCATTGCGATTCCGTAGAGATTGTATACGTCAGCGTGAAATATGTAATTCGAAGGTCGATTTGCATCGTGTTGATTCTCAGACATGTGAATGTTGTTTGCCTCTGCTTATCTCTGCGAGTATTGCACCATTCCCCACGTATCCCTCTTTCTATAAAAAGTAACATGTCCACATCCGACATTCCAACTTGATCCTTGTCTGGAGCAACAAAGCAGACCACGCCAAACCAGGAAGACTGTAGAATTATGCTGGATCTAATTTATAAATATTTATTGCAGTTTTTCTGTATACCTGAAAAACATCAGCAAGTATTGTTATGTTTAATTTGAGATATGCATCTTGATAATCGCCGAGAGTTTTGCATCTCCAATCCTTCCATATTAATTTCGCATGTTCATATTCTTCATTCGTAATTCCGTTTTTTTCCAGTTTACTGAAGAATTCTTTTTGAAATGGAGAGTGTCATCATCAAATTAAATTCATCGGTTACATATTCGTAATTATAAATGAATTTACGTTTAATCAGTTCTTCGTGTATGTTGGGAAAACTAGCTTTTGTAATTTTAAATTGTTCGTCAGTAAGTTTACTCGCTCAAGCATCGAGACTTGCCCATAGGAATCTAAAAGAATCTAGAAACCTCATCTCTATGAGTTCATTCGTTCCTGGAATATTAACTTTTTACTTAAAGAAATATAACGTTCTTCGTTTTGAGCAAGAATATCTATTTTTTGCATATCGTATCCAAGATTGCTAATTAAAAAATGGAAGGCGTAATTGGATTCATTGTGGAAAAATATTGTTACGATTTTAGATTACTGGATTTTGAGGTTGCAGGTGTTACAGATTCCACTAATGTAGTTTCCGGTGAAATGATTATGGTGAAATACTTTCTGATTCTCATCTGTAAAATGTTGATCACACACCGGTCACGTTTCAATGTTATTGTAAGATTGACGTTCATCAATGGAAGCATTGATTTCGATTGGCATAAGAAGCTACAAGTGTTCTCAACCTCCTCCACCATCTTTCTAAAAAAGAGTTCAATAACATTTGGTCCGCGATATATATATATGGTTTATCTATCATATTCTGCCAAACAACAACATATCCAAAACTATTTGGATCATGAAGCTGGTGCGGTGTTGTGAAAGAAAATTCAGGATCCGGATCGCAATAAGACAATGGTTTGAGAAAAGCCTCAAAGTCTGCAATGATAATGGCCGGATGTTCCAACAAGGCCTTGTGCATTTTAAATTCTTCGAATTCATTTGCTTTGGGCATCAACATGCGAGCCGGTCTGTTGACTCAACAGTAGACTTTATGTTCAGCAAGTTTTTGTTTGGCAATTTCTTGATTTTGGAAATCTTGGTAATTACGTTGGTCAAGATCGTCGAATACGGTTAAACATCTTGGACAAACTTCGATGTGTGCAGGAAACTTGGTTGTTTGGCTTCTGACCAAGAAAGAGACTGAACGAATTAGGGTGTAATGATGAACATCATCGTCAGCAATGAGAAGCAGATTGATTTCCACGGCTTCGTCATCAACAATATTAGTTATCCTAACGGGATGTACAAAATGCTTAACTGAAGTATACGAATATACATTTATAGCTAATCGTTTTCCTTCTCCATTTCGTTCCCTGTTTTCAAACTTTGTTATGTCGGAAATAGCAACGGGGTATTCTTTGCCTGTCATAGCATATTCAATCTCGTCTACATATTGTGTGTATTGAGTAACCTGTTGCGGATTATTTGAACAATGAACCGGGTGAAGTGCCGCTAAAATGCATCACATAAAACACTTATTGTCGGTGTTATGAATGTTCAGAACAGCTCTCTTATGCTGAATTTCCACCGGAAGTGGAACATAGCTCGAAGCAGAAAAAGGTGCAAATTTGTTTACATAACCGAATTACCTGTGAGGACTACCGCATAGAGTCCAACCTGATCCCTTAGCCTCGAATTCATCGTGTTTCCTAATCATTTCACTAGTAAGATTAGAATAAAAAGTATTCAAATTATCAATGTCTGCCAAATAAAACACTTGGTTTTTAGTTTTGTGAAAGAAAATATTTCTTGTACCATTGGTTTTCTCAATTTTATAGATTAGATCAACATATACTTTTATGGAGTTGTCTTCCAGATTATTTTTCAAAATATTTATGATAGATCATTTAATTTCACTGTAAAAACAAGAAATATCAGAGCCTCGTTTCGAATTAAAACACAAATCCTGGAGTTCGTTGTTGAATGCAGATCTAATAGGCGTTTGGTCATTCGATATCTCAATTTGTTTGAAAGTACAAACTTCAGTTTCAGGATGATCAATTTTTCTTTTCAATGTTCGATGTCCGGTTGATGCAATGCAAATGTTCATGTGTTTAAGTAGTGTAATTGGCTATATAACTGGGGCGATAAATGATGAGGTGTTTTGACTGAATAGAAATATTTAAAACTAAGGCAAAATGTCTATAAAATTTTATTGTTACTGTGTAAGACCTACGATTTTTGTAAAAAAAAGCTTCCGAGAAAAGATGACAACCTGAAATTGATGTGGCTAAACCTGAATTTGCTAAAATTGCTGTTTATAAATTTGTTAAAAATATGGCTTTTCTCAATATTGTTTTAACTACACTTAAAATTAATCCAAGATGCTCTTGAGAGCTACACCTACCTACACACACCCACACACATCTATCTATACCCTCCCACACACACCTATACCTATATATATTTACCCACACATATATATACAAGTCTACTTCTGGTCTACTTCCATTGCATCATGTTGTGCAACAAATTATTATTCAATATTATGCAACAAATTATTAGACGTGTGTTGTTTTCTGATTGGTTGGTTATGATGTAATGCGTGTCTTCTGATTTGTTCACTGTTTCAGATGCGATTCGCGCTTAGGCTATTTAAAGAGTCCTTGCATTACAGATCAGTTAATATTGTGAGAATAGTTGAAGAGTATAGAGGTGTTGTTCCAGTGCTCCTCATATTATAGCTTTGTTTTGTTTGATATACTGTTTTTTTTATTATTTATATTAAACATATTTTTAGTATATTGAACAAGAATCTTATATTTTATATAAAAGAGTTTAATATTTCTTACATCCAGCTGTAATTAGTTTATATTTAGAGTTTTGGCTTGCAGCTGTTGCAATTTGTTTCCGTGTGTTTTACAAGATCAATACATAACACATGCTATTGGGTCATTGCCTTTCTATGCATGTCTGCACACGCAATTGAGGCAGGTTAGTCTTTCAGTAGGTCACTGCTTTTCTGTCGATCAATACTTATTCCACCTTCGTGCATGTAAGCTATATTTTCATTACAATTTGTCATAGTTTTATTAAGTATAAAATTTTGATTTGAATCCCAAGAAATTTGATATAATAAACCTAGGATAAAAATTAATAATATTAACATATTAAATATATACAATAATTATACAAAATACACTGCTGAACCTAATTCATATTTTATATTAAATATAGAGTTTTAATTTAAACACCAAGAAATTTTATAACTAATAACAAAAATGCCAAATCAAAAATATTGTGATCAATGCAATACGAATATTTCTAGCTCTAATTGGGCTAGGCACCAAAAGAATTGTGATACAGACAAATATAGAACTCCCACAAAAATATGCCCAAAATATCATAGAAAATATAGTCTGGAATATTTCTTATATAAACATAAAAATAATTGTTCTGCACAACCATCTACATCTTCATCTGGTCTAAAAAGAAAACTTGAAACACCTATTAATTATAAACCAGCAAAGCAGCTCCGCTATGCACCTATTCATAGTAGTTTTAATGGTCAACTAAAGGATTACCGTTTTATATCAGAGTCAAAATGTGATATTAAGAAGTTATTGAATAATATAAATTCTGATGTGCAGGATATTCTAAATAAACAAAATAGCTTTTATAAATTATCTTTCAAATTATTTATACAATATAAGAAATTAAATGGAACAAAATTTACACACCCCCACATAACAGAAACTGTAGCTATATATTCAAATACAAATTTAAACAAATTAATAAGCAGTTCGATAGACCAATTAATTATTGAACACTCTGAATTTGCTGCAAAAGAATCAGGATGGAGTTTATGTTGAAGTCCACACAAGTTATATGTTAATATTTCTAAATTTAACCCACTACAAGGTTCGACATATCTGCATTTACCTGCCAATATTAAAAACAAAAAAGCTGTGGTTAACATAGAAAATAATGATGAGAAATGTTTTTTGTATTGTATTTTAGCTGCTTTGTATCCAGTTTTAAATAATCCAGAAAGAATAAGTTATTATAAACAACATGAAAATAATTTTAATGATGCAATGGAGGGCTTAGAATATCCAATGTCTATTCAAAATATTCATAAATTTGAAAAAAAGGCCAGAGATATCAATGGTAAACCATTATCTATTAATGTATTTATTTGTTCTACTGGTGCTGTTAATTGCTTGATAGAACCTCTCAGAATTAGTACAGTCGATGATGATTTTCTTGTTCCGATTGATTTGCTTTTAATTGAGGGGGATAGCACATACCATTACACTTTAATATAATCTTCAAACTTTAATAAGAAAACAAGTAAATAAATCTAATACAATATTTAAGTTGTGCCGAAGATGTTTAACTGTATTTGATGGTAGAAAAATGGTAAATGGGGTTCCTGAACGTAACACTGAAATTGCTAAAAACAAATTAGTTGAACATTTAAAATATTGTGGAAATCATAAACCTGTTCATATGGCGATGCCTAATCCAAGTGAAAATGCCAAATTTAAAAAATTTGAAGCCTTGTTGGAACACCCAGCATATATAATTTGTGATTTTGAATCAAACCTCAAACCTATTGCATTCTGCAACCCAGATCCAGATGAATCTTCAATTACATCATACCAGTTACATGAACCTTGTAGTTTTTGTTATATAGTTATACGGGATGGTGTAGCTAGTGAACCACAATTATATATGGGACCAAATGCTATCAAAGAATTTGACATAGAATAGAAAATGAGTGCCATGATATAGCATCTAATATCTTATTAAAATCAAGACCTATGATACTTTAAACAGAGGAACAAATTGAAAATTTCAAAAATACAAAAAAATGTACGATATGAGATTGTGAATTTTCAGATACAAATATCAAGGTGAAACACCATTCCCATACAAATGGTAAATTCTTAATGGCTCTGTGTAAAACTGTAATTTTAAGATCCAGACACCAAAATTTGTCCCGATATTTTGCCATGGTGCATCCAATTATGATTTTCATCATCTGATCAGGTACGAGGGGTTTGACAAGCAGAATTTAAATATTTTAGCAGAAAATGATGAGAAATATATAGCTATTAGCAAGATAATTAAAGTTAATGGTGTTCCTATTCACTTAAGATTTCTTGATTCATACAGAATTTTGTCGGCTAGCTTGGCTACTCTGGCCAGTCAATTATCTGATGATCAATTTAAAATTACTTGTGACACGTTTCCAAATCAGGACTTGAAATTAATTAGGCGAAAAGGTGTATACCCATATGACTATGTTACAGATTTTTCTAAATTTGATGATTGTGCTTTGCCACCACAAAAAGCATTCTATAGTAAACTCAGGGCCACCGAAATCACTGATGAAGATTATCACCATGCTCAGTTGATGTGGACTAATTTAAAATGCCAGATATTTGGTGATTATCATAAGGCATATTTAAAACTTGATGTAACTCTTTTAGCCGATATACTTCAGGCATTTAGAAAATCTTCAATAGAAAATTATAGGCTTGATCCAATTTATTTTTATAGTGCTCCAGGCCTAGCATGGTCTGCAATGTTTTTGAATACTAAAATGGAATTGAATTTAATCCAAAATCAAGATATGTATCTTTTTATGGAGCAATGTATAAGAGGAGGCATGCTGCAATGTTTCCAGAGATATGCCAGAGCTAATAATAAATATATTTCTAATTATGATCCAGAATTGCCATCAAATTATATACTTTATGTGGATGCTTACAGTTTATATGGGTATGCTATGATGGATAAATTGCCATATGCTTCAGTGGGTTGAAAATTTTAGTATTGGGGATCTTCAGGATTTTGATGATAGTAACTATGGCTTGTTCTTAGAAGTTGATCTGATAATTCCTGAAGATTTACACAACAAATTTTATGATTTGCCCCCAATTTCTGAATTTAAGTATTCACCTAATTCTAAACAAAAAATTCTAATGATGACTTTGGAATCAAAACATGATTATGTAATATATTACAAAAATCTTCAGTTTTGATGCATCATGGTGTTAAAGTGACCAAGGTTAGCAAAGTTTTGAGATTCAGGCACTCAAGATGGTTGAAATCATATATTGATACGAATACCGAACTTCGAACATCAGCAATAAGCCAATTTGATAAAACTTTGTTTAAATTAATGGTAAATTCAGTATATGGCAAAACAATAGAAAATGTTAGAAAGCATAGTGAAGTTAAATTAGTTACCGACCCCAGCCGGAGCAAAAAATTAGTGGCAAAGCCGAATTTTAATTATAGAAGAATTTATGATGACAATATGGCACTTTTTAATATGAAAAAAACAAAAATTAAGTTTGATAAACCTATTTATGTAGGGGCAGTGATATTAGAATTGGCAAAATTGCATATGTTAAAATTATATTATGATGTGTTGAAACCTTTTTATGGTAATAGTATAAAATTAATGTATATGGATACAGATAGTTTTATTCTTGATATTCAAACAGAAGATGTTTATAAAGATATATCACATTCTGAATTAATTAAAATTTTTGATACCAGTGAACATTCAAAAATTCAACCCCACAATAAAAAGGTACCTGGCAAGTTAAAAGATGAGACACTTGGCGATGTTATTGTAGGATTTGCTGGGTTAGAGCTAAAATGTATAGCTTTAAAACATGTAGTGGTTCTGTTGTTAAAAAAGCTAAGGGCATTGGTAGAGATACTGTAGACAAAAAGCTTGAATTTGAAGATAATAAAAATTGTCTCTAGTCACAGAGGTTAATCAAAACATCATAAAATAGAATTCAGAGTAAAGATCACTTGTTGACTACCAATATTGTAAGAAAAGTAGCTCTTGACCCACATGACGATAAGAGATGTATTTTATCATGTGGCATACATACTTTACCGTGGGGTCATTGTGACTTGAGAAGTGGTAATCAATGCCCACTTACAGAGCATGATTTGAAATAAATAAATATGCCGATGAATTTATTTGGGTTAAAAAAAACAGGCTATTATGGACCTGCCGACAAAAGCACCCTCTCCTGATGTACAATCTATAATAACTAAACTAAGTGCTTTGTTAATTATTCACCTGAACAGCATACTTACAGATGTTGATGATAAAACAGGTAAAACATTGTACATATTTAACAATAACTTAAACCACTACCAATTACCTGTATGTGGTCAATTACAATTTATTACAACCCCCAAGGGCGATGTTAAGGTTTCAATAGGCAGAAATATTTACAGAATTAAGTACTCGGACATGGTTTCTGGTACTGTATATACTGTCTCTGACGGTGGCTGTTTATATATTGAGGTCCCGGGATATTATGACAAGCTTATACCTTTTTTAATTGAATTGAGAATTAGATATTCTATAATAAATAACCACTAAAACAAAAAATAAAAATGACTAATGATATATTTGGCCATACAAGACATGAAGATCACAGTGATGAGATTCTGATGCTTGACGTCAGAGTTAAAAAATTAAGAAGTGATTTACAAACCACACTCAATGCCAGTCTTCAACTAGAAATTACAAATTTACAATCACAATGAATGGACCCTCATCTTAAAATTGATTCAGAACTCAAATTATTGCTTCAAAAATATACTGACTTGGCAACATTGGATAATTTTCAAAATTTAGAGGAAGCTGTAGCAGCTCTTCAAGCCAAATTAAAAACTCAGAATACCAACTCTGAACAATTGAAACAACAACTATAAGAGCAGATTAGTAGTGTCCCGACACAGCTAAAAAGAATTGTCAACAGCATAAAGTCACAAGAAGATTTTGATCTAGTAATTTCTACTCTCAAAGAACAAATTCAATCACTACAAATACTTAATCTGGACCCTCTGAACAATGCCATAGCCGAGGTTAAAGAAAAAATTGAGACACTTGAAAATTTTATGAACAACTTACCATCTTCTGATGCTTTGAGTGCTATAACTCGTAGAGTAGCTAACATGAAACTGCAACTTGAGACATATGAAGATTTTGGAAAAATTCAGAGTACCATAACTCACCTTAAGGTACCATAGCAGCAGTACAAAGTGATCTGAAAAATGTACAAGAAACTCGAGAATCCCGCTTGCCTGATATTAAAAACATCCTTATCAGTATCCAGCAACAGATCACAAAACTTGAAAACCTCAACACCGAATCTGAGCTATCTCATTTTCATCACTTGATCGATGATATCCACACAAAACTTGAAATTTTACAACAATCGACTCCTACTCAGGCAGACATAACCCTGCTCCAAGATGCTATGCGTAGTGTGGCTGACGCTAGTGAATTAAATATTGTGAAATTAGCACTTGAATCTTTGCAGAATACTGTAGCAAATCTGCCTACATCTCAGGAACTTAAAAATATTAAGAGAGCTGTGAATCGCATATTGAAATCAGAAGATATCAAGAATATCCAGACAGAGATCTAACAGCTTACTCAAACAGTGGCCACTCTACCAACTAATCAACATATTAATGAACTTTATGCTTTGTTTGAGAATATTAGAAGACAAGTTCATGATCTTACTGCTCAAAATTCAAAATTGGCTATTGTTGAAAATCTACAGCAAATTGTAGCTAATATCAAGCAACAGCTAGGGACCATGGAATCCAACCAAGCAAATACTCTGTCTATTTTTGTCACCCAGCTTCAAGAGATTGTTCAACAATACAAAAAACTTGCTGTGGACATAAAAATGAAGCCAGGCCACGATGATGTTGTTAGGACTATCAATGAGCATCTTGAATCTGTATCGAGTAGATTGCCAACAGCAGAAAAAGAAATAACTGGTCTAATCGAGAATCCTAAGCATACAATAATCCTTGAATTGTATAGTATCCCCAACAAAGAATATGACTCACCATTTACACCAGGTGGTAAAATGTATAAGCTGTCCCCTGCACAATTTTATTACCAGCTTTTTGTTGGAGGCACACTTACACTAATCAAGATCAAATATTGGTTACAACCACAGGCACATCACTACTCTACTTTATCAATAACTAATGCTGACAACAAACCAAAAAACACTAATATAGAGTTAGAGGATTTTACAAATCCCAATACATTAGAAACATCTTATGCTGAAGATGATGGTTCTCTGGAATTTAATATACAAATAGGAGACAAATTATATTTAGAAAATCCTGTAGTATCAGCTGCTGAACACCCTATATTTGCAATATTCTTGTTTACATACTATGTCTACACAAATTATTGTGGATGAATTACACAAACCAGCCAGACATAACTAAAAGTGACTACCAGTAGTCACAAAAGGCATAGATGATTTATGGCAGTCTGACTTGGTTGAGATGGCCCCTCATGGGGACAGCTGAAAAATTTAGACAAGGTCAACAAAGGATACAAGTATATACTTACTGTCATAGATACATTTTCAAAATTTGCCTGGGCTATCCCGCTCAAATCCAAGACTTGAAAATGTGTTACAGAAGCTTTTAGGACAATTATTAATCAGAGTGGAAGATAACCACGCTATCTACAAACAGATAATGGCAAAGAATTCTATAATTTGGTGTTACAACAATTTATTAAAAACCATTCAATAAAACATTACTCGAGTTACAGTGATCTCAAAGCTTCTATTGTAGAAAGATTCAACAGAACTCTAAAAAATCATATGTATAAACAATTTACCCTTCAAAGTAATTATAAATGGCTTACTATTCTACCAGAACTTTTAGATAAATATAATAATTCAGTTCACACTACAATCAACATGAAACCCTCTGAGGTAACTTCATCTGATGAGCAGAAATTGATCAGTACTGTTTACTATCCTAGATACCAACCAACAACAAAAAAACCTAAATACAAAGTTGGTGATCAAGTAAGAATTAATAAATATAAGCACTTATTTAAAAGAGGTTTTACCAGAAATTGGAGTACTGAATTATTTACAGTGGTTCAAGTTAAACCTGGGGCTCGTAATACATATAAAATAAAATATCACCGAGGTGAAATTCTCAAAGGCAGGTTTTATGAAGAAGAACTCAACAAAACTAAGCAGAGAGACACATATCTTATAGAAAAAATCATTCGCAAAAAAAGCAACAAAATACTGGTCAAATAGCTAGGTCTCCCAGAACACAGCTGGATCGAGGCAGACAAAGTGAAACTATGAACACCTGGGATGTTATAAAAAGACTACCAGATCCTGAACAGCAGAATAAGAGAAATGGAAAGCTGCTGCCTGATAATATTAGATGTCTTATTGTTGGACCATCGGCTTGTGGTAAAACTACACTAATGATTGATAATTTTTTATTGGCACCCAACTGGTTAGACTGGAAAAACAGGCACTTGTATGTGTTCTCTAAGAGCTTAAAACAATTAAAATATCAGCAATTGATGAAGATATATGATGGACTGGATATAGCCACTTTTGAATCAGATATTAAACCACTTCATGAATGTCTCGAAAACTCTGTTGTTGTATTTGATGATATTATACTGGAAAACCAAAACAAGGTTAGAAATTTTTTTACACAGGGGCGACACAAAAACATAGATTGCTTCTACCTGGCACAGAATTTTTCTAAAATATCAAAACAACTAATAAGAGACAACAGCAATTTTATATGTGTGTTTCATCAAGACCATACCAACCTCAAACACAAACATGATGAATATGTAGGTGGTGACTTGAGCTACAATAATTTTTCTAAGTTTTGCAGTAGGTGCTGGAACCAGGATAGTTATGGTTTTGTCACAATTGATATGACAAGAAAATCTAATAGTGGTAAATATAGAAATAAAATTAACAATTTTCTAGACATTGAAACATATATAAATAACCATGAAAAGACCAATTAATGATGATCTTAAATTAAGAGACTATGTTGTAAAAAGATTTAAGGGATGGAAAGTAGAGAACCGAGGTATCTATGAACAACACAAGCGCACAGAACAGCCGATTATTCATGCTATTAGTGAACTAGGTAAAAATATTAAAACTGTTACAGAGCAAAATCAAAATTTGATTACAGAGCTTGTACCTGTAGCTGCTAGGAACATATTATATTATCCAATCACCCCACTTTCTCGTATTCATACACCTAGTCCTGTTGCTCCTCGAAGAATTGTAGTTAGTCAGGATCCTATTGAATTGGGTCTTCTTGCTCAAATATATTTAAGCACACCTAAAGACAACAAAGATGAGGTCTTTGGTTTATATGCCGACACAGAGGTTGATGGTAGCATCATACATAGAATTGGCAATTTTAGGGTAACATTTATGGGAGATGATTTGATAGTATATTCAGAATCTCATCTTGGAGAAAAAGGTGGTTTTGTTAAGTATCCTGGAACAACTGGATTATGGAAATTGATGACTAGGAAGAGAGCTGGCAAATATACAGATCAAGATTATGAGGATTACAAAGAAATATTAATAAAATCAGATGCTCTATACCAGAACAATGATCCCACACATAAAAGAGTCAAGTCTAGCAGTGGAGCAAAATACAACAACTTAATCAAACCCATATGGTCACAAATCAAAACAGGTAGTAGGATCAAACAGTACAACACATTGCGAAAAGAATTTGTCTGGGTAGACGATGTCAGGAAACTTGTAGATAGGTTGCTGGTGATAGCTGGGGAAGAAAATGCTGGCAACCACAATTTTTACAATGAAAAAGTTGGAATTATGGACATGATAAGCACCAAATTGTCTAATTTTATAGTGAATGACACTTAGGGCATTGGATATCTTATACAAATTATTAATACTCTACCACCTAAATTTTGGAATATCTCTCAGGGTCGGGAGCTGGTTAATGACATTATAAACAAGTTGCCATTTGAGCTACACATACCAGGCTATCAGAATTGTGGTCCAGGTACCAAACTAGACCATAGATTAAACAGAGGAGACCCTGGTGTTAATCCCCTAGATGCTGCTTGTAGAGACCATGACATATTATACAACACACATACCGACCTTGACAAGCGACATGTAGCAGACAAAAAATTAGAAGAAGCTGCTTTTGGTAGATTTGTAAGCAAAGATGCTTCTTTGGGTGAGAGAATAGCAGCATTGGGGACCACCATAGCTATGAACACCAAACAAAAATTGGGGTTGCGTTTGTAATAAATTAACTAAATTAGCTACAATTTAATTGTGATAGTTAATCCCAGAATGTGTATATAATAAACCAAAAATCAAGGCCAAGGGTGTTATGTATCAGATACCTTATGCAGGTCTTAAATCTCTTAAAACTATTGATAGTCTTCTAACCAAAAGCAGTGCAAGAAAAAAAGCTCTTGTGTTGCCAAGGGACATGGTATGAAATTATTACTTAGTAACCCCCCAATTAAAAAATTACAGCAATCTAGAAAAAAATCACATATAGGTGGCTACATATTTAGTATCCCAGCAATTTTAGCAGCTTTGGGGGCTGTGGGGAGCTTGGTTGGGGGATCAGCTGTCATAGCAAAAACAGTAATAGATGCCAAGAAAAATAAGGCAGAATTAGATGAACAAAAGCGCCATAATCTGCCTATAGAAAAACAAGGCAAAGGTGTTAAGAAAGTTATGAATCAGTTAAAAAAAACAAGAGCCGCTTACAAACCAAGATATTGAAGCTTTAATAAAACCACTATTCATCAAAAATTTTAGAGGAGTATACATGTCTGATTCTTTACCAGAACAACCGCTCAAAAAAGAGTGTGGCATAGTTAATTTGGATAAGTACAAAAATCTGGGCACTCACTGGATTTGTTATCTTAAATATTTAAACAATGAGGCATTTGCGTTTGACTCATTTGGAGGTATTCCACCTGAGAATTTAGTAAAATATCTAAAATCAACTAATCTTTATTATAATAATAACCGTATTCAAAATTTCAAAAATGTTAATTGTGGACATCTATGTTTATCTATTCTTAGATATCTGTCTCAAATAAATAAACCATCAATTGAAAATTTTCAAAAAGCTTTGTGATATCTAAAACATCATGGGAGTATTCCACATTACCAGCCAAAATTCAATATTGAAACTCAAACTACATGATGATATAGTTTATCCCAAAACAATAGCTCTTAGAGCATTCTATGGCATGTATTTGATCCCTAATATTACACACCACAACAACACAATCACAGTTGGTGACCAAAAAATTGTTATTACTCCAGGCCAGTATAATTTGTCTACTTTAAATGCTCAGTTACCTAGAGGTATATTGTTAACTCAGAATTCTGTTACTCACAGAGTAGAAATTGTGTCTGCTACAGAAACTGTAGATCTGGGTACTATAGGAGAGCTATTAGGATTCGAGAACAACACAAAAATTTAACCAGCCATCAAACACACTGCTATTAATATTCCTAAATTCCTAACCATAGAAACTTTGAATATTCACTGTAATGTGGCCGAGGGTATGATCACCAAATCAAATGGCATAGGCACTCACAAACAAACTGGCATTATTGCAACATTCAAACTTAACTCTGAATTTATGGAACCAATCATCTACACTCCATCACCAACATTATAGTTTCCTGTGTGCCATAGTAGAATCAACTACATTGAGTTGATAGTCACTAATGAAAAAGAAGAATTAGTTGATTTTGCTGGAGCCACAACAACTGCTATCATAGAAATTAATATTTAAATAAAAATACATACAAAAATAAATAAATAAAAAAAATGGAAAATATTGAGAGTTATGAGCTACAATCATTCCCCCCAAACCGTAGACAATTTTGTGCCACATCTGTTCTCAGAAATTGAGATTTTAAAACATGGTGTTGTTATAAACGGAATAGATTAACCTGGTATTACCTCTACAGCTTTGGCCACACTAAAATTATCCAAGACCGAGGCCTCATACTACAAAATAGGTGGACTTGAGGCTGATGATAAGATAATATCTAAGAGTCACACAGTATTGTTTCCTATGCGCCTATTGCTAGGATTCTTCTCAGATTACAAAGAAATTATGTGGAAGGGTGGTTTAAGAATTACATTTAGAAGAGCTGCCAATGATAATAATGCTTTGATGAGGTACAGCACATTAAATGCTACTGGGGAAGCTCTGCCTAATACCCTACCTGATGAGGGCAAATGTCTTATTCAGAATATGGAGCTAAGAATTCCAGTATTTGAATATGAAGCCAGTTATGCTCTTAAATACAAAGCAGATATCCTAAAAAATCCACAGGTGCCTTTACAATTTTATACATATCAATGTGTGCAGAAGCCTGCCACTGGTAGCTATTATGAATTTGATGCTACAATCTAATTCTCCAGTATACAATATGACATGCCAGATTTTGTGGTGGTACTGTTTCAAACTGGAAGACACAATAATCAGGAAAAAAATTCAAGTAAATTTGACAACTGCAACATCAAGAACATTTATCTTAACAATGGCAGCAATGAGGTGTTCCCTAGAGAAAGTTATAATTTAAACATGTCCAAGGATGATTTCCTCAAATTATATGAGGCATTTACAGCATTCAAAAGAGTCACAATTGGGAATACTGACATGTATTACTCACCAGATGAATTCAAAACACAGAGACCAATATTTGTCATCAACACCTCAAAAAGAAAACAAGTTGTGGTTAATGACAGGACAGACATTAAAATTATCTGTGAATTCCATGATACACTTCCTGCTGACACCATATGTAGTGTTATTCTTATAGGTGAAAAATCATATGTTTATGATGTAAGAAATGAAAGAGTCACAGAGCAATTCTAGAAAACCTCTGCATATTACATTGTCTTAATATTAGATATACAAGTTGTGCCTGGTCTTGAATTAAAATATTCCAGGTTAACATATTAACATAATAGTACAAAAATATTTTGAATAAGTATTTAACATTATATTACAGTGTACTACTGTATAATCAAAAAACTCTTAAGAGCATCTTGGATTAATTTTAAGTGTAGTTAAAACAATATTGAGAAAAGGCATATTTTTAACAAATTTATAAACAGCAATTTTAGCAAATTCAGGTTTAGCCACATCAATTTGAGGGGGTCATCTTTTCTCGGAAGCTTTTTTTTACAAAAATCGTAGGTTTTACACAGTAACAATAAAATTTTATAGACATTTTGCCTTAGTTTTAAGTATTTCTATTCAGTCAAAACACCTCATCATTTATCGCCCCAGTTATATAGCCAATTACACTACTTGTTTACTTATATTAACAATGCTAATTATTTTTCCACATTGTGTACAAGGCTTAGTAGATAACGAACGATTTATTGTTGAACCTGTTTCACTATATGTTGCACTATGTTTGCTAATATTAGTTTTGGAGATGAATTTCGCACAAATAGCACATTTGATGAACTTGGTAGATGACATTTTTTATAATATGCTTTAAATAGCAATAAGACGCACAACCAACTCAAAATTCAATAAGACTGTATTTACTAAAAAAACTTTCTAAACTTACGATAATTGATAGAATGTAACTTAAAAAACAATAGTTATAATTATAATATTTTTCATCTCTGGTATTTACGTATATATATAAATTTTCTCCGGAAAAAAATACAAAATTCAATACAAATACAAATTCATACAAATTCAATCTGTATGAAAAACGACTTGAACTTAGCTATTACGATAAAATTTTCAACTATGTTATTTATACAGAATTTCCGGAGACATAAAGTAACATCTGATCACATCAAAACTCAAGCTGATCGAAATTACTATGAAAAAAGTAACTTGATACCCTTTTTTTAAACTTAAAAATAATAAATAATATGTAGCTTTAAAAAAATTAAATGCTTAATTTTTAACACTGCAACAACACATCCGTACTCTTCGAACACTCTTACCATACTGACTGAACTGTAATGGAAAAACCCTTTAAGTAGCCTAATAGCGGATGAAAACATACGAAACAGTTAGTCAATCAGAAGACACCCGTTACGTCATAACCAACAACACGCTAGATACGGGTCTGCGTAATAACTTGCAGCGTAAACATTGCGTAATAACTTGTTGCATAGCGTCGGTATGCTTGGGTGGGTATAGGTGTACGTATGCATAGGTGTGCATGGGTGTGCGTGGGTGTAGGTGTGGGTATGCATTGGTGTGCATGGGTGTGCGTGGGTGTAACTTACTTTAATTCTAAAGAAATTAAGACACTCGTACCAAGTACGAAGTGAAAAAAACACAGATTTGCAATAGTATAAAATCAACAAAAACATCGTCAAAATAGATTTTCCACTGTGTTAAATTTAATAAAAACAATATTCCTCGTACCAAGTATGGCATTGAACCTGCCTGATTACACTACTCCATTCCATTTGCTTGATTAACGGCAAATGTCCTTAGCGTACAGACTGCAAACTTATAGAGCTTAGTGTTTTACCAAAAACATCGCAAGAGGTCTCTAGTAGCTGAAGCAGATGATCCGAAAGCAAGTAAAGGTAAAAGGTTGGACGTATGAAAGATGGAGGCATGTTGTTGTGTGCAAAGTCTAGCAGCTAGTTTCGTTTTGGATGTTCACGTGGTTTCTAGCATCGTCCGGTTCATGATTGTATAATCAGGCTGAAGGATACGATCGTGGAAAGTTATCGGTCGCGGACTTTCCAAGAAGTAGGTCAAAATCGCTAAGTTCGAGAGAAACGAAAGCGGATCTGGGATTCCAGTCGACATGCTAACTTGTTCGCAAGGGATGTCATAGTTTTCCTCTTCTCTTGCCGATGCCAGAAACAACATTAGAAAGACCCAATAAGTTAGAATTCGAGTATTGATACGTAGTTCAGAACACCAAGGTAACTTTTGTGGAGTTTTGATGAAGCAAGCACACGAAATCATGCAGTGTGATAACAAAATGGGCGACGCCGCAACGTTTATAAATAAATGATTTGTGACACTTAAATTAGTACACTTTCTGTAATTGAAGATAATACTCGTCGCAAAGAGAAAGTCCTAGGACATATGCAAGTTAGATTCGTGAAGAAAAACAAAATCGAATTTAAGTGTGAAACGTTGTATATGTTCAACCGGTACTGCATATGTTACGCATTTTCTTCGGTGCATCGAACTTGCATTCTAATGTGAAAAAGTAAAGTTTATGTTTTTAAATATATCTTTCGTCGAATGGAAACCAGCCAAGTTGCTTTTATCGTCTATCTATTAAATCAGACTGAGATATAAAAATACTTGGTAAACACGATCTATGGATTCTCAACATAATTGAAAATAGCCGTTGTGTTTGTGTCATTTTTTGTTATTAAAAGATTCGGAAAGTTTAAGCAATTGTGCGTTACAGTATGCAACTGATTAGTGATAATGTAACTTAATTAAAATTAAAGTTAATTTTGAATATTAAATAACTGCGGTGCACAGTAATGTCATTAATTTTGATGGAAAGAGTAATTGCATTTTGTATAAATTTATTTTTATAATCTGTATTTAAGTTTGAGTAAAAATAACGTTTAAGTACAAACTACACTTGACAATTAGTATATTGCACACTCAGGTACATAATAACTTTCAGGTCATCTGAAAGTATTAAAACTTATTATTATTATTATTATTCCGAAATATAATTTTTCATTATTCTCCCAAAATCCATTTGTCTATTTTCTTTGTTGACTTATGATAAAATTATAGTTTTCTGTACACCTTTGCTCAAAATTCTCAGTAATCAACTTACTCATCACCCATAATGCTTTCAGTTATTGTTATCTTTATACTACTTGTGAATGTTCTTTCTCATACATATTCTGGGTATCAATAGCCATTAGTGATTATAGGCAGGGATGCCTTACTGATTGCATAACTTGAAAGAAGCAATTAGGCAAAATTTGTAATTCATCCAATTGTGGATTTTTTTCGATTTATTCTTAAGTTTTCTCATAGTCGGTAGTGGGAAGGAAGTTTACTTGTTCGATTCAATTACGTAATGAGATAGACAAGGTGTTAGTAAAGCATTTGGGCCACGAAATTTCTTAAATTAACTAATCTATTATAATCAATTTTTTTATGTGAGATTTCTTCTTTATTGATTAAAGTTAACTCTTTGGACTCCCCTCAAGACTCTAACCCTCCAGTCTGTGCTCCTCGGTCTACCGAGGGAGAAGAGTGAGAAATCATTGAAGAAGAGAAAGTTCAAAGATTGGTTAGTTTTGCGAAGATGGTGTTTGGATTTGAGGTTTCTCGTAATGCTTTAGGTTTGGTGTTCACCTCACCACTAACGTGTCTCTACTTATATTAGTTACTAATTACCTATGTGTCAATTGGAAGTAGTGCGTTGCAAAGGAAACGAAACAATATACTAAATTACGCTTCATTTCTTGGTAAATCTACTTTTACATTATTAAAAAGGGAATAAGTTACATATCACAGGAGGGGTTAGATGAATAAACAAATGCTACAGTTTCAAATATTTCTAACTACTGTGAACTATTGCAGATCGCTAAATATACATGGAATGATATACAGTAATCTGATAATTCATCTGGAGCGCGGTCTCTTCCTAATTTACCCTAAATATTCATGTTTCTAAAATATATTAAGCAGTCGGCCTCAGCTCGGCCGGGATTCAAACTCAAAATTGTGTAGATAGCACAATAGCAAGTGTGGGATAATGGCGGTTGGGAAAGATATTGAAAGTTAAAAGGTTGAATATATGGCTCTTATATCGTAATATATGGGGAGACATGGGATGGAACACTTTATTAACGTAGATTTCACTGATTTCCAAATAAGCTGAAATCCTAAAATACGGGGATTTCTATGAAACTCACATTTTGTATATACCTTAAAAGGATACATGTAATTCTTTTAATCTTTTGCTTACGTCAATAACATTTCCTTAAGGACATGGTAACTAGTCTAACTAGAAGCAAAAGCACGACTTTATAGCGTAACATTAATGTAGAGTTGGCATGTTCCGATGGCAATAATATAGTTAAGCAATAAACAGGATGTCTTGTTTTCCTACATTGTGACGACTATCGGTAAGCGAACAACTGATTAGACTCTGGTGTAGTTAGACACTACCGTATTTGCAGGATAATGAGTATCCAGTTAGATTATTTAACATATAGGTTGCCTTGACCATTATTATTAGAAAGGCAGTTTGGACGATTCTCTTAAACAGGACGTTCAAAATCTTATGAATTCCTCGGTTTTTGGGATCGGACCTAGGATATGCCAGATTAAAGCGACTCGCTTGCGAGGGAGGTAAGTTCGATAATGTCTTGTGGTAACACCCCTGAGAAAGAAGGTAACACGTACATAAGCAAAGGGGCTCGCCTTGTTAAATAAGGAGAACACTTAAACATTAGAATTTAACACTTCGGTTCACTGGTCTGGAAGGGTGGTGAGAATAATCAGAAAGGGGAGAAGGGAAAGATCGTTTACCTGTAGAACTAGATGTGAACATCGTCTCCTCTGATTGTTGATAAAGCACTCCTATAATGAAACTAAGATAGCACAATTCTTCTCGCTGTAACTCCAATCATATCCATTGGTAACCCAACTATAAATCGGAGGCAACAACTGTGCGCTCGATAGCTTTCTGATTACAACTGGAGTGAGAAATGGTTTCTCGAATTATTTATAGGACATTCGAATTTCCTATCGTTGAAGGCGTTGGCGAGTCCGCGTCTGCCATTAACGGTCCCTTTTGCCTAAGGATGAGATTATTTATTTTTCGTACGATTTCCTACAGAATTCAGCGTTAGCGGAATTTTCAAGATCCGCTGCAAATTGCCTGTGTTATGTGCTTGTAAGAAGTTGTGTCAGCGCTTCAGACGGACAACTTGACGAAGAGATTGTCCATCGAGTTGTGACGTCAGGAGTCCTGGGTTCGAGTTGCGCCTTTGCCAAAAATTCTGCTAGGGGCAAAAAATTGTTTTCCCAAAGGGAAGTTAATTTTTTTGTGACGTGTACCCTTCCAGACCGGTCAATTGGAGAAGACAAATTTTTTACAACAACCCCAAAAAATTAAGGTTATACAAGGGAGTGAAAAGAAAAAAGATAAACACAACACGAAAACCATGAACATAAGAATACTATGCAAGCCTGATTATAAACAAAGCATTTCTCAACGGGTCGTTCTACCCGCGACGTGCGTACTACGAGATTTCCGCTGGTGCTGACGTAGCGAGTGTTTGTCACTTGTCACACGGCACACACTAACGCACTTGATCACACATGAGAGAAAAATAAACGGAGGTGTATTGCCGATTCTTCTTCAAGAGGTCAGTCCTTCTTGAACATTGTTTAGGTCACTCGGAGATTGTCCATACACTTGTAACCGTTTGTTTCATATGTATGAGAGAAAAAAAACTTGTTTTGGAACACCCGAGACGATATAAATTGACATAATATATATATATATATATATATATATATATATATATATATATATATACACACACACACATACATATATATATATTATATACACACACACACACACACACACACACACACACATATATATATATATATATATATATATATATATATATATATATATATATATATATATATATATATATATATATATATATATATATATAGGTATAACGTAAGGGGTTTACTTTTGGAGTTTCTGACACACAGGTTATAAAATTATGTACATTAAACAAATAAAATTTTAAAAAACGAAAATATAAGGTATATACAAGGGGCGTTCCGCCCCCTAAGACCGTTGTATGTCTATTTTATACATATGATTTTTTTTAAAAAAAATATGGGTATCAGAAATTCGGGGTTATGAAAAACCTGTTCCTCATGTTACACTGTTAGTTTGTGTGTTAGATACGAAGTACTGGTTTCATTACGATGTGAGGCCAGTGGTAACAGAGAAAAACACACAATGAAACATTCTTAAGAAGTAACATCTGAAAATTAGGGTGGATATTTAGACAAGTTAATTATTGAATTAACCCAATAACAACTGAAGAAAAAGAATTGGGAAGTCCTTTGCGAAAGGAACACGCAACGTTAAAAATAGTCTACGGAGCTTCTGACTTCAAGGGGTGAGGGGAAAGAAATATTGTGATTTAATTTACTTAATGTGTATGTGGGGGGCTTATGCTAGAAATTTGTTGATAAAAAAGCAAATACAAAAGAAGCAATGCTCGAGCATAACGATATTCGTTACTGTGGGGACGGAGGAAATTGGTTAAGGTGGCTATAAAAATGATACAGGAAATACCCTGTTAGGGCCGCATTCCAAAGTATTAAAAAAACGGTTATGGGAGGATAGAAATCAAACATTGTGTAAGGGAATATCGTGCTTAAGAGATTCGTTTAACTAATGTAGGGCCAAATCATATCCGTCGAGTCGGGAAAGAGAAGACCGTTGAATTTGCGGAAGCATTATAGAGATTTTTGACCTCACGGGATTCAATAATGGATGGGTGTGCTTTATGTGGTTCTCAAAAATTAATTGATAGAATTGTTTATAGTTAAGGAACACATAGTGACTTGGGATCACTTGAATCGGGGTTATGGAATGGAAATTACCGTTAATTATCTGAGAGACATCGAATTTGCAGATGCCAGCAATAAATATTCAAAGGTGTTTGCGGATTTTGCATAATTTCTAAAGAATATTTGTCTTCAATTCCATAGAGCAGACTTTGGTGGTGTTCTTATCGCATAGATTTTGAAGACAAGTGACGTGTGGTTTAAAAGAGAGCTTTGCTTGATGACAAACATAAAACAGTTGGTAAATTTCCAAGCATTCTCAATGATCTCAAGAAAATATGACGCACCATTCAGCATGCCTTGGTAGGTGTATTCTGGGATTATAATACGAGACCAGTGGCTCTGGTGATAGGTGCGCATATGATAGGAAAGTTTATTTTATGAGAAGTCTATGATTTAAAAATGAGACGCATGTAATACAGCCAGAACGTGCATTTCTTCGTTATACACGTTACAGAATTTACCCAACAAAATCATATTTTAATTCTAGAATAGAACGTTTCAAAAGCAACATTTTTTAATGACAGTAAACGCCTGCATCTCTGTTTGTCTCATGTACTTGAGTTCCTCAGTGGTTGTTTATTATCCGCCAGGGCTTCAACCCAAGACTTGAGGTTGTTCATTGAGAATGCATTAAAGGCGCCTAAGCCGGCGCTGAAGAGATTTAATAGGTTGAACGCAATTGAACGTTTTGGTCGGGTAGGGGTCGATGAATTTGACAAAGTCGCACCATAAATACAACGTTTGACACGGATAAGAATTCGGCACGTGTAGTATTGAAAAACATCGTTTAGGTAACTTTCAGTTCGATTGTGCTACTGTGTATAACCTACGATTTTTGTCCAAAATGCTCCCGAGAAAGTACGAGCCCCCTCAGAATGATTTGGCTACCCCTGAATTTGCCAGATTGTTGTCTATAAGCTTGTTAAAAATAAGCCCCTCTCGACACTGTTTTGGCTACACTTAAAACTAAGCCAAAAAGCTCATATGAGCTTTTTGCTTTCACAGTAGTACACTGTAATATAATTTTAAATACTTGTTCAAAGTATTTTTATACTATTATGTTAATATGTTGACCTGGAATATCCTGAATATTTTAATTGGATACCAGGCCCAACTTGTTTATCTAGTACTGAGACAATGTAATATGCAGAAGTCTTCTAGAATTGCTCTGTGACTCTCATTTCTTACATCAAAAACATATGATTTTTCACCTATAAGAATAACACTACATATAGTGTCGGCAGGTAGTGTATCATGGAATTCACAGATAATTTTAATGTTTGTCCTGTCATTAACCACAACCTGTTTCCTTTTTGAGGTGTTGATGACAAACATGGGTCTCTGTGCTTTGAATTCATCTGGTGAGTAATACATGTCAGTATTCCCAATTGTAACTCTTTAGTATGCTGTAATTGCCTCATATAATTTGAGGAAATCATTCTTGGACATGTTTAAATTATAATTTTCTCTAGGTAACACCTCATTCCTGCCATTTTTAAGATATATGTTCTTGATGTTGCAGCTATCAAATTTACTTGAATTTTTTTCTTGGTTATTGTTTCTTCCAGTCTGAAACAGTACCACCACAAAATCTGGCATGTCATATTGTATACTGGAGAATGAGTTTGTAGCATCAAATTCATAAAAGCTACCAGTGGCAGGCTTCTGCACACATTGATATGTATAAAATTGTAAAGGCACCTGTGGATTTTTTAGTATATCTGCTTTGTATTTAAGAGCATAGCTGGCCTCATATTCAACAACTGTAATTCTTAGCTCCACAGTCTGAATAAGGCATTTACCTTCATCAGGTAGGGTATTAGGCAGAGCTGCCCCAGCAGAGTTTAATGAACTGTACCTCATCAAAGCATTGGCTCTTCGAAATGTGATTCTTAAACCACCCTTCCACATAATGTCTTTGTAATCTGAGAAGAATCCTGGCAACAGGCGCATAGGGAACAGCACTGTGTGGCCCTTAGATATTATTTTATCACCAGCCTCAAATCCACCTATTTTGTAGTAAGAAGCCTCGGTCTTGGATAATTTTAGTGTGTCCAAAGCTGTAGATGTAATACCAGGGTAGTCTACTCTGTTTATAACAACACCATGTTTTCTGATCTCGATTTCATAGAACAGATGTGGCACAAAATTGTCTACCAGTCTTATATTTGAGTTAGCCGGATAATCTCTACCATCGAGCTATACAACATCAAATTTGATGTATAGGTCTGCTCTGTGATGGTGTATAAAGCCATCTCCTACATCAAGAACAACCTCAATCTCTGTGTTGGGTTGATTTAAATTTGCAAAGGTCCTCCGGTTTGGGGGGAATGATTGTAGCTCATAACTCTCAATATTTTCCATTTTTTTTGTATGTATTTTTATTTAAATATTAATTTCTATGATAGCAGTTGTTGTGGCTCCAGCAAAATCAACTAATTCACCTTTTTTGTTAGTCACCACCAAATCGATGAGGTCGATTCTATTATGACACACAGGAAAATATAATGTTGGTGATGGAGTGTAGATGATTGGCTCCATAAATTCAGATTTAGGTTTGAATGTTGCGATGATGCCAGTTTGTTTGTGAATGCCTATGCCATCTGATTTGGTAATCATAGCCTCGGCCACATTACAGTGAATATTCAGAGTCTCTATGGCTAAGAATTTAGGTATATTAATAGCAGTGTGTTTGATGGCTGGTTCAAGTTTTGTGTTGTTCTCAAGGCCTAACAGCTCTCCTATAGTACCCAGATCCACTGTTTCTGTAGCAGACACAATCTCTACTATGTGAGTGACAGAATTTTGAGTTAACACTATACCTCTAGGTAACTGAGCATTTAGACTAGACAGATTATACTGCCCTGGAGTGATGACAATTTTTTGGTCACCAACTGTGATTGTGTTGTTATGGTGTGTAATATTGGGAATCAAGTACATGCCATAGAATGCTCTAAGAGCTATTGTTTTGGGGATATACTATTTCATCATGTAGTCTGAACTTTAATATTGAATTTTGGCTGGTAAGATGGAATACTCCCATGATGTTTTAGATACCACAAGGCTTTTTGAAAATTTTCAATTGATGGTTTATTTATTTGAGACAGATATCTAAGCATAGATAAACACAGATGTCCACAATTAACATCTTTGAAGTTTTGAACACGGTCATTATTGTAATAAAGATTAGTTGATTTTAGATATTTTACTAAATTCGCAGGTGGAATACCTCCAAACGAATCAAATATAAATGCCTCATTGTTTGAATATTTAAGATAACAGATCCAGTGAGTGCCCGATTTTTGTACTTATCCTAATTGACTATGCCACACTCTTTTTTGAGTGGTTGTCTTGTTAAAGAATCAGACATGTACACACCTTTAAAATTTTTGATGGCCAGTTGTTTGATTAAAGCTTCAATATCTTGGTTGGTAAGCGTTTCTTGTTTTATAAACTTATTCATGGCTCTCTTAAGACCTTTGCCTTTTTCTTCCATAGCCACGTTATGGCGCTTTTGTTCATCTAATTCTGCCTTATTCTTCTTGGCATCTATTACTGTTTTTGCTGTAGCAGGTGATCCGCCAGCCAAGCTGCCAACAGCACCAAGTGCTGCTAAAATAGCAGGGATACTAAATATGAAGCCCACTATATGTGATTTTTTTCTAGATTGCTGTAATTTTCTTAATTGGGGGGTACTAAGTAATAATTTCATATCATGGCCCTTGGCAAGACAAGAACTTTTCTTCTTGCGGTGTTTTTTGGTTAGAAGACTATCAATAGTCTTAAGAGATTTAAGACTTGCATAAGGTATCTGATACATAACACCCTTGGCCTTCATTGTTACTTTATTATATACATATTCTGGGATTAACTAGCTCAATTTAGTTGTAGCTAATTTATTTAATCTATTATAACCCCCACCCCAGTTTTTGTTTGGTGTTCATAGCTATGGTGGTCCCCAATGCTGCTATTCTTTCACCCAAAGAAGCATCTTTGCTTACAAATCTACCAAATGCAGCCTCTTCTTATTTCTTGTCTGCAACATGTCGCTTATCAAGATCGGTATGTGTGTTGTATGCTATGTCATGGTCTCTACAAGCAGCATCTAGGGGATTAACACCAGGGTCTTCTCTGTTTAGTCTATGGTCTATTGATAGCCTGGTATGTGTAGCTCAAATGGCAGCTTGTTTATGATGTCGTTAACCAGCCCCCGACCCTCAGAGATATTCCAAAATTTAGGTGGTAGAGTATTAAGAATCTTTATAAGATATCCAATGTCCTTAGTGTCATTGACTAGAAAATTAGACAATTTGGTGCCTATCATGTCCATAATTCCAACCTTTTCATTGTAAAAATTGTGGTTACCAGCATTTTCTTCCCCAGCTATGACCAGCAACCTATCTACGAGTCTCCTGACATCATCAACCCAGACAAATTCTTTAGGCAGGGTATTGTACTGTTTGATCCCACTACCTGTTTTGATCTGTGTCCATATGGGCTTAATTAAATTGTTGTATTTTGCTCCAATGCTAGACTTGACTCTTTTATGTGTGGGATCATTTTTCTGGTATAGTGTATCTGATTTTATTAATATTTGTTTGTAGTGCTCATAGTCTTGATCTGTATAGCTGCCAGGCCTTTTCCGAGTCATCAGTTCCCACAATCCAGGTGTGCCAGGATACTTAACAAAACTGCCTCTTTCTCCAAGATGGGATTCTGAATATACTATCAGAACATCTCCCATAAATGTTACCCTAAAACTGCCAATTCTATGTATTATGCTACCATCAAGCTCTGCATCAGCATATAAACCAAAAAACCTCATCTTTGTTGTCTTTAAATATGCTTAAATATTTTTGAGCAAGAAGACCCAATTCAATAGGATCCTGACTAGCTTCAATTTTTCGAGGAGGAACAGGACTAGGTGTATGAATACTAGAAAGTGGGGTGATTGGATAATCTAATATGTTCCCAGCAGCTACCGGCACAAGCTCTGTGATCAAATTTTGATTCTGCTCTGTAACAGTTTTGATATTTTTACCTAATTCATTAATAGCATCAATAATAGGCTGTTCTGCGAGCTTGTGTTGTTCATAAATACATCGGTTCTCTCATTTCCATCCCTTAAATCTTTTTACAAGAAAATCTCTTAATTTAAGATCATCAATAATTGGCCTTTTCATGGTTATTTATATATGTTTCAATGTGTAGAAAATTGTTGATTTTATTTCTGTATTTGCCACTATTGGATTTCCTTGTCCTATCAATTGTGACAAAGCCATAGCTGTCCTGGCTCCAGCACCAAGAGCAAAACTTAGAAAAATCATTGTAGCTCAAGTCCCCACCTACATACTCATCATGTTTGTGTTTGAGGTTAGTATGGTCTTGATGAAACACACATATAAAATTGCTGTTGGCTCTTATCAGCTGTTTTGGTATTTTAGAAAATGTCTGTGCCAGGTAGAAGCAATCTATGTTTTTGTGTTGCCCCTGTGTAAAAAAATTCTAACCTTGTTTTGGTTATCCAGTATAATATCATCAAACACAACAACAGAGTTAGAAAGACAGTCATTGAGTGGCTTAACATCTGATTCAAAAGTGGCTATATCCAGTCCATCATATATCTTTATCAGCTGCTGATATTTTAATTGTTCCAAGCTCTTAGAAAAGACATACAAGTGCCTGTTTTTCCAGTCTAACCAGTTGGGCGCCAATAAAAAATTAGCAATCATTAGTGTACTTTTACCACAAGCCGATTGCCCAACAATAAGACATTTAATGTTATCAGGCAGCAACTTGCCATTTCTTTTTGTCTGCTGTTCAGGCTCTGGTAGTCTCTTTATAACATCCCAGGTGTTCATAGTATCACTTTGTCTGCGCGATTCAGCTGTGTTCTGGGAGACCTAGCCATTTGACCAGTATCTTTTTGCCTTTTCTGCGGATGACTTTTTCTATAAGATATGTGTCATTTTTTTGCTGAGTTCTTCTTCATAGAACCTGCCTTTGAGAATTTCTCCTCGATGGTCTTTTATTATATATGTGTTACGGGTCCCAGGTTTAACTTGAACCACTGTAAATAATTCAGTGCTCCAGTTTCTGGTAAAGCCTCTTTTGAATAAGTGCTTATATTTGCTGATTCTTACATGATCACCAACTTTGTATTTAGCTTTTCTGTTTGTTGGCTGATATCTAGGATAGTAAAAAGTGTTATTCAATTTCTGCTCATCAGATGAAGTTACCTCAGAGGGCTTCATGTTGATTCTGTGTGGACTGAGTTGTTATATCGATCTAGAAGTTCTGGTAGGATAGTAAGCCATTTATAATGACCTTGAAGGGTAAATTGTTTATACATATGATTTTTTAGGGTTCTGTTGAATCTTTCTACAGTAGTGGCCTTGAGATCACTGTAACTCGAGTAATGTTTTATTGACTGGCTTTTCATAAATTGTTGGAACACAGAATTATAGAATTCTTTGCCATTATCTGTTTGTAGATAGCGCGGTGATCTTCCACTCTGATTAATAATTGTCCTGAAGGCTTCTGTAACACATTTTCCAGTCTTGGATTTGAGCGGCACAGCCCAGCCATATTTTGAAAATGTGTCTATGACAGTGAGTAGATACTTGTAGCTTTTGTTGATCTTGTCTAAGTTTTTCAGCTGTCCACTTGCCATCTCAACCAAGTCAGTCTGCCATAAATCATCTATGCCTTTTGTGACCACTGGCAGTCGCTTATAGTTATGTCTGGCTGGCCTGTGTAGTTCATCAACAATAGTTTGTCTAGACATAGTATGTAAACAAGAATATTGCAACTATGGGGTGTTCAGCAGCTGATACTACAGGATTTTCTAAATATTATTTGTCTTCTATTTGTATATTAAATTCAAGAGAACCATCATCTTCAGCATAAGCTGTCTCTAATGTATCGGGGTCTGTAAAATCCTCTAACTCTACACTGGTGACCTTTGGTTTGTTGTTAGCATTGGTTATTGATAAGGTAGGATAGTGGTTTGCCTGTGGTTGTAACTAATATTTGATCTTGGTTGGTCTGAGTGTGCCCCCAACAAAAAACTGGTAATAAAATTGTGCAGGGGACATCATATATATTTTACCACCTGGTTAAAATTGTGAATCATATTCTTAGTTGGGGATACTGTACAATTCAAGGATTACTGTATGCTTAGGATTCTCAATTAGGCCAGTTATTTATTTTTCTGCTGTGAGCAATCTACTCATTACAGATTCAAGATGCTCATTGATAGTTCTAACACCATCGTCGTGGCCTGGTTTGATCTTTATGTCCACAGAAAGTTTTTTGTATTGCTGTACAATCTCTTGAAGCTGTGTGGTAAAAACAGACAGAGCATTTGCTTGGTTGGATTCTATGGTCCCTATTTGTTGCTTGATGTTGGCTACAATTTGCTGTAGATTTTCAACAACAGCCAATTTTGAACTTTGGGCTGTAAGATCATGGACTTGTTTTCTGATATCCTCAAACAGAGCATAAAGTTCATTAATATGTTGATTAGTTGGTAGAGTGGCCACTGTCTGAGTAAGCTGTTTGATCTCTGTCTGGATATTCTTGATATCTTCAGATTTCAATATGCGATTCACTGGTTTCTTAATATTTTTAAGTTCCTGTGATGTAGGCAGATTGGCTACAGTATTCTGCAAAGACTCCAGGGCCAATTTTACAGCAATTAATTAGGAAGCATCAGCCACACTACGCAAAACATCTTGAAGCAGGGCTATGTCTGCCTGAGTAGGTGTTGATTGTTGTAAAATTTCAAGCTTTGTTTGGATATCATCGATCAAGTGACGAAAATGAGATAGCTCAGATTCAGTGTTGAGGTTTTCAAGTTTGGTGATCTGTTGCTGGACACTGACAAGAGTGTCTACAATACCAGGTAAGCGGGATTCTAGAGTTTCTTGTAGATTTGTCAGGTCACTTTGTACTGCTGCTATGGTACCCTCAAGATGGCTTATGGTACTCTGAATTTTTCCAAAATCTTCATATGTCTCAAGTTGCAGCTTCATGTTGGCAACACTCCGAGTGATAGCACTCAGAGCATCAGAAGATGGTAGGTTGTTCATAAAATTCTCAAGTGTCTCAATTTTTTCTTTAACTTCAACTATAGCATTGTTTAAGAGGTCTAGATTAGGTATCTCCAGTGATTGAATCTGTTCTTTTAGAGTAGAAATTACTAGATCAAAATCTTCTTGTGACTTTATGCTTTTGACAATTGCTTGGAGCTGTGTCTGGACACTACCAATCTGCTCTTCTAGTTGTTGTTTCAGTTGCTCAGAGTTGGTAGCCTGAGTCTTTAATATGGCTTGATGAGCTTCTACAGCCTCCTCTAAACTTTGAAAATTATCTAATGTTGCCAAGTCAGTATATTTCTGAAGCAGCAATTTGAGTTCTGAGTCAATTTTAATAAGAGGGTCCATGCATTGTGATTGTAAATTGGTAATTTCTAGTTGAAGACTGGCATTGAGTGTAGTTTGTAGAGCTTGTAAATCACTTCTTATTTTTTGACTCGGACATCAAGCATCAGAATCTCATCACTGTGATCTTCGCGCCTTGTATGGCCAAATACATTATTAGGCATGTTTGTTTTTGTTTTAGTGGTTATTTATTATAGAATATCTAATTCTTAATTCTATAAAAAAAGGTATAAGCTTGTCATATGATCCCGGGACCTCAATATATAAGCAGTCACCGGCAGAGACAGTATATACAGTACCAGAAACCATGTTTGAGTGCTTAATTCTGTAAATATTTCTGCCTACTGAAACCTTAACATCGCCCTCAGGATTTGTAATAATTTGTAATTGACCACCTATAGGTAATTGGTAATGGTTTAAATTATTGTTAAATATGTATAATGTTTTACCTGTTTTATAATCAACATCTGTAAGTATGCTATTTAGATGAATAATTAACAAACCACTTAGTTTAGATATTATATTAGGAGAAGGTGCTGGTGTTGGCAAGTCCATAATAGCTTGTTTTTTGAATCCAAATATGTTCATGGGCATGTTTATTTATTTCAAATCATGCTCTGTGATCAGACATTGATTGCCACTTATCAAGTCACAATGATCCTATGGTAGAGTATGTATGCCACATGATAAAATGCATCTCTTATCGTCATGTGGGTCCAGAGCCACTTTTCTTACATTATTTGTGGTCAACAAGTGATCCACAATCTGAATTCTGTATTCTGATGTTCTGATTAAACTCTGTGATTTGAGACAATCTTCATAATCTTTATATTGGAGCTCTTTGTCCGCAATTACTCTACCAATACCCTTGGCTTTTTTGGCAACAACACCACTACATGTTTCAAAATTGTACATCTTGGCCCTTAACCCAGCAAATGCCACAATAACATCGCCAAGTGTCTCATCTTTTAACTTACCAGGCACTTTTTTGTTGTAGGGTTGAATCTTTGCATGTTCACAAGTATTAAAATATTTAAGCAATTCAGGCTGTGATATATCTTAATAGACATCTTCTGTCTGAATATCAAGAATAAAACTATCTGTGTTCATGTACATCAGTTTTAGACGATCAACATAAAAAGGCTTCAGCACATCATAATAGAGCTTTACCATGTGTAATTTGGCTAATTCTAATATCACAGCCCCTACATATATAGGCTTATCAAACTTAATCTTTGTTTTTTCATGTTGAAGAGTGCCATATTGTCATCATAAATTCTTCTGTAGTTGAAATTATGCTTTGCTATCAATTTTTTGCTCCCGCTGGGGTCAGTAACTAATTGAACATCCGTATGTTTTCTGACATTTTCTATGGTTTTGCCATACACTGAATTTATCATTAATTTAAACAAGTTCTTATCAAATTGGCTTACTGCACATGTTCGAAGCTCGGTTTTTGTATCAATGTATGGCTTCAACCATCTTGAGTGCCTGAACCTTAAGACTTTGCCAACTTTTTTCACTTGAACACCATGATGCATCAGAAACTGGAGGTTTTTGTAATATATAACATAACCCTGTTTTGGCTCTAGAGTCATCATTAGCTTCTTCTGTTTAGAGCCAGGTGAACACTGGAACTCTGCAATGGGCGGCAGATCAGAGAACTGGCTGCGCAAATTATCAGGAATTGCCAGATCGACCTCTAAGAACAGGACATAGTCACTGTCATCAAAGTCTTGAAGATCCTTAATATTAAAATTTTCAACCCACTCAAGCCCTGCATATGGCAGTTTATCCATCATAGCATGACCATACAGGCTGTTGGCATATTTATTGTTTGGATCATAATCAGATATATATTTGTTGTTGGCTCTGCCATATCTCTGAGAACATTGCACCGTGTCTCCTCGTATACATTGCTCCATAAACAGATGCATGTCCTGATCCTGGATCAGGTACAATGGCATTTTAGTGTTCAAAAACGTGGCAGACCATGCTATGCCCTGAGCACTGTAGAAATAGACTGGATCCAGCTTATAATTTTCCATCGATGATTTTCTAAATGCCTGAAGTATATCGGCTAAGAGAGTCACATCAAGTTTCAAGTATGCCTTATGATAATCGCCAAGTGTCTGGCATTTTAAGTTGGTCCAAATCAACTGGGCATGGTGATAATCATCATCAATGATTCCGGATGCCCTGAGTTTACTGTAGAACTCTTGTTGTGGTGGCAAAGAACACTCATCAAATTTAGAAAAATCAGTAACATATTCATATGGGTATACACCCTCTCGCCTAATTAATTTCAGGTCCTGATTTGGAAACATATCACATGTGATTTTATATTGATCATCAGCCTAGCCGACAGAATTCTGTATGAATCAATAAGTCTTAAGTGAATAGGTTTACCATCAACACTGATTATCTTGCTAATAGCTATATATTTCTCATCATTTTCTGCTAAATTATTTAAATTCTGCTTGTCAAACCCCTTGTACCTGATCAGATGATGAAAATCATAATTGGATGCCCCATGACAAAATATCGCGACAAATTTTGGTCTCTGGATCTTAATATTATAGTTATTACACAGAGCCATTTTGAATTTACCATCTGTATGGGAATGGTGTTTCACCTTGATATTTGTATTTGAAAATTTAAAATCACATACCGGGCATTTTTCTGGATTGTTGAAATCTTCAATCTGATCTTTTGTTAAAGGCAACATAGATGGCATTTGGTCCCATGTATAAATATTCTTTACTAACAATACCATCCTGTACAACAACATAATAAAAACTAGAAGGTTCATGTATCTGGTAAGATGTACTTGAAGATTCATCACGATCTGGGCTGCAGAATGCAAGAGGTTTGAGATTTGATTCAAAATCACAAACTATATATGCTGGGTGTTCCAACAAGGCTTCAAATTTTTTGAATTTTGCATTTTCATTTGGCTTAGGCATAACCATATGAACAGGTTTATGATTCCCAAAATATTTTAAATGTTCAACTAACTTGTTTTTAGCAATTTCTGTGTTACGTTCACGAACCCCATTTAATATTTTTTGACCATTAAATACAGTTAAACATCTTCTACACAACTTAAATATTGTATTGGATTTGCCTTGTTGTTTTCTGACTAAAGCTTCAAGACTGTGTATAAGAGTGTAATGGTATGTGCAATCCCCTTCAATTAAGAGTAAATCAATCGGAATAGCAGAATCATCATGAAGTGTACTGATTCTGAGAGGTTCTATCAAGCAATTCCCAGCACCAGTAGAACAAATAAATACATTAATAGATAATGGCCTACCATTGATATCTCTGGCCTTTTTTTTCAAATTTATCAATATTCTGAACAGACATTGGATATTCTAAGCCCTCCATAGCATCATCAAAATCATGTTCATGCTGTTTATAATAACTTATTCTCTCTGGACTATTTAAAACTGGAAACAAAGCGGCTAAAATACACCACAGAAAGCATTTTTGATCATTAATTTTTAGGTTAACCACAGATTTTTTGTTTTTAATATTGGCAGGTAATGGCAGTTATGTAGAACCTTGTAATGGGATGAATTTAGAAATATTAATATAAAACTTGTGTGGAGATCCACATAGGCTCCATCCTGATTACTTAGCAGCAAACTCAGAGTGTTTAATAATCAATTGCTCTATCAACCTGCTTAGTATTTTGTCTAAATAAATATTTGAGTATACAGCTACAGTTTCTGTTATGTGGGGCTGTGTAAATTTTGTGCCATTTGATTTCTTATATTCTGTAAATAATTTGAAAGACAGTTTATAAGAGCCATTTTGTACATTTAGAATAGCCTGCACATCAGGATTTATATTGTTCAAAAATTTTTAATATCACATTTTGAATCTCATATAAAACGGTAATTCCTTAATTGGTTATTAAAACTGCTATGAATAGGTGCTTTGCAAAGCTGCTTTGCTGGTTTATGATTGTCGGGTATTTCAAGTTTCCTTTTAAGACCAGATGAAGATGTAGATAGCTGAGATAAAGTAGAAGACTCTACAAGTATTCTTATGTTTATATAAGAAATATTCCAGACTATATTTTCTATGGCATTTTGGGTATATTTTTGTGGGTGTTCTATATTTTTCTGGATCACAATTCCTTTGGTCCTTAGCCCAATTAGAGCTAGATATAATCTTATTGCATTGATTACAAAATTTTTGATTTGGCATTTTTGTTGTTAGTTTATTATATAAGATTTCTTGGGGTTTAAATTAAAACTTGATACTTAATACAAAATATCAATTGGGTTTAGCAATATGCTTTGTATAATTAATGTGTTAATATTTTTTTATTATTGGTTTATTATATCAGATTTCTTGGGGTTTAAATTAAAACTCTATACTTAATATAAAATATCATTTGGGTTTAGCAGTATATTTTATATATTTAGTGTATATATTTAGTGTATTAATATTATTGGCTTTTGTAGTTGGTTTATTATATCAGATTTCTTGGGGTTCAAATCAAAATTCTCTACTTAATAAAACTATGACAGAGTGTAAAGCTAATAGCCTACATGCACAAAGGTAGGATAAGTATTGATCTACAGAAGCACTGACCTACAGAATCACTGACCTACTCCACCATGTCGTAATGTGCGTAGAAAGGCAATGACCTAATGCCGTGTGTTATGTATTGATCTTGTATAACAAGCTGGGACATATATCTGCCCGACTCTAAATATGAATAGATTACAACAAACAAGCTAGATGTATCAAATATCAGACTTCTTTATACAAAATATAAGATATTTGTTCAATATACCAGAAATATGTTTAATATGAATAATAAGAAATTCTGTATATCACACCCTGTAGTATGAGAAACACTGGAACAACACATCTGTACTCTTCAACTATTCTCACAATATTAACTGATATGTAATGCAAAACTCTTTAAATAGCCTAAGCGCGGACCGCGTTAATAACATCTGAAACAGTGAGCCAATCAGAAGACACCCATTACATCATAAGAGTGTAGTAATCGAGGAGTCCCATTGCTGCGTCTCTGAACCGAGGAAAAAAATGCACCAGTACCTAGAAATTCTGTGGAGATCCTGCGAAATATAACGCGCCGTGCCAGAGCGTCTGGGATTGGTACAAAACAAAAACATCAGCAACTTTGTACGTCGTTAGGAGGAGGGGGTTGGTGGATGCGATCGTGTAGGTGGACTGGACGGGAGAGAGGCATTGCAATTTTAAAACAAATGAAGCAATGATGGAAAGGTCCCCACAGAGATTTGTAGGCGCGTCGTGGCCTCCACTCTACAAGAAGGGTTTTCTTGGGGACTTACGCGCCCTGTATCCCCCAGGCTTTGGACACCGGCCTTGCGGATAGCCGTTCGGATCGCTCATGGAGATTATTATTAACGGATATTTCACCGCCCTTTGCGGACTGTATCCGATCTGAAGCGGGCGATACTGGAATTTGTGGAGCATTTGCGGGATCTTAGACGACCTCCTAAACCGGTGACCCGAAGGAATCAGCGACTAACGAGATGTCACCAGTACATCGTCGGGTTGATGACGAGAAGACTCCTCATCTGTCTGAGCCGGAGGCGCTATTGTCGCCTTTGTGGGATACATGAACTACAGTAACCCTGTCCGGAAGCAAGTATTAGGGTAAGGGAGGGTGAGGATGATTTTATGTATATAATATAATTTGATAAATGTAATAAAAATTCATATATATAGGATAAAATATGAGACAAGGAGGGGAGAGAGGAAAATGTACAAATAGAATTAAAAAAACTCAAAATGAATGAGGAATTGCAAACCATAAGGTCTCGCGAGACTGTTGGGTCTAACCCAACGTGGCTGTATGATTAAGCCCTTGATAGCAAGACGCGCTAGATACGTTACTGGCTTAAACGACCAGAAGAGGGGAGAGGTTCTGTATATGGCCCATCACGACGGCGTGAAATGCTATAATTATTGGGATGCGTTGTGGGTAGGAAAGGGTATCGTTGCAAGCGACGTTCGAATTAAAGAGTTAGACAAATTTAATTACCTGTAAGTACTAGTGTACGAACTAAAAGGGGAAAATATGATTTTATATTTTATACCGACGGACGGGTGATTCCTTGAGGTTAACCAAAGGACCTTGTCCTGCGACGGTCAAAATGAAGGAAGAAAGGTATAAACATTAGCCTAGGCTAAAAATACCTAGAAGAGGGAAAAAGCTCGGAGAACCGATGGCTTTGCATACGGTCCGTTGTGGTGGTGGGGTGGGGGAGGTCTTGCGAGAATTTGCACCCGCATTCAGGGTCGAGTAAATTGGATGGCACAGATTAATTTCCTGCATATCCGCTTCGACGAAAGGCGGTGAGGGACCACTGTGTGGTATCAATTTACGTATAGTGAGCCGTGGGATGAGCTGAGATGAAATGAGCATCGCCGTTCCCGGAACAAAAAAGTCCGTCCATATTCTCTGGATTGGGATACAGTGCAGGTATATAATTTCGCGATGCTTGTGACTTTGCCAACTCGTTCGAGATCAACACGTTAATAATCTGATTCCGACTTAGTCGACCAGAGACTGTATCGAGAAGATTTATATCTGGTGGTTCAAGAATGACGGTTCGAAATATGAAAGCTTGCACTGGCAACCCTTTGAGACATCCGAGGCAAACACGAGGCGGAGGAAGATAGAAAAGGAATCGAGATGATACCCGACAATAACAAGGTTCACTCGGCGGGCGCTCTAAGCGAAGGAAAATATCGCGAATAGAATTAGCCAGCGATTCCTTAGAAGAAATGAGGCCATCTACGTGCTTGTGAACCGGTGCGATTTATCAACCTAATCGGTAGGGTCAGTGGTTAAACTTTTATGCCGGAAGCTGAAAGAGATCCAAATCATTGTAGCATTGGTGAGCAATAAAGAGGGTGGCCTGTCTGCCTTTTTTCTGTGGAAGAGAAAAATACGGTGTGGTGTGGAAGCGCGTTCGAGTCTCGGCACTTAATATTCTCGATCGATATTATCATTCCCGTGTGGAGTTTGGTATTGAGTACACCCTTCCATATCTGAGGGCGCGTTGTCGATTGCAAAACCGACGTTTTCATAGGCGTGATCCGTACAACAGCTGTTTTCCCTTATTAGGTCGATCATACATATGAATGCTCTAGCATGAGACTGCAGGGTAGAGGGTCTTGAGCAGTGACAACGATGAAGCAGGCAGTTCATTGGTAAAAACACATACAAAATGGCTAATATAGCAATTACGATAATGGTAGAAAAACATGAGGCTAAGTAAATATTTGGCTCATTATTAACTTAAATGTTAAGGCTTGAGCGGGAAAGAAAAATGTACTTAACTACTGTGCGATATATTGCCATTATGTAGTTATTTTATCTCAGTGAACAGAGGATGTTAAATTGTTGGAGCAAGTCACATGTTATCTTCATTAAACGGAACAATAATAATATTTTCGTTTCTGAATTATTAGTTGAAGCAGTTCTCAATCAATTCATTGATGTATTTATTACTAGTCTCTTTTTTGGAGAAGCAGCTTTAAATATAAACCGTAGTTATTTATCTATATCAGTATTTGACTTTAAAATAATTTGAATCTCTGCAAGCTTGTTACTATGGTGCGTTTAGTTATGCGTTCACCATACAAGTAACGAAGGTACAACTTGCATACTATTCTTGTTTACCTTACCGGTTAATGTTGGTATTTAAATCCTTCCACTTGAAATTAAAATGATGTGCGTAAAAATGTGAATATTTTTAAAGGCCCGATAGTACAACATCACACTAAAATAACTGAGAATGTAATCTCAACGTTTAATATCTCATGTGCTAAGCACATGAATATTAAAAAATAAATAGAAAAAAAGCCTGGCGGCTTAATTTGTACTAACCTTATCTCTTAAACAGAAGGCGTCCCTAGAAGGGAAAGTTAACGGGTAGATGTAAAGAAATAGAAGTTTAATTATCTCATAAAATGGAGTAAGTATCTCTCTAGCCTTCTTTACCAGAAGGTTCATGGCTGCAGAGACACACGCCTTTCATCAATCCCTTTCCTGAGCAAGATCTATATCCTATTTTCCATCACTGCCAATTTCCTTTATGTACATCTCAACATTATCCTTCCATCTTCGTTTTGGTCTTCCTACTGGTCTCTTACCATCAGGTTTCCCAATAAGAATCCTGTAAACTCTTCGTTCCTCTCCCATTCGTGCCACAGGGCCTGCCCACCTAAATCTTCTTGATTTAATCATTCTAATAATATCATGTACTTCTAAATTCTGTAACCTTCTCCAGTCACCTATCTCCTCAAACCTTTAAGGTTCAAATATTTTAATAAGGATTTAGTTTTCAAATGCTTTCAATTTATGTTCCTCTATGAATGTAAGGGACTAAGTTTCGCATCCATAAAATATTACAGGCAAAATCACTCTTTTCTATATTTTAACTCTTAATTTGTTAGATATTAAATGCGAAGACATAAGTTTGTGAAAAGAGAAGTAACGTGCATTTCGAGAATTAAGCCTGCTATCCATTTCCTCTATAATATAATTTTGATTTGTTAGTATTACTACTGTTTTTGAATCTGGAAATTTGTTGACACGCGTTGTTATAAAAAATAGATTTTGTTTACTACCTAACACTTGCTTTCGGCCTGTAAGCATGTATTTTGTTGTATCTTTGCTAACATCTAAACCTATCTCCTTAGTTGCTTCGAAAAATATTTAAAAATTATTCTTATTTATATTTACATCATGCTCCAGTAAGTTTACAACAACTGCATATGATAAAAAATGTGTCACACCGTTAATTTTAGTCTTTCATTAGTTTCTTTTACCTTCCTAACAGCGTATTCTAAAGCAAAATTAGAGAGCAAGGGAGATAACGCATCTCCTTGTATTAACCCATCACGATTTTTAAATTTGTCAGAAACATTTATACCGACACGAATTTTATTTCTGTTTGACTGGTGCATACTTTTATCATATCTTTAAGCTTTTTAGGTATTCCAATCTCGACTAATATATTATACAATTTATCTCTTTTTTCTGAATCGTATGCTCTTATAAAATAAATGAATATCTGATGGACATTTTTATTTTATTCCAACATTTTCTCAAGTGTTTGTCTGCTGTGAAAAATTTGATCTGTTGTTGATCTCCTAATAATTAGTAGAATGCTCAGGGAGCAAAAATAATAAAGGAAAATTGTTCTTGCATTTTGCGGGGCAATGGATGTTAAAAGGCCAAACAGCCTCAAGCACGTACGTATATACTAGGACGTTCAATATATAAGATTCCCTGTGCTATAAAATATTGTATAAAGCAATGCCATTAAAAAGAAGCACATTCTTGACAAGCGCCATCCTTCGTCTACAAGGAACAATAATCGATTCGTTATCATACGTGAAGGCGCATGAGCTCAAGTGCGAAAAGTAAATGCTTATTCGGAAAACGCAGGCTAGCGTCATAAGGAGTTCAGAAGCATGGATGCTAAGGGCGTTCTGCTTATGGACTTTTTGGAATGAGGAAGAACAATTAATGCTGACCGTTATTGTGAAACATTGTATAAACTGAAAAACGAATTTCGACATAAGCGACCGGGTCTCCTGGCAGCTGGTGTCATTCTGCTTAACGATAACGCTCGACCCCACTCAGCAGTGCAAACACAACACAATATTAAAGAATTGGGGTGGGAACAGCTGCGCCACCCTCCATACAGCCCCGATTTAGCGCCGAGTGATTTCTATCTTTTTCCAGTGTTAAAGTCTGAATTGCAAGGTCACCGTTTCGAAACAGATGAAGAAGTGAGGCGGAATGTGAGAATATTGCTCAATAGCCAGAGCGCTGATTTTCTTGCAAAGGGTATGACAAATTGGTGCAACGGTGGGACAAATGCCTGAATCTCTATGCGGATTATGTGGAGAAGTGAGGAAGGATCCTCCTACACATCTATGTATAATTTTCTAATCTATCTTAAAAATAATTTTTTACAGCATACGGAAAATTATGGCTTGGGGTGAAACCCCTGAGAAAAAAAGGTAACACATAAACAAGAAAAGGGGACTAACCCCTGTGAAATAAGGAGAAAATTTAAACATTCAATTTTAACACTTTGGTTAACTGGTCTGGCAGGGATGTGAGAATTATCACAAAGGGTATAAGGGAATGATCGTTTTCCTGTAGAACTAGATATGTGATAGCCTTTTCTGATTGTAGATAAAGCACTCCTGAAATGAACCTTAGATCAGACACTACTCCTCGCTCTAACTCCTATCGTATGAACTGGTAACACAACTATAAATCGGAGGAAACAACTGTGTGCTGGTTACAACTGGGGCCAGAAATGGTATCTTGAAATATTTATTGGAGATTCACATTTCCTATATGTAAAGCCGTTGGCGGGTTCGCGCGTGTGACGTTAACGGTCCGGTACGATCCCATATCAACGAATTTGACAAGATCCGTTGAAAATTACCCGTGTTTGTGCTTGAAAGAGATTTGTCCAGTTGACGAAGATATTAGTCTATCAAGTTGTGACTTCAGTGGTCCCGGGTTTAATTCACGTCTTCGGCATGATACGAAATAATTGAGCGTTAACTTTGGAATTTCAACTCAATGAAGAACATGAAGGTAACTTCTGATGTGCAGATCAAATTCTTCTATTAATATGTTAAGAACAGAAACTAACATTTAGTCTATGATGTGTATTTCTTATCGGAATAGTGAGAACGTATCTGTTTATTGGAATGAATACAATCCCCAGACATATACGTTTTGAAAGAAGTGTGTTTGCTTCTTTCCGCCTCTGCTATTAATTCGGAACAGCTATGCGCTTTTGTGAAATAAGAAAAATGAGGTTTTTACTCTCCACTGATCTACTAAACATGATACTGACTGTAGTCTCAAATAAATTTCACAGCCAGAGTTATTTTCCGGATTTTGCTTGCGTTTTAGATTTTCATGAGCCGTACTAATTATTGGCGCATATACTTTAGTGCATGCGTTTCCAGGTGGATCTCATTTACATCGTACATCAACTATACAAATTATTGTAAAGACAAATCAGAATTCCATATATGCTGTTAAATGCGTTACATCAAATTAATTTCTAATTAATTTTCTAAAATGCATCTTGCAAGTTAACGTATGTTTGTCATTTCATTACGTTTTCTATTACAGACAATGTCAAATAATGTGATATTCAAGGTCTTCATTGCGTTCAAGAGAATGGTAAGAACAAGTGCTTGTTATTGATTGTAGATATTGCACACCTAATGTTATATATTTTCGATGTACTGTTTCATTTATATTTTTAACATTGCACGTCCTGATACTCGTTTAAAGGATTATATACACTTCTGTTCACAGAAAGTGTCACACTCCTTTCAGTTGAAGTCCAGCTTCCTAGCCAATCGAATGAAGCAGTACACTCGAAGTAAAGAATCGAAATCCAGCACGAAGCAGCTTAGCATAAAACTGAATTTTTTCAGCACATGGATGGAAGATTCGGAATTTCGACATTGTTAAAACGGTTACAAGAGAACCTTTAATTGTAAATACTAATACAATACGGTGCCGAATTTTGCATCCAACACCAGGCGACAATTTAAGATTTCATTTTTTTTTTTTTTGCGAAGAGAGCAGAATCTCTTAAAAATATAACTTTCTTAACCCCAACATAACCCCCAGTGGGGCACATAGTGGTTCGGATCCCAGTTTAAACTGTAGGTCCAGTCCCGATTAGCCTTAATGTGCATATAGTGAACTTAAAACAGCAAATCAACCAACCAACCAACACACCATACCGTGCCGTATAAGTACTTTACTTACGTGAGTGGTGTCCTAACAGCCACACATTTTTATAAGTCACCAAACTTACAAGAAACGATATTGTTATTAAATTGATTTTTGCTTTCCTGATTATAGAAGTTTAGTTACAGATTAATTACAATTATTGAACTTACATCATTAATAAAAAAACAATATTCAAGAACTTCAAGTGTGGCAAACCCATACTATTCCATTCGCTAAACACATACAAAAACAAACTATTTTTAATTAATGATTCTTTTTTTATGGAGGAACAGTCGCTTATTAATTACAATAATTACAAAAATAATACCATCATTACCAACGAATTGTATACTCACACCGGTATGAATGTCGCATTTAACATGCATTTAAAGATGACGCCTGGAACGCCCTTGAATTACATTTTGCCTAATATTTGCATTACAAGTATGGTACTTCATGATCGAAACTAACACAGAATGACCATAATACCCTAGGGAACAATGAAATTAATTTATAATTTTTTAATTGAAAAGATTCACAGTTGATTTTTTCAAAAATAGAGGTGATGGGTTTGACAGCACCCCCTTCCCCTCTAGTATGTTAGGGTCAATTCCTGCATTTCGGGGAACAGTCCATATTTATTGAAAGCAGAATTAATGTACTTTTCTTTTACCTTCTTCCCCTAACATAACGTTACATCAACATCGGCATTCACTCAGTGGACTCGGTTTCGAATTAAGAGCTGGGAGTGGGTCTTCGTTGCGAATGCTGCTTCATCCATTTACTAATGTTATAAAGATAATTTAATTAATATATATATAAAAGATAATTTATCCTAATAGTCTCGATTAGAGCGGCACCCGTGGCTTAGTGGTTAACATTTCGCACTAATTGGCCAGGGATCCAGGGTTCGTTGTGAGTGCGCATTCATCAATTTCATCATATCCTGACTCTTCGCCATCATTGCAAATTAGCCAAAAGTGGCATCAATAGCGAAGTAAAATAAAGGAAATCAATCAATGAATCGTCATCATTAGGCAAAAGTCGAACAAAAGCGAAGCAAAATAACAAAAAATCAATACAATGAGATGGAGATGTAGGATGCTGAGTTGAGGGAATAAACAATCCAAACAATGAGAGTATCTCTCTATTTGTAATATCCCGAATGATTTGACTTCAAGATCACATTGTTTTCTTTCTCTCACGTATGCATAGTGATTTTCTACCATGCCGTTCAAAACAAGAGTAAGATAATACCGCTCGCAAAATCAGTACAGGCCGAATCAATGTCTTCGTCGATTCCTGAATAATGACTCTACATCGTGAAATAAATATTTCAAATTTATAATATATTCTACGTTGGCTAATAATATTAGTCTTCACATAGCAGAATAAGTTATGTTGACGGAACGTAGAACACGATAATGAATGGTTTAAATAATGGAAACACTTACCTTGCACAAATGCAGCCGTCCAATATGGGGGGCTAGATCCATATTATTATTATTATTACTGTTATTATTATCTTCCTTTTTCTTTACTTTACGTTTAGCTAATCGCAACGATGAAAATTAGTGTATGATAAAATTCACGAAGGAACACTCATAAACAATCATACCCAGGCCGGGACTCGAATCCGGGAATTTCGGCAGCGAGATCAAAAGCCGACGGCTTACCACGCTCGGGCACAGGGGCGGCCAATTATTATTATTAGTGATATTATCTCATGTAGTGTATTTTTTCACCATATGATGAAAATTAAAATCTAAAAATATCTACCTACGTTTTGTTTTTAGCTTGCAATATAAAGTCCTACTGCACGAAACCAAATTGTGGGAATACGAAACAGAACCAAGTTAACATATCTTGATCGTGGAAAGTGTTAATACAAAATCTAGAAAAGAACCATTTAACAGTTTGCCTGATTGCTTTTCCATTTGTTGTATGGGAAGAACTGTGGGCCTCCCCGATGGCGCAGTGGTAGCGTCGTCGCCTTGTAGTAAGGGGTCCCGGGTTCGATACCCGGTTGAGGCACATGGCACAGTGGTTCGGATCAAACTTTAAACCGTAGGTCCAGTCCCGATTAGCCTTACTGTGCATAAAGTGGACTTAAAACACCAACTCAAACCAATGGGAAGAACTGTCTGAAATGTGTGTGTAGTGGCAGGCAAAAGAGAATACAAAGATTGAATAGAGAGGCAACACTGTCACTGTTCTGCTCTGCACAGACAACGCGTCTCGTCGAGTGGGCGGAGCACGGTAGGTCAATCGAGAAAGGATTTGTTGAGGAAGTGAATTGTAATATAAAAGCCAGAATTTGGTCTAAGTCTATAATGGTTACTCGCAATAATGATTTGGTTGATTTGTTGTTTTAAGTCCACTTTATGCACAGTAAGGCTAATTGGGACTGGACCTACAGTTTAAAGTGGGATCCGAACCACGTGTGCCTCCACCGGGTATCGAACCCGGGACCCCTTGATTACAAGGCGACGACGCTACCACTGCGCCATCGGGGAGGCCCCGGGTACTCGCAATAAGAGCTGATCAATTTTTACATGTGGAATTCCGTAATAAAATAAACAAACAGGTCGCACTTCACACCTTTCATATCATTCTAAAGAATGATGGGATCAGAACCAGTCACTTTGCAAATTATTTCTGGGTGATGTAAGTTACTCATCATTCATCCTCTGATGAGAGCACTTGTCATTGGCATGACGAGTTAACGCTTGGCAATGCAAAAGGTACAAATAAAATTAAGGAACTAAACTGCAGAAAACACAATGGTCACTCGTTGGGTTTTATGAACCTTTGAACCTGAATCATGGCTGGGTGTTAAGATAGTTACCTGTCTATCTGATGAATTATGATGAATAAAATATACGAAGTCCTCTGTTGGCTTCTCAATTGGTTGACCAGAGCGTCATCTCACTTCTGCCCTACTGCTCTCCTAACCTCTTCTCCCTTCTCAACTCCAATCCAAAGTCAGTCACCTCTCAGCTTGTCTCACCTCTATATCCCTAGGCCATCGAGCTCTTCTTTCATGCCGAATCGTATTTTTAATTGCCACTATGCAAACCGCCGGTTCCATAGGCAGGATAAACTACCTGTTTCCTGAATAGCTCAGGAGGTTATCATAGCACAACACTGTGCATTGTCCACATGCCTCAGAGGCTGAGACAACTGAGAAAAACAAGTGAATGCCCTGGTCAACGTGAAGCATTCAGAGAGACTTTAAAATTAAACATATAATCTTAGGGATTGATACGTTCTACCGCCGTGGAGAAAATGTTCCATGTTGAAAATTTAAAAAGTCAAATCGCAAAGCTTGACATGACCCAGGTTCGCCAATTCCACATATTTTCTTAGAAAAAACAAACATACAAAATATAAAAACAACAAAACATAGCTTTCTCTTGCTTTCCTAAAACCCCAAAAATATATTCCATTACCTAAAATTTACAATCGATAATAACAAGTACGCATATCGTTATGATATAAAAACAATATTATGTATCATTACATGACTGGTAGTTACAAAAGTTCATGATATTGAATGATATAACTTGCGACGTAACACAATTGTGCGTACGTAAGGATTTTGATATAGGATTGCTCATTCCTACGGCTCGCGAGCGCTCGGTCGTTTGTCTTTTGTCCATCGCCAGCGCGATGGCGAGGCTTGACTTCCAACCTATATAAACAAACCTCCTTGCAAATGGCCGACGTGTTTTCGCAAGGAAAACCATAGTTCACAATGTTTCTATGGAATTGAGCCCGATGTGGACCCTTCAAATAAACTTCAAGAACTAAGAAAGTTTATAAGTAAGTACACGAAAGCGTGATTTGTCACATATGTAAGTAAAATCGTAAATAAGCATGTAGAACATATATAAAAAATAGACGTAAGATGTTGCATTGAATCTTGGTATACCCGAGTTCGTAGTAAACTTATCACAAATAGACATATCATTGTTTCTGCATGTAGAAAAGCTTGGGTACACCAAAATGTAGTACGTTTTGCTTAAATTATAGCCACTTCACTTATGACGAAACGAAACAAAATTATTGTTATGCACTGTTTATATCAAATTTTCCCTTCGTTGCAAGCCAAATAAGCCTCTTCAAATATATAAACTGTCACTGGCTATTTCGCTTATTCCTATGTATGAGTATGAAGTATTCGATGCACATAATTATTTACACTGAAAAACTGTCGCAGGCAAAAAACCTAGATATAACGTTCGATTTTCTTGACTATGTTATTATGTACACTGTAGTATAGCCTTGTAAATACTGATATATAACTGCGCAAAGAAAAAAATATCTTGCAAGTATCCAAAACTGTCTTCTCTGATTGAAAACATCAGAAAAATATCCTGTGTACAAATGTGTCGCTTGCTATGTTTCATCTTGATGAAACAAAAAATAACTGCTTGGAATGAACATAAGCATAAAAGATTGGCATAGTAAAGCATACTTCCTGAAATGTTCGAAAGTGCTGTAGTAATGCTTCGCTGTTACTTGCATGTTCGTTTGGCTATCCATTGTGAAAATTTCTTCTTAAAAAAAATATACACTAGTTGTTGCTAGCGCTGGTTAATTGGCACAACTGGCGCTTGTCGCATCCTTGTACTATGATGTAAAATATAACGCATGTTAAAACTGGCTAGCATGCATGGTACGGAACTGAACATATGAAGAAGGGCTATGGGAAAATATTATTTTCCCTGATGCATGGGAAACATCCACATAAATACACATGGTATGAGCTTACATGTGCATGTGTGGGGAAACACTAAAGCACAATTTGAACAACAACTCTCTAATTATTGTTGTAACCAAAACTGTTGCTTGTGGGATATATGTTCTCTCTGCTTCTCTTCTTCTTTTGTATTGCTTGTCTTCTTAACTTAGTTTGGGGCAATGTAAAAGGTATAATAAATTACCCGTAGAACTTGGGAGATGGGGATAAATGTTGTCCCAACTGCAAACAATGTGGAGGGATATTGTATCTGGTTCCTTCACGAAGTGTGGTTGATAAATCAATAATCTGTGATCCACTGCACTGGGAAATTCATGGTTGAATTCAGTCTTCCCGGTAAAAGTGTAGTCCTCTTGTAGTTTTACTAAAAAAGTCTGCATGCCTCCTTCAAGTTGTTAGTGACGAGTCTCTAAGCATGGACGTTGACTGCTTCGGCGGAGGTCCTTCATAGAAAATGTCCATAATTGGTGTAGGCATTGCTCGCCCACGTCGTTTTGTACAGACAGGTTAGGTTAAATAAGAGGAAAATTATAATAACGAAAGGAAACTGCTGAGGATATGTGTAGTTAATTCACGGTATGCACACAAGACCAAACTCATTCCATTGCCTTTTCTTAAAATTAAATTAAATTAAATTGCCTCGTCAAAATAAAATATGATTACAATAAATTGATTAAACATCTGCCATAACTCTTTCAAAATAAAAAAACAAATTTAAATAAAATATACAACCGTAACTAAAATATTAATGTCCATGATTGACGTGTTGCCTTAAATTATAATTTTATTGCTGTGCTGTTCTGAATGTACCTGTCTTGCAAGTTTACGGTGCTTATAAAACTAATACACAAGTGCTGTAGTTAGCAATAAATTCCAAATAATAAAAACTAATATAGACATGGGCAAAGGGTTTAAAACTAATTCCTGAAATGAAATGAAATAGCCTTACTAATAGATTGATTAAGTTGCTTTAACGTAAGTTCAAGCGGAGTCCATTGGGAATAGTGAAATCAGAAAAATTCTTGGGAATATTAAGTGTTAATTCAACTTCCTTCATTTTTACCTGTTCAAATGCTAAAATTCTGGTATGTAAAATTTGTTGATTCACAATAATCTGAGAAAAATCCTGATAATTAAAAAATATAGGTTACCCCTCGTTAATCTGAATTGATCTGTGGGTGCTGAATGACAATAAATTGACCTGAGCCAGATATTAAAATAGCATTACGTGTTCTGATAAACTGAAATAATTTATTGTTAGTAATAGATTTCACTTTAAAATTACAAGAAACTGATCTGTTGTGTAAAAGTAAGTCTTCTAGACACTGTACATCTCTATCGATGGTAACTTCACTATGCGAGCAGAGATAAAAAAAAGTTTTTAAGCTCGCATGCGCTCTCAACAAATTGCAATAATCGTGGGCTTCACTTATGTTACATACTGTAAGTTAACTCTGGGATTCTAATGCGAGACCAAGAATTATTACGTAAAATGCCTAAGTTAACTGCTCTAAAAATAGGAAAAGTGAATCTTTGAATCTGAATATGTGTACGGAGCCAATTAGGAGTTAAAATATGATAAGATAATTTTCTTGAAGCTATTTCCATAATTATAAAATCTAAACGCTCTATCATCGCAGAGGCGTGCAATAAAGCAACTATATGTCTCTCTTCATTATAATCATAAAAAAAATTAGAAAGTCATTCTTCTTTTAAATGCAAAACTGATTTCTTTAAAACTACCAAAATTCCATTAACAATGTTGACCATCTTTACTTGACTTTGTTTCATATTTTGTACTTCCTGAATTATATGATGTTGATTGGCTGCTAAAGGTTTAACTGATTGCGATAAGTTATGAACTGACATGGTATTGAAAACTGGAAGTCCTGAAATAAACAAATTTATTAAATTGAGAAATATCTGCCTCTTTTCCCTGTGGTGTGTATTAGTAACATTCTGATATAAATTTTGACAATTAGGTCTTACGTCTCCTACTTCAAATTTACATGGAAAATACTGAGTAATTTCAGTAAGATAATCATTAATCTTGGTGCTAGTATCATTATGAATGACCTTCCATTGCGCACATGCTGAATCATTTTCAACCTGAATATGCGCATCGATGAATATATTCACTGTTGTAAAAATATTCTTACTGCTATGAATGGTTAACCTTTGTCTCTCATAATATAAGCCTAATGATTTGAAAAAAATATGTCTTGCGACTGTTCATTGTTGGGTAGGAATCCAATAAAATTAATCAAGGGTAGGACTAGGATTAAAATCCAAAGTAGGAAAGTAACTCTGCGAGTAGCCATGCTTCTGTAATAATAAAAAAAATCCTGCATCAGTACAGCTTGAAGTTGGGATATATACCTTAGTAAAGCTAAAATTGTGCTGATGTAGTGACCATGAACTAAGTATGGGATCACATAAGAAACTTGATCGGTGTTAGGGAAGGGGTGGGAAATAACACATCAGCAATATCATTCGAAAGGTGGGAAAGATACGGTAAATCTAAAGCCAATACCGTTAGTAGACCTCGAACCATGGGAAGCATACAAATAAATCCCTGCGACTTCTGGATAGGGGAATTGGAAAGGGTACCAGAAATAACTGATAACATCTTGAGTTACATTCCCATGGTCCTTCTAGGCCCTACCTGGGATTGGCGAATAAAGTACATTGTAAATTTCGCCATCAAGGATAGTGTGTTCTGGGAAATAGGCACCCTAATAAATCTGGAAAATCGGGTACAGGAATACTGGGAGAAGGTGAAGAAACAGGAACAACTTATAGCAGCCTGCCCTAGAAACTACCGAAGGAGGTTAGCCTTCCTCCACCAGGAGCTGGAGTTGGTCCAAAACGATTTCCTGTGGCTGGGGGACCTAATCCTCAGCTGCAGGGTTGGAAAGTCTTTGATGAAGACTCACAGTAGGGTAAGTGAAAAAAATTTCCTAATAATAAATATTAATAATAGTAATAAATCTCAAATTATAAGATTTGTGGTACACCACACTGTTAAACTTGGAAATGTTAACGGTGCCGTGGCGACATTTGCTGCACATGCCTGTGCTAATTTCCGAGGTTTGGCCCGGGGAGATTGCTGAAAATTTTGATTAATTCTATGTGCAAAAAATGCTAAAATTGTCCTTTTGTAAAAATGTCCCTGATTTATATCAAAATTTCGAGTGGCTTTATCCTGATTCTAATCAAATGCAAATCGATTTCCACAAAAAATTACTTAAAATAAATATATTTATGGTAAACGGGAAAATTTTGCGAGAACAACTAAAAAAAAATCTCGTCTTGTTGTTCCTTTGATATAATTATTGGTCTTGATTAATCTTAAGTGCATAAATGCGACGTTTTATGGCAAAATTTATTTATGTAAAACAAAATATCCCTAACATTGTTGATATGAAATTCTATCGTGAAAATCAAATTCTGATGGCTATATCCGTAACTAAACTGGTCCACATGAAAATTTAATGAGCGAACGCCACTGGTTCGAAAAATATATGCATATTCTAAAGTTTTTGTTGTCGTTTTTATGCTAATTCTCTCTGTGCTTCTAGCGTGCTCTGGAATGCTTCAACGCGGAGAAAAAATGCGGTGACCAGATATTCAAAGTTCTTGCAAAGTAGCATATTGTGGTCGCTGGAATGAACTGAGCTGAGTTCTCTACTTGCATAGAAGGCTTGTAGGCTCGCAATTGCCGTGTTCGGACCACTTCGGGTACAGTTTGGGTTCCGTCGGAGTAGCGGAGGGGGAAATCGTTGCTTCGAGGAACGGGCAAAAGGAAACCTCCTGCTTGGACGGTAACATTCCAACGGGCGGAGGAAGAAAATGAAGCGCTATGATTCGCTGACTCGCTGCGTGACACGTTAATGTTGACAACACTTTAAATTATTACGAACAAGGTTTAGTAACAGCTGCAAGAGTCAAAACGAAGTCAAGGACTTTTGAAATGACGTCGTAGGCGGGATTGGGTGAGAAAAAAATATCGCACTCTTTCAGCGCGGCTGAGAAACTCGAACACTTCCGTGATCGCATAATAATAATGACTTGGGAAGATGATAGCAAAATAAAAGACTAATAAACTTTGCATAAAATACAATCAGACTTCAATAATGTATTATAACTTAAAATTTAAGACAATAAATATAATAGAAATTCTAAGCAAACGTATAATCGTAAAAAATATGATCAGTAAAAGATACAACAGGTTCGGAAACCTGAGAATTTGGCTTACATTCTGCGTTTGTTACACTAATAAGTCATGTCATTATATGCGTTCGGTTATGCTGATAGTCATATTTAATATATTACCTTCAAACATAAACTATATCATGGACTCACTCAGAGGCAGAATTCAATTTTACGCTTTACTTTCCTGAATATATTCTAGCAATATAATCATTCCGCTCAATTTTCGTATTCTCAATTGAGCTCGCACTATTTTTCCATAAGTTGAGCTCAACATTCCTTCTCCCACCTTAAAAATCCTTGGGTGAGAGGCTACAAATTATACTAAAACTGAATTACAGATAATACTTTACGACTCAAAGTGACGTGACAAAGAACGCAGTGAAAAATAACTGGTGAAAAATTCAACGTAATAATGATAGATTGAAGGTAGGAAAATTGATGTGCTAGAATGTTTTACATACACACACACACATAGTTAGTTCCGTGTAGAAGGCATTACTTCAAATTTTTCTCACCTTGGTTTCCTTGAATTCACGAAACTGTAAAGCCATGAACGCGTTAACACCCTATAATCACTGAGTCCCTGGTTCGATTCCTGGTAGAGACACAACTGCCTAGTGGTTCGGATCCCACTTTCAACTGCAGGTCCCACTTCGGGTAGCCTTTCTGAGCATGAAATGGAATGAAAACAAAATTGGAACACGGTAAACCATCACAACAGACGCGCAGAGGGCGTTGAACTTAATGACTGACAATCATCATATAGATCGAACATTCAGCGAAGCAGGAATAAGATATATTTGCCTGCCAAATAGTGTAAATTTTAGTCTCGTGGTGTCTTCTATACGGAGGGCACGCAAGTTGTCTGAAAATAATTCAAATGTGATGGTGAGTCGAGCTATGTTTAATTCAATAAGACTCTTCACTTCAAACATATTTTGCTGTATATACGTCGATTTCGAATGGGCATCTAATACTGCTTGCTTAGCAGACCGGATGTGGACCAAAATCACGGACTGTCATAGTTCCATTCACACTACAGACATAACAAAAATTGTTCGGCTGAAGATGAGAGAGAGGTGATCTCTTGAAATGTCTCGAAATATGTAGATAAAATATATGGTCAATCAAAAATAAAAACAATGGATAATGTCCAATTAAGTACAAACGCTGTTAGAACCGATGTTCATTCACAGAGCAGAAGGGTTATTTTGACAAAATCCTGTTTCCCTGCTGGCTGTTTCGGGGAAGAGTATTTTGTAAAGTTATCGTTTCTTGCCCAAGCGGTAGGCCTAATTGGTTAATTGACCTCGAGTTCCTTCGTAGGTAAGCAAGGCAAGAGAGGATCACTGCCATAAAGGTGGTTTGCGCGCCGGCTGAAAGAGCGACGGGTAATTAAAAACCATTGTCACTAACTTCAGACAAACATCTAATAATTTCCTTAGGTTTCGAAGCTGATCCGAAGGGACAACAAATGCCAAAAAAACTACATGAATTAAATGATCGATTGCTCCGTCCTTCTGTTGGTGGACGGCAATTCATATTAACAATAATAATCGTAAGCTTATCATTAAAGAGTCAACAATCAAAGCTACTCTAATGATCAGAAATCACTATGGTGTCAAAGTTGTTTTTGTACCTTTTGTTATTTTAAGTCGCTCTTCTGCCACTTTCGGCTAATGAGGATGAGTGGCGATTGGATTAAATTGATACCATGATACCAATACTGAGGCCGTGGCTCGAACGCGGAAATGTCGTTTTATCGGAAGTGGACCATTTAACGCGCTTGGCCACCAAAAAGAACCGGCTCTGCGTCCAAGAGCGGTTAGTGGTGGACTAACGATCCAGACACCGAATATTTCGGGTTCGAGTCCCGGACGGATCTTTGTCAATTTCTTAATAGTCAGAAATCCCTTCACAATCTAAGACATAACACTATATGAAAACTTCATTCCCCTCCCCTTCACCTCATATCTAATACTCACTCTTCCCACCAAAATGTTTCTTGCCAATTTTAGACTTCCTGTTGATATTGCTCTCTCCAAATAAACAATCTAAGACGTAATAGTAATAAACAAGAGTTGGGATTCCCTGCCCCACAAAATAATTATAAATCCAGCTACCTGAAAATCCCACTAACATCATTAATCGCCCAACATAATTTCCCTATCAATCTAAGGCCTAATATGTAAGACTTGGATATGGCCTCTCCCCCCCACCAAAATTACTTATTTCCGGTAGCAATTCTCCTTACCATCTACAAATTACTATTTGTATAACAGCAATGGCTAATTGATGACGTAAATCAACTTGTGCCCTGTTTACTCAGTAAAATTTCCATCACAGTCTGCGCCATAATGCCACTCCCCTTGGGCACCCCTGATTTAGAACCGTGACAACGTGACAGGTGTAATGTAACTAACAGTTAAGTGTTAGGAATGGGTGCATGTGTGTTGCGCATTTGAATTTCATATGAATCAAATCTGTCAATAATATAATAAAATATTAATATTATTGAATTTAATATAATGTTGCAGTTGCGTGAAAAGGTAACCATGATCACCAATATATCAATGAGAAAGAATTGGAAAGTTAAGTTGCATATGGAGATGTTTGTAATTAGTTTTGTCCTGGGATGTAGAAAAGGACATCGGTTAAACCGTGCGGGGTTTCAATACTGTGTCTACCCGCCGTTTATTTCATGCACTGCATCTAGTCGACGAGGTAAGGATTCCACGAGCAGATGTTTGGTCTTCTCGTTAAACTCTCCCAAACATCAAACACGTGAGCCAGTAGAGCACCTTTGTTCTCAGCTGTCTAGGTTCCCACTCTCTCACCATCAATGCCCAAATGTTTTCGATTGGGAGACTTCGCTGGCCAATCTACTCTTGAAATTCCTGGGTGCTGATTGAACCACATGGTGGTCGCTTTCGATGTATAGACGCTGCTATGGTCTTGATCGAAAGTCACGTGTGGAATCTCATATTCAGAGTGTCTCTCTCGCACGCTGGAAATCATGTGGTTTTCCAGCCTGCGACGTATTCCTGCGAATTCATTCTCGAGGACACTTAAACCAATCCATCTACTACAGGCAAACTGATCCATCCCCACACCGCCACGAATATCCTGCCACTCCTAGCATGGGTAGAAATGTTGTCGAAGCCGTAGCGAGTGTTGCTGAGCCTCCAAACATAAACCTGACCATTTCCGTCAGACGAAAATACTTTCTAGTCACTCAAAATTACGTTCTGCCAAAATTCTTGTAAAGCAAAACTGTACCGTGCTTCTTGATGGAAATGTGTCATTGCTTCTTTCTTTGCCGCTCGACGGTGCCGAACGTTTTCACCATGGCACTCCAGTTTCAAGTCTTGGCGAATTCCCGTTGCAGTCATGAAGGGATTGTCCTCGCTCGTCTCAATGATGCCTTTATCATCTTCCCTGGTTGTCTTCCTCGGCCGGCCTTTGTTGGGTCTTGACTTTATTCCTTGGTCCCCTTCTTCCTCGTAACAGCGAATCCAAAGCCTCACGGATGAATCGTCCACACCAAGGGTCGTAGCAATCTGTAGTGCAGCAGATCCGCAGCAAAATAACATGCGGACTATCTCCTCTCTTGTAAATTCCGAAGTGTAAGGCACCATGAAATGATATCGTAAAGAAACAATCGGACCGAAGGGACATGCTGCACGCAGCACGTGCCTCTTGAAAACACCTTATCATTGGCGCATGTAGAGTTTCACGTCCGGTACAGAAAGTTTCATTTTATTTGTTCCGTTGCAAGTGACATGCTCAAGGCATAGATACGAGTAAAACTGCTGCAGGATATCGAACGAAGCACCCACCCGTGCTCGAATTAAAGCCAAAGCGTGTTTACTGCATCAGAGATTTACGTTAAGCAGGGCCTGCGTCGTGTGTGCAAAGAAACTCGCGCTTGCTTTAGGAAATAAAAATACTATTGAATCAATGCAATATAAAAGAGTATATACCTTGAAATATACATTATTATTTAGTCATGCATTCCATGAAAAAAAATGCATTGGTGTCTCGCACATTTCTGCCCGCAATGAATATCAATGTATAATCTATTAAATTAAACAGGTGCATGCAGATTTTAAAAAAAAAATGATAAGATGATTCAATTAAATTGAATTGGATTGTTATTTTATAAGTCCACTTCGAGCACAGAAACGCTAATTGGAATTGGACCTGCAGTTTATAGTGGGTTCCGAACCACTATGTGCCTCTACGGGTATCGAACCCGGGAACCCTTGATCAAAAGTTACGACTCTACGACTGCGCCATCGGGGAGGCTTTAGTCATCTTACGGAGATAATTTTGTTCGGAGCAATAGAAATGCCCTATCAAAACAATTGGGTAATATTATTTCCAATGTGGATATTCTTCGGAAAATATGTTTCTAACAACAGTTTACCTAAAATGTGGGGACGTGGGGTGAGAGACAGAGTCGGAGTTGGAAGGGAGAGAGGAAAGCACACAATTTTCTGTTCAGTGCGAACCTTTGAGATTGCTTTTTCCTAGCGCACCAAAACTCAATACGTATAACCAAAATACAACAAAAACATTCAATGGCGAAATTATGAGCTAATCGCTCAACTGGGACATAAAGTACGGATTTAAATCTAGGACGCTAGAAGATATTTATTGCGCTACGATGTGCCAAAACAAAAACAAAAAACATTTTGCCCGCGAGATTTGTCATGCCTGAGTGACATGTAGTTTACGTTAGTTGTGAGAGTTGCTTCAATTCCTTTGCCTGCCAAGAATAATGATAGCACTGAAAGAATAAAATACGGAAATGTGAATGTTTGGCGAGCTATGAGAAAACAATATCCTTGTTTTTTTTTTTCGAATTTTACTCATTTTATATCAACCTTTACATATAGCCAATGGCGACCGAGGATGAATGATGCTTCAGGGAAATTGATGAAGATTGAAGACACAACGAAAAAGAAAAACTCATAACTATCAGAGGCTAGGACGCAAGAACCGTAGCTACGCAGCATGTTATGATACTTAAAAATATCACGGATATGCTGCTAAATTATTTCCTAGATATTTGTAATGCATGAAACCCTGCCCCCACTTTCATTCACAATGTAATTGCATTGCATTACATCGCTCTTGGCTGTATTCCAAATGTAGTAGTAGATCAGCGATAAGTTGGATTCTTTTTTTTTTCAGAGTATAAGTGTATTTGAGCGCAAAGGCTACCTCTTTCATCATTTATAAAGAGTCAACTTCGTCGTTACACTAACACCAGGCACAAATGCATCAATTTATATTTCGGTTAATTTACATCACTCTTCGGCCTCTTGAGTTAATTGAGATAATACGGATGAATAATCAATCGTAACAATCCCTAAGATTGTATGTTTATTTTATTAAGTCTCTCTGAACGCTTCACGTTGACCAGGGCATTCACTTGTTTTTCTCAGCTGTCACAAGCCTCTTAGGCATGTTTACAATGCATTGTGTTGTGCCATGCAAACCTCCTGAGCATTCAGGAAACAGGTAATACTTCTGGTTATAGAGTCAGCGGTTTGCATGGTAGCAATTATAATAAACACGATTCGGCATAGAGGAAGAGCTCGATGGTCGGGGGATATAGAGGTGAGACAAGCTGAGGGCGAGGATTGACCATTGGGATTGAGGAGAGAGAGGAAGGTGGTCAGCAAGGCAGTAGGTCAGAGGTGGAAGGACGCTTTGGTCAGCATAGGAGAGAAGCTTACAGAGGACTTCGCTATTTTGATTCAGCTAAAGACTTCAGATAGACAGGTAATTATCCTACACCCAGCCATGATTCAGGTTCAACGGTTCGCAAAACCCAACGAGTGACCATTGTATTTTCTGTAGTCTAGTTCTTTAGTGTAACTTTGTACCTTTCGCATTGCCAAGCGATAACTCGCCATGCTAATGACGAGTGGTCTCATCAAAGGATGAATGGTGACAAATTTACATCACCCCAGCAATTAATTGCATAAACAACTGGTTCAGATCCCTTCATTCTTTAGAATGACACGTGGTAGAGATGCGGGCCTTTTCATTTTTTTCAGGAAATGAAAAGAGTTGCAGTTAATTGTTAGCTTTGAAATTTTCCCCCTATCTCCATTTTGACACGTGATGGAGATGCTTAGGGCTTTCATTCATTTTTTCGGAAATGAGATGGAAAATTGTTAACCAGTTAAAATTCAACCCCACCCCAAATTTTTACACGTAGTGTTCTTGAGGCCTTTTCATTTTATTTTTTTTTAAATGAAAAGAGTTTGTTAACCAGTTTTAATTAATCCCACCCCAAAATTTTGATCACTTGTTTAGGTTTTTGGTATGTCCTTGGCAAAATTAATTTTTAAAATACATAGGGCTTAAAGCTTTTTTGCATTAATGGGGGGAGAAGAATTTATATATGCCATGATACATGTTTAGTCTAACATGAGGATGAATTCGATTAAATTTATCGACTTCAAGTTTGGGTCGGCAATCAGCGAAATATAAATGCGGAGGAACCTGCGCCCTAGCTCCGTCGCGGTAATCCACTTCGGGCTGGCGCTAATGTATCAGGAGCGTCCGGCATTCCGCGTGGCGGAAGGTTCGATGTCGGATTTTAGGGAGGCCCATTTCATAAAAATGTGGCCAGCCCAGGGACGTCCGTGGACGATTCCCTATCAATCTGCTCCTTTTAGCTCTGTGGTTCACTCACGAACCCGGTACCATGGTTACGACAAATTCCCACCTGGGAAATTTTTACCATCCAGAATTTTATATAAGGAATAAGGAAAAGGCATTTAGATTTGATGGTTTCTTGCATTGACAGTGATTTTAGAATTTTTTATATATATATATGATTTTGGATACGAAAATTATTACAACGTTGGTTATGAGGATGTAGTAAGCTACAGTAAACAGTAAACGATTTTTTATCCTTAACATTTTAATTAATTAATAACGTGGATTACAAGTGGATTTTAAAGTTATTTATGAATGAGGAAAATAAATTAGTGCCACCAAGTCAGAGTCAATCAGCAAGCACTATGGTGCATTTTAACGAGTTATGACACAAAGTATGCTTGTTTGAGTCAATATATTGTTATTATTATTATTATTATTATTATTATTATTATTATTAATTGAAATTTCTTAAAAATTTAATTTAAAATTAGTTTAAAATTGACCGTAACTTGTAAAGGATTTAGAATGCTTAAACTATGACTGCTAAGACTTTTGCAATGAGGATATTACATTTCATACATATATAGTTTTGGGAACGAATAAGGCCCCGAGGATTACTCATTTATATTCTTAATGACTGAAGTCTCCTAGCACCTCATGAAGGGAGCTTAGATTAAGGAGATAGTCAAGTTTATACGAGATAGTCACTTGCCTTACGTTACCTTAACTTACGCATACATTGCCTAAAAATTTTAATCCATGTTAATATGTAAAGAGACGAAACGCTAATTATATTCCTCGACACGCTGTACAATTATGTCCGCTATTACGCCAAGCGTATATAGTTAGAGTGGCGTACCGTGATTTAGGGTATGAACCGCCCGATTAATTAAAAGTTTTAGTTGAGAAGTAATAGATGTATAAATAGGCTGCAGTGACGAGAGATGTCCGTACACAGGTAAGCAGTTGTGACGAGAATGAGTCCGTACACATATATACATATACTTATATGCTTTAAGCAAAGTTAGGCACAGGCAACTTATTTTGAATAACTAGAAGAGAATTATGAGAGCATTACACGGCGTTGACGTTTCTCACATATTAATGAGATTTTTTTTGTTAGTATATATTTATATTTTTTTTCCTGTCCGAAACATTGTTTCGTTTGACAGTTGAATATTTATCCTTAGCACGTTGTAGCTTCGAACGTTAAAACTTTAAAATGTAGTTTGTTTTAAATTTTAAAATATAAATATTAATATTCTGCTCCAAGTTACGGTATTTATTTAAGTGAAACAGGTCTAATATATTAAATCTACTCGCGTCACATAATAATAATTTATAATAAAATGGCACTAATAATATTATAGATTAAAAGCAGACTTATTATTTAATAATGTGCTTTAGGCACAAAAGTTCTTTTTTGCATTATGTAATAATACTAGCTCAGCGATTACATCACTAGAATTCTATAGTTACTCTTCAGAAGAAGGTATATAATTATATTTGCAAAGTTTATTTTAAGCGCCAGTTATGAGAATATTTATATTATATGAATATATAGACGTCGACGTCAAGATTTTATTGCGCTCCAATAACAAGTATTTTCCTTCGGATATTGGATCATGACCAAAATCCTGGAAATCCATTCTGCCATCGCAGAATGATAATGATTAAACCACAACGGTTTTAGTTTCTAACTTTGCCACAATAATATGCTACGCATATTTTAGAATGAGTAGAGAGAATTAAAGATTCTTCAAGTTTTAGTGATGTTAGTATTTTAATGCATTTAAAGATCGCATAAATAATAATTGTTATTTTATTTCAGGTAGTCAGGAGTAAATCACTCTCAATTTTTCCTTTACCTTGTACCTCAGTACGGTTCGATTGATTTTAAGTATATAAACATAAAGTTAACACCTGAAATTAAATAAGATTAGTTTGCAGTAAAATTTAAAATAAGATAAGTTAAACAGTGCTAAAAAATTTCAAGAATAAATCAATTATATCAAATAAATAAATTACGCAGATAAATTGAGCCTAGAGTCAGAAATAATTAAAAGTTGAGTTAAAATATCTACTAATTAGACTAGGCAGGCTTAAAGTACGTGTTAGTTTTGAAGAACTGTTCGTTTTGATTGCCTAAGCAACATGAAAATCATTGCGATTTAAGCTATTTTAAACGGATTTCTTCCATACGTAAAAGCTTCTAATTTTATTTATCTGTTGAACAAGTACCTTGACTATCCTTATAATATAATTACAATTTTATTATTAACAACATTTATTATTAGTATTTTTATAATTTTCATAATTTGTTACTGTCAATGTCAACGCAAGAAATCTATTATTTATGGCCATGAGTGTACCAACGAATTACCGTTAAGCAAACTTAATAATGATTCACCATCCATTGACCAGATTTACGATGATGTTGCACCGATGGTTGAAGTGGTACCATTGAAAACGAGTCACCCGCCAATTCCCCCACCCCTTCCTCCGTCTGTTATTCTTCAACCTAGTGTACAAAAAGGAGTTCAAGATGTATCCAGAAATATTTTAGTCACCAAAGACGACATTTTAGATTTGCCGAAGAATATTGTATCTGTTAAAGATAGAGTTCAGGAATTTGCCGTAAGCAAGGGTCCAAATTTTGTTCAAATCAGCCGCAAAATGGAAAGTGAATTGCCTATTTCACCCTGTGTCCAGCCAGTTGTAAAAGTTAAAAATCTATTTGTAAATCAGTCAACAGCAAATGTCGAGAAAGTTTCAAATGTCACTTTAAAAGCAGAAAGTAAAACAAATTCTCAGGTTTCCGATCCTATTGTATCGTTCACAGATCATATTTTTTACGACTACACGTTCGCCTAGAATTTTTTTATATTCATTACGATTCAAATTTTAAGTATAATTCATTTTTTAGGTTTGAGTATACTTTATGCAAGGTTTATTAGTCATTTATTTTGCTAGCAGCTTCCCAAGTCTTGTTCTTGTACGAGCACGGAAGAGTTCAAGTAAACACGCTGTCGCAAGCGCGACGATTTTTTCTCTCCTTCCAGCCCGCCTATGACGTAATTTTAAAAGTCCTTGACTTCATTTAGATTCTCGCAGCTCTTACTAAACCTTGTTTGTAGTAATTTAAATTTTTGTAAACATTAACACGTCATGCTGCTAGTCAGCGAATCATTGCGTTGCATTTTCCTTCTCCGGTTTCCGGCACTGTTTAACCACCAACGAGTGACCATTGTGTTTTCTGTAGTCTAGTTCTTTAGTGTAACTTTGTACCTTTTGCATTGCCAAGCGATAACTCGCCATGCTAATGACGAGTGGTCTCATCGAGGATGAATAGTGACCAATTTACATCACCCCAGCAATTAATTGCATAAACAACTGGTTCAGATTCCTTCATTCTTTAGAATGACACGCAATTTATAAAATTGTGACGGGACAAACTCAGTAATACATTCATGCCTGAACAGAGTTCGAATCTGGAACATGTGACCTCGCTTCGCTAAAAAGGCTGCAGAAATGTATCGGAAAAATATAGGAGCACCAAGAACCGGTTTCACCCAGCACAGACGATGAAAACATTTACAGCAACTCGCTCTGGCAGTGTTGCTCGCCACCCCCTCCCCCTCGCTCGCACGTAGACTTCTCAGCACCCCGCCTGCTGATGGAAGAGTACTGTCAAAGCTGCAACTACTTTTCGTTTCAAGCATATTCCGTCTGAAAGGTTTCTGGCACCCCTCCGCCCCTCCCTTTCCCACCATGGTTAATAAATTAGATCCTTGCACTTTCAAAACCCTTATCGGAAGAAAAAGCTGGCATCTATTTTATACCACCATACAATAAGATTTACACGGGAAACATTTCCTAACATATTTTGTTGATTAGGACTAAGGGAAAATTAAAAATAATCATAAGAGTAATATAGAAGAGAATTAAATTACTGAAAATATGGAAAAGCACAACACGGAAATCTGTAATGAGTTCGAAGGGAAAAGAAAAGGAAAAAAAGAGTATATAAGTATTTGAATAACCAGATTAAGAGAGATAGTTATCACGGCTCGAACAATACAAATGAAAAAGAAAACGGAAAAATAACTAATACGCATTGAAATATACGACAATCGGAAGTAGGCTGAAGGAAGCAAATTTTAATAAACGTGGAAAGAAAACATAATCAAAGGAGCGCTGGTTCGATTCGCGACGGAAGCTCATATTTGTTGTTCGATACCCACTCTACACTGTATGTCCATATGCATTTACACTTAAGACAAACTTCGTGGAACTTTTTCCAAAACAGATGTCGCCAAACATTTCAAAATAAACATAATAATAATGAAGAAAAAATGCCGAAAGCGTTATTGCAAAATGAAAAAAAAATGTAGTGGGTGCAAATAGGATACAGTGGGAAAAGACGAGCGTGACAGGCATAGGCACACTAAACGGGGAGAGGGTTGTTATGGGGTTCAGAATACACTCCTTGGACTTACCTGTTGTGGCAGGACAAAGAGAAAAAGATCTCGAAAAGAATAACTGCAGCATTGGAGTTCGGGGGTCCACATTAGCGCGAGTGATGTAAAAACCAATCACTTCTTCCACGACATTTTACCTTTGCTTTTCAAGGGTTGTTCTGAGCACACGTAAATTTTTAAGAATTTTTTTTTTAATTTCAATTTATGCACAGATACATGAATGGAAACAGAACTTATGATCTAGAGTGGTGGGCCACCAGTGGGAATTGTAACTTGGACCGCTTGATTACAAGGCGACTTTAGGCTATCTGAAGGGGCTTTTTTTCTGAACTAGATAACAGAATTAGACATAATGTTGTCGTTTCGTCTGCAGGACTCTCTCATGGGAGGTGTCTAAGTATCCGAGCGATAACGACATCCGTGATACCTCCTTTCTTCACATATTCTTTCGGATGGGTAAAAGAATAATAACAGTCTCAAGCATTAATGTTAATAACACTTGTTATTATTACCAGAGACATTCTCAAACTAAACTTGGTGCCCTTTGAAATCGAATCAAGAGAAAAGCAAGATCTCCACTCGGTCGCGTGAATCTGTGGCTAGATTCAAGATTTGTAAACACCAAGCTTTTCGCGAGCTGCGAATCTTCCTGGCGAAACTAGATGATATGAAATTCTGGGTTGCATATCCGTAAGGGGGGGGGGGGCGTTTCCTTAGATTTCCAGTATACGGTAATGTTATACTCCTTTGCGAATGTAGCTCAATTATTATTGAAGAAATACCCCACCAGATAATAATAATTATGGATCGAATCTGAATAGAGTTCGTTAAACAATAACATAAACAAGAGACAACATATAATTTTTGTTTTTTTTTCGAAAATTTTGTCACGTGCCGAATGGTTACAGAGCATCGCTACACTATAGAAGGGGTGGTGCGTGGGATTTGCGACCCTACAGTTCATTCTATTAATCTTCCATCACTCATGCCTCATCTATTCACAAAGTAATCCAGAGCCACAAAAGTTTAGTGATACATGGAAATACATATGCAGGGGCATATATGACCACAATTAAAACATATTGGTTATTAATTCTGGTCCTGATTTAGCAGTTTTTGAAGTAGAGGCACCTAGTCTTGATACACCAAAGTACGTTCGGCGACAAAGTATATTCCATATGCAACAATGCAATGTGCTTGTATAACATAACAGGTATTATAATATTAACAAAATAGCGAACCAGGACTCTCTATATGAATTAGTATAAGAACTAGCCACTCTCATCACTCAATATTAACAAAATCTCTACATTTCTAGTTAGACGATTTTACTTACAGGTGTCAGTCTCTGGAAAAAAAACAAGCACTCACCAAATACCTTCTTGCACTATTCAACTCAAGTGACTTATGGGTGTCAATTCAGTCATTCCAGCATATTGGCTTACACACAATCCACATATGCAGGGCATATATGGCCACAATAAGTTAGCAATTCTGGGTGTGATTAGGAGTTCTTTGAAACAGAGTTGCCTAGTGTTCAAACACCAAACAACGGTCGACAATGCATGCAGTAATATCTATATAACAAACGCAACATTAACGTCAGCTTGCTAGGAGCAATTATCGGAATTCGATGAATTAGGTAGCAAGGATGATTCTGATTGTTGTGACGTCATAAAATGGGCGGGGCTTATTTTGTAAGGAAGATTCGGATTGGGTTGAGGAGGGAAAGTATTCGGGGTTTTCCAGGTGATGGTTGGTCGGAATTGGAGTTTCCGGCTTCTGAAAACAGATGGCGTTAATGATTCAGAAATTCTCTGAATTTGAGTACGTGCTTCTTTTGTTTGGAGAGAGATGGCGTTGATGAGTCATTCTGGGGAGGAGGTGTTTTTTCTCTGGCGTTGATCAGTTTGAAATTCCAGGAATTGGGTGTGGTCTGAAACATGTCCGAACATGTTTTAGATTGTTGAGTCATACTGGGGAGGAGGTGTTTTTCTCGGGTTGCCGTTGATAAATTTGAGTGATGGAGAAACGGCAAAAAGAGAAAAAGTAGAGAGAGCGTCTAGATGTAAAGAAAATAAATTGAGTAAAAAGAGTACGTTTCACTGTGCATAGTGTACCAGGGCAGGAAGAAGACAGAAGAGGCACGTGGGCGTTGGACGCTTTGCGGGAACGAATGCGTGCAGAATGTGCTGATGACGTAGATCGGGAGGAAGGTATATAAAGTATTGGCGGACCGAGAGGTTACCTTAATCAGCATCTCAATTGTCGAAGCAGCAGGACCTTCTCTCACTCGTGAGTTCCGAGATATCATACAGAATACCGACACGTTGGAAGCAGAAAACGACATAGCTTAAAAGGTGAGTAAATAAGAATGTTACCTGTGTCAACAGCGGTTTATTTGTAGAAGCCTGAAGATGTAGAAGGTACAACGATGTTTGAAGATCCTGGAGGTTGAGTATTCGACGGCGGGGGGACTGTTGTTCACTGCCCTTCCTGCTGGTAGGTGCCGTATTGCGTTCCACCTCCTCTTCCCTGATAGATTCTAACATGCTCCTCCAGGTACCTGTGACGAGACCTGGTGATCTCTGCGAAATCGTCTGCGTCTTTAACGCTTAGATCATATTGATGTTAAGCATTTCTCAGAGAATCCCCATGTCTTATCATATGTTTCTGAAAATATGTGTGAATTAATATATGACAGTGATTACAGTCAGTGTAAAAAATAAATAACACATTTTTCTATCTATTTTCAGATGGCAAAACTCCCGCTAAATACACCTGTGTTTTCTGATTTTATAGAAAATGTACAACGGGCACAATATGTACCTTCACACCTGTCGCTCAGAGTCTGTTTTGAGTTAATGGAGGTATTTAAAAGTGTGAGAAATGAAAAAACAGAAAATAGAAAAGCAGGGGGAGAAAAAATGGAGGAACGAATATTAGAGCTTTTGAAGAAAAGGAAAATAAACGAATAAACAACAACAACATCTCTAACAAAGTAACACCATTTATTTGTATATTTTTCTTTTAACGTACAGTGAGAACCATGAGTATTAATCTTCAAATTGTCTATGAATATTGTAAGCAATATAGCTGATTTAGAAGTCGCTTTTAATTTTGAAGTTCTTGTTTGGTCGAATAAAATGCAGCATAATACGTTTGGACCCCACTGTACATGGTGTTCTTAAAATGAAAACAAATATTGAATTGTAAATAAAGAAAAATGTGTAAAATATTTTGAATTTTGAAGATCTTATTTCATCGAATAAAATACAGCACAATATTTATGGAACCTACTGTCCATGGTGTTCTTAAAATAAAAACAAATATTGGTAGTATGTATTGTAAATAGAGTAAAATTTGTAAGTTGTTCTTAATGTTAATGCTCTTATTTCGCCGAATAAAATACAGCATAGTACTTATGGAGTACATTGTAAAATGTGTTGTTAAAATGAAAACTAATATTGGTAGTATGTATTGTAAATAGAGTAAAATTTGCAAGTCGAGTCCAAGTAATTAATATAGCGGTGTATACATACAAAGTAATGTTATTATTATTGCATTGCACTATACTAAGCAAATTCTCTCTCTACATCTTTGCACTGTACTGATAGAGACGTCACAGAAGAATAAAAACTCTGCAGCGATGGTCGGAACATATGCACATATTAGATCCGTTTAGGGTTGAGTCATTAACGGAACGGATGAAACTTCCTTGTTGGGTCTGCATACCTGAGATAGCAAAAAACGTTTATCTATCCACTTCCTTACAGAGACACACATGTGCAATCATTTTATTATTATTATTATTATTATTATTATTATTATTATTATTATTATTATTATTTATTTCCATAGGGTTACAATTAAGCCATACAACTTTTCATTTTGAACAAAATTAATACAAATAATGACTTGATGCCCTATATAGTAAAAAAAAATGCAAAAGATACATCTAAGGAAAATGTGATGAATTTACATTAGTATATATAGTGTTCTATAGTAGCAATGAAATAAAGAAAGTTTGAGAGTTATACACATTTAGAAGAAAAGAAAGTGTAAAGGTGTGTGGGTTTGGATATGAGAGTATGGAATTGCTGTTCGAAGTAGAAGGATGAAAATTTTAAAATATATGTGTGTGGGTGTGGGGTGGTGAGGAGGGGGTAAGAACTGAAAATAATATTACTGGAGTTAGAATTTATAGACATGTGAACGTAGAAGACGACAGAACTGCACTTTGCTGGTACTGAGTTTGATCTTCGTCGGGAGTGAATTCCAGGTTACCGCTGCTAAGTACAAGAAAGACTTCTGACCAAATCTGCTTTCGTTGGGTTTGGGGATTACTAGGTCTCTATGTAAGGACGATCTGGTGTTTCGGGTGCTGAACTCTGAGCGGAGCTTAATCCTATGATGCAATGGAGATGATTTGTTATGTATGCTATGGAATACCTTATTCAAGTAGATGTAATGTATTCACGAAGTGACTGTAGGTATATTGTAAATCTTGGCAAATTGTTGGGAATTATATTCTTGGGGGTGCATGTGTATGATTCTTAAGCAATTGTTTTGGATAGTTTCAAGTTTCTTCAGATGAGTTATGTTACCGCCAAAAATAAGACTAGCACCATACTCGAATACGGGACGGATAAATGAAAGGTAGAAATGTCTACTCAGATTTCTATTGAGATATTTACGAATTTTTCGAAATATGTAAATATGGTGATAGATTCTACGAATATAGTTATTTATTTGATAATTAAAATTTTGCTGAGGGTCGATAATGATTCCGAGATATTTTAAATGATTGCTCAAAAGTACTCTGGCGTCATTAAGGGTAATATCTATCGTGTTAGCCGGGATTCCCTTACCGGTGTGAAGCACCATGGCCTTCGTCTTTGCAACGTTAAGTTTCAGGTTGTTCATGTTGTACCACGTTAATACTTTGGGGAATGAGTTTTCCATTTTCTCCTTTATATCTTGGTACGTATCTCCAACATGGACGAGAAGGCAGTCATCTGCGTACAGAGTAATCGACAAATCTGAATTTATTAGTGTGATATCGTCAATAAATAGGTTGAATAATTTTGGGCCAAGTATAGAGCCTTGTGGAATGCCTGCAGACACTGACTGCTCGGTGGAAAGTGAACATCCTACTTTCGTTTAGATTTTTCTATTTGCGAGAAAACTTTCCATCCAGAGAATTGTTTTGCTATTGAAACCAAATCTGTTCTTTCATTTTTCTATTATCAAATTGTGATCAACGGTATCGAAGGCTTGGCATACGTCGAGGGAAATTAATCCAACTAGGGAATTGCTTTTTTTGTCCAGTGTCTCGCGCCATTCATTAATTAAACTAAGTAATAATAATTCCGAGGATACATCCTTCCTGAATCCATACTGTCGATCAGACATCAGATTGTTGGCTTCCAGGAAAGTTGTCAGTTGCTTCTCTATTACTTTTCCATAACTCGGCTTAATGTTGGGGTTAAGGATATCGGCCTGTAGTTACACGCTAGGGTAGGATATCCAGATTTGTGAATTGGAGTTATTATAGAGTGCTTCCAGCTCGTTGGAAATTGGCCACGTTCGAAGGACGTGTTTATTATGTCGGCCAGGGGCTCCGCTATAAGTGGGGCCAACACCACCAGAACGCTGTTGGGAATGCCGTCCGAACCTCCTGCCTTTTTTACGTTTAATTTATTAAGAATTACCAAAACTTCATCGACCGTAACAGATTTTAATGAGAACTCTTCAATTTGTTGGACAACAGCTGAATTGGGGTCTTTTCTTAGAATATTTATATTCGAATTGCAAGGATTAACGTGCGCCGATGCTTTGCATATATTAGAAAAATGAATATTTAAATATGGAGCTATGTCGGACGGGCTCGTTAGGAGGACATTGTCGACTAGTAAATGATTAATTGTAGTTTTTGATTCGCTACCCGTGATCTTATTGATAACCTTCCATTTGCAAATGTTATTGCTAGTGGTCTGGTTCACCATATCTCTGTAGTAATTTACTTTTGCCTGCCTAGTAATTATTGTGCAATGATTTCTAAAATATTTGTATTGCTCCCACGTATAGTCACAGGAAGGATCCACCGCTTTCTTGAAAAAGCTGTTCTTCTGTGAAATTAATTTAATATTTTGAGGGGTGATCCAGGGCTTCCTGCTTTCTCTCACCCTGAGAGTTTTCAAGGGAGCAAATTCGCCGAGTGCAGTCGAAATAAGAGACTGCAGATGACTGACCTTGTCGTCCACGGTTAAGTCGGGAGATGTACTTGCGTAGAACGGAAGAGAGGAAGCGAATGTGAAAAAATTAGGTTCGTATATTTTATGAATTTTACGGGTATTAATTAGCTTCCTTGGCGTGCGCGTTATATTAATTTTGAGTGTGGTGTAAACGAGAAAATGGTCACTCATGTCCTCATAGACAGTTCGTGTGACTGTGTGCAAGTGAGGGTTCGAGGAATAAATGTGGTCGATTAACGATTCTAAAGTACGATTAACGTACTTTAGAAGTCTGCATATGAGATCACGACGTTTTTGTGTGAGACACAACATCTGATTTTCACAAGAGTTGGTTGTTCCGTGTCCGTACATGTTCTTCAACAATGAAGAAGTGATGCCTCTTAAATGTATGTAACGTAAAATGTGATATGCCCGACGGATTGAACTTATGTTTGTAATCCGTTTCATGCACCAAGAGTGAGCGATACAGAAATATACGAGGGCATGGTATAAGTTGTCCTATGTATTGATTGAGTGACGGATTGAACTGATGTTTGAAGCCTTTTTTATGCACCGTGAATGAACCGTTTAATGCACCAAAGCTGATCGATACAGAAATATATGAGGGCATGGTATATTTTTCGAAAATTTAAAATCGCTGTATCTCCGCTCCTAATTGAGCTAGGAGAATGGTTGATAGCTTGTTGGACTCGGAGTGACCAGCGGTTTCCTACTTTCTTTATTTTCAATCGTTGACCAAATGATTGCCACAGGAGTTCCTTGTTCCGTGTCGGCTCAAGTTCTTCAAAGAGGAACGAGTGATAGATACCTCTCAAATGAATATAACGTAAAATATGAAATGTCCGACGGATTGAACTGGTGTTTGAAATCCGTTTATGCACCGAGGATAATCGGTAGAAAAATATACGACGACATGGTAGAAAATGTGGAATCCTTTTAGGGGCTGATCGATTGATTGAACTGTAATGTTTGTAATCCGTTTTATACACCAAGGGTGATCGATGCAGAAATATACGAGGGTAGGGTATAAGTTGTCAGATATATTTATCGAGGGCATTGTTGTAAGACCAGCGGTTTCCTACTTTCTTTATATTTAATAGTAGACCCCTTCCGAATACTCTACTGAAAGGTCCCAACGTGCAGATTACGAATATATAATCAGATTCACTTTACGTCAATTGTGGGAGGAGTTAGAGCGATATGAAAATTTCATTTTTTTGAAAACTTAAAATCGCTGTATCTCCTCTCCTAATTGAGCTATTAGGATTACCTTTGAAGGCTTGTTGGACTCGGAGTGAAGTCCTGTTTCCGGTGAATTAGGTTTTATTGTTCTAGGACCGGTGGTTTACTACTTTCTTTATTTTCAATCGTAGACCCCATTCCCACCACTCTACTGAAAGATCTCGACGTGCAGATTACGAATACATAATCGGATTCGCTCTACGTCAATTAGGGGCGGAGCTAGAGCGAATTCAAATTTGCTGTTAAAGACAGTCATAGCAGCCTGAAAAATATCTGAAGACTGTTGATGGGAATTACATTGAATACCTCCACATCGGAATATTTCAATTTTGATACCATGTGCGACATGATAAACAGTGAGAAACCTGAAGTTATGATCGAGAATATTTTCATAATCAGAAGAACAAAAGAGTTCCAAGTAATCAGTACATACGAAAAAAAAACTGTTTCAGCCAGTACTCTTGAAACAACGTTTCAACGATGAACATTTATCGTATCCTTTCGGGTACTGTGCTGACGAAAATATGTCTGTAACGGTCCAGAGTTCGTATTCTTCTTTGTAATAATAGGATATAAAATGTGTTTGCAGACTGCAGGATCTTCATTTTCCTTCAGAATATGTAAGACGTTTCTTCAGCATGATTCCTAAACTTTCCCATCCCTTCACCATGATGGTTTGCGGAGCATCAGGAAGGGGATATACTACTTTTGTGACATATATGGTCAACTCCATCGTTCATCTCGTCGAAGGAACCTTGAACAAAATCATATGGAGTTACGATCAAGAGAACAGTATTCCACAAAATTTTCGAGATGAGCAATATCATAAAGGTATTGTTGATTGGCAGTCGAAGTATGGAAAAAACCCTACTCTCGTAATCCTGGATGGTCTTATGATGGTTGCGAAAGGAGAAAAGGTTGCCGACCTTTTCACAAAAGGCATTCATCACAATTCATCATTATTTTTAAGAATCCACGAGATATGAACCAATTCACTATCTTTGCACGACAACTTCATCCTCACCGCATGAAGGAACTCGAAAAATTATATATAGATGCTACCACTCAACCTTTCAGTTATTTGTATATTGATGTTTCACAGTCAACACCGGATCCTTTACGTTAACAGGCAGACATTTTTAACTAGAATTACTCAACTGCATATCTTTCTCAGGAATTTTTAAAACATCGACATGAGGAGAACGAGGAAGACACGTACCAAATCACGTTCTAACAGGAATAGAGATTCGTCTTGTTTCAAGAAACATTCACCTTTCTTGCACGTGTTGAAAAATTCACCGACCCAAATTCGTAAATCATTATTGAAAAGTGCTCCGAAAAAGACAATTTGTTTCATCAGCGAATGCTGCCTGAACGTTTTAAAAGGAAACGTGAAAATTGAACCGTCCACAAAACGTCGTCTGACACCTTACAAGTCGGTCTTACGCAATCTCGTGAAACCGAAAGTGAACATCGAAAAACGAAAAAACTTCTTGTGCAGAAAGGTCGATTTCTGCACTTAATTCTAGGTTCTTTGTTATCGGGTCTTCAAGGTACTCTCATTCCTCATTGAGAAATGACGTCTTCCTACAAAAAGATGATCGTCCTTTAACCGAAACAGCTAGCACGTATTCGTGATTCCGACTCGTCTGTAATTAAAAAATTATCCGTTCTGGATAAAAAATGAATGATATTCTAAAAATGAAAAATATAACAGACGATCAAAAATGGCGTCTTTACAGAAAGGAACTGGAAGAGTATTTATGACTGAGTTGAAGTAGTGTAAAATACTATAGGATGAGTACAACAAATGAAGAGCTCATTTGATTAACAGACCCGATTTGGCTACACTTAAAACTATGTCAAGATGCCCATATGGGTCAATTGCCCTAAGTGTAGCACATTGTCAAACCCAAGAATCCTGAATCCTAGTGTACAAATGATGAAGTCTCAACAGACAGATTTGGCTACACTTAAAACTATGTCAAGATGCCCATATTGGTCAATTGCCCTAAGTGTAGCACACTGTCAAACCCAAGAATCCTGAATAATAGTGTACAAATGATGAAGCCTCAACAGCCAGATTTGGCTACACTTAAAACTATGTCAAGATGGCCATATGGGTCAATTGCCCTAAGTGTAGCACACTGTCAAAATCCCAAGAATCCCGAATTCTAGTGTACAAATGAAGAAGCCACAACAGATTGATTTGGCCATGTGTGCAAAAGCTGAATCTGTGAGATTGTTGTCCATAAGCTTGTCAAAAATATGCCCCTCTTGATATTGTTTTGGCCACACTTAAAACTAAGCCAAAAATGCTCATAAGAGCTTTTGCTTACACAGTAGTAAAATGTAATATATGCTTAAATACTTGTTGCTGTTATGTTAATATGTTACCTGGAATATGCTCAATATTTTAATTGGACCCAAGGCCCAACTTGCATATCTAGTACTAGGACAATGTAATATGCAGAGGTTTTTTTAGAATTGCTCTGTTACTCTCTCATTTCTTACATCATAAACATATGATTTTTCACCTATAAGAATAACACTACATATGGTGTCATCAGGTAGTGTATCATGGAATTCACAGATAATTTTAATGTTTGTCCTGTCATTAACCACAACTTGTTTTCTTTTTGAGGTGTTGATGACAAACATGGGTCTCTGTGCTTTGAATTCATCTGGTGTGTAATACATGTCAGTATTGCCAGTAGTGACCCTTTTGTATGCTGTAAATGCTTCATATAATTTGAGGAAATCATCCTTGGACATGTTTAAATTATAATTTTCTCTAGGAAACACCTCATTTCTGCCATTTTTAAGATATATGTTCTTGATGTTGCAGCTATCACACTCTTGAATTTTTTTCCTGATTATTGTGTCGTCCAGTCTGAAACAGTACCACCACAAAATCTGGCATGTCATATTGTATACTGGAGAATGAATTTGTAGCATCAAATTCATAATAGCTACCAGTGGCAGGCTTCTGCAAACATTGATATGTATAAAATTGTAAAGGCACCTGTGGATTTTTTAGTATATCTGCTTTGTATTTAAGAGCATAACTGGCTTCATATTCAAATGCTGGAATTCTTAGCTCCATAGTCTGAATAAGACATTTGCCCTCATCAGGTAGGGTATTAGGCAGAGCTTCCCCTGTAGAATTTAATGTACTGTACCTCATCAAAGCATTATTATCATTGGCAGCTCTTCTAAATGTAATTCTTAAACCAGCCTTCCACATAATATCTTTGTAATCTGAGAAGAATCCTTGCAACAGGCGCATGGGGAACAGCACTGTGTGGCCCTTAGATATTATTTTATCACCACCTTCAAATCCACCTATTTTGTAGTAAGAAGCCTCGGTTTTGGATAATTTAGTGTGGCCAAAGCTGTAGAGGTAATACAAGGGTAATCTACTCTGTTTATAACAACACCATGTTTTCTGATCTCAATTTCAGAGAACAGATGTGGCACAAAATTGTCTACCAATCTTATGTTGAGTTAGCCGGATAATCTGTTCCATCGAGCTTTACAACATCAAATTTGATGTATAGGTCTGCTCTGTGAGGGTGTATAAAGCCATCTCCTACATCAAGATCAACCTCAATCTCTGTGTTGGCTTTATTTAAATTTGCAAAGGTCCTCCTGTTTGGGGGGAATGATTGTAGCTCATAACTCTCAATATTTTCCATTTTTTTGTATGTATTTTTATTTAAATATTAATTTCTATGATAGCAGTTGTTGTGGCTCCAGCAAAATCAATTAATTCTTCTTTTTCATTAGTGACCATCAACTCAATGTAATCTATTCTATTATGGCACACAGGAAAATATAATGTTGGTGATCGAGTGTAGATGATTGGCTTCATATATTCAGAGTTAGGTTTGAATGTTGCAATGATGCCAGTTTGTTTGTGAGTGCCTATGCCATTTGATTTGGTGATCATACCCTCGGCCACATTACAGTGAATATTCAGATTATCTATGGCTAAGAATTTAGGTATATTAATAGCAGTGTGTTTAATGGCTGGTTCAAGTTTTGTGTTGTTCTCAAAGCCTAACAGCTCTCCTATAGTACCCAGATCCATTGTTTCTGTAGCAGACACAATCTCGACTCAGTGAGTGACAGAATTTTGAGTTAACACTATACCTCTGGGTAACTGAGCATTTAAAGAAGACAGATTATACTGCCCTGGAGTAATGACAATGTTTTGGTCACCAACTGCAATCTTGTTGTTGTGGTGTGTAATATTAGGGATCAAGTACATGATATAAAATGCTCTGAGAGCTATTGTTTTGGGATACACTATATCATCATGTAATCTGAGCTTCAATATTGAATTTTGGCTTGTGGGATGGAATACTCCCATGATGTTTCAGATACCACAGGGCCTTTTGTAAATCTTCAATTGATGGTTTATTTATTTGAGACAGATATCTAAGAACAGATAAACACAGATGTCCACAATTAACATCTTTGAAGTTTTGAACACGGGCATTATTGTAATAAAGATTAGTTGATTTTAGATATTTTACTAAATTTTTAGCTGGAATACCTCCAAATGAATCAAACACAAATGCCTCATTGTTTAAATATTTAAGATAACAGATCCAGTGTGTGCCCTGATTTTTGTACTTATCCAAATTAACTATGCCACACTCTTTGTTGAGTGGTTGTTCTAGTAAAGAATCAGACATGTACACACCTCTAAAATTTTTGATGCCCAGTGGCTTGATTAAAGCTTCAATATCTTGGTTTGTAAGCGGCTCTTGTTTTTTTAAACTTATTCATGGCTCTCTTAAGACCTTTGCCTTGTTTCTGTATGGCCAGATTATGGCGCTTCAATTCATCTAATCCTGCCTTATTCTTTTTGGCAGCTATTACTATTTTTGCTATAGCCGCTGATCTCCCAGCCAAGCTCCCAACAACACCAAGTGCTGCTAAGATGGCCGGGATACTAAATATGAAGCCCCCTGTATGCAATTTTTCCTCGAATGCTGTAATTTTTTTAATTGAGGGGTACTAAGTAATAATTTCATACCATGGCCCTTGGCAAGACAATATTTTTTTTTCTTGCGCTGCTTTTTGGTTAAAAGACTATCACTATTTTTAAGAGATTTAAGACCTGCATAAGGTATCTGATACATAACACCCTTGGCCATCATCCTAGGTTTATTATATACATATTCTGGGTTTACATAGCCTAATTAAGTGGCTTAAATTTATTTAATTTATCACAACCCCCACCCCAGTTTTTGTTTGGTGTTCATAGCTATGGTGGTCCCCAATGCTGCTATTCTCTTACTTAAAGAAGCATCTTTGCTTACAAATCTACCAAATACAGCCTCTTCTAATTTATTGTCTGCAACATGTCTCTTCTCAAGATCAGAATGTGTGTTGTATGCTATGTCATGGTCTCTACAAGCAGCATCTAGAGGATTAACACCAGGGTCACCTCTGTTTAGCCTATGATCTAGTTTTGTGCCTGGACCACAATACTGATAGTCTGGTATGTGTAGTTCAAATGGCAGCTTGTTTATGATGTCATTAGCCAGCCCCCGACCCTCAGAGATATTCCAAAATTTGGGTGGTAGAGTATTAATAATTTTTATAAGATAACCAATCCCCTTAGTGTCATTCACTATAAAATTAGACAATTTTGTGCTTATCATGTCCATAATTCCAAATTTTTCATTGTAAAAATTGTGGTTGCCAGCATTTTCTTCCCCAGCTCTGACCAGCAACCTACCTACAAGTTTCCTGACATCATCAAAACACACAAATTCTTTAGGCAGGGTGTTGTATTGTTTGATTCCACTACCTGTCTTCATCTGTGACCATATGGGCTTGATTAAGTTGTTGTATTTTGCTCCACTGCTAGACTTGACTCTTTTTTGTGTGGGATCATTGTTCTGGTATAGAGCATCTGATTTTATTAATATTTCTTTGCAGTGCTCATAGTCTTGATCTGTATAGCTGCCAGGCCTTTTCCGAGTCATCAGTTCCCACAATCCAGGTGTGCCAGGATACTTAACAAAAGCACCTATTTCTCCAAGATGAGATTCTGAATATACAATTAGATCATCTCCCATAAATGTTACTCTAAAATTGCCAATTCCATGTATGCTGCTACAATCATGCTCTGTGTCAGCATATAAACCAAAAACCTCATCTTTGTTGTCTTTAGGTGTGCTTAAATATTTTTGAGCAAGAAGACCCAATTCAATAGGATCCTGAGTAGCTTCAATTCTTCGAGGAGCAACAGGACTAGGTGTATGAATACTAGAAAGTGGGGTGATTGGATAATCTAATATGTTCCTAGCAGCTACAGGTACAAGCTCTGTCATCAAATTTTGATTTTGCTCTGTAACAGTTTTGATATTTTTACCAAATTCACTAATAACATCAATAATAGGTTGTTCTGTTTGCTTGTGTTGTTCATAGATTCCTCGGTTCTCTGATTTCCATCCCTTAAATATTTTTACAAGATAATTTCTTAATTTAAGATCATCAATGATTGGCCTTTTCATGGTTTTTTATATATGTTTCAATATCTAGAAAATTGTTGATTTTATTTCTGTATTTGCAACTATTGGGTTTCCTTGTCATGTCATTTGTGACAAACCCATAGCTGTCCTGATTCCAGCACCTACTGCAAAACTTGGAAAAATTATTGTAGCTCCAGTCCCCACCTACATATTCATCATGTATGTGTTTTAGGTTGGTATGATCTTGATGAAACACACATATAAAATTGCTGTTGTCTCGGATCAGCTGCTTCGGTATTTTAGAAAAAGTCTGTGCCAGGTAGAAGCAATCTACGTCTTGTGTGTCGCCCCTGTGTAAAAAATTTCTAACCTTGTTTTGATTATCCAGTATAATGTCATCAAACACAACAACAGAATTATCGAGACATTCATGAAGTGGCTTGACATCTGGTTCAAAAGTGGCTATATCCAGTCCATCATATAGCTTCATCAGCTGCTGATATTTTAATTGTTCCAAGCTCTTAGAGAAGACATACAAGTGCCTGTTTTTCCAGTCTAACCAGTTGGGTGGCAATAAAAAATTATCAATCATTAGTGTAGTTAAACCACAAGCCGATGGACCAAAAATAAGACATCTAATATTATCAGGCAGCAGCTTTCCATTTCTCTTAATCTGCTGTTCAGGATCTGGTAGTCTTTTTATAAGATCCCAGGTGTTCATAGTATCACTTTGTCTGCCCGGATCCAGCTGTGTTCTGGGAGACCTAGCCATTTCACCAGTATCTTGTTGCCTTTACTGCGGATGATTTTATCTATAAGATATGTGTCAGGCTTTTTAGTTTTGTTGAGTTCTTCTTCATAGAACCTGCCTTTGAGAAATTCTCCTCGATGGTTTTTTATTAATATGTGTTACAGGTCCCAGGTTTAACTTGAACCACTGTAAATAATTCAGTGCTCCAGTTTCTGGTAAAGCCTCTTTTGAATATGTGCTTATATTTGCTGATTCTTACTTGACACCTACCTTGTATTTGGCTTTTCTTGTTGTTGGCTGGTATCTAGGATAATAAACAGTACTGATCAATTTTTGCTCATCAGATGAAGTTACCTCAGAGGACTTCATGTTGATTGTGGAATGGACCGAGTTGTTATATCTATCTAAAAGTTCTGGTAGGATACTGAGCCATTTATAATTACTTTGAAGGGTAAATTGTTTATACATATGATTTTTTAGGGTTTTGTTGAATCTTTCTACAATAGTGGCCTTGAGATCACTGTAACTCGAGTAATGTTGTATTGACTGGCTTTTAATAAATTGTTGGAACAGCAAATTATAGAATTCTTTGCCATTATCTGCTTGTAGATAGCGCGGTGATCTTCCACTCTGATTGATGATTGTCCTGAAGGCTTCTGTAACACATGCTCCAGTCTTGGATTTGAGTGGCACAGACCAGGCATATTTTGAAAATGTGTCTATGACAGTGAGTAGATACTTGTAGCCCTTGTTGATTTTGTCTAAGTTTTTCTGCTGTCCACTTGCCATCTCAACCAAGTCACACTGCCATAAATCATCTTTGCCTTTTGTGACTACTGGCATATCTTATAATTATGTCTGGCTTGTCTGTGTAATTCATCAACAATAATTCGTCTAGACATAGTATGTAAACAAGAATATTGCAACTATGGGACGTTCAGCAGCTGGTACTACAGGATTTTCTAAATATAATTTGTCTCCTATTTGTATATTAAATTCAAGAGAACCATCATCTTCAGCATAAGATGTCTCTAATGTATTGGGATCTGTAAAATACTCTAACTCTTCACTGGTGACTTTTGGTTTGTTGTCAAAATTAGTTATTGATAAAGTATTGAAGTGGTTTGCCTGTGGTTGTAGCCAATATTTGATATTGATTGGTCTAAGTTTGCCCCCAACAAAAAACTGGTAATAAAATTGTGCAGGGGACAGCATATATATTTTGCCACCTGGTGTAAATGGTGAATCATATTCTTTGTTGGGGATACTGTACAATTCAAGAATTACTGTATGTTTAGGATTCTCGATTAGGCCAGTTATTTCTTTTTCTGCTGTAAGCAATCTACTTGTTACAGATTCAAGGTGCTCATTGATAGTCCTAACAATCTCATCGTGGCCTGGTTTCATTCTTATGTCTACAGCAAGTTTATTGTATTGTTGTACAATCTCTTGAAGCTGGGTGGTAAAAACAGACAGAGCATTTGCTTGGTTGGATTCCATGGTCCCTAACTGAGGCTTGATGTTGGCTATAATTTGCTGTAAATTTTCAACAACTGCCAATTTTGAATTTTGAGCAGTAAGATCATGGACTTGTCTTCTGATATTCTCAAACAAAGCAAAAAGTTCATTAATATGTTGATTAGTTGGTGGAGTGGCCACTGTCTGAGTAAGTTGTTTGATCTCTGTCTGGATATTCTTGATATCTTCTGATTTCAATATGCGATTCACAGCTCTCGTAATATTTTTAAGTTCCTGTGATGTAGGCATATTTGCTACAGTATTCTGCAGAGATTCAAGTGCCAATTTCACATCAATTAATTCAGAAGCATCAGCCGCACTATGCATAGCATCTTGGAGCAGGGCTATGTCTGCCTGAGTAGGTGTTGATTGTTGTAAAATTTCAAGTTTTGTTTGGATATCATCGTTCAAGTGATGAAAATGAGATAGCTCAGATTCAGTGTTGAGGTTTTCAAGTTTGGTGATTTGTTGCTGGACACTGACAAGGGTATCTACAATACCAGGCAAGCGGGATTCTAGAGATTCTTGTACATTTGTCAGATCACTTTGCACTGCTGCTATTGTACCCTCAAGATGGCTTATGGTACTCTGAATTTTTCCAAAATGTTCATATGCTTCAATTTGCAGCATGATGTTGGCAACACTACGAGTTATAGCACTCAGAGCATCAGAAGATGGTAGGTTGTTCATAAAATTTTCAAGTGTCTCAATTTTTTCTTTAACCTCGGCTATGGCATTGTTCAAGGGGTCCAGATTAGGTATCTGTAGTGATTGAATCTGTTCTTTTAGAGTAGAAATCACTAGATCAAAATCTTCTTGTGACTTTATGCTTTGACAATTGTTTGGAGCTGTGTCTGGACATTATTAATCTGTTCTTCCAATTGTTGTTTCAATTGCTCAGAGTTGGTAGCATGAGCCTTAAATTTGGCTTGAAGAGCTGCTACAGCTTCCTCTAAACTTTGAAAATTATCTAATGTGGCCAAGTCAGTAAATTTTTGAAGCAAGAATTTGAGTTCTGAATCAATTTTAAGAAGAGGGTCCATGCATTGTGATTGTAAATTTGTAATCTCTAGTTGAAGACTGACATTCAGTGTGGTTTGTAAAGCTTGTAAATCACTTCTTAATTTTTTGACTCTGACATCAAGCATCAGCATCTCATCACTGTGATCTTCATGCCTTGTGTGGCCAAATATATCATTAGGCATTTTTGTTTTAGTGGTTATTTATTATAAAATATCAAATTCTTAATTCTATAAAAAAAGGTATAAGCTTGTCATAGGATCCTGGGACCTCAATATATAAACAATCACCAGCAGAAACAGTATATACAGTGCCAGAAATCATGTTTGAGTGCCTAATTCTATAAATATTTCTCCCTATTGAAATCTTGACATTACCCTCGGGAGTTGTAATAAATTGTAATTGACCACCTACAGGTAATTGATAATGATTTAAATTATTGTTAAATATGTACAATGTTTTACCTGTTTTATCATCAACATCTGTAAGAAAGCTGTTCAGATGAATAATTAACAAACCACTTAGTTTAGATATCAATGATTGTATATCAGAAGAGGGTGCTGGTGTTGGCAGGTCCATAATAGCCTGTTTTTTGAACCCAAATAAGTTCATTGGCATGTTTATTTATTTCAAATCATGCTCTGTAATTGGGCATTGATTACCACATTTCAAATCACAATGACCCCATGGTAGAGTATGTATGCCACATGACAAAATACATCTCTTATCATCATGTGGTTCCAGAGCAATTTTTCTTACAACATTTGTAGTCAACAAGTGATCCACACTCTGAATTCTGCATTCTGATGTTCTGATTAAACTCTGGGTTTTGAGACAATCTTCATAATCTTTAAATTGGAGCTCTTTGTCAACAGTTACTCTGCCAATGCCCTTGGCTTTTTTGGCAACAGCACCACTACATGTTTCAAAACTGTACATCTTGGCCCTTAACCCAGCAAATTCTACAATAACATCTCCAGGTGTCTCATCTTTTAACTTGCCAGGCACCTTTTTGTTGTGGGGTTGAATTTTTGTATGTTCACTAGTATCAAAATATTTAGGCAATGCAGGCTGTGTCATATCTTGATAAACATCTTCTGTCTGAATATCAAGAATAAAGCTATCTGTGTCCATGTACTTCAGTTTTACACAATCTCTATAAAAAGGCTTGAGCACATCATAATAGAGCTTTAGCATGTGTAATTGGGCCAATTCTAATATCACAGCCCCCACAAAAATAGGCTTATCAAACTTAATCTTTGTTTTTTTTCATGTTGAATAGAGCCATATTGTCATCATAAATTCTTCTGTAGTTGAAATTAGGGTTTGCTATCAATTTTTTGCTCTGGCTGGGGTCAGTAATTAATTTAGCATCAGTATGTTTTCTGACATTTTCTATGGTTTTGCCATACACTGAATTTACCATCAATTTAAACAAGGTTTTATCAAATTGGCTCATTGCAGATGTTCGAAGCTCTGTGTTTGTATCAATATATGGCTTCAACCATCTTGAGTGCCTGAACCTCAAAACTTTGCCAACTTTGGTTACTTGAACACCATGATTCATCAGGAACTGGAGGTTTTTGTAATATATGACTTAACCCTGTTTTGGCTCTAGAGTCATCATTAGCTTCTTCTGTTTAGAGCCAGGTGAACACTTAACCTCAGGAATTAGGGGCAGATCAGAAAATTTGTTGTGTAAATCATCAGGAATTGTCAGATCAACTTCTAAGAACAGGCCATAGTTACTGTCATCAAAATCCTGAAGATCTTCAATGTTGAAATCTTCAACCCACTCAAGCCCTGCATATGGCAATTTATCCATCATAGCATAACCATACAATCTGTTTTCATCCACATAAAGTATATAATTTGATGGCAGTGCTGGATCATAATTGGGAATATATTTGTTATTTGCTCTGGCATATCTCTGAGAACATTGCACCATGAATCCTCTTATACATTGTTCCATAAACAAATACATGTCCTGATCCTGAATCAGATACAACTGCATTTTAGTATTCAAAAACATTGCAGACCATGCTAGGCCTGGTGCACTGTAAAAATACATTGGATCCAGTTTATAATTTTCCATGGAAGATTTTCTAAATGCCTGAAGTATATCAGCTAAGAAAGTCAAATCAAGTTTTAAATATGCCTTATGATAATCACCAATTGTCTGACACTTTAAATTGTTCCACATCAACTGGGCATGGTGATAATCTTCATCAGTAATTCCAGATGCTTTGAGTTTGCTGCAGAACTCTTGTTGTGGTGGCAGAGCACACTCATCAAATTTAGAAAAATCTGTAACATAATCATATGGGTATACACCCTTCCGCCTAATTAATTTCAGGTCCTGATTTGGAAACAAAGCACATGTGCTTTTGAGTTGGTCATCAGATAATTGATTGGCCAGTGTAGCCAAGCTAGCGGACAGAATTCTGTAGGAATCAAGAAATCTTAAGTGAATGGGAACACCATTAACTTTAATTATCTTGCTAATAGCAATATATTTCTCATCATTTTCTGCTAAAATATTTAAATTCTGCTTGTCAAACCCCACGTACCTGATCAGATGATGAAAATCATATTGGATGCACCATGGCAAAACATAGGGACAAATTTTTGGTCTCTGGATCTTAATATTACAGCTATTACACAGGGCCATTTTGAATTTACCATCTGTATGAGAATGGTGATGCACCTTGATATTTGTATCTGAAAATTCAGAATCACATATCGGGCATTTTTCTGCATTGTTGAAATCTTCAATCTGATCCTCTGTTAAAGGCAACATAGGTTTTGATTTTAATAAGATATTAGATGCTATGTCATGGCACTCATTTTCTATTCTATGTGAAAATTCTTTGATGGCATCTGGTCCCATGTATAAATATTCGTCACTAACAACACCATCCTGTACAACAACATAATAAAAACTAGAAGGCTCGTGAAACTGGTATGATGTAATTGAAGATTAATCAGGATCTGGGCTGCATAATGCAAGTTGTTTGAGGTTTGATTCAAAATCACAGACTATATATGCTGGGTGTTCCCACAAGGCTTCAAATTTTTTGAATTTGGCATTTTCACTTGGATTAGGCATCACCATATGAACAGGTTTATGGTTGCCACAGTATTTTAAATGTTCAATTAACTTGTTTTTAGCAATTTCTGCATTTTGTTCCGGAACTCCATTTATTATTTTTTGACCATCAAATACAGTTAAACATCTTCTACACAACTTGAATATTGTCTTAGTTTTGTCTAGTTGTTTTCTGACAAAAGCTTCAAGACTCTGTATCAGAGTGTAATGATATGTGCCATCCTCAATTAAGAGCAGATCAATCGGAACAGCAGAATCATCATCAAGTGTACTGATTCTGAGAGGAACTATCGAGCAATTGGCACGGCCAGTAGAACAAATAAAAACATTAATAGATAATTGTTTACCATTGTTATCTCTGGCCTTTTTTTCAAATTTATTTCAATATTCTGCACAGACATTGGATAATCTAAGCCCTCCATAGCATCATCAAAATCGTGCTCATGTTGTTTATAATAACTTATTCTCTGAGGATTCCTTAAAACTGGATACAAAGCAGATAAAATACACCACAGAAAACATTTCTCATCATTATTTTCTATGTTAACCACGGCTTTTTTGTTTTTGATATTGGAAGGTAATGGCAGATATGTAGAACCTTGTAATGGGCTGAATTCAGAAATATTAATATATTACTTGTGTGGAGATCCACATAGGCTCCAACCCGATTCTTTTGCAGCAAATTCAGAGTGTTTAATAATCAATTGATCTATCAAACTGCTTATTATTTTGTCTAAATTTGTATTTGAGTATACAGGTACAGTTTCTGTTATGTGGGGCTGTGTAAATTTTGTGCCATTTGGTTTCTTATATTGTGTAAACAATTTGAGGGACAGCTTATAAGCTTTTGTGCATTTAGAATTACCTGCACATCAGGATTTATACTGTTCAAAAAATTCTTAATGTCACATCTTGGCTCTGATACAAAACTGTAATCCCTAAGTTGGCCAGCAACACTGCTTAGCGTGGCTGCTTTGCTGCTCTAGCATTAACAGGTGTTTCAAGCTTCCTTTTTAGACCAGATGTAGATGGTTGTGGGGGCAATATTGATGACTGTACATAACAAGTACACTTATGCCTATTGTAATATGCTTTGCTTAATATTTTATGGCATTTTGGGCATATTTTTGTGGGTGTTCTGCATTTTTCTGGATCACAATTATGCCGGTGCCTAGCCCAATTAGAACTAGATATATTCTTATTGCATTGATTGCAATATTTCTGATTTGGCATTTTTGTTCTTGGTTTATTATATAAAATTTCTTGGTCCAAAAAAAACCAAAACAGAACTATGGATAATATGCCAAAACAATTATAACAGCAGTAAGTGGCTGAGCTGGTGCTTTAATACCCAGACAACAGCAATAACTAGGCTCTGGTGATCCCCAATATAGAGTAGTTTTGCTCTATTATGCTGTTGTATAACACACTTTACCAGGTATAAAACCCGGGAGCTATCAGCTGGATATCAGGTAAATACAGTCAAAATTGGTTTTTAAATCTGTAGTGAATATTCTCAAAGTCTCAGGTGTAGGGATATTATTCTGCCACATGTATTTCAATCTCACACACTCTACCAGGCCTCAAACCCGGGAGCCTCTTGATTACAAGGCAATAATACCAACAATTTGCCATCAGGGAGGCCCACACACTCTACCAGGTATCAGACCCGGTAGCTCTTGATTACAAGGCAGCAATATTAACACTTCACCATCGGGAGGTCTCAAACCCGGGAGCCTTTGATTACAAGGCATGTAAGCCATGGGGCTAGGCCCACACTCTACTGAGTATCAGACCCAGGATCCTCTTGATTACAAGGCATATAAGCCATGGGGCTAGGCCCACACTCTACCAGGTATCAGACCCGGGAGCTATGAGCTGGATATCAGCTAAATACAGTCAAAGTCCAACTTTGGATTTGCAGTAAATATTCTCAAAGTCTCACGTGTGTATATATTTCAGAGCATAGACTTGTGGAATTGGAGTCAGGTTTGCATGAGAGCATGCAACGGGGTAATGTCCTTTTAGTAAGAATTTTCCCAATTACACAGAAATATAAATTAAAGTTTCTTGCCCTTCCAGTGAATTGGAGTCAGTAGCATGTGCCAGGCCTGCATGCTATAATGCAACGGGGTAATGTCCTTTTATTAAGAATTTTCCCTATTACACAGAAATATCAATAATGCCCCCTTTAGGCTTATTTTTCTCTGTAGATTATCTCCCATGCGTGCCAGCAAAATGGAATAAAGTCCCAAGCCTGCATAATTTATTTCCAGGCTAAGCAATGCATCGATCCCCCCGATAGAAACTGTCTGACACACTGATGTATTTCTGAGCTAAGTAATTACTGTCCCGGCATGAAACTGATCAAAGATTAGGAAGGAAGCAGGTAACAGTTCAATTTGCAGCCTGAATTTATCCAAGGTAATCCTGTATTGTATTAGATCCGTAAGTTGTTAGAGGCACCTACATGAGCATTTTTGGCTTAGTTTTAAGTGTGGCCAAAACAATATCAAGAGGGGCATATTTTTGACAAGCTTATGGACAACAATCTCACAGATTCAGCTTTTGCACACATGGCCAAATCAATCTGTTGAGGCTTCTTCATTTGTACACTAGAATTCAGGATTCTTGGGATTTTGACAGTGTGCTACACTTAGGGCAATTGACCCATATGGCCATCTTGACATAGTTTTAAGTGTAGCCAAATCTGTCTGTTGAGGCTTCATCGTTTGTACACTAGGATTCAGGATTCTTGGGTTTGACAGTGTGCTACACTTAGGGCAATTGACCCATATGGGCATCTTGACATAGTTTTAAGTGTAGCCAAATCGGGTCTGTTAATCAAATGAGCTCTTCATTTGTTGTGCTCATCCTATAGTATTTTACACTACTAGTTGAAAATCGAAAGAACCATTACAAATTCCTATTGTTCAAGATAACGACGGTTCTTCTACTATTTCGCCAGGATCGACGTATTTTCCTCCGAACCTGTCAGAGACGTTACCCCGTAATACACGTCATCAGTTACAAAATATCATCGACGAGTACCAATCTACGGCTGAATATTTGATAGACGAACGTCAGGAAAACACACTTCCTGATCCAAACACGTTGAACTTCTCAGCGTCGTCAACGGAAAGGCCTGGACCGTCTCATCGAGAGAAACAGAAAAATAAGAAGAAAGTGGCTGTCCGTGTTTCCAGAAAAACTACACCTTTTCTGAAAACTCATGACACATACAAGCTGGTTCCTCTAAGAAAAAGCCGTAGACAGAGAGATCATTCATGGGAATCCCTAAGTTAAAACACGATAAAATCCTCACCAAAATATATTACGATCCTCGACACCATGGTTCATTCTCATGTGTAGATCGTGTATTTATTTATTTATTTATTTATTGCGTCTTGTTTATCATGGCGAAGTTAAGGCTTTGTAGCCTTTTCTACCACTTAACCATGTTTACAAAAACATTTAAACCATTACATAGAAAGGTAAATTTTAAAATATAAAAAGAGAAATATAAAATTACAAAGAAAAAATTACAGAAAAAAATGATAAGGAAAAAAAATACATACGGGAATAAAAACCTAACTTCAAATTATCTTGCGAAAGCCAGTGTAGTGGAACGTTTCAACAGAACATTGAAAGAACGAATGTGGAAATATTTCACGTCGAAAGAGACAAGACGATACGTAGATATGGAACGCGGTACGGGATAAAAATATATCCCGCAATACGGTGAAAAAATGACTGATGCACTAGGAAACGTACACCCTCCACAAACCTGCGAGAAAAAGGTACCTCCGATTTTTCTACAATGTGTGGAACATATACATGCTTTGGGAAGCTCATCTCAACGACATGACTTCGATACAAAAACATAACGATGATTGCAGATATCTTCTGACAGTGATCGATGTATTCTTAAAATATGCTTTTGCATTACCGCTAAAAATTATGACAAGCAGTTCGGTAATCTAAGCTTTCAAAACTATTTTCGGACGAAGCAGGCGAAAACCTGTCACACTGCAGACCCAACAAAGAACGGAATTCACTAATTCTACATTCTAGAAGTTCTTAAAAAATGAAAATGTAAATTTTTCTATAGCTTCAAATTATCTTGCGAAAGCCAGTGTAGTGGAACGTTTCAACAGAACATTGAAAGAACGAATGTGGAAATATTTCACGTCGAAAGAGACAAGACGATACGTAGATATTTTACCGCAACTTCTCGAAGGTTACAATATAACAATCCACAGTTCCATAGGAATGGCACCTCGTGATGTAAACGAGTCAAACATTTACATCGTTTAGAAACGTCTCAACAAAGCTCACAAACATATTTCACAGCCATCTTCAGATCTGAATGTTGGTGATATCGTACGAATCTCTGTCGTCAAAGGACATATCGGGAAGGGATACGAACAATCGTGGTCACGAGAACTTTTCAAAATACATTCACTTGTTCAGCGATCACCCGTACCTGTATACATATTAGACGATTTAAATGAAGAACCTCTAAAAGTTACATTTTACAAACATGAACTTCAAAAAGTTTATTCGGTTCCTGACGAAGAGTATAAAATTATTAAGATTTTAACAGCCGGGGAAAAGGTAAAAATTTGGAATGCCCGGTTCGCTGGCTAGGATATCCACCTAGTTTCGATTCGTGAATAAAGGCATACTTCGTAAAACAGTTATCAGAAAAATAATTTCCAAAACATATTTATATCAAATAATATCGTCACCACGATCCAGTGAATTATTTGTGTTCGGCAAGAATGGACGATAATTTCTATGTTTACCTTCCGTCAACTGCATCGGAGAATTACTTTCCGGACAACACGCTGACCCATTTCAACGTAAAAATTTCAAAACGGATCGATCTGTCTCCAGAATTGTAGGAAGTCGGATTAGCAGAACTGCATTATTCAACTCTATAAGACAATGTTTTGGAAACAGATTCTGGAACGGTAACCTTTCCTGTTCGGACGTATGCAAGGAGGATCTGATCTCTTCCATCGAAGAATCCCTCCCCAAGGACTTGGAAATACGGAGGACCGTTCTCGAAAAATCCTGGCATTTTTTGTTGGAACAGCAATGGAACTCGTTGGGATATTTTGTTTCTACAGATAATACACCCTATATTAACGAACAACCATTCAATTTTCCTGCAGCAACATATACAATAGAGGATATGATTCATTTCCTGAAAACAAACACTGCTAACGTCGCTGTTCCTACTCATCTCAGGTTTTTCTTTAAAGAGGCTGTGTACAAACATCTGTCCGTGATAGGGGTTCCAAAGCCTGAATCTAACGATGCCCAAACAAATACTGTTACACCCATAGACGAGACTGATGACTATGTTAAATTTCGATATGACATATTGAAATCTATTTATTCTACGCACGCAGTGTCCAACAACGTCGTGGATATAAACCCCTATATATACATTTACTCCGTTTTCGTCAGAGCTTCAAATGTTTACCCCATTCCAAGTGCCCAAGAGGGGATCAATCGTGTTTCTCCATCCACGCGATCCGGTGTCATGTTATGAAAAAAGCTGTATAAATGTGTGCTGCTCTATCTTTCTCACAGTGTCGTCTAGACAGCTCTAGTGAAAACATCATGGAACCTACTAAGGATTATACAATGGAAAAACATGGCAAACTAGTGAAACGCATGACCCATCAGGATGATGCTTCCAAACGTAAAATTCGCAAACATGTGCAACCCCTCAAAATCGAAACTGTCCCTATCAAGAACGATCCGATGGACGAGGGAATAGATGTGACTACAGACTGTGATTTCATATAACGGCGTAGGGAGATCGGCTTTTCTCCACATACAATCGAATGTCCTGCACTACACAACGTAGAGACATGTTTAGATATTTATCTTGCTAACACATATTTTCTGAACAAGGAAAAAAAATAAGTTCGTAGCAATAGGATTCGAAAAGCAATCCCCTTTCAATTTGGTGTGGGAGTTTTCGCAACAGGGGAGATCACCTGTACGTATCGATTCGAGGAAGATTAGAGAACTGTCGGCATTGAAATCTGACTTACTGAATTACGTCGAAACAGGTCGTCGATTCAATTACTTGGTTACGGGAAATATCACCGTCAGTGGTGTAAATTTTTTCGGGAAACGTTGTATCTCAATGTATCAGCATCAGTCATCCGATGCTTTTATTTTCACAGCCTCTGAACTACACTTATTTTTGTGTAACCTTTTTGGCTACTGAAGAAATTAAAGAACGAACGTTATCATAAATTGCAACCCGAAATGGAGGCTTTTGTATATTGTATCAAGAAAAAAATGTTACAGAAAAAAAAGAAGTTTCCAATTTAGTGAACTATTTTTATATTCTTTGGTACAACGAACTAATGATTGAAATATATCTTGAGAACAATCTTGGACCGACATTGACATTGTAAATGAGTTCTGTTCCTTTCATGTATCTGATGTTGTAAATAACCATTGTAAATGAACCATTGTTCTTTTGTGTATTGTACATCAACCGCTGTTATTTTATGTACTGTAATATAACCCTTCAGGTATTGTAAACTTTTCATATTCAATTGTAAATACAACATTTGTGATATTCTATGTATTGAAAACCTATATCCGTATAATCGATTGTAAATAAAACATTTGTATATTTTTTTAAAAAACTTTTTATTTCTTGTACTTATTAAAATAGAAATTGTAAATTTTCCAGACATTTTCAACTGCACAGGTTTTTTTTTAATATTTTCACATTTGCTATGTTCTTTGCATCTTCCTGAAGTGTCTTTCACACTATTCAATTTTGGACATTCAAGTTCTTCGATGTTACGTACGGATTTTTTACCCAAACCTTTTTCTCCAAGTAATTTTTCAATCCATTTCAGTTTCTCCGTACCTTTGACGTACACTATTTGATTTCAAGCACAACATATAACAAATCTCCTAATTTCTCATACGGTACCCATCTCCATAGTTGAGACCGTGTTTGTTGGCATGGAGCCAGTAATTCACTCGGCGATACTTTTCACTCAAAAAATGTAAACCATATGGAGATTTCACTAAGCAGTCAAAAGCATTGTCAAAAGGAAATTTTAAAATTCCGACTTCCTTCCACACAAATTCTCCTCCTGCTCCTCGAAGACCTTGAACGTCCAAAAAACAGACATCCATTTTGTTCATCAGGTGAAAACTGTAAACGTATCTTCAGTGCTACCCCGTCATACTTGTCCAATTGCAAAGCACAGGATCCGCAGGAAACAAAATGTCGACACGAGAGAATTACACCACTGCTAGGATTCCTAAAATATATTTTGCACACAGAATCCACAGTAGGTTTATCGGACGTTTTCTCAGAAGTCTCTATACTGTCGAAATACTTTCAGCTCTTGTAGTTACGATGTAACGCCGCAATACTCAGTACAAACGGACACTGGGTATCAACATGTAATGTCCTACAATCGGACAATCTTTGTATGTCCAATCGCAAAGTCCGTTCGAACAATGAAAACATAATACTCTGTCGCTAAAGCCTGAATAGTAAAATCCTGCAGTCCCTAATTCTTCCGGAGTCTGACGTTTTCTTATAGGCAACTTTCTGTATGTTCTGCATCTCGAATGTACTGATAAGTAATTGATAACATACGGCTCAGCGTGTGTCCAGCAGATTTGGTAAGTAAACACTCTCATACGTCATAAAACGTAAAGTAATCGGATACTGTAGTTGACGGCGTCCCAGGTATCGGCGATAAAGGAACAGCCAGAGGATCGTCGGGGAACAGATGTCTGCGGACACCGAAACCTTCTGCAGGAACCACAGGGAAACAAGGATGTTCTTCTAATTTACATAACAAAGGACGATCACAGCCAGATCACCACAAGGAATTTCTGTCTGCCAGCAATGAAAGCCACTCTTTCACTCTCTCCTTCAAAGCTTCACCGATCACGTCCTCTTCCTTCCTGCGACGTAGTTCGCACATACACCCGTGACTTGGAAATCCTGTTCTCTCGTCCGCTCTTCTTTTCCTCTCTTCTATCTCCTTCAACGTCTCGCAGTGATGATGGACATCTTTTCCAAATCCGTTGAACAGGTAACATCCACACCAGGGAGATTCAGGTATCGCTTCATACATAAACGGGAAATAACTCAGCACCCGATGCAGGGTCGTTCGATCGTTGTCCAGGTAGCCGGAAGATCGAACAAGTTCCAGAACTCCTCGTAGCAAACCTCGTAGAAATTCACGCCCGAAAAAAACACCTCCTCCCCAGAATGACTCATCAACGCCATCTCTCTTCAAACAAAAGAAACACGTACTCAAATTCCCAGAAGTTCTGAATCATCATCGCCATCTGTTTTCAGACACCGGAAACTCAAATTCCGACAAACCGTCACGGGAAAACCCCGAATATTTTCTCTCCTCCAACCAATCAGAATCCTTACAAAATAGCCCCGCCCATTTTATGACGTCACACCAAACAGAATCATTCTCACAAAATAAACCTCACCCATTTTATGAAGTAATTAAAAAATAACTGTTGCAATTGATCTTTGATCAATCTTTTCCAATCAATTAATGTATCGACCCCAACGCGGGTACATAACTACTGTTAGTGTACATACAAGCAAATCGGGCGAGGTACGAGCAAATGGGGCGAGCCGTTACACTTTACGAGCTATATTTGCGCGTCAATGTACGTACAAGCAAATGGAGCTAGGTACGAGCAAATGGGGCGAGGTACGAGCAAATCGGGCCTTTTTACGGTGTATATTTTTAAGAGGTCGAAGCTTCTTACGGCGTATATTAACCTCACTTGCGACGTTGCCAACTCGCCAGCCGTTGAATCGAGCCCCACGTCAAGTGACCGGAAGTGGGCGAGCAAATCGAGCGAGTCGTTGCCTTTTACGAGCTGCATTTTTGAGGCATTCCAGCAGTCAAATCAAGATCTAGGTCAAGTGACCGGAAGTGGACAAGCAAATCGAGCGAGTAGTTCCGTAGCGCTTCAGGCAGGAGAATCGGTCGCTAATTGCATCAGCGAGGCCTTTCTTGAAGCAAGGGGGAAAAATTAAATAGTCTGACCAGGGAAAAAAGTGATGCACTTTAACATACCGACGAATGTGTTTGGCTCCAACAGAAAGAAAACTGGCGCTTTGCTCCCCAAGTACGTCAAGATATCCAGCGAAGAGTTCTTCAAAGCTCGAGACATTCTCGACCGGACATGCTCGCTTTCCGAAAAAATCTTCTGGCCGCCACGGTAGTTCACTTGAAGTCATCGTGAAACAGTTCGAAGAGAACACAGCCAAGATCTTTTTTTAAGTTTTCAACAACAATCGTATCTTCTAGGAAATCTCGCTCGGAAGCGAAGTCTCCGGATCGGGACTTGCATCCCTCGAGTGGTATCGCGATCAGGTTGCATCACGGGAAGAGCCTGTTAAGGATCGAGCACAACAACTTGATATCCGGAGACGTACGACAATGTTTCCGTTGGGGATCGTCTGTATGCAGAAGCTAACGTGAAGAGCTTGGAGCATCCAAAACCGCTTTTCTTGGAGCTGGTGCTATCCTATTTCGTCGCCAATGTCAGTAGTTAATTGTAATTAATTAAGTAAGCAAAAAAGCAAAGAAAAAGTGAATAAATGAAAGAAAGCAAGCAACATAATAGTATGTGCTCCATCTTTGCCTCACAGCCTTCCTCTGTCGTCTATAAGCCCCCAACGCCGCCTCCGTCGCCATGAGAGCCGCTATCGTAAACGAACTGCACAGACCTGCTCGCAGGAAGTATTCTCGTCTGTCTGTGGCTAGGATCGATGATCTCTGGCAAGCCGACCTATTGGATATGAGCACGGGAAACCTCAAGAGTCTTCAGAAGATCAACAAAGGTTTTAGGCATCTGCTCACCGTCGCCGACACTTTCAGCAAGTACGCTTGGGCGGTGCCCGTCAAAAACAAGACAGAAGTCGAGGTTGCAAAAGCATTGGGATACGTTCTCGGCGTTGGCACCTCCGAGAAAAGATCGCCACGTTTTCTTCTGGCTGATAGCGGCAAGGAGTTTTACAACTCTGCCTTTAAGAATATGCTGAAGGTTAACGGCATCCTCCACTATTCCTCCTGCAGCGAGTTGAAGGCGAGCATTCTGGAGCGTTTCAACAGGACCCTCAAGAACCTCATGTTGAAGCGATTCACTCTCCGCGGGAACTACATGTGGGTGGGCCATATGTCCGAAATGCTGAACGAATACAATGACCGTCGCCACAGGACAATCTAAATGAAACCGTCGGAGGTTACGAAGCAAGACGAGGGGCACTACGAGCGGTCGTAAGAGAGCCAAGTATAAAATAGGCGAAAAGGTGAGGCTGATCAAGTTCAAGGTACCAGATGTATTCGATAAAGGTTTCACCAGGAACTGGTCCATTGAAATCTTCACCGTAACCGACGTTCTCCTGCCATCCTCCCCGTCCTACATACCCACCAACAGAATAAAAAAAGCTGTGGACGGCGAGGACATAGAGGAGAGATTCTACGAGCATGAAATATCCTCCACCCAATTCTCGGACACGTACCTCGTAGAGAAAATGCTGCGACGGAAGAAGGGCAAACTTTACATCAAGTGTCTAGAACCTCCCGGGTCGCAGAACTCCTGGGTAAATACCGGCAATATCGTATGCTGGGACGTAACCAAAAGGTTACCCGACGTCGCCGAAGGTGGTAAAAAGAATAAAAACGGCGAGTTGCTCCCGAAACCATTCGATGCCTTAGAGTGGTGACCTCGGGATGCGTCAAAACGATTTTGATTTTGGAAAATTTCATCCTGGCTCCCCACTGGCTCGATAGGTTGAACAGACAGTTGTACGTTTTTTCCAAAAGTCTCGATTAACGAAATACAAGCAACTGACAGAGATCTACGGAGATTTGGGAATAACCACCTTCGCATCGCAGATTGTGTTTTTGGACGAGAGTCGCGAGGATAATTGAAAATCAGGACGAGGTGCGACACGAATTGTTTTGACTTGGCTTAGCCTTCTCCGAAATCCCCAAGCAGCTGATCAGAGAGAACGCTAATTTTCTGTGTCTGTTACGACAGGATAATACCAACCTCAAGCATGCGTACGACGATTTTGTCGGCGGATGCATATCATACGAGGCGTTCCGGAATCTCTGTTCGCATCGCAAACCGAACCAGAGGAAATATCGCAACAAGATCCACTAGTTTCTCGTAGCAAGAAATGTAATGCAATAGCTATAGGTAAAAAAAGCTTATATAGAGCGGAGCTGCTCTACCAGATTTTGAAAGTCGTATTGGATAAAGAAGAAGATGACATCCATAGAATAATCGATATTGCCGATAGTTCGCCGGCGTTTGCCGTGCCTTCCCAGATGGTCATGAAGTATCACATATCTAAAATCACGGGGAGAAGGATCGAGCATACCAAATATCTTCTTGCAATAACGGAAGAGATGGGAGACACGCTTCATGGATATCATAACCAAAATTTTAGAAAATGTATAGATGATTGGTGCGAGATGAACAGTTAAAGAGATTGGATTATCAATAATATAATTTCCTTGACGGTGTTGTATTCTTTCTTCCGTCGAAATATAATAATCGAATTGTAAAAAACAAGTAGTCCAACTTTACTTTATTCGCAATGACCAAATGGAAAGAGGAGGAAAACAACAAGTCGACCTAGTATATTGCCAAATGATTTCGAGGGTGGAAGGAAGAAAAGCGACAGGAGCAGCCGCTCATCAACTCGATCGGCGACCTGGCCAAAGAAATCTAAGATATTGCAGAGCACAACAAAGATCTGATCACGGAGTTGGTGCCTGTGGCGGTTCGCAACATCTCAGATTATCCTCCCACTCCTCCTTCACCCGCCACGGCTTTCCAACACTGCCAGCTGCCGCCGATTCCCATTAGGCGCTAGTAGCCCGGCGGCAGCAGCAGTAGCGGCTAGTATTTCATCGAAGCAATACGACTGGGAACCATCGCGGCCAAGTATCTGAGCCCAAGTGACAGAGACTACGTTTTCGGATTGTATTCGGAACAGGATCCTTCCGGAGGCATCGTGAGGAGAATTGGCAGCTGGAACGCTACTTTCAACAAAGACAACCTCATCGTCTACGACGAAAGTCGAGCAGGACGTAGAGGTTTCTACAGGACGTATTCGTGTACGCCAGGACTTTAGGAACTGGTCACGAAGAAACGTCCAGATGCTGAAGTGTATTCCGAAGAGGATTACAAAACCTACAATGAAGTCCTCAAGCTTACCAAGGCGCTGTTCCAGAACAATGACCCTTCCCAGAATAAGGTCAAATCGAGCAGCATCGACAAGTACAAGAACATCATCAAACCGCTATGGAATGAAATCAATCTGCAGCAGACGTCACCACCGCCACCCAAGCCTAGCGGAAGCGGATTCAAACGATACACGAACTTGCCAGTGGAATTTGTGTGGTTGAACGACGTTCGCAAGCTCGTGGATCGGTTGCTGATCATTGGCGGCGAAGAAAAAGCTGGGAATCGGAACTTCCACAACGAGAGAGACGGCATTACGGAAATGTGCCCTATTGAATTGAATAGCTTCATTGTCAACGAACCCAAAGCTATAGTGTACCTGATCAGGGTTTTGAGCTTCTTGCCCCCTCGATTCTGGTGAAAGGCGGAAGGGAAGGGGCTCGTCAACGACATCGTCAACAAGTTGCCTTTCGAGATTCACATTCCCGGCTAAAAATACTGCAGTCCAAACACCAAGTTGGCCAACCGACTGGATCGAGGCGATACCGGGGTCAACCCCTTGGATGCCGCCTGCATATAACACGATATCGCGTACCGCGAAAAGGACGATCTCGCTGCAAGGCACGAGGCGCACAAGTAGTTGCAACACAGGGTTTTTCGGAGAGTGATCAGAAGAGATTCCGGTTCGGGAGAAAGACTGGCTGCTCTGGGAACGATAATGGCAATGCAAACCAAAACAAAAAAAAACCTCGGTTGAAGCTTGTAATGAGGGAAAAGAAAAAATTGTAACAATTTATAAAAGAATGTATTTATTTTTGTATTTATACATAAAATAAAAGAATATCTATCAAAATTGTTCGACGATCCTTTCGTTCATCATCTTTTCGTGCAATCATCACCAAGCTGCACAGTGTGTTATTGGGGACATCCTCGTGGAAATCCGCGACGATCTTGATATTCTTGCGGTCGCTGATCACAACCTGCTTCCGCCTCGAGGTGTTTATCAAGTACGTCGGTCTTTTTGCATGAAATCCGCCGGCGCGGATCCTCCAATGATGACCCTCTTGACAGAAGCGTAAGCTTCATACAGCTTCAGATAACCGTCTGGTTTGAATTTGCAGTAACCGACAGACTCAAATCCGCGTCTTGGCTGCCGTCACAGGCGTTCTGGAAAGCAACCACCGCGAAATCGGGCATGTCGTACTGGATGCTGTTGAACTGCGTGGGTACGTCGAACTCGATGTCCCGAACCGACACCAGCCTCTGCAGGAGCTGGTATATCTGAAACTCTAGCCAAACGTTCGGGTTTTTTAAGATTCCGGCTTTGATCTTTGTGGTGTGGTTGGACTCGAATTCCACGATGAACATCCGAAGCGCCATCGATCTCACGCATTTCCTTTCGGCCTGAAGAGTTGAATCGTCCGCTGCACCCCTTCGGCGTTGTAGTCTTCCACCTAAAGAACTGGTCATTGTCGTTGGAAAGTTACCTGAACCCGCTCTCACATATGACCTCCTTGTCGTAGGAGAAGAAACCGTACAGGAGTCGGAGAGGGAACAGCGCGGTATGGCTTTTGCCGGCCAACTTGTCGTTGATATCGAAATCTGCCGCTTGATAGTATGAACTTTCAGGCTTCCTTATCGTCATGGTCGACAGGATGGTTGAAGTCAGTCCGGGGTTATTCAGTCTGTCGATGACAGTGCCATGCTTATTCACTTCTACCTGGAAAAAAAAGTGATGCACGAAATTATCAATCAGTTTCACGTTGGTTCCCACGAGGTAGCCTGCGTTGCCTACTTTGGTAACGGTTTCGAATGTGATGTACAGGTCCGCACGATGAGGCTGTATGAACCCGTCTCCTACCTTTACGTCGAATTCAATATCCTTGTTCGGCTTGTTGAGATTAAAGAACGTTCTCCTGTTCGGGGGGAAGGTCTGCAGTTAGTAGATTTCTATGCTGTGCATCGCGAGGAGATACTAGTAATTTCCGTCGGCGATTTTATTGCGGCCCGACTATTTCATCATGCGATAGCCAGCACGGCGGTGCTTAGACCTCCGGCCAAATCAACAAGTTCGCCTTTCTCATTAGTGATGGACAGTTCCACTTCGCAAAACTTATCGTGCTGGAGGGGGAAGAAGATCGGCGTGGTCGTTTCGTAAAGGATTGGCTCTAAGAATTCGGAATTTGGCTTGAACTTAGCTATTATGCCAGTTTCCTTGTGCTTCATTCCGCGATGATTCGCTTTCGTCGTCACGACCACGCCCTTTTTCAGGTTACAGTGCACGTTCAAAGTTTCTATAGACTGAAATTTGGGGATGAATAACCCGACGTGTTTGATTCACGGTGCCAATTTGCTGTCGTTGAGAAAACTCAAGAGCTCTCCCATTCATCCGAGGATTACTTCCTCGGTGCCGGACGTGATCCTCATGCTATATGGGTGCCCGAACTCTCGATCAGGATAACGCTCGGTGGTAACTGTGTCTGCAACGTTGATAGGTTGTACTGTCCGTGCGGATCTGTGATCTTCCCCGTTCCTACGTTAACAATGTTGTTGTATTCGGTCACGTTGGAAGGCAGGTTCATGCAGTAGAAAGCCACGAGTGCCAAGGATTATTGCTGTATGTGACTTTTCTTTTATCAAATCTTGGCTCTCTGATTCATTTACAAGGGAGTTGAACCGCTGCTGCTACTGGTTAGGCGCGAAAGAATAACTAGCATGACAATGCACAGATGACAACAGACCACTTCTTCCACGTCTGGTCACGTGACTTGGGGCTCAATTCGACTGCTGCCTGTTGGCAACATCGCTAGTGAGGTTAACATACACCGTAAAGGAATACAAAAATATACACCTTAAAATGCTACAAATATATACACCTTAGAAGGGTACGGTTCGCCAAATTCGCTCGTACCTCGCATCATTGGCTCGCACTTCGCCCCATTTGCTCGCACCTAGCCCCATTTTCTCGTACGTACACTAACACACACAAATAGCTTGTAAAGGATTACGGCTCGCCCCGTTTGCTCGTACGTACACTAACGCGTATAAATAGCTCGTAAAGGATTACGGCTCGCCCATTTGCTCGTACGTTCACTAAAACGCAAAAATAGCTCTTAAAAGCTACGTCTCGTCAGATGTGGCAATACTGCTAATGAGATTAACACACACCGTAAAATACTTCAAAAATATGCACCGTAAAGGCTACGGCTCACCCGATTTCCTCGTACGTACACTAAACCTAAAAAAATAGCTCGTAAAACACTACGACTCGCCCGAATTGGCAACACTGCTAGGGAGGTTAACACTCACCGTAAACTACTACAAAAATACACACCCTAGAAGAATACGGCTCGCACGGGAGAGTCAGAGGTGGTAACACTGCTAGTGAGGTTAACACACACAGTAAGAGGCTATAAATCGTCCGAGTTTGCAACACTGCTGGTGAGGTTAAGAAACAACGCAAATGGCCATAAATTGTCCGAGTTGGCAACATTTCAAGTGAGGTTAACATACCCCGTAAAGGGCTTCAACTCGCCCCATTTGCTCGTAGTTACTTGGGGAGATTCAGAACCCCCTTTTTCAACCTACTCGATGAACACTCTTATATTCAAACAAGTCAACATTTGCAACACTCCGCAATCTTAAACTTTCTATGCCGGCAATAGGAGTAGAGAGTAAGCGTTTTATAAAGTACGGTATGCGCCAAAATATAGAGTACTGAAACTCGCACACTTCGAACGCGTATGTGCTTTTGACGCTCGTATTCTTAGTAGTGAAATGGAAGTTATAACTCGCTAACAATGTGTACCTAGTGTTTCTTTCAGGAAAAATAAACTCACAGATGACAGCAATGTGATGTTCGTCTTTTAATTTCAGTACTGTATATTTTGGCGCATACTGTACTTCAGAGCCGAATGTATCTTCTCTATGAAGTCGTATATTGTTTATATATCTTTAATTTACATAGTTCTCATATCGCCATATGTTGTTCTATTAGACTTCCTCAAAAAATATCAATTAGTGATAGCTAATTTAACACAACAGAAAAAGGGGCTAATAGGGCACATATGATGATATGAGTATTTGTGAATCAACGGTTTCTTCCATAGATATATTAGATTTTACACTTTTTCTTAAAAAAAGGATATTTAGATGGTTAGGTTTGGGGATCATCGTCGCCTCTCTAAATATGTTTTTGCGAATTTCAAAACATTTCACAGTTTTTGGAAGCTTTAGTATCCGAAATCTCTGCCCACCTCTCATAATGTCAACCAATCAGCACGTTTTCTTAATCACAATCCATGAACATGCATATTTAATAAAATCATAGTTACCTAAATTATTCTCGAGCTTTTTCTTCACAAGAAGAAACAAACAAAACCGCAAGGCAGACACATATCGCAGAAAATCGTTTCGAGCCCTAATGTTAACCACAGTCGCTCGAATGCTCTCTTAAATACATCGCTATACCTACAGAGTTTCATCAGCACAAAAAAATGAATGTCAGTGTCACAGTTCAGGTCACCCAGCACACTTGTGTCATCAGTACAAAGGCATACCTCCATCGAATATGCCAGGTCATTTCGTAAAGCTGATGTATAGTAGGAGAGGGGGAAGGAAGGAGATAAATAAAAGCCATATACAACCACAACAGATATTATCCACGCTTCGGCTCTTCCGTCTCGAAATTTTCCAGCCAAGTAATCCACTGCCCCGTGAACCGCTAAAAATTTAACTTTTCTGTCACGCATTTTCCATGATAAAGAAAACGCATAAGAGTGAAGGAATATTCAAGATAGCAAATAAGTAAGAACCATACTGTTGAAAGTAGAAACAAATAAAGTCACATCTCTTTTTTATTTGATTTTCACTGTTTAAGCCCACTTTACACACAGGAGATTATCGAGGCTTGAACCTACACTTAAAAACATGATGACTAGCAACTTCGCGAGTTATATTAGCTTATAGTCTCCAACGTTGCGATTGATCACATAGTTCGCAAATATATATAACAATAAACACTGTGCCTGCACCCACCCTGTTTCGGTCAATCAGGGGTTCACAGCATTTATCGTCCACGAGAAAGCGACTGCAACCGAAGAAGCCCTCTTGTCCACTTCCAATGAGAGGTCTACTGCGGAGGGACTTTCTCTTCTTGTCTTCGACCTCCTTCTCTTCACGGCTTTCAGTTCCTGCGAGGTTGGCCCGGTGGCCACCGTATTTTGCAACATTGTGAGACCTTTCTTCAACAGGTCCAACTCGGAAGCGTAATGTTGACATAAAACTGGGTAACAAAAATAAAATTATGCAAGTTCTTGGTGCTACTTAGTAATTTTCGTCAAGGTGGGTGATACGTTCTTGTAATTAGACGCGTCGTATTATTATACTGATAATATTAACTTAATAATACTTAGCGATGGTGGTTCAAGTGGAAGGACGTGGTTTCTAGCCGCTCCGTTCTCAGCTCGTGGTAAACAATGGGGGTTTCGACCGAGACCTGGCGTTGCCGGATTGGAATGTTCGTGGTGAAATCAGGCCTGAAATGTCAGGTGCCTGCGGAATGTAGCTCTGAATGGAAGCAATGTTATTGTGCATATGGTTTAGTGATTTTAGTGCTACTGGTGATAGGTGGTGCGGAACAAAATCCTGGGCCCAGTGAGGGAATGGGAGAGATCAAAGCAATGCTGCAAGAACTCAAGGCTTCTAACGACTCCCTAGTTTCCGAAGTTCGGCAATTCGGCACCTCACTCAAAACCCTCGTCACTAGAGTGGACGTTCTGTAGAGAGATGTTGGCTTCCTTACGAAACGTGTGGAGGAACTGTCTCAACAAAATAACTGGCTGGAACAAAGACTGGACGATCGAGAAGAGCAAGATTTCTGTTATTCCACTCGCAAGGAACGTCAAGGATTACTCGAACATATGCACCGAGCCCGGAACGCTGGTCACCGTGCGTACATTAGTTATCGCCACCTTGTGGTCGACAACGTAAGATATTCCCTTCGCGATCTGCAAGCTGACCTTGGCAACCCTTCCGATGCCCAAAGTGTTGGTCCCCGCCTGGAGCAAAGTGAAAGCGGAGGTCAAGAACCCTCACCCCTCGTTCGTCCAGGAAATCTTGGAATGCAGGATGGAAGGGGGAGCAAGTGGGCAAGAGGTAGCGGTCTCCGAGCTCTTTGAGGATGTCAAGGTAGCCACGCCCAGCGCAACTTGTCAGGTAAGAAGTTTATTTCACCTGTTCTTGTCCCTGCTTTTGTGGAGACGTCAATCAATCTTGCTAGAACTGACCCATCCTAAACTCTGTGCGACATTGAAAAAAACAATATTAGCATGAACATAATTTATCAGAATCTGAGAGGAGTTCGATCAAAAACCAAACAGTTCTTTTTAAGTGAATTGAGTAACAATTACGATGTGGTGTTGTGCACGGAAACGTGGCTAAATTCTTCAGTTTCCGATGCCGAACTACTCGACGATAGATATAGCATCTTCATGTCAGATCGCAACACGTTAGAAACTGGCAAAACTCTAGGTGGCGGTGTCGTCATCGCCATAAAGAAAAAAATTAATCCTGTAATGGTCGATGCTCTTTTACACGAACAAAGCATCCCTCCCCGATGGCGCAGTGGTAGCGTCGTTGCCTTGTAATCAAGGGGTCCCGGGTTCGATACCCGGTGAAGACACAATTGGTTCGGATCCCACTTTAAACTGTAGGCCCAGTCCCGATTAGCCATACTGTGCATAAAGTGGACTTAAACAACAACCCAACTCAACCCAACGAACAAAGCATTGGAAGTTTAATTATAAAATTTAAAACAGAATCTGGTCGCGATTGTTGCATGTGTGTAGTGTATATTCAACCGGCATCTCCCTTGGCAGTATACGAGAACTTCTTTAGTCATATAACTGCACATTATCCTCTGGGTAGCCCGTTGGTCATTGCCGGTGATTTCAACATCCCTGAAATTAAAAATTCCAACACGGAGTTGCTCACGTTAGGCGCACAATGTCGCGAACTGAAATATTTCCTCGATTTCAACGACCTCAAAAGCAAAAATTCCATCCAGAACGCCAATAGTAGAACTCTCGACCTAGTTTTAACAAATATTGAAAATACTAAAATATTTCGCCAAGAGCCTCTGGTAAGCGAAGATAAACACCATCCGGCTCTAGGAATAACTTTAACACAAACGATACCTAAACAAAGAGCTTTAAATCCAAACATCCAACGATATAATTTCAAGAAAGCCGATTTCATTAATATGTATCGGAAACTCGAATTATTGTATCAAGGCTACAGATCAACCGAATACGTGGCCAGTTCAGGAGTCCCACAGGGGTCGAACCCTGCTCCCTTGCTATATTTAATTTTTATAAACGATTTGCCTGAACTACTCACAAAATCTGAGACATTAATCTTTGCTGATGATATTAAAATATATAAAAAATATCGAAAACGCTGATGACTGTACAATATTACATGAAGAGCTGAATAACTTGCTTCAGTGGTGTGAAATTAATAAAGTCAGCCTTAAACTAAAGAAATGTAAACTTGTGTCATTCACCCACAACAGACACCCTATTCAACATTCATACACTATTTCTAATGTGTTAGTACAAAGTGAGAATATCGTTACCGACTTAGGGGTTACTTTTGACCAAAAGTTAACATTCCAATCACATATTGCCCGCATTTTAAGCGAAGCTCACAGAAATTTGGGATTTGTAATGAGAATGTGTAATCAATTTAGAAAAAGGAAACATTTCTCTTGCTGTATTATACGCTCGTCAGATCTAAACTCGAATATGCTTCTCTTGTTTGGAACCCGCAACTCAAGAAAGATATTGAAAAATTAGAAAAGCTTCAAAATAAATTTCTCAGATATCTACTATTTAAACTTGATGGTACATATCCAAAACTCACTCCTAGCAACATATTACGCGAAATCTTTAATATTACGTCACTCGACGAAAGGAGGCAAACAAGTCAAATAACTTTTCTCTTCAAGCTTATCAATGGTAAAATAGATTCTTTTAATCTGTTGTCGAATTTAAATTTTTATGTGCCAAACTGTATGTTAAGGCCCAGAACTGATCTCCTTCAAATCCCCCTTGGAAGAACCAAAATAACAGAAGCTGAACCCATGAGGAGAATGTGCAAGTTATTTAATTTAGTTTTTAAGAATAATCCAAGCGTAGACCTATTTAAATGTAATTGTAACATTAGATCTTTTAACTGAATTTCTGTATGTTTTGTTTTGTTTTGTTCATTGAATTTTGGTTTTCATTCAGCTTGTAAGGATATATCCAATAGTTTAGCGTCATTTATTGTTGTTTTGTCTCTGTGTTCACTTTGCTTCTTTAATCTAATATTTAGTTTCTCACAATTATTATTAAAAGTAAAATGTATATTGCATCATTCCTATTTCTTATTAATTTTCTTAGTTATGTTCTTGTTTATGTATTGGTGTCATCCCATATCGAACACTGTAATTGGGCATGCGCCTGTTCTGTTCAATTAAAATAAATAAAATAAATAAATAAAATAAATGACACTCGGTGAAGTACAGACTCCTCTCAGTTACAGGGATAGTGTTAGGCAAAAACAATATTCACAGCACAGAGAAGAAAAACTACATTACTGCAGTATGTATAGAATCAAAGGTTTTACTCTTTATTTATTGCAATTATAATGCAAATATACTTGAAACGAAGGCGAGGATTTCGGTTTGTCGATGAATTGACTCAACTAAAACGCATAAACTCAATGCGTGGCTTTCGGCAAGCCTATGATCACATAGACCTAGCTTGCGCCCCGAACTACCACACCAAGATATATGCAATGATAACTGAGTCAATATTGGCTCTTTAGCCTTTTATTTCCAAATTAATCCTTAGGTTAGCTTTATTATTTAACATAGAATGGTTGCAGTATTGTACATATCATCAATGCATGGCTATCGGCGTACCTATGATCACATAGCCTAGCTTGCGCCCAGAACTACCATACCAAGATTTATGCGCAACACCGAGGAGTTGTTCTAAATTTTAAAAGCTTCGTCGATCCGTGGCGAAAAAGTGTGATATTTCTTACGTGATATCCTCGCTTTTATACTACTTCGAGAACACAGATTTAAGTACAGATGAATCACTCACTATTTACAAATAGATTCTACCAACAAAACTGACATCTATGCATGTTTAGAAATACAAATTCGTATAATGCACTCTCTCAAACAAAGATACATTAAATTACCCATAATGAAGTATAAAATACAATGAACAATAAACAAAAGATATACATTACAAACAAGGTCCATTATTACGTATAATAACAAAGAAATTACGCTTTCCATCACAAAAATAAATACATTGGTGACATAGTTTCTACTAAAAATTTGGATCATATCATCTGCCCCTTCCTTTCGGAAACTAAGTTTCAGGATGGAAGTCATTTACCTGGAGGAAACTTAGGTTTAAAGTTCAAACTCTTTCTCTTTAACCTCCGAAAAACGCACCAGTTTTAGGTTATCCAAGTTAACCTTACGATATAATTCTTTAGTCCTTGGAATTAGCAATGTCACAACATTATTTTCCACTTTGTAAACTAGATAAGGTCCTATCCACAACATAAATAACTTTTGAATGGTCCTATTTAGTTAGGATCTTCAGCAATGGTTTTTAACCATCACGAAATCTCCAACTGTCAATATCTTCGTGTTATCCTTCTGTTTTATATTCTTCGACAGTTTCTTCTTCTCCCTGACTTGGGCTAAGAAGAATTTGAACTTCGAATCCGGTTGGGATTCTTCCCGCTCGGGCCAATTGAAATGGGTTAGGATCTCTCTGGGTATAGGATGATTGAAGAATAGTTCAGCAGGCGAATATCCAGTAGTCTCAGAAATGGAATAATTAAATAACCAAACAACTTTTGATATGTATCGAGACCAAGTCTGATGTTCTCGATAACAAAATAAACGAAGTAATCTGACTATCTCTTGATTTACTCGTTCTACCATGTTCCCTTTTGGATTGTAATCGGTTGTGCAAAATGATGAATACCACGGCTTTTAGTAAATTCTTTCCACTGCTTAGAGGTAAACTGAGCTCCTCTGTCGCTTAGGGTAAACGTAACGTTTGGAGAGTGAGCAAAATATCCTCTCTGAAGCGTGTTTATAATTTCTGTAGTGCTGGGAGTCCGTATAGCATATGCAGAGACAAAACGTGTAACCACATCAATAAGGCTCAAGATGTATTGGTATCCGTTAGACCGAGGAAGCTTCCCAGTCAAGTCCAGAGAAGGCATCTCGTGAGGTTACTTGGCACTGATATGAAGGGTCTCCTTGAGTATCCCTAATTTGTCTCGTTTATTCTGGGCACAAATTTCACAATCTCGGATGTACTGTATTACGTAATCCTTCATGCCCTTCCAGAGGTAACGTAATACAAGTCGTCTCAATGTCTTAGATACTCAAAAATGTCCATCTTCATTATGAATTACTTTCAAGAGAGGTTGCTTCATTACCACCGGAACACACAATTTCCAAAGTTACTGATTGTCTGATCCTCCCTTAAATAAAATTCCTTCTTGAATGCGATAGGAACGATGCAATCTGAGGTTAGGTTCCTGAGAATTTACTGATTCGAGTAAACTTTTGCAGAATTCATCTTTAGATTGCGCCTCTCTCCAATTTTCAATATCATCAATGTCTTCTCTTTCGGCCCACAGGTAGTTTATTCTGAATGTCTGTTGACCATTTTCAGGATGAACCTGGGTTATATCATCGGCAGGATACCGAGATAAAATATCTGCCAGATCGTTTTGGACCAGAGACGTATACTATTTTATACTGGTACTGTAGGAGTTTTAGAGACCAGCGAGTCAAACGACTGTTCCAGTTTCTGGCGTCTCGTAACCATACCAGCCCTTTGTGATCACTGTAGATAGTGAAAGGCCTGCCTTTCAAATCAACAGCATACTTCTCAACTCCAAAGATGATGGCCAAACATTCTAACTCATGGATGGAGTAATGACGTTCGTTCTCCTTCAGTTTTCTGCTTACATACTGAATGACTTTCCTCTCTTCACCATTCATTTGGAAAATAACACTACTCAATCCTTTCCCAGAAGCATCATATTGGACACAGAAATCCTTTTCAAAACGAGGCTGTGGTAATTCAGCGTGTCTTACAATCTCATTCTTTAGTAGCTGGAAGGTTTACTCTTGTTCGACTCCCCAAATCCAACGTTGATTTTTAGATGGTCTGTCAAGAAAATTTTCTTAAGACAAATATCTTAAGACATTTTTCCAAGACATTCATTTTCTTGGCTCTTAATTGAGCTGGATGATGATTTTAGGTTTGTTGGATTGGATTCGACGATAACTATTCGACTAGGAAATACAATCGATTCTACCCCCCTCTGTATTTTGTAGCATACTGATATGTTGCATGCAAACCAAACCTCTTGGGAGGCAAGGGGCTCTTGTAATGCCACGGGTCATCCACATGTATGTATGTATGTAATGCAAGAATAGCATATACATAAAATAACACACACCAAACTCAAGACCATCGTGAATTAACTTTCCAATATTTTCTATTATCATTGTAAATTATTTATTTTGTCACACTCCACTAAATATATATAAAATAACATACCCCACAAATATTAGTAGTGGTATTTACGATATTATAAACTCAAGAAAGGAAGAGCCCCCCCAAGCAGGTTTGGCTATACTTAAAACAGGCTCAACATGCCCATATGAGCTTTTTGCTCAAGTGTAGAACCTTGCCTAATCCAAGATTTTTGTAAAAAAGCCCTCATGGAATCCATGAGAAAGGAAGAGCCCCCTCGGATTGATGTGCCTATACTTACAAAAGGCACTTCTGTGAGATTGTTGTCCATAAACTTGTCAAAAATATGCCCCTCTTGATATTTTTTTTGACCACACTTAAAACTAAGCCAAGATGCTCATAAGAGCCACCCACACCCACACCCACCCACACCCATACATATTTACTTCCGGTCCACTTCCGGTCCACTTCCGGTCCACTTCCGGTCCACTTCCGGTTTACTTCCGGTCTACTTCCGGTCCACTTCCGGTTTGACTACTTCCGGTCCACTTGTGGCCAAGTTGTGGCCTATTTCTGGTTTATTTATATTGTATTATGCTGTGCAACAAATTATTATCCAATAAATTATTAGATACGTGTTGTTTTCTGATTGGGTGCTTATGACATAATGTGATTATGTGTTATATTCTGATTGGCCTATTGTTTCAGATGTGTTGTTTTCTGATTGGTTGCTTATGACATAATTTGATGATGTGTTATATTCTGATTGGCTTATTGTTTCAATGCGGTCCGTGCCTAGGGTATATAAAGAGATTTTGCATTGCATATCAGCCAGTATTGTAAGAGCTGCTGAAGAGAAAGGTTGTGTTGTTGCAGTGCTGAACCCAACTGATATTTTTATCCAGCATAGGGTTTTGATTTGAACCCCAAGAAATTTTATATAAATACCAAAGCCAAAAATATTAACACACACACACACACACAAACACACACACACACACACAAAGCACAGTGCTGAACCCAACTGATCCAGCATAGAATTTTGATTTGAATCCCAAGAAATTGTATATAATAAACAACAACAAAAATGCCAAATCAAAAACATTGTAATCAATGCAATAAAAATATATTTAGCTCTAATTGGGCCAGACACCAAAAGATTTGTGACCCAGACAAATGCAGAACTCCCACTAAAACATGTCCCAAATGCAATAGAAAATATAACATGCAATATTTCACATATAAACATAAAGGCACTTGTTCTGCACAGTCATCAACATTGCCCCCACAACCATCTACATCTGGTCTGAAAAGAAAGCATGAAGTACCTGTTAATGCTGGACCTTCAAAGCAGCTGTGCTATGCACCTATCCATAGCAGTTTTAATGCCCAACTTAGGGATTATCGGTTTGTATCAGAGCCAAGATGTGGCATTCAGAATTTTTTGAACAGTGTAAATCCTGATCTGCAGGCAATTCTAAATGCACAAAATGGCTCTTATAAGCTGTCCCTCAAATTGTATACTCAATATAAGAAACCAAATGGCACAAAATTTATACAGCCCCACATAACAGCAACTGTACCGGTATATTCAAATGCAAATTCAGACACAATAATAAGCAGGTTGATGGATCAATTGAACATTAAACACTCTGAATTTGCGGCAAAAGAGTCTGGATGGAGCCTATGCGGCTCTCCTCACAAGTTATATGTTAATATTTCTGAATTCAGCCCATTACAAGGATCTACATATCTGCCATTACCTGATAATATTAAAAACAGAAGAGCAGTGGTTAATATAGAAAATACCGACTAGAAATGCTTTTTGTGGTGTATATTAGCTGTTTTGTATCCAGTTTCAAGGAATCCTCAGAGAATAAGTTATTACAAACAGCATGAACATGATTTTGATGAAGCAATGGAGGGTTTAGAATATCCAATGTCTGTTCAGAATATTGATAAATTTGAAAAAAGGGCCAGGAATATCAATGGCAAACAATTATCTATTAATGTATTTACTTGTTCCACTGGCAATTGCTCAATAGAACCTCTCAGAATCAGTACATTTGATGATGAATCTGCTATCCTAATTGATTTGCTCTTAATTGAAGGGGATGGCACATATCATTACACTCTGATACATAATCTTGAAGCTTTAGTGAGAACACAACTAGACAAATCCAATAGAATATTCAAGTTGTGCAGAAGATGTTTAACTGTATTTGATGGTCAAAAAATGGTGAAGAGGGTTCCTGAAGAGAATGCAGAAATTGCTAAAAACAAGTTAATTGAGCATCTGAAATATTGTGGCAATCATAAACCTGTTCATATGGTGATGCCAATGCCAAGTGAAAATTGCAAATTCAAAAAGTTTGAAGCCTTGTTGGAACACCCAGCATATATTGTCTGTGATTTTGAATCAATCCTCAAATCTCTTGCATCCTGCAATCCAGATCCTGAAGAATCTTCAATTACACCATACCAGCTACATGAACCTTCCAGCTTTTGTTATGTGGTTGTACAGGATGGTGTTGTTACTAAAGAATATTCATACATGGGACCAGATGCCATCAAAATATTTGCACATAAAATAGAAAATGAGTGCTGTGACATAGCATCTAACATCTTATTAAAATCAAAACCCATGTTGCCTTTAACAGAGAAACAGATTGAAGATTTCAACAATGCAGAAAAATGCCCGGTATGTGATTCTGAATTTTCAGATACAAATATCAAGGTGAAACACCATTCTCATACAGATGGTAAATTTTTAATGGCCCTGTGTAATAGCTGTAATATTCAGATCAAGAGACCAAGATTTGTCCCCATATTTTGCCATGGAGCATCCAATTATGATTTCCATCATCTAATCAGGTACGAGGGGTTTGAGAAGCAGAATTTAAATATTTTAGCTGAAAATCATGAAAAATATATATCTATTAGCAAAACAATTAAAGTTAATGGTGTTCCTATTCACATAAGATTTCTTGAGTCTTACAGATTTTTATCTGCTAGCCTGGATACACTGGCCACTCAATTATCTGATGATCAATTCAAAATCACACGTGCCTTGTTTCCAAATCAGGATCTGAAATTAATTAGGCGGAAGGGTGTATATCCATATGATTATGTTACAGATTTTTCTAAATTTGATGAGTGTTCCCTGCCTCCACAACATGAGTTTTACAGCAAAATCAGAGGATCTGGAATCACTGATGAAGATTATCACCATGCCCAATTGGTGTGGAACAATTTAAAATGCCGGACATTTGGTGATTATCACATGGCATATTTGAAACTTGATGTGACCCTCTTAGCAGATATAATGCAGACATTCAGAAAATCTTCTATGCAAAATTATGGACTGGACCCAGTGTATTTTTACAGTGCCCCGGGCCTAGCATGGTCTGCAATGTTTTTGAACACTAAAATGCAATTGGATCTGATCCAAGATCAAGATATGTATCTGTTTATGGAGCAAGGTATAAGAGGGGGGATGGTGCAATGTTCTCAGAGATATGCCAGAGCAAATAACAAATATATGCCTGATCATGATCCAGCACGGCCATCAAATTATATATTGTATGTAGATGCAAACAGCCTCTATGGTCACGCTATGATGCAAAAACTGCCATATGCAGGGCTTGAATGGGTCGAAGATTTTAATATTGAGGATCTTCAGGACTTTGATGACAGTGAGTACGGCCTATTCTTAGAGGTTGATCTGACAATTCCAGATAATTTGCACAACAAATTTACTGATCTGCCCCCAATTCCTGAGGTTCAGTGCTCACCTGGCTCTAAACAGAAGAAGCTCATGATGACACTGGATCCAAAACAAGGCTATGTCATATATTACAAGAACCTCCAGTTCCTGATGAAACATGGTGTTCAAGTGACCAAACTTAGAAAAGTTTTGAGGTTCAGGCACTCAACATGGTTGAAATCATATATTGATACAAACACGGAGCTTCGAACATCTGCAAAGAGCCAATTTGATAAGGCCTTGTTTAAATTGATGGTCAATTCTGTGTATGGTAAAACTATTGAAAATGTCAGAAAACATACCGATGTTAAAATAATTACTGACCCCAGCCTGAGCAAAAAATTGGTTGCAAAGCCTAATTTTAATTATAGAAGAATTTATGATGAAAATATGGCACTTTTCAACATGAAAAAAACAAAGATTAAGTTTGATAAACCTATTTATGTAGGGGCTGCAATATTGGAATTGGCCAAATTACATATGTTAACATTGTATTATGATGTGTTGAAACCTTTTTATGGTGATAGAGTAAAATTGATGTACATGGACACGGATAGTTTTGTTCTTGATATTCAAACAGAAAATGTTTATCAAGATATAACAGAGCCTGAATTGATTAAATACTTTGATACCAGTGAACATACAGAGATTCAACACCACCACAACAAAAAAGTGCCTGGCAAGTTAAAAGATGAGACACTTGGTGATGTTATTGTGGAATTTGCTGGGTTAAGTGCCAAGATGTATAGTTTTAAAACATGTAGTGCGGTTGTCAAAAAAGCCAAGGGCATTGGCAGAGTAACTGTTGAAAAAGAGCTCCAATTTGAAGATTATAAAAATTGTCTCAAATCCCAGAATTTAATCAAAACATCAGAATCCAGAATCCAGAGTGTGGATCACTTATTGACTTCAAATGTTGTAAGAAAAGTGGCTCTGGACCCACATGATGATAAGAGATGCATTTTATCATGTGGAATACATACTTTACCATGGGGTCATTGTGATTTGAAAAATGGCAAACAATGCACAAGCACAGAGCATGATTTGAAATAAATAAACATGCCTATGAACTTATTTGGGTTCAAAAAACAAGGTATTATGGACCTGCCAACACCACAACCCTCTTCTGATATGCTGTCTAAACTGAGTGGCTTGTTAATTATTCATCTGAACAGCATACTTACAGATATTGATGATGAAACAGGCAAAATATTGTACATATTTAACAATAATTTAAATCATTACCAATTACCTGTAGGTGGGCAATTGCAATTTATTACAACCCCTGAGGGTGATGTCAAAATTTCAGTAGGGAGAAATATTTACAGAATTAAGCACTCAAACATGACTTCCGGCACTGTTTATACTGTTTCTGCTGGTGACTGCTTATATATTGAGGTCCCTGGATCATATGACAAGCTTATACCCTTTTTTATAGAATTAAGAATCAGATATTCAATAATAAATAACCACTAAACAAAATGCCTAATGATATTTTTGGCCATACAAGACATGAAGATCACAGTGATGAGATTCTGATGCTTGATGTCAGAGTCAAGAAATTAAGAAGTGATTTACAAGCTTTACAAACTACAATCAATGCCAGTCTTCAATTAGAAATTACAAATTTGCAATCACAATGCATGGACCCTCTTCTTAAAATTGATTCTGAACTCAAATTGCTGCTTCAGAAATATACTGATTTGGCCACATTGGATAATTTTCAAAGTTTAGAAGAAGCTGTAGCAGCTCTTCAAGCCAGATTTAAGACCCAGGCTAACAACTCTGAGCAATTGAAACAACAATTGGAAGAGCAGATAAATAATGTCCAGGCACAGCTCCAAACAATTGTCAAAAGCATAAAATCACAAGAAGATTTTGATCTAGTGATTTCCACTCTAAAAGAACAGATTCAGTCACTGGAGATACCAAATCTGGATCCTCTGAACAATGCCATAGCCGAGGTTAAAGAAAAAATTGAGACACTTGAAAATTTTATGAACAACTTGCCATCATCTGATGCTTTGAATGCAATAACTCGGAGTGTAGCAAATATTAAGCTGCAACTTGAAACATATGAAGATTTTGGAAAAATTCAAAGTTCCATAACCCATCTTGAAGGTACAATAGCAGCAGTGCAAAGTGATTTGGCAAATGTACTAGAATCCAGATTGCCCGGTATTGTAGATACCCTTGTTAGTGTCCAGCAACAAATCACAAAGCTTGAAAACCTCAACACTGAATCTGAACTATCTCATTTTCATCACTTGATAGATGATATCCAAACAAAACTTGAAATTTTACAACAATCCACACCCTCTCAGGCAGATATAGCCCTGCTCCAAAATGCTATGCAAAATGTGGCTGATGCTTCTGAATTAAACAATGTAAAATTGGCACTTGAATTTTTGCAAAATACAGTATCAAATTTGCCCACATCACAGGAACTTAAAAATATTAAGAGAGCAGTGAATCGGATATTGAAATCAGAAGATATCAAGAATATCCAGGCAGAGATCAAACAACTTACACAGACAGTGGCCACTCTTCCAACCAATCAACATATTAATGAATTGCATGCCCTGTTTGAGGATATCAGAAGACAGGTCCATGATCTTACAGCTCAAAATTCAAAATTGGCAATTGTTGAAAATTTCCAACAAATTGTAGCTAATATCAAGCAACAGTTAGGGACCATGGAATCCAATCAAGCAAATGCTCTGTCTGTTTTTGCCACCCAGCTTCAAGATATTGTGCAACAATACAAGAGACTTGCTGTGGACATAAAAATCAAGCCAGGCCATGATGATGTTGTTAGGACCATCAATGAGCACCTTGAAACTGTAACAAGCAGATTGCTCACAGCAGAAAAGGAAATAACAAGCATAATCGAGAATCCAAAACATTCAGTAATTCTTGAATTGTACAGCATCCCCAACAAAGAATATGATTCTCCATTTACACCAGGTGGCAAAATATATATGCTGTCCCCTGCACAATTTTATTACCAATTTTTTGTTGGGGGCACATTGAGACCAATCAAGATCAAATATTGGCTTCAACCCCAGGCACACCACTACCCCACCTTATCAATAACAAATGCTGATAACAAAGTGAAAATCACCAGTGTAGAATTGGAGGATTTTACAGATCCCAATACATTAGAAACATCATATGTTGAAGATGATGGCTCTTTGGAATTTAAAATACAAATTGGAGACAAATTATATTTAGAAAATCCTGCAGTCTCAGCTGCTGAACACCCCATAGTTGCAATATTCTTGTTTACATATTATGTCTAGAGAAATTATTGTTGATGAATTACACAGACAAGCCCAACATAATTTTAAGAGACTCCCAGTAGTTACAAAGGGCATAGATGATTTATGGCAAAGCGACTTGATTGAAATGGCAAGTGGACAGTTGAAAAACTTTGACAAAATCAACAAGGGCTACAAGTATCTACTCACTGTAATAGACACATTTTCAAAATTTGCCTGGGCTGTGCTACTCAAATTCAAGACTGGAAAATGTGTTACAGAAGCTTTTAGAACAATCATCAATCAGAGTGGAAGATCCCCGTGCTATTTGCAAACAGATAATGGCAAAGAATTTTATAATTCAGTGTTTCAACAATTTATTAAAAGCCAGGCAATAAAACATTATTCGAGTTACAGTGACCTCAAGGCCTCAATTGTAGAGAGATTCAACAGAACCTTAAAAAATCTTATGTATAAACAATTTACCCTTCAAGGTAATTATAAATGGATTAATATTCTTCCAGAACTTCTACATAAATATAACAACTCGGTCAATTCCACAATCAACATGAAACCCTCTGAAGTAACTTCATCTGATGAGCAAAAATTGATCAGCACTGTTTATTATCCTAGATACCAGCCAACAATAAGAAAGGCCAAATACAAGGTGGGGGATCAAGTAAGAATCAGCAAATATAAGCACTTATTCAAGAGAGGCTTTACAAGAAACTGGAGCACTGAATTATTTACAGTGGTTCAAGTTAAACCCGGGACCCTTAACACATATATAATAAAGGATCACCGAGGAGAAATTCTCAAAGGCAGGTTTTATGAACAAGAGCTCAGCAAAACTAAACAGCCTGACACATATCTCATAGAAAAAATTATCCGCAGAAAAGGCAACAAATTATTTGTCAAATGGCTAGGACTTCCAGAACACAGCTGGATCGATGCAAACAAAATAATAATATGAACACCTGGTATGTTATAAAGAGGCTGCCAGAACCTGAACAACAGAATAAGAGAAATGGCAAATTGTTACCTGATAATATTAGGTGTCTTATTGTTGGGCCATCTGCTTGTGGTAAAACTACACTAATGGTTGATAATTTTTTATTGGCACCCAACTGGTTAGACTGGAAAAACAGGCACTTGTATATTTTCTCTAAGAGCTTGGAACAATTAAAATATCAGCAGCTGATGAAGCTATATGATGGATTGGATATTGCCACTTTTGAACCAGATGTTAAGCCTCTTCATGAATGTCTCGATAATTCTGTTGTTGTGTTTGATTACATTATATTGGATAATCAAAACAAGGTTAGAAATTTTTTTACACAGGCCGGCACAAAAACATTGATTGCTTCTACCTGGCACAGACTTTTTCAAAAATACCCAAGCAGCTGATCCGGGACAACAGCAATTTTATATGTGTGTTTCATCAAGACCATACCAACCTCAAACACATACATGATGAATATGTAGGTGGGGACTTGAGCTACAATGATTTTTCCAAGATTTGCAGCAAGTGCTGGAACCAGGACAGTTATGGGTTTGTCACAATTGATATGACAAGAACACCCAATAGTGGCAAATACAGAAATAAAATCAACAATTTTCTAGACATTGAAACATATATAAATAAACATGAAAAGGCCAATCATTGATGATCTTAAGTTAAGAGATTATCTTGTAAAAAGATTTAAGGGATGGAAATCAGAGAACCGGGGAATTTATGAAAAACACATACAAACAGAACAGCCTGTAATTGATGCTATTAATAATTTAGGTAAAAATATCATAACTGTTACAGAGCAAAATCAAAATTTGCTCACAGAGCTTGTACCTGTAGCTGCAAGGAACATATTAGATTATCCACTCACCCCACTTTCCAGTATTCATACACCTAGTCCTGTTGCTCCTAGAAGAATTGAGGCTAGTCAGGATCCTATTGAATTGGGTCTTCTTGCTCAAAAATATTTAACCACACCTAAAGACAATAAAGATGAGGTGTTTGGCTTATATGCTGACACAGAGCTTGATGGCAGCATCATACATAGAATTGGCAATTTCAGAGTAACATTTATGGGAGATGATATAATTGTATATTCAGAATCTCGATTTGGAGAAAAAGGTGCTTTTGTTAAGTACCCAGGAACACCTGGATTGTGGGAACTGATGACTAGGAAGAGACCTGGCAGCTATACAGATCAAGATTATGAGGATTACAAAGAAATATTAATAAAATCAGATGCTCTATACCAGAACAATGATCCCACACAAAAAAGAGTCAAGTCGAGCAGTGGGGCAAAATACAACAATTTAATCAAGCCCATATGGTCACAGATCAAGACTGGCAGTGGAATCAAACAATACAACACCCTGCCTAAAGAATTTGTGTGGGTTGATGATGTCAGGAAACTTGTAGATAGGCTATTGGTGATAGCTGGGGAGGAAAATGCTGGCAATAATAATTTTTACAATGAAAAGGTTGGAATTATGGACATGATAAGCACAAAATTGTCTAATTTTATAGTGAATGACACTAAGGGGATTGGATATCTCATAAAAATTATTAATACTCTACCACCTAAATTTTGGAATATTTCTGAGGGTCGGGGCCTTGTTAATGACATTATAAACAAGTTGCCATTTGAACTACATATTCCAGGCTATCAGTATTGTGGTCCAGGCACAAAACTGGATCATAGATTAAACAGAGGGGACCCTGGTGTTAATCCCTTAGATGCTGCTTGTAGAGACCATGATATTGCATACAACACACATTCTGATCTTAACAAGAGACATGTTGCAGACAAGAAATTAGAAGAGGCTGCATTTGGCAGATTTGTAAGCAAAGATGCTTCTTTAAGTGAAAAAATAGCAGCATTGGGGACCACCATAGCTATGAGCACCAAACAAAAACTGGGTTGGGGGCTGTGAATATGTATATAATAAACCTACAATGAAGGCCAAGGGTGTTATGTATCAAATACCTTATGCAGGTCTCAAATCTCTTAAAACTATTGACAGTCTTTTGACCAAAAAACAGCGCAAGAAAAAAAAATCTTGTATTGCAAAGGGGCATGGTATGAAATTGTTGCTTAGTACCCCCCAATTAAAAAAATTACAGCAATCAAGAAAAAAATCACATGTGGGGGGATTTATATTTACCATCCCTGCCATCTTAGCTGCTCTCGGGGCTGTTGGGAGCTTGGCTGGGGGATCAGCAGCCATAGCAAAAACAGTAATAGATGCCAAGAAAAATAAGGCAGAATTAGATGAGCAGAAGCGCCACAACCTGGCAATGGAGAAACAGGGCAAAGGTGTTAAGAGAGCCATGAATAAGTTTAAAAAAAACAAGAGCCGCTTACAAACCAAGATATTGAAGCTTTAATCAAGCCACTGGGCATCAAACATTTTAGAGGTGTGTACATGTCTGATTCTTTACCGGAACAACCACTCAACAAAGAGTGTGGCATTGTTAATTTGGATGAGTACAAAAATCAGGGCACTCACTGGATTTGTTATCTTAAATATTTAAAAGATGAGGCATTTGTGTTTGATTCATTTGGAGGTGCTCCACCTGAAAATTTAATAAAATATCTAAATTCAGCTAATCTTTATTACAATAATGCCCGTGTTCAAAACTTAAAAGATGTTAATTGTGGACATTTGTGTTTATCTGTTCTTAGATATAAGTCTCAAATAAATAAACCATCAATTGAAGATTTTCAAAAAGCCTTGTGGTATCTGAAACATCATGGGGGTATTCCATGTCACCAGCCAAAATTCAATATTGAAACTTAAATTGCATGATGACATAGTGTATCCCAAAACAATAGCTCTCAGGGCATTTTATGGCATGTACCTAATCCCCAATATTACACACCACAACAATACAATTGCAGTAGGGGATGAAAAAATTGTCATCACTCCAGGGCAATATAATGTATCCACTCTAAATGCTCAATTACCCAGAGGTGTAGTGTTAAGTCAAAATTCTGTCACTCACAGAGTAGAAATTGTATCTGCTACAGAAACAGTGAATCTGGGTACTGTAGGAGAGCTGTTAGGCTTTGAGAACAACACAAAACTTGAACCAGGCATCAAACACACTGCTATGAATATACCTAAATTCTTAGCCATAGAGACTCTAAATATTCACTGTAATGTGGCTGAGGGTATGATCACCAAATCAAATGGCATAGGCACTCACAAACAAACAGGCATCATTGCAACATTCAAACCTAATTCTGAATTGATGGAGCCTATCATCAACAATCCATCACCAACATTATATTTTCCTGTGTGCCATAATAGAATAGATAACATTGAATTGATGGTCACTAATGAAAAAGAAGAATTAGTTGATTTTGCTGGAGCCACAACAACTGCTATCATAGAGATTAACATTTAAATAAAAATACATACAAGAAGAAAATGGAAAATATTGAGAGTTATGAGCTACAATCATTCCCCCCAAACAGGAGGACATTTGCAAATTTAAATCAACCCAACACAGAAATTGAGGTTGATCTTGATGTAGGGGATGGATTTATACACCCTCACAGAGCAGATCTATACATCAAATTTGATGTTGTAAAGCTCGATGGTACAGATTATCCGGCAAATACAAATATAAGACTTGTAGACAATTTTGTGCCGCATCTATTCTCTGAAATTGAGATCAGAAAGCATGGTGTTGTTATAAACAGAGTGGATTATCCCGGCATTACCTCCACAGCTTTGGCCACATTAAAATTATCCAAAACCGAGGCTTCATACTACAAAATAGGTGGATTTGAGGCTGGTGATAAGATATTATCTAAGAACCACACAGTGCTGTTCCCGATGCGCCTATTGCCAGGATTCTTCTCGGATTTCAAAGATATTATGTGGAAGGGTGGGTTAAGAATCACATTTAGAAGAGCTGCAAATGATAACAATGCTTTGATGAGGTACAGTGCATTAAACCCTACAGGAGAAGCTATGCCCAATACCCTACCAGATGCAGGCAAATGCATTATTCAGACTATGGAGTTAAGAATCCCTGTTGTTGAATATGAGGCCAGCTATGCTCTTAAATACAAAGCAGATATAATAAAAAATCCACAGGTTCCTCTGCAATTTTATACATATCAATGTGTACAGAAGCCTGCATCTGGTACTTATTATGAGTTTGATGCTACAAATTCATTCTCCAGTATACAATATGACATGCCTGATTTTGTAGTAGTATTGTTTCAGACTGGAAGACACAACAATCAGGAAAAAAATTCAAGTAAATTTGATAGCTGCAACATCAAGAACATATATCTTAAAAATGGCAGAAATGAGGTATTTCCCAGAGAGAATTACAATTTAGACATGTCCAAGAATGATTTCCTCAAATTATATGAGGCCTTTTCGGCTTTCAAGAGAGTCACTACTGGCAATACTGACATGTATTACACACCAGATGAATTCAAGGCACAGAGACCCATGTTTGTAATTAACACTTCAAAAAGGAAACAAGTTGTGGTGAATGACAGGACAAATATTAAAATTATCTGTGAATTCCATGAGGCATTACCTGATGACACCATATGTAGTGTTATTCTCATAGGAGAAAAATCATATGTTTATGATGTAAGAAATGAGAGAGTCACGGAGCAATTCTAGAGGGTCTCTGCATATTGCATTGTTTTAATATACAATTTGAACCTGGTATCCAATTGAACTTAAACCGGAATATGTGTGGGTGGGTGTGGGTGTGGGTGGGTATGGGTTTTTGGCTTAATTTCAGGTGTGGTCAAAAAAAATATCAAGAGGGGCATATTTTTGACAAGTTTATGGACAACAATCTCACAGAAGTGCCTTTTGTAAGTATAGGCACATCAATCCGAGGGGGCTCTTCCTTTCTCATTGATTCCATGAGGGCTTTTTTACAAAAATCTTGGATTAGGCAAGGTTCTACACTTGAGCAAAAAGCTCATATGGGCATGTTGAGCCTGTTTTAAGTATAGCCAAACCTGCTTGGGGGGGCTCTTCCTTTCTTGAGTTTATAATATCGTAAATACCACTACTAATATTTTTTCAACAAGATGCAATCGGTAAAAATATGCCCTATGTGTGAAACTAGTTTTTCAAGTAAACATTTCAAAAGACACCGCCGTGCCTGACTACCTGATAAGCATGTGGCCGCTACAGAGCCATGTCCCAGGTGCGGTAAACATATTACTATTGGTAATCTGAAAAGGCGTGTAACAACATGTGGAGCACCTGTCCCACAACCGTCGACCAAGAGGAAAGCGAAAGCCGACTAGCCACCACCCGCCAAACGTGTCAAACCTTTGGCGACAGCAAACCAGTCTGCTTTCGAGGGTTTGCTAGAGGTCTTTGTCCTCACTTCGGAGGGCTCATGTGACGTGCGTAGCTTTTTGGAGAAAGAGGAAGCCAAAATTATTTCCATCCTCAGCGATGCGCTTGCAACGCACTCCACCAAATTCTACGCATCGCTACGTTGCCTGTACAAGAAGCCGTCTGATAAAATTTATAGCTTCTACAACAATACGAAGGTGAAGACGCTGCATCTGGCGGATGTCGACAACCTAAAGGCCATCTACAACGAGTTTGCCGAGGAGCTGGTGGCCAAGCAGGAGGAACATCAAGCTGTGGGCTCAGGAGTTTCGCTGTGTGATGAACCTCACGAACTGTGTATGAAACTTAACAAGTTTGTGCCTCTCTCCGCGTCCAGCTACGTCCCCTTACCACGTACCATTTTGGCAAAGAAGGCTGTCCTGAATACTCCAAACAGTGACGCCAAGTGCTTTCTTTGTCGGTGATTGCAGCGTTGCACCCTGTCCACTGGAAAAAAACATCCATACAGAGTTAACCACTTCCAGCAGTACGAGCCAGAGCTGGATGATGCGAAGGTTGGGATAGACTACCCGGTGGAGGTCTCGGATATTCGAAAGTTCGAGGCTCGAACAAACAACCCGCTGCTATCAATGTTGTTGGCCTCACTGAGAAAAATGTGGTGTACCCTATTCGGGTGAGCGATGTAGACAACAATGATGCTCGAGAAATCCATCTCCTACTCATCAAGGATGAAACTCGCCATCACTACTCTCTTATACGCTCTCTCTCTCGGCTTGTTTCTGACCAAACAAGTGAATACAAACACCACATAGAAGTTTGTCGGAGGTGCTTGTCCACTTGATAATCGAAAACAGCTGAATTATCAGAGCATCAGAGGTCCCATCATTGCTGCCGAGAAGCTTGCTAGCCACAAGCTCTACTTCAGTAACAACGAGCTGGGGGTGGCAGTCTTGCCCAAACCTGGTACTGTAGAAACATTTCACATGCACAGTGCGATGGTAGAGCACCCTGCTATCATCATCACCGATTTCGAGGCCTTCCTCAAACCTATTTCAACATGCGATCCCAATCCCAAAGTTTCCTCTACTACCGTCACCAACTTCACTGAGGAATCGAGTTATGCTTATGTTGTGGTGTGAAAGACCGACTTGTTCACCCCGAGCCCTATGTGCATCGCGGTCCCGACGCAGTCAAACATTTTCTAGAAAGGATGGTTGTGGAAGCCAACGAGATAGGGGAGTTCCTGTTGACCCCCAAGTCTATAGAATCGCTGTCTCCTGGCGACGAAATCGAGCATGAGGAGGCTACTACTTGTCCTGTGTGCACCCGGGAGTTTAGCACCAACAACCGTAAAGTTCAACATCATGATCACTTCACCGGTAGATACATTTGTCCTTGGTGCAACCGGTGTAATTTGTTGACCCATGACCCGCGCTTCATCCCTGTGTTTTTCCACAATGGCTCGGTGTACGACTTCCACCATCTCGTGCCACATCTTGGGTACGACGACATGCGAATCAACGTCCTGGCGCAGAAAGGAGTGTTATATTAGCTTGAGCAAGGGGTTGCGAATCCCAGAATCTGGCTCTTCCATCGGACTTCGGTTCCTCGACTCCCTGAGGTTCCTCCAGGCAAGCCTCGATGCCATGGCGAAAAAGCTCAGGGACGAGCAAATGCTCATCACCTCTGCCAACTTTCCAAACTTGGACGCCGGTCTCTGCAGGCGTAAGTGGGTCTACCCCTACGAATAGATCACCGACTCAACCAAGTTTGCGGGGAAGTCGCTGCCTCCTCAAGCGAAGTTCTACAGCAAGCTGCGAGGCTCAGGCATCTCTGAGGACGACTACAACCATGCTCAGTCCATGTGGTGTGAGCTGGATTGCCAAAATCTTGGGGAGTACCACGATGCCTACCTAAAACTCCATGTGACGCTCCACGCTGATGTGATCCAGGCGTTTCGTGTAACTGCGAAGACCATCTACAAGCTGGACCCTGTATACTTCTACAGTCTTCCTGGACTTTCATGGTCGGCCATGCTCCTTGTTACAAAAGTTATGCTTGAGCTTCTTTCAGACGTGGACATGATGCTGTTTGTAGAGCGTGCCGTTTGGGGTGGAATGGTAGAGGTGTTGCAGCGAGACTTGCACGCCAACAATCACTACATGGCCACCGGTTACGACCCCTCCCAACCGTCCATCTATATCATGTACAAAGACGTCAACAACCTCTACGGACACTCCATGATGCTGCCACTCCCCTCCGGAGAGTTCAGGTGGGCTGATCCCTCCAAATTTAATGTTGAAGGTTATAGCGATGTGGAATGCGGGTTTTTGACGAGGTGGACCTCGAGTTCTCCGAGGAGCTACAGGATTTGTTCTGTGACCTTCCCCCAGTCCCAGAATTCAAATGCCCAACTGGCTCGAACCAACGAAAGCACGTCATGGACTTCAAGCCCAAAGAGCGTTATGTTCTGCACTACCAAAACCTCTGGTGGGTGATGAAGCGTGGGGTTAACGTCCGCACAGTACATCGAGTTCTTATGTTCGAGCATTGTCTGTGGTTGAAACCATACATCGAGCTCAACACCGAACATCGCACAGTCGCTACTTCTGATTTGGATCGCAATTTCTTCAAGTTAAAGAACAACTTAGTGATTGGGAAAACCATGGAGAATGTGCGAAATCGTGTGGATGTGAGGCTATTATCTAACAATGCAGAATGTCGCAAGCTTGTAGCAAGCCCGTTATTCAAGTAACGTACTATTTACAATGAGCAGATCTGGTGCATATGAGGAAGAGCGAGGTGATGCTCAACAAGCCAATCAATGTTGCTGCCACAGTATTAGACCTGAGCAAGCTGCACATGTTTTATATATATTATAAGATACTACGCAGGCACTATAACGACAATATCAGCCTATTCTACAAGGAAACAGATAGGTTGGTGTACCACGTTCGCACGGACGACGCATATAGGGATATAGACACGGTACCAACTCTTGTGAACCTTTTTGACACGTCAGGCTATTCCCAGCCGAACAGATACAAAATCCTAGCTCGCAACAAGAAGACGAGAAGGACGGAGATGTAATCCTTGAGTTTGCCGGTCTTCGCGTCAAAGCCTATGAAGAAGGTTCCATCACAAAAAAAGCTAAAGTTGTGTGCAGGCAGGTCGTCCAAGAGCACCTCAAGTTCGAGGATTACGCCAAGACTCTTCAAACTAGGACGCTAATTTTAGGAGTGGAGCAGGGCATCCAGAGTGTCGACCATGTGTTGACAACCAACAAGGTGAGAAAGGTTGCCCTGGACGCACGCGACGACAAGAGGTGTGATCTGAAATGTGGGATTCACACGCTCCCGTGGGGCCACTATCGTCTAAAAACTAGTAAGATGTGCCTCAAATTTAGTAGATAGTATGTGTGAAAAAAAACTTATGTAACAGAAGTTCCGATTTAATATAGCCGAGATACAAGAACAATAGTGTTTATCTTCAAATACAAACAGGTGGAGGTTTGGAATTTTTTTTTACGGAACTAACTCCCTGCCATGCCCTACGGGGTGAAAAAGGGGCACACGCAGGGCCAAAAGAGGAAGTTTCTTTTGAGCGCTCAAATGTGATTATTTCTAAAAATGCATCAAAATTAAATTTTTTATTTTTTTTTATCCTCAAAAAATTTTCTCCACAAATGTAAGAAGATGTTCCGTGAAGTATGCTCTTCGCAGTACACAATGGACACTACGTAGCAGGTTAACAAAAAAATCTAATATTTGAACCTACGGTCAGTATAATTTTTATAGAATTATGTGATTTTTTCTTGTACTTTAAAAAAGTGTTCAGTCACTCTTTCATTCTTGACATCATACACAAAAGTTTTCTCTGCAATAAGGATGACGCTGCACAGGGTGTTGGCGGGCAAAGCATCGTGGAACTCACAGACAATCTTGATGTTGGTTCGATCATTAACAACCACCTGCTTTCTCTTCGATGTGTTAATGACGAACATGGGTCTGCGAGCTATGAACTCATTGGGGTTGTAGTACACGTCCACATTGCCGGAGGTCACTCCCTTGTAAGGTGTATATGCCTCGTACAGTTTCGTATATGCCTCGTATCTCGTTCCTACCATTTTTGAGGTAGAAGTTCTTGATCTTGCAGTTGTCGAGCTGACTCGAATAATTTTCTTGGTTGTTGTCCTCCCCCGTCTGGAAGAGCACTCTGGCATATCGTAACGGATGCTGTTAAACTGTGTGGTCATTTAAAATTCAAAATTCTTTGCCGGAGGCTGGTTTCTGCACGCACTGGTAACATTAAAATTGGATGGGTACTTGGGGATTCTCCAAAATGTCTGCTTTGTACTTGAGAGCGTAGTTAGTTTCGTATTCCATTACGGGCATGCGCAGCTCCATGGACAGAATGATGCACTTGGCAGGATCAGGTAGTGTGTTGGGAAGTGCTTAACCGTCTGTATTCAAGGTGCTGTAACGCATCAGTGCATTGTTGTCGTTTGCGTTTCTGCGAAAAGTGACGCGCAAACCACTCTTCCACATAATCTCTGTGTAGTCGGAGAAGAAGCCAGGATGCAGGCGAATGGGAAACATTACTGTGTGACTTTGAGTTTTGATTTTTATACCTGCTTCGAATCCACCTCCCTGGTAGTATGCTGCATCGGTCTTGGAGAGTTTCAGTGTTCCCACAGCTGTAGAGGTAATCCCGGGGTAGTCAACCCTATCGATGACGGTGCATTCTTTCTAACTTCCACCTGCGAGAATAGGTACGGCACACAATTATCTACAAGTCTTAAATTTGTATTGGCAAGAAATGCTTCGCCGTTGACTCTCTTCACAACATCAAACTTGATATAAAATCAGATCTCTGAGGGTGAATGAATCCATCCCCGACGCCCACGTCGTATTCTACCTCTCGATTCGCTTCATTGAGGTTGGCAAACGTGCGACGATTGGGTGGGAACGACTGCAACTCGTAACTTTCGATTTGCTCAATGATGGTTGTTTATTACATGTTAAACTCCAAGACGGCAGTGGTCGTGGATCCTGCAAAATCAACCATCTCTCTCTTCTCGTTGGTAATTGCCTATTCTAAGTTGTCTACGCGATTACGAGATACAGGAAAGTATATCGGTGGGGAGTGTGTGTAGAAAATTGGCTCCATGAACTCAGAGTTTGGTTTGAACTTAGCGAAAATACCTGTCTGCTTGTGACTCCCTGGAATGCCGTCCGGGGATTTGGTGATCATACCTTCTGCCACATTGCAATGTATGTTCAGAATCTCGATGGCTAGAAATATAGGAATGTTAGCACCAATGTGCTTGATGGCAGGTTCGAGCTTTGTGTTGTTCTCGAATCCCAAAAGCTTTCCGACGGTACCCAGGTCTACGGTTTCCGTGGCAGACATCAGTTCCACCCTGTGAGTAACAGAATTTTGCCACAGCAATACACTTCTCGGCAATTGAGCCTGCAAGGTAGTCAGATTGTACTGGCCAGGGGTGATGCTGATTTTTTTGCTGCCAATTTTGATGGCATTGTTGTGTACCGTCACATTAGGTATCAGGTACATGCTGTAGAATGCACGAAGAGCAATAGATTTAGAATAGATGATATCGTCTTGCAATGTGAGTTTCAGAAGCGAAGTCTTGCTTGTGAGATGGAATACTCCCATAGTGCTTTAGGTGCCACAATGCTTTCTATAAATCCTCGATCGTTGGTTTATTTAATTGCGAGAGGAAAACAAGCATGAAAACGCAGAGATGGCCACAGTTCACATCAATGAAACCCTGAATGCGTTCGTCATTGTAGTAGAGGTTGACAACACTGACATACTTTACCAACCCAGCAGGTGGCGTGCCTCCGAATGAATCGAAAACAAATGATTTGTTGTTGTAGGCTTTGAGGTATCATATCCAATGTGTAGCTGGATTTTCGTAACTGTCCAGGTTAACCACGTCACACTCTTTTTTCGTCACAACAGAAGGTAGAGAATCAGACAAGAAAACACCCCTGAAGTGCTTGACCCCCAACAATTCGATCAAAGATTCAATGTCGAAGTTGGATAGGGGCTCTTCTTTTTTTTAACTTTTTCAAAGTTTTGAGGTTGTTCTTTCGCTTTTTAGTCACACCTTTCCACTTCTTCTCCATAGCCAGGTTGTGGCGTTTCTGCTCTTCTAGCTCGGCCTTATTCTTCTTTGTATCGATGATGGTCTTGGCAATGGCGGCACTGCCTCCTGCCAAGCTGCCTACAGCACCCAATGCTGCCAAGATAGCCGGGATGCTGAATATAAAACCTCCAGTCTTCTGCTGCTTTCGCGAACCTTGTAACCTCCTCAACTGAGGAATGCTAAGCAGCAATTTCATTCCATGAGCTTTGCCAAGCAGGAATGTTTCTTCTGGCGCTGCTTTTTGTTGAGAATTCCATCAAGAGCTACGAGAGACTTGAGGTTTGCGTAGGGTATTTGGTAAACAACACCTTCGGGCTTCATGGTGATAGTATGTTATTTATATATCGTTAGAGGCTAAGGCTTTGCCCCTAATGCAATGAAGTGATGATAGGTTGGTTATACAAGTTGCTTTTTTCACATGGGTTATTTAGTTATAATCCCCACCCTAATTTTCGTTTTGTGTTCTTGGCGATGGTCGTACCCAATGCGGCAACCCGTTCACCTAGCGAGGCATCTCTGCTGACGAGTCTCCCGAAAGCTGCATGCTCCAACTTCCTGTCGGCATCGAGACGTGCGTCAAGATCGGTGAGAGTATTGTAGGCAAAGTCGTGGTCCTTGCATGCTGCGTCCCGTGGATTCACTCCCTTGTCTCTTCTCTCCAGTCGCTGTTCGACTTTGGTACCGGGGCCGAAGTACTGGTAACCCGGCAGGTGCATCTCGAAGCGTACCTTGTTGATAATATCGTTCACCAAACCTCGACCCTCGGCTACATTCCAGAATTTGGGAGGCAGGGTATTGATGATTTTGATAAGGTAACCTATACCTTTATTGTCGTTGACAATGAAGTTGTCAAGCTTGGTGCTAACCATGTCCATGATCCCACCTTCTCGTTGTAGAAGATGCGATTGCTTGCATTTTCTTCGCCTGCAATAACCAGCAATCGATCTACAAGCTTTCTTACGTGTTCTACCCAAACAAACTCTTTGGGCAGGGTGTTGTAGAGTTTGACACCGCTGCCAGTCTTGAGCTGGGTCCATATTGGCTTGATGAGGTGACTTTTGATTTTCCAATCTTCCAAACCAAACTCCAAACTTTTGGAGAAAACGTACAGGTGCCTGTTCTTCCAGTTTAACCAGTTGGGTGAAAGAAGAAAATTATCAATAAGTAACGTTGTTTTTCCACATCCAGAAGGTCCAACAATAAGACAGCGAATGTTGTAGGGTAGAAGCTCGCCATTTTTCCTATCCTGACGTTCCGATGGAAAATCTGGCAGTCGCCGTACCACATCCCAAGCACCCGTTACATAATCACCTCCTTTGCGTCTAACCAACTATTTTTCTCGAGTCCCAGCCATTTCACAAACAGTTTGTCACCTTTTCTACGAAATACTTTTTCAATATGAAACGTGTCGGGGTATTTTGTTTTAGAAAGTTCCTCTTCGTAAAACCTTCCTTTCAGAATTTCTTCGCGATTATCTTTTATTACATACGTGTGACGGTTTCCGGGTAAGACTCGAACTACGGTGAAAAGTTCCGTACTCCAATTTTTTGTGAAGCCTTTTTCGAACGCACGCTTAACTTTACTGATTCTCACCTGATCTCCAGTATCAAACCTTGACGAACTGAAGTGTGCCAGCGATGAAAAACTGGTGATAAGCTTTGGCAGGAGTCAGCATGTAAAGTTTGGCACCCGGATGGAAGAACGAGGAAAACTCCCTGTTTGGAATGCTGTACAGTTCGATGACAACAGTGGACTTGAGACTGTCGATGCTGGCGTTCAGTGTGTTTACATTGGTTCGAAACTCGATCTCCACATCCTCCAATCTACCGCTCACCGATTCCAGGTGTTCCTCGATAGCACGGACAACAGTGTCGTAATCGGGCTTGATCTTCACATCGACAATTAGCCTCTTGAATTTTTCATGTAACTCATGTAGTTGAGTACTGAAATTGGTTATGGCCGATTCCTGGCTCGCCTCGATGCTGCCAATTTGCTCTTTCACATTGGCGATAATCTGCTGCAGAATTTCCACGAGTGTCAACTTGGAGCTCTGGGTTGCGAGGTCGTGGACATGGGTTCTAATTTCCGCAAACAAGGCATGTAGCTCGCGTATGTTCTGGTTGGTAGGAAAGGTTGCAACAGACTCCCGAAACAATTTAATTTCGGTTTGGATGTTTTTGATGTCGTCGGATTTGAGTATTCGGTTGAGAGCCCTCTTCACGCTTTTCAGTTCCTGCGAAGTAGGCAGGGTGGCCACCGTGTTCTGGAGCGACTCCAAAGCCTTTTTCATCGCATCCAACTCTGAGGCAGTAGCAGCAGCTGCTACATAATTGTGTTATGTAGTCCTGGGCGGGGGTGGATTGTTGCAAAGTTTCAAACTTAGCCTGTATGTCGTCGATCAAGTGATGAAAATGCGACAACTCTAATTCGGTGTTTAGATTTTCCAATTTGGTAATCTGCTGTTCGACACTGGCCAGAGTATCCCTGATGACAGGCAGTTCGGATTCCAGTGATTCGTGTACGTTTGCCAGATCATTTTTGATGACGGCAAGAGCATTCTCAATATGGGCTATGGTGCCTTGCAGCTTCCCGAAATCCTCGTAGGTCTCAACTTGGAGTTTTATGTTGGCCCAGGCTAAGGGCAATAGCATTCAGCTCGCTGGACGAAGGTAGATTGTCGATGAAGTCCTCTAGCGTTTGGAGTTTAGTTTTGACTTCGTTGATGGATACATGCAAAGCGTCTGTTTGATGCTCAGCCTTGATGCTTTCCAACGTAGGAATTTCGAACGATTGAAACTGTTCGTGTAATTTGGCAATACTTGCATTCACGAGATCGTACTCAACTTGAGTTTTGATACTCTGGATAATGTTTTGCAGTTTAGTCTGAATGGTGCTCGTTTGGTCCTGCAAGTGTCGCTTCAGCTGTTCCACGTCGGAGGTCTGCGCTTGCTGCAGCTTCACAAGTTCGTTTTGGAGCTTGCCTACACTCAGTGCCAAGTTGTCGACGTTGTCTATTGACGCGTGGTCGGTGTACTTTTGCAGCAGCGATTTAAACTCGGCGTCAATTTTGAGAACGGGGTCCAGGCACTGAGACTGCAGGCTGGCTATTTCTGACTGGAGGCTGGAGTTGAGCGTGGACTACAGGGCCTGCAGTTCGCTTCGCAACTTCTTGACCCTGACGTCGAGCATGAGTAGCTCGTCACCGTGATCATCCCGTTTCGTGTGACCAAAAATATCATTTGGCATTGTTGCTATGTTTAATTGTTTTAAGGTAGGTGATTTTCATTTCTATGAAAAGAGGGATGAGTTTATCCTAGTCGTCCAAGAGCTCCACGTACAGGCGATCGCCAGCAGACACATCGTACGTTGTAGTCGCATCCATTCTATCATGCTTGATGCGATAGATGTTCTTGCCAGAGGAACCCTTGGCCTCCCCTTTGTTCTCGGGATTCATGTTGAACTTAAGTTTGCCGGAGATGAGGAACTGGTAATAATTTAAGATGTTGTTGAATGCATAGAAAGTTTTGCCTACATCCTCGTCATACGGGGTCAGGATGCTATTCAAGTGTATAATTAACAGACCGTTAAGTTTAGATAGCATGGTAGGCAGGAGTTCCTTGAAGCTCGACGACGTAGGCTGGACGGGCACTTCCATAGCTTGCTTCCTGAAGCCAAACAGGTTCATAGGCATGGTTATTTTTATTGAAACATTTCTAGCTTTAATGTTAAAATTTTGGGCCCCCTCTTCCACCCACAAATCGCATTACATACATACATACATGTGGAGGACCCGTGGCGTTACAAGAGCCCCCTGCCTCCCAAGAGGTTTGGTTAGCATGCAACAGATCAGTATGCTAGAAAAAATAGAGGGGGGTAGAATCGATTTTATTTGCCTGTCGAATAGTTCTCGTCGAATACTATCCAACAAACCTAAAATCATAATTCCTAGCTCAATTAGTAGCCAAGAAAATCAATATCTTGGAAAATCATCTTAACATATTTGTCTTAAGAAAATTTTCTTGACAGACCGGAAGTAACATCTTGACATACCGGAAGTCGACTTTCTTAAAGATTAATATATTTGTCTTAAGACGTTTTCCAAGACGTTGAGAAGCAACTAGTCAGTGTTGCCAACTTCTATTTGTAGGTTAGCTTCGCCTGTAAAATATCACATTCTGAAATTTTCTTGGGGTGGGTTGGCAACACTGAAACCCACTTAAAGTTGGTGAACCGGTCAATTACATCTACTATTGACCTTCTGAAGAATGGCGTCAGGACTAGCTGTCCACTCATCGTCATTGGAATTTTCACGGACTTTTCTTACAAACGTTCCTGTCGAAGATCCATTATTCACGAGGTCCTTCTCTACAGGAACTTCGTCTACGGTGAAGGATAACTTCTCGAGCTGTAGGTCAATTGCTGCTTCATATTTCCTGCGGAATGGGTAGCCCAAAATAAAGTCAGCTTTGAGACCTTTCAAGACAAATATGTCCTCCAATAAATTTCTTCCAGCAATCTCTAGATATACTTGTCTACATCAAACAACTCTAGTTTTGTTTCTCCTAGTAAAATCAGTAAGCCTAACATCTGGACATGTTTGTAACTGCAATGACGGCAGCTTCTCCTTAATCTTCTTCTAAATGGCGTAGCTCATGAGATTACATTCGCTGCCAGTGTCCAGAACACAAATAAAATCGACGCCTGTTACAGTTGCTTTAATTAACGGAGCCCTGGGTAAACGTTCCCTCAAAAAGATGACTATCTTCACTATTTATAACGCTGTCATCGGTTCCCAGAGAAGTCCAAGATTTTAGCCCAACCGTGATCGGGAACGAAGAATTCAAGTTGGGCGACTGGCTAAATCCGACTGCATACCACTCGGATTAGCACTAGTCGATGGTGCCCAACAAAAGTCTCTTTTAATGTCGACGCTTTGACGTTGCTCGTTCGTCAAACGTGAAGTAGAAGGTTCAAACGGAGTCGCCGTCGCTCTGAAGTTACTGGGTTCAGAGGCGTTACGTGAAGAGTCACGGGAATGGTCATCTGGGTCAGATCTGGAAATACGCGGCCCACGTGCGTAGTTGTTCCTGCCATCCCTTCTAGGAGGTTTACGCTGCATGTTGTAATTGGAATAACCATTCGTGTGGTTCGGCGTAACTTGTCTGACCAGGGTGTGGTGGTTTCCAATTCTATTTTGTCTAGGTGCTTTTCCCTGACCAGCGCCTTCTCTATTCCACACCGGCTTCCAACTGTCCCGCTCCTCAAGCACCGCGAATCTTTTCAAAAAATTAGCAAGCTGTCGTACAGTTCGAGGAGAATTAGCCAAACTCAAACTGCGGGCTCTATATGGAAGCTGGGAGATGATTAAGTTCACTATCTCTGGTTCTACATAACGGGCAGACAGATTGCGGTAGGCTGAGTAAATGGACCAAGCCTATTCCTCCATACTCATACCAGACTGCTTTGAATATCGACGAGATCTCACTGCCGTCAGCTGCCTCTCTTTGGCCTCTTCAGAAGCATATTGTTTGCGAAAACGGCGGCAGAAATCAGAATTGGACCTGAACTCCAACTGATTTGCTCGAAACCAATGCTCAGCCTGTCCTTTGAATAACCGAAGAATAATTTCCAATCGGTATTCCTATGGAACTTGCATTAAGTCAAAGTTGATATTTAGTTATTTTAAATACTGTTCAGCATTCTGGGCTTCCAGGTCTCCCTTGAACTTGGACAAGGAATTACGGTCTGCCATCCTTGGGGTTCCTGTCGTTGCTGAGCGCTGAGTTCGCGGTGGTGACTTATCTGACCCGCTTCTCACATTTTCATGCCTTCGTGTTCGCTTCCTGATATTCGCTTGATACTGAGAGTCCGAGCTGGTGCTGGAAGAGGAGGAACTGCGATCTTTCTTCCTTGCTAGACGTTTCCTCTTTGCCCCTTCTTCATAAGGACGATGCCGTGCCCGGCGAGATTCACGCTCTCTGTAACCTCCTTTATCGCCCGAAAGACTAAAGGTAGGTGGAATTGCAGAGGCCACTTCATTAGCTCTTGAATCAGCAGAAACTTGTTTGTCTTTTCTAGTTATCTCTCCACCTGTTTTGTCCATCGCTTCATTTAGTTCAATGTTAATGGTTGGCAACACTGCACTCTCAGCAACTGCAGACGGATGATCAGCTGTTCGAGATCCAGTCTCTGTTTCCGTTTGATGGGTATCGTGCTTAGTCTCTAACTGATTCGTAAGTTGTTCAACTTGAGTCTTTATTTCCTCAATATCCTTGCTTCTTTGAGACACAACTACGGAAATCTGACTAATATTTTCTTGGACCTCAGCCCGGAACTGTATATTGTCAGTCTCGGCTTCGGTCAATATCTGTTCCATCGTCAGCTGTTTTTCAATAATCTTATTGCACTCCTCAGTGAATCTCGAATTAATATCCTCTACATCGATGCGAACACTTTCCGTGGCTTTATTAATATCGGCTGCCAAGCTACGCCGGAACTCATCAAAATCCATCTCTCTAGCCTGCCGAATTTCTTCAGAGAATCGGGCCCTAGGATTCTCGTTCTCAGACCTTAGTTGTTGTATTTCACAGGCCATCTCACCTATTTCAGCTCTTAAATCTTTCATATATTCATCGTGCTGCTTACCGATATCATCCTTTAATAGCGCACATTGTCTACAGATATCAGCCTTCAAGTCGTTAATGGAATCAGATTGCTGTTTAATGTCAGCCTGTAATGTTTCAGACTGTTTGCTAATATCAGACTTCAAGTTATTAATGGAATCAGCTTCCTCTTTAATATCAGTGTGTAATGATTCAGACTGTTTGCAGATATCAGCTTTCAGTGCTTCAGACTGTCTGCTAATATCATTGCTAATATCAGCCTTTAATTTTTCCATACTTTCGACTTGTTGCTTGCTAATTCCTTCAATCATTGCTTTTAATGCTTTGAACATATTTAATGGATCAGATGAAATATCCGTAGACAATGATTCACAATCTTTACAAACCAAATTGGTAGACTCGTGGCTTTCAGTTCGAATATCTAAGCCACAACAGTCATAATGTAGAAGCCTTGTACATTTATTGCATTCAAATGTGGTTCTTTCTTTATCAATGGCCCGACAACAATCGGGATCATTAAGCTCTGAACTTGAAGCAAGATTTTTATTTGCGCTACGCAAATGTTTTCTTTCCATTTCAAACGAAGTAGTTCTGTGCTTTTCTACACATATAAAAGTTTAGTGCTCTTGCACAATGAATCTCAACTTTAAACAATTGTCTTGTCCTTGGACATTACAAAATCGGGCCAACACGTTCAGCTGACACTTGATACGTTCTTGTAATAAGACGCGTCGTTTTATTATACTATTCATATTAACTTAATAATACTCAGCGATGAACGATGAGACTCGGTGAAGTACACAGACTCCTCTCAGGTACCGGGATAGTGTAAGGCAAAGACATTATTCACAGCACAGATAAATAAAACCACATTACTGCAGTATGTATAGACTGAAAGGTTTTATTCTTTATTTATTGCAATTATAATGCAAATATACTTGAGACGAAGGCGATGATTTCGCTTTGCCGATGAATTGACTCAACTAAAACGCATAAACTCAATGCGTGGCTATCGGCAAGCCTATGATCAGATAGAGCTAGCTTGCGCCCCGAACTACCACACCAAGAGATATGCAATTATAACTGAGCCAATATTTGCTCATTAGCCTTTTATTTCCTAATTAATCCTTAGGCTAACTTTATTATTTTACATAGAATGGTTGCAGTATTGTACATATCATCAATGCATGGTTATCGGCGTACCTATGATCACATAGGCCTAGCTTGCGCCCAGAACTACCATACCAAGATTTATGCACAGCACCGAGGAGTTGTTTTTACGTTTAAAAGCTTCGTCGATCCGTGGCGAAAAAGTGTGATATTTCTTACGTGATATCCTCGCTTTTATACTATTTCGAGAACACAGATTCAAGTACAGATGAATCACTCACTATTTACAAATATATTCTACCAACAAAACTGACATCTACGCATGTTTAGAAATACAAATTCGTATAATGCACTCTCTCAAGCAAAGATACATTAAATTACCCATAATGTAGCACAAAATACAATAAACAATAAACAAAAGATATACATTGCAAACAAGGTGCATTATTACATATAATAACAAAGAAATTACGCTTTCCTTCACAAAAATAAATACTTTAGTGACATATTTTCTACTGGCGACGTCACATAAAAATGTGGATCATATCATGGGTATTAATGACTTTAGGAATCCTTTTTCGTAAAGATTCATCTATATTTAAGCATTGTATGGCTAGTTTAAAATTCAAGTTTTCCGCAAAATTAATATTTCGGACAACTTTTGGATTCTAAGTTTCAAAAAATCAATGTTATGAAACGATAGAAGTACATCTGTCTAGATTTGTATTATTTATAGTTGAATTGTTATTATTAAGATGAAAAATGTATAAAAGTGTTAAATATTCGTTAGTTTTAATCTGAAAAATCGTGTAAGTACATGTTTATCAGCGTAATCACACTTTTAAGTCCGGAATATGTAAAATAAGCCAAATATTGTTCTAAAGTACCAATTGTTAGATTCAAGAGAAAATAAATTGTTAGGGTTTCTTACTTCCTCCTGTCCTTTAAGAGAACTTCCCTTTGAAGAGTGAGTGGGTTATGTAACATGTGAGTTATTAACATCCTGTGAAAAATGTTCTGGTCTTTTTGATTTCAAGATCTGGATGTATAATTTTATCTTACCTTCGGTACAATGCCAAAGCTTCATGTTTTCCACATGCTGATTGGTTACCATCTGACCGGTACAACAATCCAACACGGTGAAGACATCGATTTGCTCTGCCTGATAACAGTAGTATGGACCTGAGTAGGTGATGCAGCAGCTCCTCCCTCACTCCTGAATATGAGCAATAGATACGTTTTTTTCGTTTTTACATATAAACTTTTGCTTTCTATCTTTATTTGTTTAAGAAAAAGCAAGGCCAGGCATATTAACTTCATTTTTACATGAAACTACATTTCAATAAGAAATGTCACGACCTTAAATCAACCGATGCAACACAAATGTTAATAGCTCTGTAATTAAATTCTGAAGACATGCGTTACCTCGGATTTTTATGGGGATATCGAATTATCCTTTTTGTTCATATTTTCTACTTTGGTTCCGCTGCGAAACCAGGGAGCGAAACGTTCTGTTCGTGGGGTGACATCACGCTTTCGTGAGGACCACGTGATCAGGTATGGTCCAGCCTTCACATTATAATAAAATTGGAGTGAATGTATAAAAGCGTTGCTAACTACCTTTAAAAGAACTCAGTTTCTGTCATCATACACATTTTAGAATTTAGAGTAACCTTTTCATTGTTTAGATTGCTACATTATCCCTCGCTTGTAACAGGCGTGGGTGAAAAAATATCCCTAATCATTTCATTTTAACGAGTGGCATTTCACAATGCGTGCAATCTTCTCAATCTTTATTACCTTAACACGCAGTTGTAATTGAGTGTAATTTCTGTGTTTAGAAGTAACTAAGTTACAAGTAACAGTAGGTTTACCTGTAACTGAGTTAATTTTTCCAATTGAAGTAACGTTTCCACAGATACTTTTACAGTTGCAATTACAGTTACCTCATGACACTTAAGTTACTATATAAGTATCGTCATGCAAAATAAATCAGAATCATCGACAAACTACTTGTTTCAACTGCAATACAAATGTCCATCCTTTGTTAATTAATTCCTACAGACAATAGATAAAGATGAGAAGCGATTGTTGTTGTTGAACTAAATATTGTCTCCTGTCCGTGACCAGTTGGAAGGCTCTGGGTTCCACAATTTTCCGAGTGACAGATTTATCTCATGTTTCGTCTTTCCTTTAATAGCTTGTAAGCAGAAGCAAGAAGATTAGATTAGGAAGATGATTCTTTATCTTTGCCTGTCAGTTTTCTATGGTCAGTTGTGTGCTGTGAAGTGTGTCGAATTTCTTGAGTTGTTTCATTGTGGTGTCATAATCCTCCCCCCCCCCGTGCTTAAGTAGCATTTGATAGTTTTTCTTTCATATTACAACTAGTAATCAATTTGTGTAATTTGCTTGGAAGAAAATTTCCAATGGAAAATAACTGTAAAAGTAACTGTGAATGTAACTCTGTTACTTTTAGGCAAGTAGCTGTAACTGTAAATAGTTACCTTTTAAGATGTAACTGTCCGAACACTGAATAATTCACAATTGTTCTTTTTATTTCTCCAATTCGACCCCTCAACCCACCCCTACTTCAGGCCAAAACACAAAAGTTTTAAACCGCGAAACGGATTTAAAGCACAAACGGAATAAACGCAAAGTTATGAGTGCGAAAGAGGACAAGAGCGAATGGAATAAATGCGAAATCAATAACGGAAACAGATGAAACAAATAGGGAAATAAAAGCAAAGGAATAAGCGAGAGAGCGACAACCGCGAAAAGGGAAAATCGCGAAAAGTTATCTCTCTTTCACGTTTATTATCCACTTTTTTGACGATATTTCTCTGGCAACCAAATCACTGACATGCAAACGTTGTAAATAACAAAAGCATACGGATTTACCTAAATATTTTCTCCGGAGTTTTTCCAAAAGTAAAAAATATACCAAATAAAGTATTATGTTCAGGTCCACACAGCTTCACGCTGAACACTAAACTAATATGCTAGTCACGCCAACATTCGTCAGTAGGATTGGGGGATTTTATCAATGCCGGAAAAAAGAGAACTGTTACCAACATCAGTAAAATACACCATAGAGGCTAGAGCGTAACAATAAATTGCAAGAGAGACTTCCTACAGACATAGAGGAGCAATCCAAAAGAAAACAGAGCTCTTCGTATTGAAGAAACAACCTTTTTTTATTTTTGAATTGTAACTTTTAATGGAAATGAATTCACACAAACGGGACATTTACATCCAGATTAGTGTCTTTTCAGAGCGCGGTATAGCACACAACCCCCCACATCCTACATTTCCCTCACGTCGACCCAGACAGTTACGTATATCGATTGTCGAGCTATCTCTTACTGCCAACGGTCATCGAATATTTTCCCCAAACCCGAAGATACGAGAAGGGGAATAATATGAGCGATACGTGTGAATGAAAGATAGATAGATCGCCCTATTCCTTCACGGCCTCCTCGCACAGAAACTGATTCAGGTGTGTTTCTCAGAAGTAGCATAGCGGAGAGCGTTAGATGTCACCTAAATGTATCAATATACATGGCGTTGAAAAGTAGAAGGAAAATAACAATTGTGTAGGTTAGAAAATGCCATTAAAGAGAACAAACGATTAAATTCGGATCGTAGCCTTTTACGAAGCCTCCATCTTTGAATGTCCGGATTCACTGGATACTTCTCTCGCAATCGAGATAATTCGGGTTCGAGGGATGGAAATAAATTGAAGCCCTAATACTAAGGACGGTATTTATTTATTTCACCTGTAACAGAGCTTTAGCTGAAATTACAATATATATATATATATAACATTTAAAAAATTATAATTCCAACAAAAGTAGTGTAAACTTATTGTTTCTACGCAATACTTAGTAGGTATCGTCTTTCAGCCTCTTTTTTTATCAATTGAATATCAGTTTTTAACATATTTTGACAATTTTTTGTGGATGTTTTAGCGTTTAGCGATGTTTTAGTAAAATTTCCCTTTTTTCCCACTCATACTTGGTAGGTATATCACGATCTTACGTGATATAACTTAACCTATTCATTTTTTTATTACGTGCTAAACTACACGAGAGCCTCTACGTGCTTTGACCTACTTTTGTAGTAGTGCAGTTGGGAGAGTTCTGCAACCTTAAGTGAGGTTCAGTGTTGCCAACCCACCCCAAGAAAATTTCACCATGGTGATATTTTACAGGCGAAGCTAACCTACCAATAAGAGTTGCAACACTGATTAGTTGCTTCACAAACCTCTCTTGTCGTTTTTTTAAACATGTGATATGTCACAGGCGAGGCTAACCTACAAGTTACAAGTTGACGGCGTAACCTTCTATAAGATGATAAGTATGCAGTAAGATGAAGAAAAAGACGACGCCAACTGGCAATAGCGGTGTTCATGCTTCCTCCTCTCTACCCCCCCTGCTACGACCTAACGGGATCTCTCATACGATGTTTTTGGGCCCCCTCCTCCTGCTACGATGTTTTTTTCTCTTCATGATGCAAAAAAAAATGGTATTGTTGCGGTATTTGAAATCGACTGTGCGGTGTGAAGGGCATGTTCAGTGAACAATAGGAGAGCGGGAGAGTACAAGCAAGCACGCCCCCTCAATTATTTTTTTCAAGAAATTCGATTTGTCAAGTTAATTTTTGATCCTGCAACACTATTGGAGTGCTTTGGGCGATTTTTTTAGATTAAAAATTTTGTAATGGGGGTTGTAGAAAAGCCATTCTTGCTCGACGAAGGCAAATATTTAAAACTGCTCCGTCACCCTCTCGTTCTTCACGTCGTACGCGAAAGACTTATCTGCGAGCAGGATGACGCTGCACACGGTATCTTCGGGCAGTGCGTCGTGGAACTCGCAGACGACCTTGATGTTGGTGCGATCTTTGCCCACCACCTGCTTCCTCTTCGTCGTGTTGATGACGAACATGGGTCTGTGGGTTTTGAATTCGCTGGGCGTGTAGTACATGTCCACGCTTCCCTCGGTCACGCGCTAGTAAGCAGAGTACGCTTCGTAAAGTTTGAGGTAATCATCTTTGGTCATGTCGAGGTTGTAATTCTCGCGCGGGAACACTTCGTTCCTGCCATTCTTGAGATAAACGTTTTTGATCTTGCAGTCGTCGAACTTGCTGGTATCTTTTTCCTGATTCTTGTCCCTCCCGGTCTGAAAGAACACTACGACGAAATCTGGCATGTCGAACTGCATGTTGTTGAACTGCGTCGTCACGTCGAATTCCATGTGACTTCCCGACGCTATCTTCTGCACGCACTGGTAACAGTGAAAGTGAATCGGCACCTGCGGACTTTTCAAGATCTCCGCTTTGTACTTGAGGGCGTAGTTCGTTTCGTATTCCACCACCGGCGTTCTCAACTCCATGCTCCGGATTACGCACTTGGCTGCTTCGGGTAAAGTGTTGGGCAGTGGCGAGGTATCGTCCGGACCCAAACTAGCGTATCACATCAGTGCGTCGTTGTCGTTCGCCGCTCTTCGAAATGTGATTCTCAGTCCTCCATTCCACATGATCTCCTTGTAGTCCGAGAAGAATCCCGGAAGGAGACGCATGGGAAAGAGCACCGTGTGACTTCTCGTCGATATTTTGGTTCCCGCTTCGAACCCTCCCGCCTGATAGTATGCTGCGTCCGTTTTGGATAATTTCAATGTTCCCACTGCCGTCGACGTGATGCCTGGATAATCGATTCTGTCGATGACGGTGTTGCGTTTCCTCACCTCCACCTGCGAGAACAGGTGAGGCACGAAGTTCTCCACGAGTATCACATTTGCTGCTGCGGGGAACGCGTCTCCGCTTTCCTTCTTCACCACGTCGAATTGAAGGTAAAGGTCCGCTCTGTGAGGATGAACGAACCCGTCGCCTACGTCCACGTCGTATTCGATCTCCTGGTTCGCTTCGTTCAAATTTGCGAACGTGCGACGGTTCGGAGGGGAAGATTGCAACTCGTAACTTTCGATTTGTTCCATTTTTTTCACTATGTGTGTTATTTATTATACGTTGATCTCCACGACGGCCGTCGTCGTGGCACCTGCGAAATCCACCACGTCTCCTTTCTCGTTCGTCACCACCAACTCTATGTGTCTATGCCTTTGCGACATACTGGAAAATAGATCGGTGAAGAGGAGTAGTTGTATTTACGGTACTATAAACCCGAGAAAGTATGAACCCCTCTCCAGCAGATTTGCTATACTTAAAACAAGCTTAACATGAGCATATGAGCTTTTTGTTCAAGTGTGGAATCTTGTCTAATCTAAGATTTTTGTGAAAATGCCCTCGGGAATTTCCTCAGAAAGTATGACCCTCTCAGATTGATTTGTTTATACTTACAAAAGGCACTTTTGTGAGATTGTTATCCATAAATTTGTTAAAAATATGCCCCTCTTGTGGCCACACTTAAAACTGGCCATCCACACACATACACACACACATACACACACACACACACATACATATTTATTTCTGGTTTAAGTTCAATTGGCCACCAGGCTCAATTTACATATCTAATATTAAGACAATGTAATTCTTCTAGAATTGCTCCGTGACTCTCTTATTTCTTACATCATAAACATATGATTTTTCACCTATGAGAATGACACTACATATGGTGTCATCGGGTAATTCCTCGTGGAATTCACAGATAATTTTAATGTTTGTCCTGTCGTTCACTACAACTTGTTTTCTTTTTGAAGTGTTGATTACAAACATGGGTCTCCGTGTTTTGAATTCATCTGGTGAGTAATACATATCAGTACTGCCAGTAGTGACCCTTTTGAAAGCCGAAAAAGCCTCATATAATTTGAGGAAATCATCCTTGGACATGTCTAAATTGTAATTTTCTCTAGGAAAGACCTCATTTCTGCCATTTTTAAGATAAATGTTCTTGATGTTGCAGTTATCAAATCTACTTGAATTTTTTTCCTGATTGTTGTGTCTCCCAGTCTGAAACAGTACCACCACAAAATCAGGCATGTCAAATTGAATACTGGAGAATGAATTTGTGGCATCAAACTCATAATAAGTACCAGATGCGGGCTTCTGTACACATTGATATGTATAAAATTGCAGAGGAATCTGTGGATTTTTTATTATATCAGCTTTGTATTTAAGAGCATAACTGGCCTCATATTCAACAACAGGGATTCTTAACTCCATAGTCTGAATAATGCATTTGCCTGCATCAGGTAGGGTATTAGGCAGAGCTTCCCCTGTAGGGTTTAATGTGCTGTACCTCATCAAAGCATTGTTATCATTTGCAGCTCTTCTAAATGTGATTCTTAAACCACCCTTCCACATAATATCTTTGTAATCCGAGAAGAATCCTGGCAACAGGCGCATGGGGAACAGCACTGTGTGGTTCTTAGTTAATATCTTATCACCAGCTTCAAATCCACCGATTTTGTAGTATGAAGCCTCGGTTTTGGATAATTTTAGAGTGGCCAAAGCCGTGGAGGTAATGCCGGGATAATCTATTCTGTTTATAACAACGCCATGCTTTCTGATCTCAATTTCAGAGAACAGATGCGGCACAAAATTATCTACCAATCTTATATTTGAATTTGCCGGATAATCTGTTCCATCGAGCTTTACGACATCAAATTTGATGTATAGATCTGCTCTGTGAGGGTGTATAAAGCCATCCCCTACATCAAGATCCACCTCTATCTCTGTGTTGGGTTGATTTAAATTTGCAAATGTCCTCCTGTTTGGGGGGAATGATTGTAGCTCATAACTCTCAATATTTTCCATTGTATGTATTTTTATTTAAATGTTAATCTCTATGATTGCAGTTGTTGTGGCTCCAGCAAAATCAACTAATTCTTTTTTTTCATTAGTGACCATCAATTCAATGTAATCTATTCTATTATGGCACACAGGAAAATATAATGTTGGGGATGGATTGTAGATGATTGGCTCCATAAATTCGGAATTAGGTTTGAATGTTGCAATGATGCCGGTTTGTTTGTGAGTGCCTATGCCATTTGATTTGGTGATCATACCCTCAGCCACATTACAGTGAATATTCAGAGTCTCTATGGCTAAGAATTTAGGTATATTCATAGCAGTGTGTTTGATGGCCGGTTCGAGTTTTGTGTTGTTCTCAAAGCCTAACAGCTCTCCTATAGTACCCAGATGCACTGTTTCTGTAGCAGATACAATCTCTACTCTGTGAGTGACAGAATTTTGACTTAATACTACACCTCTGGGTAATTGTGCATTTAGAGTGGATAGATTATATTGCCCTGGAGTGATGACAATTTTTTCATCACCAACTGCAATTGTATTGTTGTGGTGTGTAATATTGGGGATTAGGTACATGCCATAAAATGCCCTGAGAGCTATTGTTTTGGGATACACTATGTCATCATGTAATTTGAGTTTCAATATTGAATTTTGGCTGGTGAGATGGAATACCCCCATGATGTTTCAGATACCACAAGGCCTTTTGAAAATTTTCAATTGATGGTTTATTTATTTGAGACATATATCTGAGAACTGATAAACACAAATGTCCGCAATTAACATCTTTGAAATTTTGAACACGGGCATTATTGTAATAAAGATTAGCTGAATTTAGATATTTTACTAAATTTTCAGGTGGAACACCTCCAAATGAATCAAACACAAATGCCTCATCTTTTAAATATTTAAGATAACAGATCCAGTGAGTGCCCTGATTTTTGTACTTATCCAAATTAACAATTCCACACTCTTTGTTGAGTGGTTGTTCCGGTAAAGAATCAGACATGTACACACCTCTAAAATGTTTGATGCCCAGTGGCTTGATTAAAGCTTCAATATCTTGGTTTGTAAGCGGCTCTTGTTTTTTTTAAACTTATTCATGGCTCTCTTAACACCTTTGCCTTTTTTCTCCATGGCCAGGTTATGGCGCCTCTGCTCATCTAATTCTGCCCTATTCTTCTTGGCATCTATTACTGTTTTTGCTATGGCAGCTGATCCCCCAGCCAAGCTCCCAACAGCCCCGAGAGCAGCTAAGATGGCAGGGATGGTAAATATGAAACCCCCTACATGTGATTTTTTTCTTGATTGCTGTAATTTTTTTAATTGGGGGGTGCTAAGCAACAATTTCATACCATGTCCCTTTGCAAGACAAGAGCTTTTTTTCTTGCGCTGCTTTTTGGTCAAAAGACTGTCAATAGTTTTAAGAGATTTGAGACCTGCATAAGGTATTTGATACATAACACCCTTGGCCTTCATTGTAGGTTTATTATATATATATTCACAACCCCCACCCCAGTTTTTGTTTGGTGCTCATAGCTATGGTGGTTCCCAATGCTGCTATTTTCTCACTCAAAGAAGCATCTTTGCTTACAAATCTACCAAATGCAGCCTCTTCTAATTTCTTGTCTGCAACATGTCTCTTGTCAAGGTCGGTATGTGTGTTGTATGCTATGTCATGGTCTCTACAAGCAGCATCTAGGGGATTAACACCAGGATCCCCTCTGTTTAATCTATGGTCCAATTTTGTACCGGGACCACAATACTGATAGCCTGGAATATGTAGTTCAAATGGCAGCTTGTTTATAATGTCATTAACCAGGCCCCGACCCTCAGAAATATTCCAAAATTTAGGTGGTAGAGTATTAATAATTTTTATAAGATATCCAATCCCCTTAGGGTCATTCACTATAAAATTAGACAATTTTGTGCTTATCATGTCCATAATTCCAACCTTTTCATTGTAAAAATTGTGGTTGCCAGCATTTTCCTCCCCAGCTATCACCAGCAACCTATCTACAAGTTTCCTGACATCATCAACCCAGACAAATTCTTTAGGCAGGGTGTTGTATTGTTTGATTCCACTGCCAGTCTTGATCTGTGACCATATGGGCTTGATTAAATTATTGTATTTTGCTCCACTGCTCGACTTGACTCTTTTTTGTGTGGGATCATTGTTCTGGTATAGAGCATCTGATTTTATTAATATTTCTTTGTAATGCTCATAATCTTGATCTGTATAGCTGCCAGGCCTTTTCCTAGTCATCAGTTCCCACAATCCAGGTGTTCCGGGGTACTTAACAAAACCACCTTTTTCTCCGAGACGAGATTCTGAATAAACAATCAGATCATCTCCCATAAAAGTTACTCTGAAATTACCAATTCTGTGTATGATACTGCCATCAAGCTCTGTGTCGGCATATAAGCCAAACACCTCATCTTTGTTGTCTTTAGGTGTGGTTAAATATTTTTGAGCAAGAAGACCCAATTCAATAGGATCCTGAGTAGCTTCAATTCTTCGAGGGGCAACAGGACTAGGTGTATGAATGCTGGAAAGTGGGGTGAATGGATAATCTAATATGTTCCTTGCAGCTACAGGCACAAGCTCCGTGATCAAATCTTGATTTTGCTCTGTAACAGTTTTGATATTCTTACCTAAATTATTAATAGCATCAATGACAGGCTGTTCTGTTTGTTTGTGTTTTTCATAAATTCCCCGGTTCTCTGATTTCCATCCCTTAAATCTTTTTACAAGATAATCTCTTAACTTAAGATCATCAATGACTGGTCGTTTCATGGTTGTTTATTTATGTCTCAACGTCTAGAAAATCGTTGATTTTATTTCTGTATTTGCCACTATTGGGTTTTCTTGTCATATCAATAGTGACAAACCCATAACTGTCCTGGCTCCAGCACCTGCTGCAAAACTTGGAAAAATCATTGTAGCTCAAGTCCCCACCTACATATTCATCGTGTATGTGTTTGAGGTTGGTATGATCCTGATGAAACACACATATAAAATTGCTGTTGTCCCGGATCAGCTGCTTCGGTATTTTAGAAAAAGTCTGTGCCAGGTAGAAGCAGTCAATGTTCTTGTGTCGGCCCTGTGTAAAGAAATTTCTAACCTTGTTTTGATTATCCAGTATAATGTCATCAAACACAACAACAGAATTATCGAGACATTCATGAAGTGGCTTAACATCTGGTTCAAAAGTGGCTATATCCAGTCCATCATATAGCTTCATCAGCTGCTGATATTTTAATTGTTCCAAGCTCTTAGAGAAGACATACAAGTGCCTGTTTTTCCAGTCTAACCAGTTGGGTGCCAATAAAAAATTATCAACCATTAGTGTAGTTTTACCACAAGCAGATGGCCCAACAATAAGACACCTAATATTATCAGGCAGCAGCACTCCATTTATCTTATTCTGCTGTTCAGGTTCTGGCAGCCTTTTTATAACATCCCAGGTGCTCATATTATTACTTTGTCTGCATCGATCCAGCTGTTTTCCGGATGACCCAGCCATTTGACAAATAACTTGTTGCCTTTTCTGCGGATGATTTTTTCTATGAGATATGTGTCAGGCTGTTTAGTTTTGCTGAGTTCTTGTTCATAGAACCTACCTTTGAGAATTTCTCCTCGATGATCTTTTATTATATATGTGTTAAGGGTCCCAAGTTTAACTTGAACCACTGTAAATAATTCGGTGCTCCAGTTTCTCGTAAAGCCTCTCTTGAATAAGTGCTTATATTTGCTGATTCTTACTTGATCCCCAATCTTGTATTTGGCCCTTCTTGTTGTTGGCTGGTATCTAGGATAATAAACAGTCCTGATCAAATTTTGCTCATCAGATGAGCTTATTACTTCAGAGGGTTTCATGTTGATTGTGGAATGGACAGAATTGTTATATTTATGTAGAAGTTCTGGAAGAATATTAATCCATTTATAATTACCTTGAAGTGTAAATTGTTTATACATAAGATTTTTTAAGGTTCTGTTGAATCTCTCTACAATTGAGGCCTTGAGGTCACTGTAACTCGAGTAATGTTTTATTGCCTGGCTTTTAATAAATTGTTGAAACACTGAATTATAAAATTCTTTGCCATTATCTGTTTGCAAATAGCGCGGGGATCTTCCTGAATGATTGATGATTGTCCTGAGGGCTTCTGTAACACATGTTCCAGTCTTAGATTTGAGTGGCACAGCCCAGGCAAATTTTGAAAATGTATCTATTACAGTGAGTAGATACTTGTAGCCCTTGTTGATTTTGTCTAAGTTTTTCAACTGCCCACTTGCCATTTCAATCAAGTCGCTCTGCCATAAATCATCTATGCCCTTTGTGACTACTGGGAGTCTCTTAAAATTATGTCTGGCCTGTCTGTGTAATTCATCAACAATAATTTGTCTAGACATAATATGTAAACAAGAATATTGCAACTATGGGGTGTTCAGCAGCTGATACTGCAGGATTTTCTAAATATAATTTGTCCCCTATCTGTATTTTAAATTCCAAAGTGCCATCATCTTCAGTATAGGCTGTTTCTAATGTATTGGGGTCTGTAAAATCCTCCAATTCTACACTGCTGATTTTTGGTTTGTTGTCAGCATTTGTTATTGATAAGGTGGGGTAGTGGTGTGCCTGTGGTTGATGCCAATATTTGATCTTGATTGGTCTCAATGTGCCTCCAACAAAAAACTGGTAATAAAATTGTGCAGGGGACAGCATATATATTTTGCCTCCTGGTGTAAATGGTGAATCATATTCTTTGTTGGGGATGCTGTACAATTCAAGAATTACTGTATGTTTTGGATTCTCGATTATGCCTGTTATTTCCTTTTCTGCTGTAAGCAATCTGCTTGTTACAGATTCAAGGTGCTCATTGATGGTCCTAACAACATCATCATGGCCTGGCTTTATTTTTATGTCCACAGCAAGTCTCTTGTATTGTTGCACAATCTCTTGAAGCTGGGTGGCAAAAACAGACAGGGCATTTGCTTGATTGGATTCCATGGTCCCTAGCTGTTGCTTGATATTAGCTACAATTTGTTGCAAATTTTCAACAACTGCCAATTTTGAATTTTGAGCAGTAAGATCATGGACCTGTCTTCTGATATCCTCAAACAGGGCATGCAGTTCATTAATATGTTGATTTGTTGGTAGAGTGGCCACTGTCTGAGTGAGTTGTTTGATCTCTGCTTGGATATTCTTGATATCTTCTGATTTCAATATGCGATTCACTGCCCTCTTAATATTTTTAAGTTCCTGTGATGTGGGAAGATTTGAAACAGTATTCTGCAAAAATTCAAGTGCCAATTTTACATTGTTTAATTCAGAAGCATCAGCCACATTTTGCATAGCATTTTGGAGCAGGGCTATATCTGCCTGAGAGGGTGTTGATTGTTGTAAAATTTCAAGTTTTGTTTGGATATCATCTATCAAGTGATGAAAATGAGATAGTTCAGATTCAGTGTTGAGGTTTTCAAGCTTTGTGATCTGTTGCTGGACACTGACAAGGGTATCTACAATCCCAGGCAGGCGAGATTCTAGTACATTTGCCAAATCATTTTGCACTGCTGCTATTGTACCTTCAAGATGGGTTATGGTACTTTGAATTTTTCCAAAATCTTCATATGTTTCAAGTTGCAGCTTAATATTTGCTACACTCCGAGTTATTGCATTCAAAGCATCAGAAGATGGCAAATTGTTCATAAAATTTTCAAGTGTCTCAATTTTTTCTTTAACCTCGGCTATGGCATTGTGCAGAGGATCCAGATTAGGTATCTGGAGTGACTGAATCTGTTCTTTTAGAGTGGAAATCACTAGATCAAAATCTTCTTGTGATTTTATGCTTTTGACAATTGTTTGGAGCTGTGTCTGGACATTATTTATTTGTTCTTCCAATTGCTGTTTCAATTGCTCAGAGTTGGTGGCCTGGGTCTTAAATTTTGCTTGAAGAGCTGCTACAGCTTCTTCCAAACTTTGAAAATTATCTAATGTGGCCAAATCAGTATATTTCTGAAGCAACAATTTGAGTTCTGAGTCAATTTTAAGAAGAGGGTCCATGCATTGTGATTGCAAATTTGTAATTTCTAATTGAAGACTGGCATTGAGCGTGGTTTGCAAAGCTTGCAAATCACTTCTTAATTTCTTGACTCTGACATCAAGCATCAGAATCTCATCACTGTGATCTTCATGTCTTGTATGGCCAAATATATCATTAGGCATTTTGTTTTACTGGTTATTTATTATAGAGTATCTGATTCTTAATTCTATAAAAAAGGGTATAAGCTTGTCATAAGATCCAGGGACCTCAATATATAAGCAGTCACCAGCAGAAACAGTATATACAGTGCCAGAAACCATGTTTGAGTGCTTAATTCTGTAAATATTTCTCCCTACTGAAATCTTGACATCACCCTCAGGGGTTGTAATAAATTGTAATTGCCCACCTACAGGTAATTGGTAATGATTTAAATTATTGTTAAATATGTACAATGTTTTGCCTGTTTCTTCATCATTATCTGTAAGTATGCTGTTCAGATGAATAATTAACAAGCCACTCAGTTTAGACATTACAGATTGTAAATCAGGAGAGGGTTGTGGTGTCGGCAGGTCCATAATAGCTTGTTTTTTGAACCCAAATAAGTTCATAGGCATGTTTATTTATTTCAAATCATGCTCTGGAATTGGGCATTGTTTCCCACTTTTCAAATCACAATGCCCCCAAGGTAAAGTATGTGTGCCACATGACAAAATGCATCTCTTATCATCATGTGGGTCCAGGGCCACTTTTCTTACAACATTTGAAGTCAACAAGTGATCCTCACTCTGAATTCTATTTTCTGATGTTCTGATTGAACTCTGTGATTTGATGCAATTTTTGTAATCTTCAAATACAAGCTCTTTTTCAACAGTTACTCTGCCAATGCCCTTGGCCTTTTTGGCAACAGCACCACTACATGTTTCAAAACTGTACATCTTGGCTCTTAACCCAGCAAATTCCACAATAACATCACCAAGTGTCTCATCTTTTAACTTGCCAGGCATCTTTTTGTTGTGGTGTTGTTGAATTCTCGTATGTTCACTGGTATCAAAGTATTGAAACAATTCAGGCTGTGACATATCTTGATAAACATCTTCTGTTTGAATTTCAAGAATAAAACTATCCGTGTCCATGTACAATAATTTTACACGATCACCGTAAAAAGGTTTCAGCACATCATAATACAATATTAACATATGTAATTTGGACAATTCCAATATCACAGCCCCTACATAAATAGGTTTATCAAACTTGATCTTTGTTTTCATCATGTTGAAAAGTGCCATGTACTCATCATAAATTCTTCTGTAATTGAAGTTGGGCTTTGCAACCAATTTTTTGCTCCGGCTGGGGTCAGTAATTATTTTAACATCGGTATGTTTCCTGACATTTTCAATTGTTTTGCCATACACTGAATTCACCATCAATTTAAACAAGCCCTTATCAAATTCGCTCTTTGCAGATGTTCGAAGCTCCGTATTTGTATCAATGTATGGTTTCAACCATCTTGAGTGCCTGAACCTCAAGACTTTGCCAACTTTGGTCACTTGGACACCATGTTTCATCAGGAATTGGAGGTTTTTATAATATATGACATAACCCTGTTTCGGCTCCAGCGTCGTCATGAGCTTCTTCTGTTTAGAGCCAGGTGAGCACTGAACCTCGGGAATTGGGGGCAGATCAGAAAATTTGTTGTGTAAATGATCAGGAATTGTCAGATCAGTCTCTAAGAAGAGGCCATACTCACTGTCATCAAAATCCTTAAGATCTTCAATATTGAAATCTTCGACCCACTCAAGCTCTGCATATGGCAATTTATCCATCATAGCGTGACCATAGAGGTTGTTTGCATCTCCATACAGTATATAATTTGATGGCCGTGTTGGATCATAATCAGGCATGTATTTGTTATTTGCTCTGGCATATCTCTGGGAACATTGCACCATCCCCCCTCTTATACATTCCTCCATAAACAGATACTTTTCTTGATCGTGGATCAGATCCAATGGCTTTTTGGTGTTGAAAAACATTGCAGCCCATGCTAGGCCCGGGGCACTGTAAAAATACACTGGGTCCAGTCCATAATTTTGCATAGAAGATTTTCTGAATATCTGTATTATATCAGCTAAGAGGGTGACATCAAGTTTCAAATAAGCCATGTGATAATCACCAAATGTCTGGCAATTTAAATTGTCCCACATCAACTGGGCATGGTGATAATCTTCATCACTGATTCCAGATCCTCTGATTTTGCTGTAAAATGCTTCTTGTGGTGGCAGGGAACACTCATCAAATTTAGAAGAATCTGTGACATAGTCGTATGGATATACACCCTTCCGCCTAATTAATTTCAGGTCCTGATTTGGAAACAATGCACGTGTGATTTTTAAGTCATCATCAGATAATTGAGAGGCCAGTGTATCCAGGCTAGCAGGTAAAAATCTGTAAGAATCAAGAAATCTTAATTGAATAGGAACACCATCAACTTTAATTATCTTGCTAATAGATATATATTTTTCATCATTTTCAGCTAAAATATTTAAATTCTGCTTCTCAAACCCCTCGTACTTGATCAGATGATGGAAATCATAATTGGATGCTCCATGGCAAAATATGGGGATAAATCTTGGTCTCTTGATCTTAATATTACAGCTATTACACAGGGCCATTAAGAATTTACCATCTGTATGAGAATGGTGTTTCACCTTGATATTTGTATCTGAAAATTCAGAATCACATACCGGGCATTTTTCTGCATTGTTGAAATCCTCAATCTGTTCCTCTGTTAAAGGCAACATAGGCTTTGATTTTAATAAGATGTTAGATGCTATGTCACGACACATATTTTCCATTCTATGTGCAAATTCTTTGATGGCATCTTCTCCCATGTATGAATCTATTTTAATAACAACACCGTCCCGTATAACCACATAACAAAAGCTGGATGGTTCATGTTGCTGGTATGGTGTACTTGATGATTCTTCTGGATCTGGGCTACAGAATGCAATAGGTTTGAGGTTCGATTCGAAATCACAGACAATATATACTGGGTGTTCCAACAGGGCTTCATACTTTTTGAATTTGCAATTTTCACCTGGATTGGGCATCACCATATGAACAGGTTTATGGTTGCCACAGTATTTCAGATGCTCTTTTAACTTGTTTTTTGCAATTTCTGCATTCTCTTCCCGAACCCCCTTCACCATTTTTTGACCATCAAATACAGTCAAACATCTTCTGCACAACTTGAATATTGTATGAGTTTTGTCTAGTTGTTTTCTGACTAAAGCTTCAAGACTGTGTATCAGAGTGTAATGATATGTGCCATCCCCTTCAATTAAGAGCAGATCAATCGGAATTGCAGATTCATCATCAAGTGTACTGATTCTGAGAGGTTCTATCAAAGAATTGCCACGTCCAGTAGAACAAATAAAAACATTAATAGATAATTGTTTGCCATTGATGTGCCTGGCCCTTTTTTCAAATTTATCAATATTCTGAACTGACATTGGATATTCTAAACCCTTCATTGCATCGTCAAAAATATGTTCATGCTGTTTGTAATAACTTATTCTCTCAGGATGCCTTGAAACTAGAAACAAAGCAGCTAATATACACCACAGAAAACATTTCTGGTCGGTATTTTCTATATTAACCACGGCTCTTCTGTTTTTAATATTGGCAGGTAAAGGCAGATAAGTGGATCCTTGTAATGGAGTGAATTCAGAAATATTAACATATAACTTGTGTGATGAACCGCATAGGCTCCATCCGGACTCTTTTGCCGCAAATTCAGAGTGTTTGATATTTAATTGATCAATCAACCTGCTTATTATTTTGTCTGAATTTGCATTTGAATATACCGGTACAGTTTCTGTTATGTGGGGCTGTGTAAATTTTGTGCCATTTGGTTTCTTATATTGTACAAACAATTTGAGGGATAGCTTATAAGAGCCATTTTGTGCATTAAGAATTGCCTGCAGATCAGAATTTATACTGTTCAAGAAATTCTCAATGCCGCATCTTAGCTCTGATACAAACTGGTAATCCTTAAGTTGGGTATTAAAACTGCTACGGGTAGGTTCATGGCGTGGCTGTTTTGCTGCTCTGGCATTAACAGGTGCTTCGTGCCTTCTTTTCAGACCAGATGTAGATGGTTGAGAGGGCAATGCAGAGCAAGTATCTTTATGTTTATATGTGAAATATTCCATGTTGTATTTTCTATTGCATTTGGGGCAAATTTTTGTGGGAGTTCTGCTTTTGTCTGGATTACAAATTTTTTGATGCTTGGCCCAATTGGGGCTGGATATATTCTTATTGCATTGATTACAATATTTTTGATTCGGCATTTTTGTTGTTGTTTATTATATACAATTTCCTGGGTTTCAATTCAAAACTTTATACTGAATAAAAATATCAGTTGGGGTTCAGCACTGTACTTTGTGTGTGTGTATGTATATATGCGTGTATACACTTAATATTTTTTGGCTTTGGTATTTATATACAATTTCTTGGGATTCAATTCAAAACTTTATGCTGGATCAGTTGGGGTTCAGCACTGTGCTTTGTGTGTGTGTGTATGTGTGTATGTGTATTAATAGTTTTGGCTTTGGTATTTATATACAATTTCTTGGGGTTCAAATTCAAAACTCTATGCTGGATCAGTTGAGTTCAGCACTGTGCTTTGTATGTATATGTATATATGACCTTACTTGGATTATTCCGCCAAATTATATGCTTCAAGTCTCCTATACTTTGGTGGAGCAGTGGGTTCCACTGCCAATCCAGCAATGGTGAAGAATCTGCACTGTACCCTAGCTTTTATAGTTTTACAGAGCCAATAGAAACACTGTAGGGGTATATTCAGAAACATGAGCTATTCTCTAACATTTTTGCCGAAGTACTTTCTTCTGAGTGTATCCCGTTTTTCTGCTGAGCGTACATGCAATCCCGACCGCAGCGCCTCCACGCTTAGGGGAGCGGAATTGTCTGGAACTAATTTGTAAAGGATCGCTGCTCCAAATATTGATCGACACGCCGGTGCTGGGCTCGAAATGAACTGATCGCTGTGCAGAAAGTATCGATCCCACCGCTTTGGGGCCGTCATGCGCACATATTGTTCAAGTATTGATCTTATATTTTCTCGGGGCTTGATTTTATATATGAACAGATTACAACAAATAAATTGAATATAACAAATGCAAAATATCCTAGTTTCTATTCAATCCTTTTATGTGAATTGAAGAAACCAACAATTCACATATCCCCATACCGCCATATGCTTGTCCTATTATTTCACTAATAGGCAATGTTCTCGAAGAGTCCTAATAGGCAATGTTCTCGAAGAGGCCTAATAGAACAAGATACAGCGGTATGAGAAATATGTGAATTGAAAATATTTTAGTAATATACGACGTCTAAGAAAAGGAATATTCAGCTCCAAAGTACTTTGTCTAATGCTTGCTACCATTTCCCTATTACTGGCAAAAGAAGTTAAAAATGTTGACATAATGAAAAAAATGGACTTGTTCCCAAGTATTCACCGAGTTCAGGCATTTGCACATAGATGGGTCTGTTGTCACGGAGCAATTCTAGAAGAATTACATTGTCTTAATATTAGATATGTAAATTGAGCCTGGTGGCCAATTGAACTTAAACCAGAAATAAATATGTATGTGTGTGTGTGTGTGTATGTGTGTGTGTATGTGTGTGGATGGCCAGTTTTAAGTGTGGCCACAAGAGGGGCATATTTTTAACAAATTTATGGATAACAATCTCACAAAAGTGCCTTTTGTGAGTATAAACAAATCAATCTGAGAGGGTCATACTTTCTGAGGAAATTCCCGAGGGCATTTTCACAAAAATCTTAGATTAGACAAGATTCCACACTTGAACAAAAAGCTCATATGCTCATGTTAAGCTTGTTTTAAGTATAGCAAATCTGCTGGAGAGGGGTTCATACTTTCTCGGGTTTATAGTACCGTAAATACAACTACTAAGAGGGTGTGTAGATGATCGGTTCCATGAATTCGGAACTGGGTTTGAACGTGGCTATGATTCCCGTCTGCTTGTGACTTCCTAACAACCCGTCCGAGGATTTCGTGATCATGCCTTCCGCCACGTTACATCTAACGTTCAAAGTTTCTATGGCCAAGAATTTAGGAATATTGGTTGCTACGTGCTTTATGCCAGCTTCGAGTTTTGGGTGATTGTTCTCGAAACCTAAAAGTTCTCCTACGGTGCCCAGGTCCACGGTCTCCGTCGCGGACACGATTTCCACACTGTGCGTGACCGAATTTTGAGAAAGGTACGTGTCTTTGGGTAATTGAACTTGCAAAGTAGAAAGATTGTATTGACCTGGCGTGACGACGATATGTTCGCTCCCGACGCTAATTTTTTTTTTTTGTGCTGCGTGACGTTAGGTATGAGGTACATGCTGTAGAATGCACGCAGAGCTATGGATTTAGGATAGACGATGTCGTCGTGCAGCGTGAGTTTCAAGATCGAAGATTCTCTCGTGAGATGGAACACTCCCATCGTGATGCTTGAGGTTTCACAATGCTTTCTGGAAATCTTCGATCGTAGGGTTATTTATTTTAGAGAGAAACGCGAGCATGGAGAGGCAGAGATGACCGCATTTTACGTCTCCGAAATTTTGAATGCGTTCGTCGTTGTAGTATATAGGATTGTTCGTTTTCAGATAATGAACAAAATTTGTAGGTGGAACACCTCCAAAAGAATCGAAAACGAATGCTTTATCATTTTTGTGGTAACATATCCAATGCGTGCCTGGATTTTCTTGACTGTCCAAGTTGACTACGCAACATTCTCTATTTTTAACGGTTGAAGGTAACGAGTCAGTAGTGTGATTTGTGATAATATAAACCCGAGAAAGTATGAGCCCCCCTCAGGCAGATTTGGCTACACTTAAAACTAACTCAAGATGTGCATATGAGATTATTGCCCACGTGTGGTACTCTGTCTAACCCAAGATTTTTGTAAAAATGTCCTCGGGAATTTCCCGTGAAAGTATGAGCCCCCTCAGATTGATTTGCCTACACTTACAAAGCCACATCTGTGAGATTGTTGTCCATAAGCTTGTCAAAAATATGCCCCTCTTGATATTGTTTTTGCCACACGTAAAACTAAGCCAAAAATGCTCATAAAAGCTTATTGCCTCTAGTGTAATACTTGACAATCAGTTCAGAGTATTAATATGTTAACCCGAATATTTCAATTGGGCACCAGGCTCAACTTGCATATCTAGTACAAAAACAATGTAATATGCAGAAGCCTTCTAGAATTGCTCTGTGACTCTCTCATTTCTTACATCATAAACATATGATTTTTCACCTATAAGAATAACACTACATATAGTGTCATCAGGGAGTGTATCATGGAATGCACAGATAATTTTAATGTTTGTCCTGTCATTAACCACAACTTGTTTTCTTTTCGAGGTGTTGATGACAAACATGGGTCTCTGTACTTTGAATTCATCTGGTGTGTAATACATGTCAGTATTGCCAGTAGTGACCCTTTTGTATGCTGTAAATGCCTCATATAATTTCAGAAAATCATCCTTGGACATGTTTAAATTATAATTTTCTCTAGGAAACACCTCATTTCTGCCATTTTTAAGATATATGTTCTTGATGTTGCAGTTATCAAATTTACTTGATTTTTTTCCTGATTATTGTGTCTTCCAGTCTGAAACAGTACCACCACAAAATCTGGCATGTCATATTGTATACTGGAGAATGAATTTGTAGCATCAAATTCATAATAACTACCAGTGGCAGGCTTCTGCACACATTGATATGTATAAAATTGTAAAGGCACCTGTGAATTTTTTAGAATATCTGCTTTGTATTTAAGAGCATAACTGGCTTCATATTCAACAACAGGGATTCTTAGCTCCATAGTCAGAATAAGGCACTTGCCCTCATCAGGTAGGGTATTAGGCAGAGCTTCCCCTGTAGAGTTTAATGTACTATACCTCATCAAAGAATTATTATCATTGGCAGCTCTTCTAAATGTAATTCTTAAACCACCCTTCCACATAATATCTTTGTAATCTGAGAAGAATCCTGGCAACAGGCGCATAGGGAACAGCACTGTGTGGCTTTTAGATATAATTTTATCACCAGCCTCAAATCCACCTATTTTGTAGTATGAAGCCTCTGTTTTGGATAATTTTAGTGTGGCCAAAGCTGTAGAGGTAATGCCGGGGTAATCTACTCTGTTTATAACAACACCATGTTTTCTGATCTCAATTTCAGAGAACAGATGTGGCACAAAATTGTCTACCAATCTTATATTTGAAATTTGCAGGATAATCTGTACCATCGAGCTTTACAACATCAAATTTGATGTATAGATCTGCTCTGTGGGGGTGTATAAAGCCATCCCCTACATCAAGATCAACCTCAATCTCTGTGTTGGCTTGATTTAAATTTGCAAAGGTCATCCTGTTTGGAGGGAATGATTGTAGCTCATAACTCTCAATATTTTCCATTTTTTGTATGTATTTTTATTTAAATATTAATTTCTATGATAGCAGTTGTTGTGGCTCCAGCAAAATCAACTAATTCTTCTTTTTCATTAGTGACCATCAACTCAATGTAATCTATTCTGTTATGGCACACAGGACAATATAATGTTGGTGATGGAGTGTAGATGATCGGCTCCATGAATTCAGAGTTAGGTTTGAATGTTCCAATGATGCCAGTTTGTTTGTGAGTGCCAATGCCATTTGATTTGGTGATCATACCCTCGGCCACATTACAGTGAATATTTAGAGTCTCTATGGCTAAGAATTTAGGTATATTAATAGCAGTGTGTTTGATGGCTGGCTCAAGTTTTGTGTTGATCTCAAAGCCTAACAGCTCTCCTATAGTATCCAGATCCACTGTTTCTGTAGCAGATACAATCTCTACTCTGTGAGTGACAGAATTTTGAGTTAATACTATACCTCTGGGTAACTGAGCATTTAAAGTAGATAGATTATATTGCCCAGGAGTGATGACAATTTTTTGATCCCCAACTGCAATTGTGTTGTTGTGGTGTGTAATATTGGGGGTCAAGTACATGCCATAAAATTCTCTGAGAGCTATTGTTTTGGGATACACTATATCATCATGTAATCTAAGTTTCAATATTGAATTTTGGCTGGTGAGATGGAATACTCCCATGATGCTTCAATTACCACAGGGCCTTTTGAAAATCTTCAATTGATGGTTTATTTATTTGAGACACATATCTATGAACAGATAAACACAGATGTCCACAATTAACATATTTGAAATTTTGGACACGGGCATTATTGTAATAAAGATTAGTTGATTTTAGATATTTTACTAAATTTTCAGGTGGAACACCGCCAAATGAATCAAACACAAATGCCTCATTGTTTAAATATTTAAGATAACAAATCCAGTGAGTGCCCTGATTTTTGTACTTATCCAAATTAACTATGCCACACTCTTTGTTGAGTGGCTGTTCTGGTAAAGAATCAGACATGTACACACCTATAAAATTGTTGATGCCCAGTGGCTTGATTTAAGCTTCAATATCTTGGTTTGTAAGCGGATCTTGTTTTTTTTAAACTTTTTCATGGCTCGCTTAAGATATTTGCCTTGTTTCTCCATAGCTAGATTATGGCGCTTCGATTCATCTAATTCTGCCTTATTCTTCTTGGCATCTTTTTACTGTTTTTGCTATGGCAGCTGATCCCCCAGCCAAGCTCCCCACAGACCCCAAAGCTGCTAAGATGGCCGGGATAGTAAATAAGAAGCCACCCACATGTGATGTTTTCCTGGATTGCTGTAATTTTTTTAATTGGAGGTACTAAGTAATAATTTCATACCAAGGCCCTTGGCAAGAAAATATTTTTTTTTCTTGCGCTGCTTTTTGGTTAAAAGACTATCAATAGTTTTAAGAGATTTAAGACCTGCATAAGGTATCTGATACAGAACACCCTTGGCTTTCATCCTAGGTTTATTATATATATTCACAGCCCCCAACCCAGTTTTTGTTTGGTGTTCATAGCTATGGTGGTCCCCAATGCTGCTATTCTCTCACTTAAAGAAGCATCTTTGCTTACAAATCTACCAAATGCAGCCTCTTCTAATTTCTTGTCTGCAACATGTCGCCTATCAAGATCAGAATGTGTGTTGTATGCTATGTCATGGTCTCTACAAGCAGCATATAGAGGATTAACACCAGGATCACCTCTGTTTAATCTTGGTCCAATTTTGTACCGGGACCACAATACTGATAGCCTGGAATGTGTAGTTCAAATGGCAGCTTGTTTATGATGTCATTAACCAGCCCCCGACCTCAGAGATATTCCAAAATTTAGGTGGCAGATTATTAGTAATTTTTATAAGATATCCAATCCCCTTAGTGTCATTCACTATAAAATTAGACAATTTTGTGCTTATCATGTCCATAATTCCAAGCTTTTCATTGTGAAAATTGTGGTTGCCAGCATTTTCTTCCCCAGCTATCACCAGCAACCTATCTACAAGTTTCGTGACATCATCAACCCACACAAATTCTTTAGGCAGGGTGTTGTATTGTTTGATTCCACTACCTGTCTTGATCTGTGACCATATGGGTTTCATTAAGTTGTGTTGCTTGTATTGTTCATAGATTCCTTGGTTCTCTGATTTCCATCCCTTAAATCTTTTTACAAGATAATCTCTTAATTTAATATCATCAATAATTGGCCTTTTCATGGTTATTTATATATGTTTCAATGTCTAGAAAATTGTTAATTTTATTTCTGTATTTGCCACTATTAGGTTTCCTTGTCATATCAATTGTGACAAACCCATAGCTGTCCTGGTTCCAGCACCTACTGCAAAACTTGGAAAAATCATTGTAGCTCAAGTCCCCACCTACATATTCATCATGTATGTGTTTGAAGTTGGTATGATCTTGATGAAACACACATATAAAATTGCTGTTGTCTCGGATCAGCTGCTTCGGTATTTTAGAAAAAGTCTGTGCCAGGTAGAAGCAATCTATGTTTTTGTGTCGGCCCTGTGTAAAAAAATTTCTAACCTTGTTTTGATTATCCAGTATAATGTCATCAAACACAACAACAGAATTATCGAGACATTCATGGGGTGGCTTAACATCTGGTTCAAAAGTGGCTGTATCCAGTCCATCATATAGCTTCATAAGCTGCTGATATTTTAATTGTTCCAAGCTCTTACAGAAGACATACAAGTGCCTGTTTTTCCAGTCTAGCCAGTTGGGTGCCAATAAAAAATTATCAATCATTAGTGTAGTTTTACCACAAGCCGATGGCCCAACAATAAGACATCTAATATTATCAGGCAGCAGCATTCCATTTCTCTTAATCTGCTGTTCAGGATCTGGTAGTCTCTTTATAACATCCCAGGTGTTCATAGTATCACTTTGTCTGCCTCGATCCAGCTGTGTTCTGGGAGACCTAGCCATTTGAAAAGTATCTTGTTGCCTTTTCTGCTGATGATTTTTTCTATGAGATATGTGTCAGGCTGCTTAGTTTTGCTGAGTTCTTCTTCATAAAACCTGCCTTTGAGAATTTCTCCTCGGTGATCTTTTATTATATATGTGTATCGGGTCCCAGGTTTAACTTGAACCACTGTAAATAATTCAGTGCTCCAGTTTCTGGTAAAGCCTCTTTTGAATAAGTGCTTATATTTGCTGATTCTTACTTGATCACCAATCTTGTATTTGGCTTTTCTTGTTGTTGGCTGGTATCTAGGATAATAAACAGTGCTGATCAATTTTTGCTCATCAGATGAAGTTACCTCAGAGGGCTTCATGTTGATTGTGGAATGGACCGAGTTGTTATATTTATGTAGAAGTTCTGGTAGAATACTGAGCCATTTATAATTACCTTGAAGTGTAAATTGTTTATACATATGATTTTTTAGGGTTTTGTTGAATCTCTCTACAATAGAGGCCTTGAGATCACTGTAACTCGAGTAATGTTCTATTGACTGGCTTTTAATAAATTGTTGGAACACAGAATTATAGAATTCTTTGCCATTATCTGTTTGCAAATAGGGCAGTGATCTTCCACTCTGATTGATGATTGTCATGAATGCTTCTGTAACACATTTTCCAGTCTTGAATTTGAGTGGCACAGCCCAGGCAAATTTTGAAAATGTATCTATGACAGTGAGTAGATACTTGTAGCCCTTGTTGATCTTGTCTAAGTTTTTCAGCTGTCCACTTGCCATCTCAACCAAGTCTCACTGCCATAAATAATCTATGCCCTTTGTAACCACTGGCAGTCTCTTATAATTATGTCTGGCTTGTCTGTGTAATTCATCAACAATAATTTGTCTATACATAGTATGTAAACAAGAATATTGTAAATATAGGGTGTTCAGCAGCTGATACTACAGGATTTTCTAAATACAGTTTGTCCCCTATTTGTATTTTAAATTCCAGAGAGCCATCATCTTCAGCATAAGATGTCTCTAATGTATTGGGGTCTGTAATATCCTCTAACTCTACACTGGTGATTTTTGGTATGTTTTCAGCTTTTGTTATTGATAAGGTAGGGTAGTGGTGTGCCTGTGGTTGTAGCCAATATTTGATCTTGATTGGTCTCAGTGTGCCACCAACAAAAAACTGGTAATAAAATTGTGCAGGGGACAGCATATATATTTTGCCACCTGGTGTAAATGGTGAATCATATTCTTTGTTGGGGATACTGTATAATTCAAGAATTACTGTGTGTTTAGGATTCTCGATTATACCAGTTATTTCTTTTTCTGCTGTAAGTAATCTATTTGTTACAGATTCAAGGTGCTCATTGATAGTCCTAACAACATCATCGTGGCTTGGCTTGATCTTTATGTCCACAACAAGTTTCTTGTATTGTTGCACAATTTCTTGTAGCTGGGTGGCAAAAGCAGACAAAGCATTTGCTTGGTTGGATTCCATGCTTCCTAGCAGTTGCTTGATGTTGGCTACAATTTGCTGTAAATTTTCAACAACTGCCAATTTTGAATTTTTGAGCAGTAAGATCATGGACTTGTCTTCTGATATCCTCAAACAGGGCATGCAGCTCATTAATATGTTGATTGGTTGGTAGAGTGGCCACTGTCTGAGTGAGATGTTTGATCTCTGCCTGGATATTCTTGATATCTTCTGATTTCAATATGCGATTCACAGCTCTCTTAATATTTTTAAGTTCCTGTGATGTAGGCAGATTTGATACAGTATTCTGCAAAGATTCAAGTGCCAATTTTACATTATTTAATTCAGAAGCATCAGCCACACTTTGCATAGCATCTTGAAGCAGGGCTATGTCTGCCTGAGTAGGAGTTGATTGTTGTAAAATTTCAAGTTTTGTTTGGATATCATCGATCAAGTGATGAAAATGAGATAGCTCAGATTCTGTGTTGAGGTTTTCAAGTTTTGTGATCTGTTGCTGGACACTGGCAAGGGTATCTACAATTCCAGGCAAGCGGGATTCTAGAGATTTTTGTACATTTGTCAAATCACTTTGTACTGCTGCTATTGTACCCTCAAGATGGGTTATGGTACTCTGAATTTCTCCAAAATCTTCATATGTTTCAAGTTGCAGCTTAATGTTGGCAACACACCGAGTTATAGCACTCAAAGCATCAGAAGATGGCAAGTTGTTCATAAAATTTTCAAGTGTCTCAATTTTTTCTTTAACCACGGCTATGGCATTTTTCAGGGGGTCCAGATTAGGTATCTGTAGTGATTGAATCTGTTCCTTTAGAGTGGAAATCACTAGATCAAAATCTTCTTGTGATTTTATGCTTTTGACAATTGTTTGGAGCTGTGTCTGGACATTATTAATCTGTTCTTCCAATTGTTTTTTCAATTGCTCAGAGTTGGTGGCCTGGGTCTTAAATTTGGCTTGAAGAGCTGCTACAGCCTCCTCTAAACTTTGAAAATTATCCAATGTGGCCAAGTCAGTATATTTTTGAAGCAGCAATTTGAGTTCTGAATCAATTTTAAGAAGAGGGTCCATGCATTGTGATTGTAAATTTGTAATTTCTAGTTGTAGACTGGCATTGAGTGTGGTTTGTAAAGCTTGTAAATCACTTCTTAATTTTTTGACTCTGACATCAAGCATCAGAATCTCATCACTGTGATCTTCATGCCTTGTATGGAAAAAAATATCATTAGGCATTTTGTTTTAGTGGTTATTTATTATTGAATATCTAATTCTTAATTCTATAAAAAAAGGTATAAGGTTGTCATAGGATCCTGGGACCTCAATATATAAACAATCACCAGCAGAAACAGTATATACAGTGCCAGAAACCATGTTTGAGTGCTTAATTCTATAAATATTTTTCCTATTGAAATCTTGACATTACCCTCGGGAGTTGTAATAAATTGTAATTGACCACCTACAGGTAATTGGTAATGATTTAAATTATTGTTAAATATGTACAATGTGTTACCTGTCTCATCATCAACATCTGTAAGTATGCTGTTCAGATGAATAATTAACAAACCACTTAGTTTAGATGTTATATCAGAAGGGTGCTGGTGTTGGCAGGTCCATATTAGCTTGTTTTTTGAACCTAAATAAGTTCATAGGCATGTTTATTTATTTGAAATCATGCTTTGTAATTGGTCATTGTTTGCCACTTTTCAAATCACAATGCCCCCATGGTAAAGTATGTATGCCACATGATAAAATGCATCTCTTATCAACATGTGTGTCCAGAGCCACTTTTCTTACAACATTTGTAGTCAACAAGTGATCTTCACTCTGAATTCTGCATTCTGATGTTCTGATTAAACTCTGGGTTTTGAGACAATTTTTGTAATCTTCAAATTCAAGCTCTTTGTCTACAGTTACTCTGCCAATGCCCTTGGCCTTTTTGCAACAACCACTACATGTTTCAAAGCTGTACATCTTGGCCCTTAACCCAGCAAATGCCACAATAACATCACCAAGTGTCTCATCTTTTAACTTGCAAGGCACCTTTTTGTTGTGGGGGTTAATCTTTGTATGTTCACAGGTATCAAAATATTTAAGCAATTCAGGCTGTGATATATCTTGATAAACATCTTCTGTCTGAATATCAAGGATGTTCATGAACATCAGTTTTACACAATCACAATAAAAAGGCTTGAGCACATCATAATAGAGCTTTAGCATGTGTAATTTGGCCAATTCTAATATCACCGCCCGTACATAAATAGGCTTATCAAACTTAATCTTTGTTTTTTTCATGTTGAAGAGTGCCATATGCTCATCATAAATTCTTCTATAATTGAAATTAGGCTTTGCAATCAATTTTTTGCTCCGGCTGGGGTCAGTAATTAATTTAACATCAGTATGTTTTCTGACATTTTCTATGGTTTTGCCATACACTGAATTTACCATCAATTTAAACAGGGTCTTATCAAATTTGCTTACTGCAGATGTTCGAAGCTCTGTGTTTGTATCAATATATGGCTTCAACCATCTTGAGTGCCTGAACCTCTAAACTTTGCCAACTTTGGTCACTTGAAAACCATGTTTCATCAGGAACTGGAGGTTTTTATAATATATGACGTAACCCTTTTTTGGCTCTAGAGTCATCATGAGCTTCTTCTGTTTAGAGCCAGGTGAACACTTAACCTCAGGAATTGGGGGCAGATCAGAAAATGTGTTGTGTAAATTATCAGGAATTGTCAGATCAACCTCTAAGAATAGACCATAGTCACTGTCATCAAAATCTTTAAGATCTTCAATATTGAAATCTTCAACCCACTCAAGCCCTGCATATGGCAGTTTATCCATCGTAGCATAACCATACAGGCTATTGGCATCCACATACAGTATATAATTTGATGGCAGTGCTGGATCATAATCATTAATATACTTGTTATTTGCTCTGACATATCTCTGAGAACATTGCACCATGCCTCCTCTTATACATTGTTCCATAAACAGATACATGTCTTGATCCTGGATCAGATCCAATTGCATTTTAGTGTTTAAAAACATTGCAGACTATGCTAGGCCTGTTGCACTGTAAAAATACATTGGATCTAGCTTATAATTATCCATGGAAGATTTTCTAAATGCCTGAAGTATATCAGCTAAGAGAGTGACATCAAGTTTTAAATATGCCTTGTGATAATCACAAAATATCTGGCATTTTAAATTGTTACACATCAACTGGGCATGGTGATAATATTCATCAGAAATTCCAGATGTTCTGAGTTTGCTGTAGAACTCTTATTTTGGTGGCAGAGAACACTCATCAAATTTAGAAAAACCTGTAACATAGTCATATGGGTATACACCCTTCCGCCTAATTAATTTCAGGTCCTGATTTGGAAACAAAGAACATGTGATTTTGAATTGATCATCAGATAATTGACTGGCCAGTGTAGCCAGGCTAGCAGACAGAATTCTGTAGGAATCAAGAAATCTTAAGTGAATGGGAACACAATTAACTTTAATTATCTTGCTAATAGCAATATATTTCTCATAATTTTCTGCTAAAATATTTAAATTCTGCGTGTCAAACCCCTCGTACCTGATCATATGATGGAAATCATAATTAGATGCACCATGGCAAAATATAGGGACAAATTTTGGTCTCTGGATCTTAATATTACAGCTATTACACAGGGCCATTTTGAATTTACCATCTGTATGAGAATGGTGTTCCACCTTGATATTTGTATCTGAAAATTCAGAATCACATACCGGTCATTTTTCTGCATTATTGAAATCTTCAATCTGATCCTCTGTTAAAGGCATCATGGGTTTTGATTTTTTCTATATACGTCGAAACGTTTGTGAAACGTCGAATTCTCAGCCTATACGTTCGGTTCTCGCAGTTTTCTTGCCGTCACCCGCTTGAGACTATCAACTTTTCTAACACTCACTTTTTGTTTGTAATGGTTATTTTATATATGCTTGTCAGATGCTTGAAAAAAAAGAACGTTTTTTTTTAAAATTTTATTTTTCAGATTCTCACGACCGTTTTTATTTTTTATTTTTTTCATCTTGTTGCAAATCTGAAATTTTCATCTTGTTAGCCTCTGAGACGTCTAGATAGACGTTTATTTTATTCCTATACTTTCCATGGTTTGCTTTTCGAGTCATGTCAATGGTCACGAATCCGAAATCACCTTGGTTCCAACAGTGGGAGCAGAATTTAGAAAATAGATTGTAATTCATTTCAGTCACTACGTAATCATCATGTGCGTGTTTTAAATTGGTGTGGTTTTGTCGAAACAAGCAAATAAAATTAGCATTATCGCGTAGCAGTTGTTTCGGAACCTTGGAAAAAGTTTGTGCCAGGTAGAAACAATCTAATCCTTTGTGACGACCTCGAGTGAAAAAATTACGAATTTCGTTTTGATTTTCCAGGATCATGTCGTCGAACACCACAACGGAATTCTCGAGACAATCGTCCAGTGGAATGATTTCAGATGCGAAAGTTGCAATGCCCAGTCCCTCGTTCAGTTTCATAAGTTGCTGGTATTTCGATTGTTCGAGACTTTTCGAAAATACATAGAGGTGTCTGTTTTCCCAGTCTAACCAATTGGGAGAAAGGATAAAATTATCAATGAGCAGTGTCGTCTTTCCGCACCCCAAAGGTCCTACGATCAGACATCGTATGCTGTCTGGGAGCAATTCGCCGTTCCTTTTTTTCGTTTGACTTTCCGAATCAGGTAGACGTTTCACAACATTCCACGTACTCATAGAATCACTTCGTTCGAATCGATCCAACTTGTTTTTGGAAGTCCCAGCCATTTCACCAAAAGTTTGTCACCTCTATTACGCAAAACTTTTTCGATAAGGTACGTGTCGGGGTATTTAGTTTTAGAGAGTTCCTCCTCGTAGAAGCGCCCCAATAAAATTTCACCGCCACTGTCCTTTATTATATACGTGTGACGGTTCCCGGGTAAAACTCGAACCACGGTAAAAAGTTCCGTGCTCCAGTTTCGTGTGAAACCCTTGTCGAACGTTCGCTTCAATTTACTGATCCTCACCTGGTCTCCAATTTTGTATTTAGGTATTTTTGTCGTGGGTGTGTACTTTGGACAGTAAACGGTAGAAATTAATCGCTGCTCGTCGGACTTGGTAACGTCAGCTGGCTTCATGCCTATCGTTCTGTGCACCGTGTGATTATAGTCGTTAACGAGTTCCGGGAGAATGGTGACCCACTTGTAGCTCCCCCGAAGCGTAAAGCGTGACCACATGCGCGATTTCAGAGTGCGATTCAATCTTTCCACGATGCTGGCTTTGACGTCACTGAAGGTCGAGTAATGTTGAACGTCGTGTTTCCGAATAAACTGCCTGAACGTGTCATTGTAGAATTCCTTCCCCTTGTCCGTGTGCAGAAATCGAGGTCGTCTGCCGCTTTCGCGAAAAATTCGCATGTTCCCGTTTTGGCTTTCAAAGGCAGAGCCCATGCGAATTTCGAAAATGTGTCTATGACGGTGAGGAGGTACTTGTTGCCCTTGTTCAATTTATGTACATTTTTTAACTTCACGCTACTCATCTCCACGAGGTCACTTTGCCAGATGTCGTCGATGCCCTTGGTTACCACCGCTAAACGTTCGTAGTTGCGGCGTAAAGGTTTATGCAATTCTTGGACGATGGCTTATCTAGACATTTTTTTAGAGATTACGTTTGAAGAGAAGCACGAGCGTGATGGGATTCAAAGAGGGTGGCACCTCGCTTGTGTTTTGAATGATCAGCTTATTGCCGGCACTCACGTCGAAAACGGTAAGATCTTCGTCTTCGTGTATTTCATATATGTTGTGCGTTTCGTTACAACGTGCCAGAGGAATGTTTCCTGCTTTCTGGACACCACGATTCGATATCAACGTCATGGTGGGAACGCTAGCTTTTCTGCCCTGAGACCAGGAAGAAAATTCGTTTATCTGAATCGTGCCATCGAGGAGAAACTTGTAATACGGATGATAAGGATGTAACATGTACAGTTTGTTACCTTCGACGAACGTGGAGATTCTCTGTTGATTGGGTACGCTGTTGATTTCGATGGCTTGCAAGGTGAACAATTTGGTGATTTTAGTGTCGACGCTGAGCAGATTACTGTGAACGTGTCCAAGTTTATTTTCAATGGGCAGCAAATGCTTGACTATGGTATCCGTTATGGTAGATTATGACGGTTTGATTTTCACTTCCACGTTCAACTGCTTGTAGTTTTCGTTGAGTTCTTGCAACTTGGCACCGAAAGACGCCAGTGTCGGTTCCTGCATGGATTCCTGCACTCCAACTTGATCTCTGATGTTGACGACAATGTTCTGAAAGTTCTCAACTTGATTCAATTTCGAGCTTTTCTCGGTAAGATCGTTCACGATGCTTCGCATCTCTGTAAACTGCGTGTGAAGATCCGCGACGCTCTGCGAAGTGGGCAGGTCGACACCAGCGAATTAATTTAATCTCGAATCTTTTCCACGTTTGCCGTTTTCGTTTCTAGTTGTTTCAGCATTTGAGATATGTTCCTTTTCAAAGCGTGTAATTCTTTGGAGGTGGGGAGATTGGCCACCGTACTTTCGAGATCGCTCAATGAATTTTTGATGTCACTCGAATCGGATAATGCCGTCACCGCCGTTTTCAATTTTTCCAAATCTTCCTTCGACGGCACACTCGTCTGTAACGATTCCAAGTCACCCTGTATGTTGTCGAGTACGTGATGAAAATGAGCAAGGTTCGATTCGACGTTCAAATTTTCTAAATATTCGATCTTCTGCTGAACCGTGCTTAACGTGTCTTGAATACTCGTCAACGCGCTTGCATGAACGTGAATATTTTTAATTTCTCCGTTGATCAACTCCAAAGACGCCTGAAGCGTAGCGATGGTGGTTTGAATGTGTTCGAAATCTTGATAAGCCTCCAATTGAATTTTTATGTTCGCAACGCTTTTACCGATGACCTGCAGTTCGTCTGACGATGGTTCGTCATGATATCTTCCAAAGTCTGTAACTTGGATTTAATTTCTTCCAACGTGCTGGTGAATTCCTCTTTTAATTTGGAAACGACGACATGCAAGCGTTCTACGTCGATATCATTCACGACGGTTTGAAGTTCAGAGAAATTCATTTCAATTGCGGAAGTTAGTTCTTATATTTCGAGTTTCAATTTTTCCAAATCTTTCGATTGAAATTGCTGTAATTTGGCCAAATCATTTTGAAGCGAATCTACGCTCAACTGTATAATTTGAACGTTGTCGTAAGAAGGTACATCAACATAATTTTTTATGAGCGTTTTCAGTTCGGAATCGATTTTCAGAATAGGATCGAGACATTGCGTTTGGAGCGTAGCGATCTCCGACTCTAAACTTTTGTTTAAGGTCTCCTGCAAAGCGATCAAATCGCTCCTCAACTTTTTAACTCGAATGTCCAGCATGAGAATCTCTTCTGCGTGGTCTACACGCTTGGTGTGGCCGAAAATGTCGTTAGGCATTTTGTTAACGGTTATTTATTAAAGGATAGACGATTCGTAATTCTACGAAGAGAGGAATGAGTTTGTCGTAATCTCCGAGGAGTTCAACGTATAAACAATCTCCTGATGAAACATCGTACGCCATGTTAGAAAGTACCTTGTCATGCTTCATTCGAAAAATGTTCTTGCCGCTAGAAATTTTGATTTCACCTGCATTCTCCGGATTCAAGGTGATCCGAAGTTTCCCGTCGATCGGAATTTCGTAAAAATGTAAATTGTTATTGAAGACGTAAAAAATCTTGCCCACGTCCTCATCCAATTTCGTCCAAATGCTGTTGAGATGAACGATCAGTAGACCGTTGAGTTTGGATAACACAGAAGGTAGATCTGTCATCGTGCGGTGTACAGTCTCCATGATGATCTGTTTTCGGAAACCAAAAAAGATTCATTGTCCTTGCTATTTATTTATTGTGTATGTGAGACAGTTAAGGTTTTTTTTATTTTAGTTATAGTTATTTAAGTTTATTTTTTTTTCATTTGCATTGCCTACAATTTTTACTAATTTCTAAACGATAGTGCCCCCAAGGCAACGTGCGGATTCCACAAGACAAAATACATCTTTTATTGTCATTAGGATCTAATGCTACTTTCCCAACTTTGTTTGTTGTAATCACGTGGTCTACACTTTGGATTCTTTGTTCTATACTTAGTATCGTCGATTGTGAGTAAAGGCAATCGATGTAATCGTGGAAGGTGAGTTTGTTCTCCACCGTATTCTTGCACACACCTTTTGCTTTCTTCGTGACGCTACTTTCTGTTCTCATGCCATACATTTTCTAACGCAAACTCGCGAACTCGACAATAATATCACCGTTACATTCATCTTTCAGTTTACCTAGGTATTTTTTTGTTGAGGGAAGGAATCCCAAATCTGTTGGGTTGAGGATATGCAGAAGTATCGAAATACTCAAGCATGGAAGGATTTTATATGTCTTCATAGAGGTTAGGTGTTTGTATGCTGTAAATGAAGCTGCCGGTGTCCGTGTACAAAAGTGATATCTTATCATTGAAGAAGGGTTTCATCACGTCATAATGAAATTCGAACATGTAAAGTTTCGACAAGTCGAGAACCGTTGCGCCAACGTAAATTGGTTTTCTGAATTTCATCAATTTTATATCTAGATTGAAAAGTGCCAAATTCTCAATGTAAATTTTTCTCGACTTGAATCTAGGATCGGCCACCCACTTCATGCATTTATTTTTATCTGAAACCAATTTCACGTCTACATGATTCCGCACGTTTTCCATCGTCTTGCCATACATCGTCTTGTTATTCATCAATTTAAAAAAAATCCTTGTCTAAATCGGAAGTGGCAACTGTCCTATGTTGCGTGTTTGTTTCAATGTACGGTTTGAGCCACTCAGAATGTTTAAACCTGAGGACTCTTCTAATATTCGCTACCTTAGCACCCTTCCCGATCAAGAATCGGAGATTTGAGTAATGAACAACGTATCTCTTTTTCCCCTCTAGAGTCAATAAAAGCTTGCATTGATTAGAATGAGGCGAAGATTTGAACTCGGATGCCGGTGGTAAATCGCTGAACAGAACGTGTAAATGGTCGGGGAATTCGATATCCACCTCTGCGAAGAAGCCATCCTCACTATCATAGAAATTTTATATATCTATTGATGCCCATTCGAATCCCCCGTAAGGAAGTTTCTGTACCATGGCATGTCCGTAGAGATTATTAACGTCGGCGTAGAAGATGTAATTCGATGCTCGATTTGAATCATAATCTTCTTTCATGTGCACGTTGTTGGCTTTTGCATATCTCTGCACACATTGTACCATCCCGCCCCGAATCCCCCTCTCGATGAAAAGTAACATGTCCACGTCCGATATCAGTTCCAGCTTGACCTTTGTCTGGAATAACATTGCCGACCACGCTAATCCCGGTAGGCTGTAGAAATACGCTGGATCTAATTTATAAATATTCGTTGCCGTTTTCCTGAACGCTTGAAAAACATCCGCGAGAATCGTTACGTCTAATTTTAAGTAGGCATCGTGGTAGTCTCCGAGTGTCCTACATTCTAATTTCTCCCACATGAGTTGCGCGTGTTGGTGTTCTTCGTCCGTAATTCCTTTCTCTCTGAGTCTGCTGTAAAATTTAGAATTATCACTAACATATTCGTAAGGATAAATCCCTTTACGTCTAACGAGTTCTATGTCTACGTTGGGAAAACTAGCTTTTGTAATTTTGAATTGTTCGTCTAAAAGTTTGCTGGCAAGAGCGTCCAGGCTGGCAGAGAGAAATCTGTATGAATCCAGAAACCTCATCTCGATGGTATTTTTAGTCTCAGGAATCATATCTTTCTTACTTATAGAGATATATCGTTCTTCGTTTTGAGCAACAATATCTATTTTTTGAGCGTCGTATCCGAGTTTCCTAATTAAGTAATGAAAGTCGTAATTAGAACCATTGTGAAAGAATATGGGAACGAATTTTGGTTTTTGGATTTTGAGGTTGCATGCATTACAGATTCCGCTTATGAAGCGACCATCCGTATGCGAATGGTGAAAAACTTTACGATTGTCGTCCGTGAAGTTGTTATCACACACAGGACACTTCACAGTGTCATAGTAATTTTGAAGTTCGATAGCAGATAACGGAAGCATCGGTTTCGATGTTTGCAGCATGCATCCAATTTTCCCAACTTCCTCGATCATCTTTTCGAAGAAGCGTTTGATTGCATCGGGTCCTCGGTATACGTACGGTTCATATATTTTATCCTGTCGCACGACAACGTAACCGAAACTGTTTGGTTCGTGAAGCTGGTAAGGTGTGGTGGAAGAAACTTCGGGATCCATATCGCAGTATGAGAGTGGTTTGAGGAACGCCTCGAAATCAGCAACGATGATGGCCGGATGTTCCAACAACGCCTTGTGCATTTTGAATTCTTCCACTTCGTTCATTTCGGGCATCAACATACGAACCGGTCTGTTGTTGCCGCAATATATTTTATGTTCGGCAAGTTTATCGGTAGCAATCTGACGTCCGGTGTATTTTCGATAATCGACTTGTTTTATATCGTTGAACGTGGTTAGGCATCTCGGGCAAACTTCGATGTTGTTTGCATACTTGGTAGTTTGACTTCTGACCAAGCGTGATAGTGAACGAATGAGACAGTAATGGTGAACACTGTCGTTTGAAATGAGAAGAAGATTAATCACACGAGCATCATCATCGTCGACATGGCTTATCCTGACGGGATGCACGACATGTTTATCCAACGTATAGGAATACACTTTGATGATTAAGCGTTTTCCTTCTGCATCTCGTGCTCGTGTTTCGAATTTTGATATATCAGAAATGGTCATCGGGTATTCGATGCCAGACATTGCATTTTCCAGTTCAGGTTCATGCTGCTTGTAATGATAAACCTGTTCTGGATGATTTGACCAATGAATCGGGTGAAGTTCCGCCAACACACACCAAAGGAAACACTTGTTATCGCTGTTCTGTATATTTAACACAGCCCTCTTGTGTTGAATGTTCGGTGGAAGAGGAACGTAGCTGGAAGCGCGAGGAGGCAAGAATTGGTTCACGTAAACAGTTAACGTGTGAGGGCTACCACACAGAGACCATCCCGACCCTTTAGCCTCGAATTCGTCGTGTTTCTTAACCAGTTGATTTGAAAGATCAGAATAAAATTCGTCCAAATTATCGACGTCCGCCAAATGAAGAGCCTGGTTTTTTGTTCGATGATAAAAGACTCTTGTTGTACCATCGAATTTTTCGTATTCGGAAAATAGATCAACGTATACTTTATGGAATTATTTTCCAATTTATTTTTTAGAATATTTATCACGGATGTTTTCGTTTCACGCAAGAAACTAAGAATGTCGCAGCCTGGTTCCGAAGTAAAAGAGAAATCCTGAATATGACGGTTAAATGCAGATCTAATTGGTTTGCGTTCATCCGATAATTTAACTTGCTTGGAAGTGGAAGCTTCGGTTTCTGAATTATCGATTTTTCTTTTCAATGTTCCTTGTTCGGCGATGGTTTGCAAATTTTCAGGTGGTTACTTAAATTTGGAATGCTGATCATCTTTCCGCATCGAGCACAAGACTTAGAAGGTAACGAACGATTTAAGCTCGAACCTGTTTCGCTACATCTTGCCCTGTGTACCGATAAATTGTTCCTTGAGATTAGCTTCCCACAAGTAACACATTCAGTTTTATCATTTTTACGATTGAAACTGGTGTTGGATGCCATTGCTTTCTCCAAAATCACAGAAATCAAAAAAGTCTAGCGATACAATTTTCAGGTATGTTATTTAATATAGAATTTCTTGGGTGTGAATACAAAACTCAAGAATTCAATCTACTGTGAATATAATTTCAGGTATGTTATTTTATATAGAATTCCTTGGGGTGATTACAAAACTCAAAAAATTCAATCTACTGTGAATAGAATTTTCAGGTATGTTATTTATATAGAATTTCTCGGGGGAATACAAAAATCAAAAATTCAATCTATACTGTGAATATAATTTCAGGTATGTTATTTTATATATAATTTTCTCGGGGTTCATACGTCCCTCTATCGGAGCGTCATGGTCGCTGCGGGGCTCAAGCCACTCCAAGTTCACGTTGAAGGGCGTGAATTCCACACCAGAACCACCAGGCACGGAAGTGGACGTTTATCGCGGCAGCTCGAATCCGCAACCGGCTGCACGGAAGCGGATCTCCACGTGTATTTTTTCGCCCGACACGCTCAATGCCATGTGCATTCGCAAGATCATGACCTTGCGTAAAAAATTCAAGGATGCCAAGAACTGCAAGACCCACTGCCGCCGGGCAAAAATTGCTCGAAATGGACGCGAAACAGAACACTGCGAAGTTGATGATGAACAACATGTACGGTCAGATGTACGAACTGAAAAACATTCCCGAAGAAATTCGCGCTCACGTGAACCAACCTTACATTCGAAGGCCGTACGGGAAAACGTTGTGGGCTCGTTCGTTTCGAAGAACCCCGCTTGCGCGTCCCCATCGTCATTTTTCTGTCGCGAACCATCTTACTCAAATCGCGCGACGTGGTCGAAAATTTCCCTCGAAACCACGACCGCGCATGATGTACATGGACATGGATTCGCTTTTCATCCTCACGGATAAACGCGATCAGGATAGCTTGATCGATCACCTGCACAAGCGGTTGGATCCCGAACTTGCGGGTGAAGGTCGAATTCGTACTGAAAAACTTTTTCGCGCTGATCAAGAAAAAGTACGTTGTGCAGCTGGCCGACAGCAACGAGGTGCAATTTAAAGGGTTGAGGACCGCCATAGACGTGCGGGAAAGAAATTTTCTGATCACGATCCTGAAGAAAGCGTGGGGTGAATACTTCGACACGGGATATCGTACGACGGATTCGGTCGATCAGATCATCACGAGCATCGTGTGGCCCACGGCGAAGGCCTACCTGGAGTTCGTGGAAAGACACGCGACTAAATTCAACAACATACAGTTCGACATGCCAGATTTCGTCGTAGTGTTCTTTCAGACCGGGAGGGACAAGAATCAGGAAAAATATGCCAGCAAGTTCGACGACTGCAAGATCAAAAACGTTTATCTCAAGAATGGCAGGAACGAAGTGTTCCCGCGCGAGAATTACAACCTCGACATGACCAAAGATGATTACCTCAAATTTTACGAAGCGTACTCTGCTTACAAGCGCGTGACCGAGGGAAGCGTGGACATGTACTACACGCCCAGCGAATTCAAAACCCACAGACCCATGTTCGTCATCAACACGACGAAGAGGAAGCAGGTGGTGGGCAACGATCGCACCAACATCAAGGTCGTCTGCGAGTTCCACGACGCGCTGCCCGAGGATACCGTGTGCAGCGCCATCCTGGTCGCAGATAAGTCTTTCGCGTACGACGTGAAGAACGAGAGGGTGACGGAGCAGTTTTAAATATTTGCCTTCGTCGAACAAGAATGGCTTTTCTACAACCCCCATTACAAAATTTTTAATCTAAAAAAAACGCCCAAAGCACTCCAATAGTGTTGCAGGATCAAAAATTAACTTGACAAATCGAATTTTTTGAAAAAAAAATTGAGGGGGCGCGCTTGCTTGTACTCTCCCGCTCTCCTATTGTTCACTGAACATGCCCTTCACACAGCACAGTCGATTTCAAATACCGCTACAATACCATTTTTTTTGCATCATGAGGAGAAAAAAAACATCGTAGCAGGAGGAGGGGGCCCAAAAACATCGTAGGAGAGATCCCGTTAGGTCGTAGCAGGGGGTGGGGTAGAGAGGAGGAAGCATGAACACCGCTATTGCCAGTTGGCGTCGTCTTTTTCTTCATCTTACTGCATACTTATCATCTTATAGAAGGTTACGCCGTCAACTTGTAACTTGTAGGTTAGCCTCGCCTGTGAAATATCACATGTTTAAAAAAAAGACAAGAGAAGTTTGTGAAGCAACTAATCAGTGTTGGCAACTCCTATTGGTAGGTTAGCTTCGCCTGTAAAATATCACCATGGTGAAATTTTCTTGGGGTGGGTTGGCAACACTGAACCTCACTTAAGGTTGCAGAACTCTCCCACCTGCACTACTACAAAAGTAGGTCAAAGCACGTAGAGGCTCTGGTGTAGTTTAGCACGTAATAAAAAAATGAATAGGTTAAGTTATATCAAGTAAGATCGTGATATACCTACCAAGTATGAGTGGGAAAAAAGGGAAATTTTACTAAAACATCGCTAAACGCTAAAACATCGACAAAAAATTGTCAAAATATGTTAAAAACTGATATTCAATTGATAAAAAAAGAGGCTGAAAGACGATACCTACTAAGTATTGCGTAGAAACAATAAGTTTACACTACTAACAAATTAAAAGAAAAAAAGAAAGAGAGCAAAACTACAATAATCATTTCATAACAAACCCCAACACAAGTAATCTAGAGAACATAAACCCAACAATGATATTCACTGAGGTAGAACAAGTTACATTTCTATATACAGATTGAGACATTTATAACAATACACTTGTAAATACTCATATATTAACAAATATACACACACACAGGCATAGTTGTATTTACAAACATACCCGGGTACACAGAAAAATCTATAATTATTTATTATTTACATGATATTCTTCGAAGGACGGACAGGAATTGCATGTGTGGCAAAGCGGAATCCAAGTCTCCACAGCATCTTACTATTTTATTATGTTTAACACATAGTCTTAGAATGGGTGAATTCTGGTGTTCTGTTGAGTTTCATTTACTGTAATAAAAAGTCTGCCTGAACTGCAACATTTTCTTCTTAGCATCAAAGTTTAATTTTTGGATGAGACTGGTACTGTCGACCAGCCCGTTGACTAAATTATATAAAAATAATTGGTGATATACTACTCTCCTACCGTACAGAGGTGTAACATTGAATTCTCTGAATAGTTGTTTATATGATACCTGATCCCGAAAAATTACCTTTTGTATTTTTTGTAATATAAAAAACGAACAAATTTGTTCTGAATTCTTTCTACCTTTTTGCTATTACATTGTTTGTAAGGTGACCAGACAACACGTCCATATTCTAATTTGATTCGGACAAGGGAATTAAACAGGCTTGTCACAGCTCTTTCATTATGCAAGTCTTGTGAATTTTTTATTTGGAACCCTAACGTTCTGTAAGCATCATTACAAATCTGATCAATATGTGTTCCAAAATATAATTTATTATTTAATGTAAACCTTAAGTCATTTATCTGATTTATTCTTTGAAATGCACTATTATTCATTGATACTGATAAATATTGGATTTGATTTGCCTGGAAAAAGGTATTGCAAAACATTTTGTGACATTAAAGTTTAATTTATTTTCGATGCTCCATCTTTGTGCATTTTGCAAGTCCTTTTGAAACTTATGTGCGTCGTTTGGATCCTTAATTACTTTATACAATTTTAAGTCATCAGCAAAAGTATTCATTTTAAGTATTTAAAATTTTTGGATAGATCATTGACGTATATTATAGAAATAATAATTGTCCAAGATTGGAGCCTAGTGGTACACAGGAAGAGACTTTGTAAGTGTATGACTTAGCTTGATTATATGTCACAAATTGCATTCGATTGAATAGGTAAGAGGATATTAACGTACGAAAGTTGAGAGAGGGACTAAACTTAGACAATTTACTCAACAATGCATCGTGATCAAGATTATCAATGGCTTTGGTGAAATCCATATATATTGCATCAACAGAATTCCTATCACCGAGGGAATCGGATATAGTCTGTGTAAAATTGACCAGAGTAGTTGAAGTAGACTTTCCAGGACAAAAACCATGTTGATCTATTGATATATAAGGTTTAATATGGTTGTATATCCTATCATATAATATATATTTAAATAATTTTGGGTTGGTAATTTGTAATTTTTTGAAACCGGACAATTTTTACTGATTTTCCAAAGATCAGGAAAAAATTGCGTTTTTAAAATAGTATTGTATATATAACACAAAGGGGTGCATAATAATTCGGCACAATCTTTGAATATGTATTTTGGCAATTGGTCGGGACCACTTGATTTGGTTGATTTCAGTTTTTTATGGCTTCATTGCATTCTGTGTTGGTGATAGAATCTACCACCAACGGCTGAGATACTATCATGTCAGAGGATTCAATTATGTTATATGTTGAAGGATTTGGAGCATACAATGTTTTAAAATATTCAGCAAAACCATTAGTTACATGAGTTGAATTGCATTTTTCAGTGCCCAGTTTTGCTCGATATTTATGGCGTGAGCCAGTTGATTCTGGCTCGGGTGGTGGAACGAAATTTTCTGGCTTTAGTTTTTTTTTCGCAAGATTCCAGAAGAGGCGCTTGGATGGCTATGGCAGGTGTGACAATTCACATCTACTCAAGTGGTTGGAAATACGCGGATATGAGTAGTAGTTAAACAAGCTTGCCGAAGATTATGACTATCTACACACCAGACACACATATAATAGTTTGCCCCTGTGTACATGGCAGTATATTACTTGCTGATTCATGTCACCACCCAAGAATTTTCTCATATAATTTAGATTTGGACTATACCACTAGTCCTCTACGATTATATATACTACGGGCTGACAATTTGACTACCTTTACTTATTAAAATATTTAGCAGAATCTAAAGCCTTTGTGGGAAATAGGAAAAGTAAATAGTATATTTAACAATTATATGAGGAAACAACGACTAAAAAAGGAAACAAATTAATAACAAAACAAAAAAAACAACCTGATTCATGTTTCTTTGCGAGCGAAGAATAGCGTTACATTCAAAAGTAGTTATTTTCTGTGTATGTACGTGTATTAGCAAAAATATAACAAGGGGAACCTCGGATACTTCCGTTATCAGCTTCCACAGTACCATGATGCATTCCCTTACACTGGTACTCTGGATACCGTGAATGTACACGACTAGGTAACTCAAATCCGGCTTCTCAGGCAAGATAATATTGTAAACGGATGGCCAGGTCATGACTGGTCACCGGTGACGGATTTATACTTTCCTTTCTGAAATGAAAAATGGATGGAACTCTTTTTTTTCAATATATGTCTTATTTATTATCCTTTATACACCATTACAATGAATCTTACCCACCGGCAATCCTGGATCGAGTTGACAGATGTAGAAGTGCGAATAAATCTGTAGTGTTCAACCCTTCCACTATTATTCACGGTTTCATGGTATCGCAAGAACCCAGACCATAAGAAGTAGGTTTATGAATAACTATCCTATGTATAAGACGATTCGCCCATTTAGGGTACTGATAGACCTGTCATACAAGCCTAATAACAACCGGGTAAGAAAGCCAAAAAATACAGAAATCTGAATCCTTTTTATAATGCACGGATGTTTAGAAACTAACAAGGAAACTTGTTTGATATTTACACATATCCATGGATTTGCATAATTACATCATGCAATTTTGGCTTTTAAAATATTTATACAAAATTATTAAATTTGTAAATTACATAATTTCTTATAACGTTTCTCCAAAGAACACAAAATGACTAATTTTGATATCTAAAAGGACAGCAAATTATCTCGAGAAAGTTGGAATTTCGTGCATGGTATGATAATGTACGGTACTCGCTGATGTTGAGCTCCTACTTTACGAATGAAATCACGACCACATTCAACTGGAACGACAAAGCATATATGAGTAAATAAACTAGTTAATATCAACCTTGAAAGGAGATTGGCAAATATTTGACTAGTAGCCGGGTGCAAACAGCCGCGTGTAAACTGTAAACCAATAAACTTTGTTGATGATGATTGTATTGACTTGTAGACTGAGTAAAAATCCGATATTAAAACTGCATTTCGAATACGTTTTTCTTATACCATTTGGCGATAGTTGGTTCGCTTCTTCCTTCCCTTGGGATGAACTGCTGGCCTTTGGTGCTTATTGGTTGTGGTACACAGGATGTTCGGTCTAATGAACACGTTCCTGTCTTCGTTTTACAGCTCATAATGTGGTTGGTAGTCTGTCGATTTTTCACAAAATTTGTATGTTGCTTGAACAAATGCCATGGGCTGTTTAACAGCAGGAAATGACGTCAGAGAACCGATCAAACCTTTGTTTGGTTGGCTATCAATCAGGAGGCAAGCAGTTTTTTGGAATGCATGTAGCGTGGAAACGGAACACCTAAGAGGAGAAAAGAATACTGAGAAAAGTGGTATGTCTTGATGTCCTATATCCGTTAACAAGGTCCGGAGGCGTCATTATATTGACACCTTGTATATATGTGTACGATTCATTCAAATACTGTGAGTAATTTGCTTTATTGATATTGACATTTTCATTTATTCCATACTCAGATATTTTGGAGGACCCATCCGCCTGGTCTCGTTGTAAGTGTCATTACGCATGCGAGGATACTGCATACAAAGTGGAGCTGTACGAGGACGATGATAAGTAAGTGTTTGAATCTAATTTTCGCTTTGTTCTCGTGTATTCGTGAAAGGTACAAGCAATATGTTACATACATTGATATATCTGATTAGAGTACGATGAATAATATTTGAAAGAAAATTTCAAATTTTACATCACATTACGATCTTCCAATTCCGTAGATTCTTTAAACATATTTTTATATGTGTGTGTGTGTGATGGTGTGTGTGTGTGTGTGTGTGTGTGTGTGTGTGTGAGTGTAGTTAGTTAGATAGGTGTTTTTCTTTAAATTACTGTCTTCTGTGTTACCGTTGCAGTTACAAACTCTAAAATTTATATGATTTACAGTTAATAGATGAACACTTCTGTTCATAAAAAGTGGCTGACTCGTTTGAGTTAAATATGATTTTAGGAGCAGATCGAGTGTTGCAGTAGAGTCGAAGTAATGGTTCGGTAAGTATTGCTTACCACCAGGGCTCGAAAAATCCCGGTCGCCAATCCGACTAAAAAATTCAGCGTGGCGACTATGATCTTATGCTGTAATATGTACGAATTGTTGATGATTCTATGTTCAAATTGCAGTACAGCGTAAGTTAGAAAATTATTATATTTGAACTCAACGTTCCGAACATTCCAGTGTGTCAGTAATAATTTTTTATTCTTTGTCACCCAACACTGCATTTCCTGTTTTCTCAAATGATTTCAAGATATTTTGAATACCGTGATGCTCAGATTCTTATACAGATTATTTTTTTTTAAAAAAAAAATACACAACCCAAACTTTGAAAATGTATATCATGAAAATTCTAAGAGATATTTACACCGACTTTTCTGCATCATAAAGTTTCGTCCATTGAGATATTTTGCAATGCTTAAAATTATGAGTTTTCTCCATACCGAAAATTTAGATAAATTAAAAACTGGGGGAAGGCAGCGTTTAAATTTTTCCACATTTACGTGAAAAATCAAAAACAAAGATTTTGTGCTCATATTAGACTCTTGAGAGAATCATAGTCTGCCTCTGATTTCACTGAATTCTCTTCGCTCAGTTTCGACGCTACTATGCCTGTTCTTTTAATTAATTCAGCATGGCGTATTCTTTGGAGCAGCGCGTGTGCATTGCTGAAGAGTATTTTACTACTCACTCTTACACAAATGTGCAAAAGGTATTCCAAGAAAAATCCCCTGCTTCTGCCGTACCTCACAAAGCAACTGTTTTACGACAAGTCAAACACCAACAAACGATCCCACAAATTGTTAAGAGTTGGTACTATTATTGAAGATTAGGCACACACAGGCGATGTACTACGTAGATATTTTCAGCGAAAAATGCAGGATATACCAGGACCTGAAACTGGGACTATGGTATACAGTAGAGACGTGAATGCATTATTCACTGAAAATTTCTAAGTAGTACATCTCCTGTGTGTGCTTGATCTTCAATAATTAACATCTCTACGCTGGGAGGAACCAGGCAACGTAGAAGTCTACCGTATTACAAAGGCAACAGACTCCGTTGCGGTAGCACTGGCAGGGAAGATTCCAGCAGGTAAAAGAGCGACAGCAAAAAATCAGGCGAGGCAGGCCGACTCAGTAGCTCAGTGGTTCAGTCTTGTTCGGGACGCGGTAGCAAGCAGACGTGTGCGTGACCACTCAAGCTGCGAGTTCCGTGAGTCAGCCTTCCTTACGCGACTAGCGTTTGTCTTGGAAAAAATTAAATGAGTAAAATGGTTCTGAGACGCGTGAATATGTTGAGATTGAACTTTCAAACAGTAACACGGAAACCGACTACATTGGATCTTCACCGATGGATAGGCGAGACTTTAAAGTTACACCAGAGCAAGAACTAAGTATTGAAATCGACATGTATCATAAGTGAGTGCGTATATTTCAAACTGTTATCGAAAGTACTGTGTGAGCAATTGTTATTCAAGTCTGGTGGTATCTACAAATATACTGATGTTGACGGTGATTTCGAAATAGAAGTGCCTTGGGCAGATCGCGATTATGGGACGGTGAGAATACATGTTGTGCAAATCGAACTAAGTGACGGACAAATACGACCAGTGTTAGCAAATTCGGGACGATAATCTCACCACCAGTGGACGAGAATTATTCCGATCAACATATATATCAAGTCCGGACAGGTAAAAAACTTGCGATAATGACCTTCACAAAGGCCATCCCGTCATAGATTAAGATAAATGGATCACGTTATTGGGTTACCTATAATGGAAAGGAAAAAACGTGCGCCATTTGCGATTCCCCATCACACTACGCCAATAGCTGTAACGAGCGTCGCCCTAGGGACACCAGAGCAACCGCGACGGTATCCAGTTTCGCGACAGCCCAAAGGGCGAATCTGGTTAGGACTACCGTCAGCCAAGTACCAGTTTGTGACCGAGAACCGAAGTATCAACCCTCTGTCCTCTTACTCTCCAGCGCCGAGAATAGTAACACCAACGAAACTCCCCCGACAAAGTCTCTCGAGACCGCCAATGAGTCAATGAAAAAGATGACCTTGTGCAACCAGATCTGCAATGTTCTACAGAGCAAAGGAAGGAATAGAAAATGAAGATGCGCCATCTAAATCCCCAACCCTTATTGAACAACGTTTGGAGGTTTACCCCAATTTGACAGGCACGATGTTCGCTGGGAGTGAATTTCCATCAGTCAACACACGACGATCCCGGTCCAGATCGACAACGAGAGGAGGCAACCCCTCATCCGACCATATGACACTGAGACCAAAAAAAGAAGAAAAGGGTGAAATGCTAAGTAGATTAACAATTGTAAGCAATGATTCCTCAAGTACCAATAATATTGGAAATACTCCTACCTCTGGCTTAAATTCCCAAAACCCAGTAATATTAGGGACAGTAATGGAAGAACATAGTGACATGGAGGTGAACCCGACCCATCTCGTGACTGAGAAAGTGATGTTCGTCCCTAGGGTTGCAAGTGGAAAAGTGTGGACTATGAAACGATTGTCAGTGTGAACATACAACATGTTAACGTGAGTAGTCTATCTGTTTTTCCCCTCATGATTAATATAGTTATGAATACAACTGTTAGAGTAGCGACTGTGAACATAAATAAGTTAAGCTCCACGACTAAACAACGCGCTTTAGGGTATTTTCTAGTACAATCCTCAGTGGACGTTGCCCTTCTGCAGGAAATGTGTGTGACTCAGCTTGAATAAACAGTCCAGTATATGTCATATCTGAACCCCAAGTGTCAATTACAAGGAACCACTTTAGTAATCAAACAAGGCCTGCCGATTTCAAAAGTCATTAATCATCCATCTGGCCTTATTATAGGTACAAAATTAGCAAATATTTGGTTATTCAACATATATGCTCCGTCTGGAAATACAAATCGTCAATTGCGAAATGAGATTTTTGGTACTGGGGTAGCAGCAGAATTACAAGGGGGATAAGAGCATATAATATGTGGACGTGACTTTAATTGTGTTTTATATCCACAGGATGAACGGCCTGGTTTCTCCAGGTCTAATACTTTAAAAAAAAAGTAGTTCACAGTTTCAATTTTGTAGATGTTTGGATTTCTAAGCATAATCGAAAAACAAGCTGTATACATATTTCCGAGACAACTGTGCATCACGTTTAGATCGTTTCTATATCACTCCCCAATTAAGTCATAGTGTGACAACAATACAACTCACTCCCACGTGTTTTTCTGACCATTTAGATGTAATTATAGTTATAAATTTGGATATCCCTGAAGTTCCGAAAGGTTACGGATATTGAAAATTAAGAACGATACAAAGATTGGAATCTCAAATATAACTTTTATTACAGTGTGTTGCGGGAGCTTACTAAGGATGCAACGAATGGTAAACCAGTGCAAACACATATAAAGCAAATCCGAGCCACATTATTACGTATGCATTCTCAGAAACGTAATAGTGTCAAAGTTAGGAACAGACTCCCCCATTTAGATTGACATGAAACTGTATCTCTCGTTCATATTATACAAGAGAGAAAAAACGCGAGGAGACAACAAATTAGTACAGTTCAAATGGATGATGGACGTGTGTACACAAAACTTTCAGTTTAGATAGTAATTTATGACCATTGTAGTAAACTTTATTCGAACAAGAGAACTTTTGGTAATTCAAATGCTGATGAATTTTATGGAAATATTCCAACAGTGTTTCATGATACTGATAGAGATGGTTTAGACAATATCTTCACTATGGAAAAAGTACATAAAGCAGTCATGGGGGGAAACCCTTATCTTCGCCTGGAATTGATGGACTTCCCACTGCTCCCTTTCAAACTTTTTCCAATTTGATGGCTAAAACAAGAACAAAATGGGTAAATTCAGTTTTTAGGAATCACATCACAGGTAAAACATCAAATACTGGTGTTATAGTATTAGTGCCTAAAATAGCGAAAACAAAGAAAGTGTCTCATTATCGTCCCATAACTCTACTGTGTGCAGATTACAAAATATTTTCTCGGTGTATGATGCAACGGCTGACTCCTTCAATTATTTAGCAAGATGCAATATTGTTACGGTGAACACAAAAATATATATGTTGTGTTGCAAACACTCCGTGAAGTAATTGCTAGTTCAAACTCCAACTCTGCTAATGTAAATCACGCAATTTTAGCTGTAGATTTCCAAGATGCTTTCGACTCTGTTAATCATGAACATATGTTCAATGTTTTTGGTAAACTTGGCCTAGGTGGTAATTTTCTAAATGCCTTACAAAGTTTCTACAAATACAGAATCCAAAATTCAAATAAATGGATTCTTAACGAACCCCTTCCCATTGTGTACAGGGGTTCGACAGGAAGATCCTCTCTCTATGTTGATTTTTTGTGTCTTGCTCATGCCTTTGTTAATATTTTTAGAAAAGGAAATATCTGGTATTACAATTAGCAATCAAAATATTAAAGTATTATCATATGCAGATGATGTCAGTATTTTAGTTCAGACTGACAGAAAAATTATATATAAAAAAAAATTGAGAAATACAAACTGATTTCAGGTTTAACGATAAATTATGAAAATACTCGTACGATGTATTTAAATTCTATAAATCAAGACAGATCTGAAGAAAATTTTCATGTTGTTCCAAAACTGGGAATAATATTTACTAGGTCAATTAAAAAAGATGCAAGAATTAAATTTTAATCTGGTAATAGGATCTATTAAAGCTCTTTTATGTAAACATAAACTTAGGAATCTAATTTTAATATCACTTGCAGCTTTTGTAAATATGTTCGCGCTCTCCAAGGTCTGGTTTCTGGCGAAGGTCCTTCCACCAAGAAAAATAGACCTTGTGAAACTGAAGAGTGCTGTAAATTGGTTTATGTGGTCTGGACATATCCTTCGGGTTAGTCAAGAAACAATGTATCTATCTGTTGAATGTGGCGGATTAAAGTTGGTTCATGTGGCAACTAAAAGTCAAGTACTGATGATTCAGGCTAACATTGCAGCAATGGTAAATCACTCTTATGGTCTTACAGGTACGATTCCAAAGCAATGTTTGAACACTATTGTGTTAGAATATCCAATTGATATAAGCACTATTCCCAAACAGTATCAATACTTGGTAGATTCTATTGTAGAAATATGTTATACTTTGTTATTATCGGAAAACCTTCAAATACCCACTGTAAAAAACATATACAAATTAAACGTAAGACTATGTACCATAAATATAAAATAATGTTGAAGAACCCTCGTGTTTTTTGGAACAGAATTTGGATAAATGTACATGCAACACACTTATCAAAAAAGATACGTTGTGTATGGTATTGTATTGTTCAACAAATCTTGATAGCTGGAACTCAACTTCATCGATTCCGATTAGCGGAAAATCCGCTCTGTAAATGGTGTAATGTAGATGAAAGTATAGAACACTTAATCAGTGGGTGTAAAATTACAAAATCAACGGGAGAATGTATCACGAAAATGATTAGTATAATATGCAGAACAAGCGAGAGGCAAATTACGATTGATCACCTTTTGTATCCAAGTTTTACATATTACCCGAAAACAAAGTTAAATTGTGTACAATGGATGTTAGGGAATTATTTTTGGTTTATTACTACCTATAAGAAACAGGATGTTCGTGAGAAATTTGAAATGTATATGTATCAAGAATATCAACATATTTCTTTATATGCTATGCATACTACGTATGCAAATTTTTTAACTGTTATGCATACTATGTAAATTACACCTAAAAAGTCTGTGTTTGTATTCTGAAAATGTAAAAAGGAAATAAAGGAAAAACAAGTGATTAGAGCATTGGCACTGTATTTCAGAACCCCGTTTTCGAGTCCTGGTCGAACCTACATTTTAGCTGAAATTTTCTACGTTGGTATATATTGTTGAAAATCAATTCTCAGATATTTTCAGCAAATTAACAATATTTTTTTAAAAAAATTATGTAATTGATTTTATTTGGATACATGCTAACATAAATTTATTAATCCAGTGACAGCGTACATGGTGAGTATAGTGCAGAAAATCTCGTGTAAATACTTCTTACGGTTTTCATGGTATAGATTTTCAAAGTTTGGGCTGTTCGACGTTTGAAATACACTGTAGTATGGACAATTGTTAGTATGTATTTTCCTGCCGCCTAGCTTTGATTAACATTTTTCGAGCACTGCTTACCACTAAAGTTTTTTCACCCGATGCAGAGAAGTTTCTGACTTCCCAAGCAATAAGAAATGACGCTTACAGGACTGTGAGTATTACTTCGTTTGTATTATCTGATGAGATTTTGTTTACTACTTTTAGATATATCAGACAAGTAAACAAGTGTTATTCATGAGATGTAGCAGACTTTAACATACGTATAGTAATTAAATGCTCATAATAGTAAATATCGTACGCATGCATAAGACTGTAATTGAAAGATTCACATCTATTAAGGAAATTACAGTAAACAATCCGAGTTTTAATTTATATATTTCTTGCAACAATGTTCGATTCATCTCAAATCGTAGCGTTCCAACTTGAATGCGGGGAACTTAAATACGGTGTAACTTGCCCCTCCCGATCAGCCCTGAACGGGCAGGTACAAATATATAACTTAACATTAAAATAGACTCTTGATTCGGTTTAGACTGAAGTGAGCAATGCGAATGGCAGAATGGGTGTAGACTAGCTTACACTGTTCGGTTTAGAAATAAGACCAGTAGCTCCTGTTTCTACGATGATCCAGATTAAAAAGCCTCGTGTCGCTCTCATGCGCACCTATTTAAACCCTTGCTTGGCCTCTCGTCACCTCTTGCCAAAGGCCAGTGTTCTTACCATTTCCTGTGAAAGGCTTACCCTACACATTTCTGAGCAGGAGCTGACAAGCATATGCTACGACACTCCCTCTTGCGAGACAATTTCTAAATTGAAATTGTAATCATTAAAAATTTAAATTGAACGTTCTGCCATTCACCAAAATTTAAAGTTTTTTTATTACATGAAAAAGGTTACATAAAATAAAATAAAATAATAAAAAAATGTCGGAGACCCTTCACCGAAAATTAAAGAGAACAAAATTAAGCTCAAGCCTCACTGCTGAGATGAAGTCTTTTGTTTTCATTAGCCACACGCTGGAAGAGTCTTTCGTAATCAACAATACTGAAGTTTGGTCAACATGCAATAGCAAGTGTTGTTCGCAGATCCTTGGAGTCAGCGGAAAGTTCAACACACTGCATCGTAACTCGAGACATGCGAATGGCTTCTGAACAAGTGCTAACTAAGCACCGAACGTAATCCGGGAGAAACCTTGAGCCCGTATACTCGCAGTCTTCCGCCTCTTCAGGATGACAGTTCGAGGCGAGAGCAAAAATACCGTGGTAAACACCAATCTCCACTGGACTGCGCGGCATGGAAATGGATGCACTGAAGCCAATAAAATAAACAACACACGCAGTATTGGCTACGCACAACCTCACGAAGATAAAAAAAAATAGTTGAAGATTATATTTTCACTTGCCATTGACGTTCGTAGCACACTATGTGTGCACATTATGACCTGAGAAATCAGAAGGCAGGGCAATCCAGATACACTCAAACCCCGGAGTCCTGGGGTACGAAGCACTGTTCCGGGAAATACACGGTCCTTGACCGATCACAATTGCACTGGGGGACCGGGTTGGAATCCCGGTGTGGAAAGTTTAGGAATACTGTTCAGCCGATGAAAGCACATTGACAGTGGGGCGGGCGACCACAGGGTAGTCCATGGAGAGCCACTCCAAGTAGCGTTTGCAAGCCCCAAAATATGAGTTGTCCAAAGGCGAACACTGGGGGGTATTTATGATAGGCCCCCGAAAGTTCACAGCAGACGCCATTCCATATTTCCGGCACACATCGTATGACGACACATTTTGTACGCTTATTGCATGCGAAAACGGAAGGTGTACCGTGCCGTTGGATACAGTATGCAAAGTGTCCGGGGGTTGCGACGCGTCGATCACTCCAAGAAGGGGAACACTAAACATGGCCACTGGTAGGATGAAACTGTTCACAGGTGGCCTGTCAGGTTGCTGATCCACAATGGTGGGGTCTCAACACATTTGGGTCGTTGACTGTACCCGGAAAGTTCCAATATGTCGTGAAGTACACTTCCTGGCCTTACAGAGCAAAAGGGGACGATATACATGAAAGATGTTCATGCTTTTTCTTAAGGGGGTTAAAGTCGTGGGGGGGGGTTTGCTCTGTAAGATGAAATTTCTTCTGATGATTCTGACGATGTTCCGATCCTGGGATGTCACTTGGGATTTCCGTTGCTGCTACGCTGGTCCCAATTGGTGGTAGCTAATAGGAACAGGGGCGGAGACGACCAAAAAGAGGATAGGTCGTTCTGATTGTGATTATCGAAGATGCATAACAGCAGCAGAAGCGTCTTGAGGTGAAAATCCCTGGCGATTTCAGCTCTCACACCAGTGACATACACTGCTGAAATCCAAAGGTGGCTGGTGAGCTCCAAAGCCTTCAGGAGTGCGTTCTTCTTCCGGCCTCAAAAAAATCGCTGGACTACTTTCGAAATTCCTTCAACTCGTGGAATTTCCGAAGAGGGTAGGAAACAGGTAGGACATTGGAATGACTACATTGCTCTCAGTCATTCAATATTTAAAATATATAAAAAAATGTGTCAAGTAATCGTCTTTTATAGGCAAGTGAAAATCATGGGTAAAGATAAGTAAACTAAAATAAAATATACTGCCCAATAGGTGATATAAATTATGAAACAAAGTTTGAATGAAGGCTAAATAACATAAAAGGCGGAAAATGTCATTTGACGCCTTAACACCATTAAAATGAAAATATGACCATCAAAAGTAATCTAAATTATATATAGCCCCTGGCTTCTCCCAAAATATAAAATAATATGCACATAAACTAAGGTTATGACATGGCACAATAAAATAAACGAAAACATCTAGGATTAAATATTGATAAATATATAAACGTAATATGTAGATGGTATAAAATATATCCCCTGTTATCAGAAAATTAACCCGACGAAATCCATTAATATCATGTCGGGAGTGTCAAAGCATTGTAAGAAAATGAGGAACTGACGAAAAAAATAATTAATCCAAAATTTGGTAACGTCACAGCTGTTAAAACGGACCTAGCTACAAGTAAAATAAAAGAGTAAATGACATGGCTCCAATGACGTTAAAACCATTAATTACGAAAGATACATAATAAAATGGTTGAATAAATCAATCCGACATAGTGACACATTCTTAACGCTCACTAGTCAATGTTGGTTTGCGCTTGCATACGCCTGACGTATAGCATAAATAAACAGTTAAAATGAAGTTCCAAATTAGTAATAGGATAACAGTAACGGGAAAATGGGACAAAATTATTTCATGAAATCTTGGGTCGTTCGAGATTGACTGATTCAATTTCTCCATGGCCAGTCGAAAGTCAGTCCAATCATGAAGATTTAAATTTGAAAAATTTACAGAGGTATTGAAAGTGGAGAAATTTGCTCGAATATCTATTTCTGTATCTAAAGCCCTACGAGTGTGGATAATTACATCATCAAAAATCAATTGATCTAAATAAACTGAGAAAAAACAGAAAAAAACAACGATAAGCAATAATAACAAAAAAATCAAATTTAAATTGCGCAAAGCAAACCATTAACATCCCGGGTGTGACCCTAGGAGGTTGCCTTGACCGGTCTAAAACCGTCGGCAAAATAAGGGGGGCGAATTTGTCTCTCTTAGGTAAAATGTAAATTCAAAACTGAAACTAATCTGGGTTATTGATTTAGAAAACATTTCTTGGCTATCTGTGAAGTAAATTTACGGTTCTGAGAATAAATGAAAAAATATATAAGGCAGTGCGTTAAACAGAAAAGAGGAAAAAAACTACTGTACATCATGCTATAGCCCGCCGTGTATTTTCTTTGTCACTTAGCATAAATGCTCGCCGCGTAAGAGATTACACTTGACCCATGACAACTGCAGGCGGCTAAATCCAGTCGTTTGAGATTTTAGCCAAATAAAGTAAACAAAAAAACTACTATTTATGATCGTCTTAGGAAAATAAATTGAAACGGAACCGTAAACGAAACATCATGACTCATTATTCGGTTTATACTGAAGTGAGCAATGCGAATGGCAGAATGGGTGTAGACTAGCTTACCCTGTTCGGTTTAGAAATAAGACCAGTAGCTCCTGCTTCTCCGATGATTCCAGATTAAAAGACCTCGTGTCGCTCTCATGCGCACCTATTTAAACCCTCGCTTGGCCTCTCGTCACCTCTTGCCAAAGGCCAGTGTTCTTACCATTTCCTGTGAAAGGCTTACCCTACACATTTCTGAGCAGGAGCTGACAAGGTCTGCCAGGGTCTATATTTCTTAATCTAACAGGATATGCGACGAAATGTGTATACTTAAAGTTACGGTGGTGTGTGCTGTTATCTGGTACGGCGATAAGAACATTGGATACACTTTATTTCTTAACTCCTTTTTAAATTGTCTGCGAGGAGGCGCGCCTACAATATAATGCAACACGCACGTCAAGCCCAGGTGTTCGACATCGCGCAAGCGAGCTTCACGTGACAGTTGTGCACAGGCATCGATATCTGCCAGCTGTTTCTATTACCCAGTTGTTAACAAGACCCGTGAGACTCGATGTAGTTCTTGTAGGTAGACGCTGTCAATGTTGCCACGGCAATTATATTTCATTACGTATGGAAATGTTTGAATATCTGCAAGGCGCATGTGCCTTGAGGTTGTATAACCATTAGCGTAGCAAGGGGTGGGTGTAGTGGGAGACCACCGTGAGCCTCGCGTCCCATGAGGTTGATACGAAAAACGTAATACATGGAAGTGAAAAAGATACAAAACGCTAGTTTTTGTGGACAATAAAATTATAACCTTTTTTATATGGCTTTACATTCAAATTTAACCTTATAACTTGAATAAATACGTCAAATCAGAAGCGGACGGGAGCTCTAAGAGTAAAGGGTCCTGAAAAAGTCAAAATAATTCTCATTTCGCATGTGAAGCATTAACGCAAAAATTGCTTGGACATTTTTGTCCAATTATTATTTTTGAATAAAAAGGACTTTGTCTTGGCTTTTCTTCTCCCTCGTGACCTTGCAGAGCCTACGAGATTTTAATACGTTAATAACAAAGCACCTGAAACTGCCACTGAGCAAAGTATGGGGCATTTATTGATTTTAAACTGAAGAATGTTATGGATAATATTAGCAGTTCTTCCTTCCTTCCTACATTTTCAGATATAGCTATTACCCTCTGTAACGGGCAAGAAGATGATTTATCTTCCGAATTTCCTGAACAAGTTTAATATGAAATCAAGTTCTTTTGGAAAAATTTCTTCTCCTTGATAGCTCTACACTAGTTTCCAGTGTTTTCATATCCTATACCGCCTTCTCTTTGTTTCCTACTCTTCAAGTAAAAACAATGAAAATAGAACTATCATTCTCAAAATTGAAACTGAGTAAAATCTTCTCGAAGGTAGTGTCGAATAGTATGATTGAGCCAAAATTTAGCGGACTCAGTAATCTCACTCTTGAACGAAACAGTGCAAGATCTAATGTAAAAGTGTCATTCACTGCTCAAAACCAGTAATAAATGTTCTGTTAAGTAAGGTGGTTTGATTTAAATCAGGGTGATTTAAATCAATATTTAAATTGGGAAATTCGATTTAAAAAAATTACTTATTAAACTCACTTATTAACATCACTTTAAATAAAATTTCATAATAATGTACACAAAACATTTATAGATATCAGAATCACTTTTTGTGAAAGTATATTCAACTTGTAATCATTTAATGTTGTTTATTATGCTCTCAGTAAGAAAATTATGGAAGGAAAATATATATTCTTGTGCGGTGAAGTTCATACAAAAGTAAATGTAATATGTCATATGAGAAAAAAACACTTAAATTTCCCTTGATTAAAATTCAATATTTTTTATAAGCAGAACTAGCACATTTTATAAATAGAATAATATAAAATAATACTAATCATGTTAAACAGTAAATAGTGTTATTTTAATGAAACTGTAAATAAATATGGCAACTGATATTTGGTTAACTATCATTAAAAACACTAAAATTCGGCTACAAAGACTGTAAAAATTATTTTAAGTTAAAAATATAAAGAACTTTCAGAATATATTATTTTCACTGTAAGAAAAGTTGCTGACATTATAATATTTTCACTAACACACTCAACAAACATTTTCAAATTAGTTTCATTATGTTATGTTCCGCAAACAGAGAAATGCATATTTACAAGTACTTTGTTATTTACTAAAGTAAAATACACTGTTCAAATATTTCACAGGGCCTTTATCAGAAAATTAATGTGCAACAAAGTCAAAATTGCTAATTAATAAATCAAATTAGCCGAATCAATTGATTACACCAACGATGTCACACTTATGGGGCAAATGACTATCTTTTTAAGATTTTTTGATGTTGAAACCGATTGTGTCGAGGAGCTTGTAGGTAGATATTTTGGGCCCCTAAACAGGATTGTGGTTTTGCGCTCCCCTTCCACACGCTCTATCAAGCACCGACATTTTATGTACCTCCTTCGATATTTTTATCTTAAGCCATGGTTTGTGACATTTACATTCTAGAAATTTTGAAATGAGGAAACAAATAACAACTCATTAAATAATATATAGATTATATTTAAAGATACTAAGTTTGTATTTCTCATTTTCGTAAAAAAATGGTTACCATATTTACGAATATTTCTGTTGTGTCTTACTGCCTAAAGAACATCTTAAAAACATGCTCTTACTACTGCTTTGGTTAATGAAAATTCCAGCAGTGTGTTACTCTACCTCTACGAAGTGTAAATTTCTCTATCGCGTACTATTAAATACAATTTTCTTTAGAAATGATTATTTATTATTGTTATTAGAATATTATATAAATATGAAAATTTGTTGGCACATCCTTGATGACTATGTATCAATTCACATTGATACTTAAAATTTAAAGAACGGATGAGGAGGCCTTGCATTCTAATCTCTCCCAGGGCCTCGCAATATTTCGCTATGCCACTGTACTGTAACTAAGATTTTGTAACTTCTGAAATTAGTTTCATTATTATGTCAAAGCGATTACCACATATTTTCAATTTTTTTTTGAAGTTATTGAAATAGGTTTGCATCTCTTGTTCATGTTATGTCACTTTTTGGAATTGAAATCGTAAATCGAAGACTAAAATTAGTAAACGCTGTAAGTGCCACAAAAATTCAAATACCATTTTGCACGCTTAAACTGTGAAATGTGCAATGATTGATAATGTGGAAAACTTCAAAAGTGGCAGGTAACCTTTTAAACAGTTCAAAAGGTGTGTAAAAAGCCACAAGTGTGAAAGTTCGTACGGGCTGATGTGCTTAATGATGAAAATTCCCAACACTCTCGCTTTTGGCACTTACAGCGTTTACAAATTTTAGTCTCCAATCTTCTCTCGGTTACATTTTCACGTCGTTTGTTTTTTGAAATGTGTAAATAGCGTTGCCTCCTATCAATGCAGTCTGTGGCACTACATAACTAACAACAACATGAGCGAACGACGATTTGTTGAAAGAGACGGCAATATGAAATTAACTTTTATAATGCAAATTCTGATTTCATGTTCCATTTTATCGAGCATCGTGCCTTAGTGTTGAGGGGTGATTAGTCTTGAGCAACTAATTCGGATATTCAATTGACAAAATTACAACTGCGACAAATTTGTTTAATTGATTGATTAATTTTTTTGGTTACTTTATGCACAATAAGGCTAATTGGGACTAGACCTACAGTTTAAAGTGGGATTTTTACCACTACGTACCTCCACCGGGTGTCAAGCACGGGACCGCTTGATTACAAGCCGACGACCCTACCACTGCACCATAGAGGAGCACCCTCAAAAATGTTTAATGTAGAACAACCTCCAGTCACACAAAGTTCCAAAATATTTAAGATGGCATTTTTTGTCAAACTTGGTTCGTTCTTCTTTAGAGGTGTCAGCTGTTGCGGCGATTAAGGGCGGGGCCGAGAGAGGGCATTTGCCCCCATTTTTGCCATTTTGCACCACGATAAACTTAAGGAACAAGGGAAATTAAACTTTACTTTTTTCAACCATTTTTGCACCTTGGACCCCTAGTTTTGGAACCCAATCGCTGCCACTAGGTGTGAATGATACAAATATTTTCTACCAGGGAATAAATGTCCGCAATTTCAAATTGATAAACCTGATGAACATTTTATGTGCTCCTTGACCAGTTTAGAATCTAAAGATTGTCTACGGTGACCGTGACTCCTGTATCTGGAGATGGAGCAAAACCGGAATGAGCGTTAGCTGAAGATAAGCGAGTTTGGCCTTGCAAGTCCTTCCAGTTATCAGTGGTGCTTGACGGGTCAAAACTCATGTCTACAGTATTTCTCGGACTCTCGCCATCCATGTGGGCCTAGTAATCGAATTTGCCGGATGTGAAGCTCTCTGCTTGGGACTAGCCAATCGGGATTTTTTTTTTTTAAAACAATGATGGAAACGCTTGAATAATATTTTTTTCCTTCATGGTGCAGTCGCAATTTAGCTGTTGCAAATTTAAGAATGTGACTGCCATTTTGAGTTTGGCGCCTATCTGAACTCATCAAGTTTGCCATATTTGGTGAGCATTTAATTCAGAACATTAAAACCTTGATACATTTTTATTCCATCTTGCCTTCTTTCTATGCAGCAACATAGGCTATTTCACTTCTTCATTATTGAACTATGTTTTTGTGTTTCATGAATTTATTTAGAGAATCAATTTGATACTTTCCTAGTCAAATCGTACCATTATAGATGCATTGGCATCTTCGATGACATAGTGCTAAAGACGTCACCTTGCAATCGGGTAGTCGGGGTATCGATACCCGATGAAGGTATGCAGTGGTTCGGATTCACCTCAAACTGCAGTCCTATCCCCGATTAGACTGTCTTTGAACGAGCGGGCTTAAATCAAAAATCAATCTCATGATGGAACAACTATAAAGAAATATCAGCCTAGATCCGTATTGAAGGTTCTAACTTTGTAAAATCAAGTGCCTTAAACGCTCTAACATTGAAGTGTTACATGTCGACAGATTTGCAACACATTATGCAAGCAAAAAAAGAAAATAAAAAAAAACAGTTTACCAGAAGCATGTCACTTTAAAAATTAAATATTTTTTTTTAAAAAAAATAGTCATAGTTTTTATCTTTTTCTTGGTTTTTCCTTTAGGAACGAGAGAAATGGTTTTCTCTTTGGCACTAATTTTTGACATCTGAATGTTTGATATTGAAGTGAGTGTTGGCGGTTTTCGCAATTATGTTTTGGCATTAATCATACTCGTAAATGCTAATTTGAGCCGAAATATTGTAGTCTCATTTCGAAACCAGTCGCATGTAACTTTTCATCTTGAACAAAAAGTAAAAAGAAACTTCATTTATCAGGTTTGTAACTCAGGTCATGAAATTTCAGACTTATAATTTAAAGAGTAAGACAATACCTGTCGGCCCATGACGCATGCATTTTATGCACTTATTGTGTGCCAAGGGTTTTGCAAGGATTCTCCTCGCTCTTGCTTCTTGGTGGGGAGCCAGGTGCGACGGAAACAAGTCATTCTTTATCTTTGCCTAGCGCTGTGGCCACAGCGCGAGAAGAGAAAGTTTCAATTAGAAAATTTGTTGGCTGATTTATTTTCGTTTATTTTACAATATAACCAAAACGTTATTGCCGTTCTAGAGCAGTGATACAGAAAGAGCAATACAGTGGACTGTACGTACCTTCAGGTTTCGAAGTAATCTCCATCTGAATCCAACACTTTTTTCCAAAGTTCCTGCAGCTGCACAATACCCTGGTGATAAAACTCGGCGGGCTTGGATGCAAAGAAGTCCGTTAGTACGTTCTGCAGGTCTCCCTCATTTGCGAAGGAGATGGTTGTCGAGAGAATGAAACAGGTGGTAATCGGTTGGTGCAAGGTCCGGTGAATATGGTGGATAGCACATTGTCTCCCAGCCAAGTTGCCGAAGGGTCTCTCGGGTCCTCTTTGCCACACGTCGCTTGGCATTATCGTGCAGGAACAGCACACCCTTGAGATTCAACAATGAATGCTCAGTAGGGAGGAAACTGGCATTCTGGACCGCCGAAGTACGTACGAGCAAATCGGGCGAGCAGTAGTCTTTTACGACCTGTATTTTCTAGCATTTTACGGTGTGTGTTACTGTCACTAGCTGTTTTGCCACCTTTGATGATTTGAAGCCTTTTACGGTGTGTGTTAACCTCACTAGCAGTGTTGCCACCTCTGATGATATGTAGACTTTTACGGTGAGTTAATCTCACTAGCAGTGTTGCCACCTCTGACCGCCCTAGCGAGCCGTTCCCTTTTACAGTGTGTATCTTTCTAGCCTTTTACGGTGTGTGTTAACCTCATTAGCAGTGTTGCCACCTCTGACGATTTGTAGCATTTTGCGATGTGTGTTAACCTCACTAGCAGTGTTGCCATCTCTGACGATTTGTAGCCTTTTTGGTGTGTGTTAACCTCACTAGCAGTGTTGCCAACACGGAGAGTCGTAGCCTTTCACGAGATATTTTTTACAGTTTTTTTATACGTGAGTATACGTGTGCCTGGACGGACCGTAGCCTTTTTATTGACAAATCGGGCGACCCATAGCTCTTTACCAGCTATTTACTCGCGTTAGTGTACGTACGAGTAAATTGGGCGAGCTGTATCACGTTACAAGATAATTTTGTGAATTAGTGTACGTACGAGCAAATTGGGCGAGCCGTAGAATTTTACGGTGTATATTCTTGATGCCTTTTACGGTGTATGTTAAATTCACCAGCAGTATTGCCAACTCGTCGCAGCCTTTTAAGGTGTATATTTTTGTATTATTTTACGGTATATGTTAACCTCACTAACAGTGTTGCCAAATAGTCGTAGAATTTTAGTGTGTTAATTTTTAAGACTTCGTAGCTTTTACGGTGTATGTTAACCTCACTAGCAGTGTTGCCAACTTTACAGCCTTGGAATCGAGACCCAGGGCACTTGACCGGAAGTTGACCAGCAAATCAGTCGAGTCGTTCCCGTTTACGAGCTGCTTTTTTGAGGCTGTCATGTCGTCGAATCTAGTCCCAGGTCGCGTGACCGGAAGTGGACGAGCAAATCTGGAGAGTCGTTTCCTTTTACGAGCTCTTTTTCGAGGCTTTCAAGCAGTCGAATCCAGCCCCAGGTCACGTGACGGGAAGTGGACAAGCAAAATCGGACGAGCCGTAGCCTTTTACGGGGTATATTTTCTTGCGTTAGTGTACGTACGAGCAAAACGGACAAGTCGTAGCCTTTTGCGAGCTATTTTTGCGCGTTAGTGTACGTACGAGCAAAATCGAGCGAGCCGTATCCATTTACAGTGTATATCCTTTTTAGTCCCAAGGCAATTTTTTCATGGTCCCGAGCCAATTTTGATCAAAATGCAGAGTTTCAATTAAATGAATGTAGATAAGAGGCTAATTTAGAGAGATGAGTGATATGCCGTTGTACGCGAAATGAACCAGAGATTCAGACTACATGAAATTTATGCAAATTCGGCGTATATGTGGTGGAGGCAGGGGGCTAATTATCAAAATTTCAAAATTTCCGTGGGAAAAATTGGGGTCCCCACTCCCCCAAGAAAAAAGTACATGACAATGTCGACAAGCACATGGAAATGATCGCTGACATGTAAGTAACTCAAAAATATTTGTATTTTTATCATACGATTAATGTAGCGTGAGTTGTGTCTCCCAAGAGGAATGGTCGGCACGCCACTGATTCAAGCTTCAAAAGGCAGCATTACCTTGAAATGACTCTAGCTCAGAGATTATTTGCCCTGGAAATATGAACGATATAACGTTGTGCACAGAATAAATTACAGATTCAGACAATGCATAATTTATGTACATTCAGCGTACATTTGGAGGGAAAAGAGGGAAACACCTGAATAATATTTTTTTTAAATAGAAGGATCTCTCCCCCCGTCCCCCCAAAAAAGGATATGAAAAGTTCAAAATGCACATAGAAATTATCGCCGGTATGTAAGAAACAGAAAAATATTTGCATCATTGTCATATGACCAATGTAACGCTAGTTGTACCCCTGAAACGAAAGGCTTGTAAGCCACTGTCTCAAGCTTCGGAATTGAGCAAAATGCAGAGTTGCATTGAAATGACTATAGCTCAGAAATTAATACCGTAGATATATGAAAGATATACCGCTGTTAGCACAATGAATCGCAGATTCAGACGATATATAACTTATGCACATTGGGCGAACATATGAAGGGGGAAAGGGATACATCCCTTAAAAAAATACTATTTTTTTAAAAAAAATGTGGTTTTCCCCCGCCCCCCGAAAAAAGGATATCCAAATGAAGAATCTTTAAAATTTATGCAAATTCGGCGTATATATAGGGGAAGGGAGGAAACCCCCAAAAATAATTTTAAAAAATTATGCCACTTCACTCAGAAATATCCTCGCACTTGAGCACAAAACGACACACACCTACACATATCTTGTACGGACGAAAAGCTAGAACGCAGTTCAAAATGAGCGCCGATTCTTGCAGCTGCTTGACATTCTATTTTTAGACAATGCAGGGTAACCTGTGTTGCAACTTGTGGAACACGTGTGCTCAAAAACAATGGTTTCCTTCAGAACGCCTCGAAATTCCATTCTCACAACGCAGATTCAACAACCGGTCTTCCCCCTCCCCCCATACCCTGCTTGCGACCACACAGAAACCTTTGATTTTGACATAAGATGCTGATAATCAAGCTTCCTTCGAATGCAGTTACTAGGCGGGAGTAAAAAGCATTGCTTTAGAACAACAAAACCGGCCTTCCTTTGTCGGCAAAAATTTTCCCTTGAATAGAGATGCACAAGAGAAGTCCCTTTTCCCGCCTTTTCCACTCCATTTCCATTAAGAAAGAAAAATAGAGTGTAAGAAATATTTCTGTTCATTACATGTGTTAGAAACTATATATATATATATACATAAATTGAAATTCCAGCCAAAAACAGAAAAGATATAACTTCTTAAAAACTACGACCTTGACGCAGCATTTCGATAGAGACGCTTGGGACCGTGGGGGTTACATTTGGGTATCTCGAACGAAACGCTTGGACCCAAAAGGATATTTTGTGCGTTAATATATGTATGAGCAAAATCGGATGGGTCGCAGCCTTTTACGAGAGTAGTAGAGAAGTGGCACGAGCAGCCATCCCCCAACATGTAAAAATTTCATAGTGAGCTCTCTAAGTGTAATTTAACAAACAATCAAGTTGTTAGTTGATTTCTTAACTATAAAAAACTCAAAATTAATTTTACGAAAAATCTTAATCCATTTTTATTGTATAAAATTTTAAGATTCAAATAATTTTCCCCTATGACATCCCTTTTTATTTAAATTTCACAATTTTTCAAATAACTAAAACGAAATCCATTATTTTTTTAACTGTCAAAAAGAATTGACTCATGTGAGTCAATTTTTAATTTTTTTTGCAAAATAACCCAGTATACATTCGGTCCATTTATATCTCATCCGAAGATACCGTACTTGCACATTCTAATATCCCCCAGTGTTAAAACATTGTTTTTCACACTGTTTGTGCTTATAACTAATCAGCAACATCATGGGGGTACAACAAATATACTAGTTTAAGATATTTTAGTGACGTTTGGGCCCTATTAACTTAGCTACGTCAAGCTAAGAGCTCTTTTTTGGTAAGAAAAAAGCCCGCAACTTGAAACACGTGTAGGAACGAGAGTAAAAAACACTCACCTTCCTTCTTGAGAATCGCCAAAGAATCTCGGAAGCTAATTGACTGGTGAACGTACCGTAACTGTAGATCATCCTGTTGAAACATCAGGTGATTCGTGTAAGCAGAGTGAATTTCGGGCACGACGTCCGTGGTGACATTCTGAACTATGTGATCGCCGTCGTAATCTAATTTACTGCTCGGTCGGATTCGTCGGATGTCGGAAAAAAATGATCTCTCTCTCTCTCTCTCTCTCTCTCTCTCTCTCTCTCTCTCTCTCTCTCATGTCAATTGCTCTCGGGTGAAAAAGTAGGAAGTACGTAGCATTGTTATTTTGTACCAAGCCAAAATACTCATGGGTGTGGTGGATCTGTCAACGATCATTTGTCATTTTTTTTGGTCCAGAAAAACATCCGGTCCGCTAAAAAAGTTATGAAGTAGCATTGTCCTTTGTAGCAGACCTTAAAACGCCCAATGGGTAGATCGGTCAACGAACTATTTTTGCCATTTGTCCCCCAGGACATTGTGTGTGTTAAAAAAAGTCTTGCTGAAAAAAAATAGGAAGTATATAGCATTGTTCGTTTGTACCAGGGCAACACACACACACATACGCATGAGTGAATCGGTCAACGGGGTTCATTTGCTAGGACATTGACTATAGTGCTCATTGTGTTTTAACCAGGTGGTCGCGTGGGTGGGGTTCCTATATAACGCACCAGTTTCTCCTTTTGTACATCATTATCATAGTGAACGTCAATCGTGGCAGTTCAATATCCTTAATTGTTTGTCTGGCAGTATACATACATATCATCGTGGAAGTTCAGTGAGCTACAAGTTTTTTTTTTAAGTCTCTTTCTCTTAAAAGGTAAGTTCTCTTTTCAAGTGTGTTATTTTTTCGTGATATATATTTAATTTTGTTTTGCGTCTGACACACACATATTCAGAGGAGTCACAAAAAATTGACACACACACTTGACATTTTTTTCTTTTTTTACCTCCTACAACAGTGCACACACTGTTCGAGTCTAATATATATATATATATATATATATATATATATATATATGCACTTGTTGAAGGAAAAAAAATGTCTAGCACTTTTCAGCTTTTTTTATTCTATTTTTTTCCTTTTTGTTTCAGTGCGCTTTCCACACCATCCCCAAAAAATTTCACGTATATAAATAACAGAGTATATATATATACAGAGAAATGGAACCGCAACCAGGCCCCTCCGGTTTTTGCGGGAAAATAGCATGTCGCAACTGTGGGAAGTTGATTTCTAAATCGAACATCTCGAAGCATTTGAAAATATGTCGTCTACCGGAACATGATGTCCCCCCGGCAAAGAAATCTCGCATTGATGCGCATGAAGGCGATGCTTTGAATAAAAGTGCACGCATCATGACGTATAAATCTGGAAGTGACGAAAAGTGTGACTGGACCGCCAATAATGTGAAATCTCTGGTTGTTGATAAATTACGGGATTACCTCATTAATGTTGCAGTTAAAATTCATCTCGTCTTGACCCTGCTGTATGAGAAAGTTGTCTCGGGCAAGACAAGCACTTTCAGCTTTTACGTAGGGTGCGAAGGCTTACATGAGGGCAATCACGACGATCTTGACGAAATTGTGACAGGCCTATTTGAGCACTTGAGACAAAAACAAGAAGCGTTTGAAGGTCGCGGAAGTGGATGGAGTCTTTGCGGTCGCAGCCACATGTTACAGCTTCGAGTGTGCAACTTCAAACCGTTACGCAGCGCTCAAAAAACAAAAAATGTTGCACCAGACACTAAAAAGAAAGCCGTGTTAATCATAGAAAGTAATGATGCGACGAGTTTCTTATGGTCTGTCATCGCCTCATTACACCCCGCTAATGATAACCCCGTCGTCTGTCCAATTACACCCGATACGAGAGAAGATACAAGAATGTAATGAAAGGAATTTCTTATCCTGTGCCCCTGAAAAAGATCAATCAATTTTTAAAAAAACTATAGAGAGGAAAAAAGGAGAAGATCTCGATATTTCTGTGTTCGGGGTTGACGATTGCGGCGACATTTGTTTGTTAAGACCTGCGAGAAGCCAGAATAATGTAATTCGACTCTTGCTTGTAGATGGCCGTTACAGTTTGATTCGCAATTTTTCTCGCCTAGTCGGAAGACAGATCAGCAAATATCACGATAAGATTGAAATTTGCGATCGGTGTTTGAGAATTTTTCGCGGGGGAAAGAAGATGAAAGAACAGCACAAGTGTTTTGGCTCCGTGAATGCAGAACCCGAAGATGTCATGCCGGAACCCGGAACCAAGATGAAATGTCAGAAACACCAGGCTCTTCTCCACCATCCCGTTGTCCTTTATGCCGACTTTGAAAGCTTCCAAGTTCCATTAACGTCTTGCAACCCTGATCCCTCTACCTCCAGCACAATACAAATTTTTCACCACGAACCTTGCAGTTTCTCCATTTACGGAAAAAATTAAATGATGTCATCTTGCATTGCGGACCCGATGCGGCAAAAAATTTTGTTAAGAAGATAGCGGAATGTGCAAGAGAACTTGCACCCAGCCTGAAAGGTCCTTACGTTTCTCCACCTCCTCTCACAACGGAACAACAACGGAGACATGAAACGGCAACAAGATGTTCGGAGTGTAACCAGGCTTTCACCCCCGAAATTCACAAGGTCGTACACCATAACCATCAGATTGGATTTTCCCTGAACACCATCTGTAATTCCTGTAATGTTAAAATTAAGGAGTCGCATTTTGTTGCTGTGTATCTGCATTACACAGAAAAATATGATACGCATCTGTTCATCAAAGAGTTGTACAATATCACGACTCGAATCAGCATCATCCCTAGAACGAGCGATAAGTATATTGCAGTAAGAGTGTGGATCCCTCTTAAAGAAGGAGGAAGTGTGGAAGTTAGAATCCTGGACCCTTACATTTTCCTGTCCTCCAGCCTCGCCACCCTTGCAACTCAACTTGGCGACGAAGATCTTGTGGCCACCAAGCAATGATTCGGAGATGAGAATTTCAATCTGTTCCGTCGCAAGGGCGTCTACCCCTACGAGGACGTCAATGATTTCAACAAATTTGACGAGACAGAACTTCCACCCCTGGAGGCATTTTATTCTCATCTCACGGAGGACGTCTGTTCCGAAGAGGACTACGAACACGCTCGTAGTGTGTGGACGGCCTTCAATTGCCAAACTTTTCGCGACTATCACGACCTGTATCTCAAATTGGATGTGACCCTTCTCATGGACATTTTCGAGTCGTTTCGCAAGAGATGCATTGCGATCTACAAGTTGGATCCTGCGTATTTCTTTACGACGCCGGGATTGACTTGGGAATCTATGATGAAATACACCAACGTAGAACTGGGACTCCTCGCAGAGAAGAACAGTATGCTTTCATGGAGAGTGCGATACGCGGTGGTATTGTCCAATGTCCCCGTCGCCATGCTCTCGCAAACAATCCTCATACGCCTGGTTACGATGCATCGAAGCCCATCACCTACATTGTCTACTGGGATGTCAACAACTTGTACGGTCATTCCATGTCGCAGTGTCTTCCCATCGGCGGCTACGAATGGATGAACGAAGAGGAACTCTCCTGCGAGGATTTTCTCAACTGGACCGAAAATAACGAATGGGGCTGTTTCTTGCAAGTGGATCTCGATTATCCCGAAATGCTTCACGAGAAACATCACGGATTGGCCCTGGCCCCCACCAAAGAGAAGCCACCTGGAGGAGGATCGGAGGCAAAACTGATACTAAGCGTGGAAAACAAGCGGAATTACGTTCTCCACTACCGACTTCTCCAATTTTACATAAGTCACGGGTTACAGCTGAAGAAAATATATAAAGGATTAAAGTTTAGACAATGCAAGTGGCTAGAACCGTACATAGCCGAGAACGCAGAGCGCAATCAACATCGCCTGCAGACAAGGATCTGTACAAACTATTCAACAACGCCATCTACGGCAAGACGATGGAGAACGTGCGCAATTACATCGACGCAACGTTGGTAACGGACGAAAAGAAATTCGAGAAGATCGTCGCGTCCCCCTACTTCAAAAACTTCACCATTTTCGACGAGAATCTGATATTCGTCGAGAAGAACAAGAAGCAAGTGATGCTCAACAAGCCGATTGCCATAGGTGCCACCGTCCTTGAACTATCTAAATTGCATATGTACCAATCCTACTACGATCAGTTTCAACCCTTTTATGGAGATAACATTGAAATATGTTACATTGACACGGATAGCTTTGTTTTTCTAATCCAAACACCAAATCTGCAACATGATCTGAATTCGATGAAGCATCTTTTTGATTTTAGTAATTTACCATCAGGCCATCACTTGCATTCGACAGAAAATAAAATGGCCATAGGAAAGTTCAAAGATGATGCGGCTGGTAATTACATCAGCGAATTTGCGGGCCTTCGTGCCAAAATGTACTGCGTCAAGATTGCAGATAAGAAAGAGATTAGGAAAGCGAAGGGGGTGGGAAAAACAAGCACTGGTAAATTCACCATGGAAGACTACAAAGAATGCCTGTTTCAAGGTAGATGAAAACTCAGCACCGATCATCACATTGCGAATTCATTACACGAACTGTACACGACGCGCGTAACCAAGGTAGCATTGGATGCCAGAGACAACAAGTTACGTGTTCTTGATTGTCAAATCCACACAAGAGAGTGGGGCCACTGCAATGGAAGCGACAAATGTGACGTGTGTGCACTCTAACCGCATAGCCATGAAGTTCGCTGTCTTTTTCCGTCTTGCCTTCTCCAAAAACATTGAGAGGAAAAGAGGAAAGGGCCTCAGGCGATGAAAAAGTGGAAGTCATTATGCTCGCTTTAACGAGGCTCATTAAGTTCAACTTTTACCTTTTTTCTTCTTCATCATGATCAAATGACATAATTACATGTTCGAGTCTTTTGAATTGCATCGCTTCAGAGAAAACCTTCTCTTTTTTTATTCGATCTACAAGGGAAAAAAAATGTGGCATACCATAGAAATTTTATTTAAATAACTACCAAGGACAATGAATCTTTTGGTTTCCGAAAGCAAACAATGGAGACTGTACACAGCACGACAGATCATGAATTTCTATCTTCCGTGTTATCCAAACTCAAAGGCCTGTTGATCGTTCACCTGAACAGCATTTGGAAGAAATTCGATGACGAGGTCGGGAAGATTTTTTACGTCTTTAACAACAATTTTAATTTCTACGAGATTCCGATCGACGGGAAACTTCGGATCACCATGAATCCGGAGAACGCAGGCGAAATCAAAGTCTCCACCGGCAAGAACATTTTTCGAATGAAGCACGGCAAGATGCTTTCTAACATGGCGTACGATGTTTCAACAGGAGATTATCTTTACGTGAAACTCCTCCGAGATTACAACAAACTCTTTCCTCTCTTCGTAGAATTACGAATCACCTATCCTATTATAAATAACCATAATGCCTAACGACATTTTCTGCCACACCAAGCGTGTAGACCACGCAGAAGAGATTCTCATGCTCGACGATCGAGTTAAAAAGTTGAGGAGCGATTTGATCGCTTTGCAGGAGACCTTAAACAATAGTTTACAATCGGAAATCGCTACGCTCCAAACGCAATGTCTCGATCCTATTCTGAAAATCTATTCCGAACTGAAAACACTCATAAAAATTATGTTGATGTACCTTCTTACGACAACGTTCAAAATATATAGTTGACCTTGGATTCGCTTCAAAATGATTTGACCAAATTACAGCAATTTCAATCAAAAGATTTGGAAAAATTGAAACTCGAAATCGAAGAACGGACTTCCGCAATTGAAAATAATTTATCTGAACTTCAAACCGTTGTGAATGATATCGATGTAGAACGCTTGCATGTCGTCATTTCTAAATTAAAAGAAGAATTCACCAGCACGTTGGAAGAAATTAAATCCAAGTTACAGACTTTGGAAGATACAATGACAAACCTACCATCGTCAGACGAACTGCAGGTCATCAGTAAAAGCATTGCTAACATGAAAATTCAATTGGAGGCTTATCAAGATTTCGAACACATTCAAACCACCATCGCTACGCTTCAGGCGTCTTTGGAGTTGATCAACGAAGAAATTAAAAATATTCACGTTCAAGCAAGCGCGTTGACGAGTATTCAAGTCAGCAGAAGATCGAATATTTAGAAAATTTGAACGTCGAATCGAACCTTGCTCATTTTCATCACGTACCGGACAACATACAGGGTGACTTGGAATCGTTACAGAAGAGTGTGCCTTCGAAGGAAGATTTGGAAAAATTGAAAACGGCAGTGACGGCATTATCCGAATCGAGTGATATCAAAAGTTCATTGAGCGATTTCGAAAGTACGGTGGCCAATCTCCCCACCTCTAAAGAATTACACGCTTTGAAAAGGAACATATCTCGAATGCTGAAACGACTAGAAACGGAAACGGGAAACGTGGAAAAGATTCGAGATGAAATTACTTCGCTGGTGTCGACGTTGCCCACTTCGCAGAGCGTCACGGATCTTCACACGCAGTTTACAGAGATGCGAAGCATCGTGAACGATCTTACCGAGAAAAGTTCGAAACTGAATCAAGTTCAGAACCTTCAGAATATTGTCGTCAACATCAGAGATCAAGTTGGAGTGTTGCAATCCACGCAGGAATCGACGCTGGCTTCTTTCGGTGCCAAGTTGCAAGAACTGAACGAAAATTACAAGCAGTTGAACGTGGAAGTGAAAGTCAAACCCTCATTTTCTGCCATAACGCATACCATAGTCGAGCATTTGTTACCCATTGAAAATAAACTTGGACACTTTCACAGTAATCTGCTCAGCGTCGACACTAAAATCGCCAAATTGTTCACCTTGCAAGCCATCGAAATCAACAGCGTACCCAATCAACAGAGAATTTCCACGTTCGTCGAAAGTAACAAACTGTACATGTTACATCCTTATCATCCGTATTACAAGTTTCTCCTCGATGGCACGATTCAGATAAACGAATTTTCTTCCTGGTCTCACGGCAGAAAAGCTAGCGTTCCCACCATGACGTTGATATCGAATCGTGGTGTCCAGAAAGCAGGAAACATTCCTCTGGCACTTTGGAACGAAACGCACAACATATATGAAATACACGAAGACGAAGATCTTACTGTTTTCGACGTGAGTGCCGGTGATAAGCTGATCATTCAAAACACAAGCGAGGTGCCACCCTCTTTGAATCCCATCACGCTGGTGCTTCTCTTCAAACGTAATCTCTAAAAATGTCTAGGCAAGCCATCGTCGAAGAATTACATAAACCTGCACGCCGCAACTTCGAACGTTTAGCTGTGGTAACAAAGAAAATCGATGACCTCTGGGAAAGTGACCTCGTGGAGATGAGCAGCGGCAATTTAAAAAATGTACATAAATTGAACAAGGGCAACAAGTACCTCCTCACTGTCATAGACACATTTTCGAAATTCGCATGGGCTCTACCTTTGAAAGCCAAAACAGCAACATGCGTCACGGAAGCATTCAAATTAATTTTTCGCGAAAGCGGCAGACGACCTCGGTTTCTGTACACGGACAAGGGGAAGGAATTCTACAATGCCACTTTCAGACAGTTTATTCGGAATCTCGACGTTCAACATTACTCGACCTTCAGTGACGTCAAAGCCAGCATCGTGGAAAGATTCAATCGGACTCTGAAATCGTGCATGTGGTCACGCTTTACGCTTCAGGGAAGCTACAAGTGGGTCACCATTCTTCCGGAACTCGTTAACGACTATAATCACACATTGCACAGAACAATAGGCATGAAGCCAGCTGATGTTACGAAGTCCGACGAGCAGCGTTTAATTTCTACCGTTTACTGCCCAAAGTACACAACCACGACAAAAGACCTAAATACAAAATTGGAGACCAGGTGAGGATCAGTAAATTGAAGCGAACGTTCGACAGGGGTTTCACGCGAAACTGGAGCACGGAACTTTTTACCGTGGTTCGAGTTTTACCCGGGAACCGTCACACGTATATAATAAAGGACAGTGGCGGTGAAATTTTATTGGGGCGCTTCTACGAGGAGGAACTCTCTAAAACTAAATACCCCGACACGTACCTTATCGAAAAAGTTTTGCGTAAGAGAGGTGACAAACTTTTGGTGAAATGGCTGGGACTTCCGGAAACAAGTTGGATCGATTCAAACGAAGTGATTCTACGAGTACGTGGAATGTTGTGAAACGTTTACCTGATTCGGAAAGTCAAACGAAAAAAAGGAACGGCGAATTGCTCCCCGATAGCATACGGTGTCTGATTGTAGGACCTTCAGGGTGCGGAAAGCCGACACTGCTCATTGATAATTTTATCCTCGCACCCAATTGGTTAGACAGGGAAAACAGACACCTCTACGTATTTTCGAAAAGTCTCGAACAAGCAAAATACCAGCAACTTATGAAACTGTACGAGGGACTGGGCTTTGTAACTTTCGCATCTGAAATTATTCCACTGGACGATATTCTCGAGAATTCCGTTGTGGTGTTCGACGACATGATCCTGGAAAATCAAAACGAGATTCGTAATTTTTTTACTCGAGGTCGTCACAAAGGATTAGATTGTTTCTACCTGGCACAAACTTTTTCCATGGTTCCGAAGCAACTGCTACGTGATAATGCTAATTTTATTTGCTTGTTTCGACAAAACCACACCAATTTAAAACACTCACATGATGATTACGTAGAGGCTGACATGAATTACAATTTTTTTTCTAAATTCTGCTCCCACTGTTGGAATCAAGGTGATTTCGGATTCGTGACCATTGACATGACTCGAAAAGCAAACCATGGAAAGTATAGGAATAAAATAAACGTTTATCTAGATGTTTCAAAGGCTAACAAGAGAACAATTTCAGATTTGCAACAAGAAAAAGAAAATCCAAAAAAAAAGAATTAACGGTCGAGAACCTAAACAGTCAAAAAAATTAAATTTGAAAAAAAACGTTCTTTTTTTTCAAACGTCTCAAGCGTATATATAAAATAACCATTAGAAACAAAAAGTGAGTGTTAGAAAAGTTAATAGTCTCAAGCGGGTGACGACAAGAAAACTTCGAGAACCGAACGTATAGGCTGAGAATTCGACGTTTCTGAAACGTTCCGACGTATATAGAAAAATGTCAAAACATCAATTTCAAGAAGAGGACAATCTCAAGTTGCGGGAATATCTACTGAAGCGATTCAAAGGTTGGAAATCCGAGAATCGTGGTTTGTACGAAGAGAAGAAACGTCAAGATCAACCTGTGGTCGACTCCATCAGCGATCTAGGTAAAGAAATAAAAAGTGTCACGGAACAAAATATAAATTTGATCAACGAAATCGTACAACTTGCAGCTAAAAGTTACACTGTACCCACGCCCATTTCAAGCATTTCTTCGACGCCGTTCGAACTGAAGGAAGTACCGGCACGACGTCAAGCCATAGGTAGCACGTCGTCTTCGGATAAGATCGAGTTGGGACCTCTGGCACGAGACTTTCTGAGCACGGGGAAATTCGACAAGGATGAAGTGTTCGGATTGTAACCGAGCATGGAAAGCAACGAAGGCGTCGTGTGGAAGATTGGGAAATCGAAAGTCACCTTCAAATGCAACGACATTAAAGTTAATTTAGGCGATAAAAATAGTTGGACCAGGTGTCCAGGTACGGTGGTCCTTTGGGAACTCGTTGCCAAAAAATATCCGAAAGATTACACGGACGAAGATTATCAGAGTTACAGGGAAATTCTAATTATGACGGATGCCATGTACCAGAACAACGATGCCTCGCAGAATAGGGTGAAATCGAGCAGCGGTGAGAAGTACAGGAATCTCATCAAACCGATATGGAACGAGGTGAAGAGTAAAAGTTACGTCAAACGATACAACACGTTACCCCAAAAATTCGTTTGGGTGGCCGACGTGAGAAAATTCATCGACCAATTGTTAGTGATAGCCGGCGAAGAGAATGCAGGCAATCGTAATTTCTACAAAGAGAAGGTTGGCATCGTGGACATGATCAGCACGAAACTTTACAACTTCATCGTGAACGACGACGAAGGTATCGGCTACCTGATCAAAATTATCAACACGCTGCCTCCGAGATTCTGGAATGTGGCCGAAGGAAAAGGACTCTTGAACGACATCATCAACAAGTTACCTTTCGAGATGCATTTACCTGGCTACAAGTACTGCGGACCGGGTACCAAATTCGAGAAGAGATTGGAGAGAGGAGACAAGGGTGTGAATCCGTTGGATGCGGCATGCAAAGATCACGACATCGCTTACAACACTCGCACCGATCTGGATGCACGTCACGAAGCAGACAAGAAATTGGAACAATACAGTCTATTTTTACCAGATCGATACGCTAACGTGTTACCGACGAGAAGCTATCTATTTTAATCGAGAACAAAACTCGAATCGTGTACAAGGGGACAAAGGAACTTCTTGGTAAGAAAACAAAGCACGTAATAGAATTTGTGTAACGGCTGCGGAGTATTTAAAATTACATACCTTGAAAAAAAAATACACGAGAGGGAAACAAAAAATCTCAGAACATATATATATATATAAACAACTTACCTTGAAAATAACATGAAGCCCAAGGGTGTCGTGTACCAGATACCATATTCGAATCTGAAAACGCTGGGTGCCCTCGATGGGTTACTCACCAAGAAACAACGCGAGAAGAAACGTTCTTGCTTGTCCAAAGGACATGGAATGAAATTGCTGCTCAGCACTCCGCAATTGAGACGGTTGCAGCGTTCGCGGAAACAGCAAAAGATCGGAGATTTCATTTTCAGCATCCCGGCCATCCTGGCAGCATCTGGGGCCGTTGGAAGTTTGGCTGGGGGTTGCGCCGCCATCGCGAAAACCGTCATCGACTCGAAGAAGAACAAAGCGGAATTGGAAGAACAGAAACGTCACAACCTGGCCATGGAGAAGAAAGGGAAGGGGGTCATGAGGAAGTTTAAAAAAATAAACAGCACTCACCAACCGAGACATTGAATCTTTGATCAAACCATTACAAATCAAACACTTCAGAGGCGTTTTCATGTCCGATTCGTTACCTTCAACCGTTAAAAATAGACAATGTGGCGTAGTCAACTTGAACAGTCAAGAAAATCCAGGCACGTATTGGATATGTTACCACAAAAAAGCAAATGACAAGAATGCATTTGTTTTCGATTCTTTCGGAGGTGTTCAACGTACAAATTTAGTTCATTATCTGAAAACGAATAACCTATACTACAACGACGAACGCATTCAAAATTTCGGAGACGTGAACTGCGGTCATCTCTGCCTCTCCATGCTCACGTTTCTCTCTCTAATAAATAAGCCACAGGTGGAAGACTTCCAGAAAGCATTGTGGAACCTAAAGCATCACGATGGGCGTGTTTCATCTCACGAGCGAATCTTCGATCTTGAAACTCACGCTGCACGAAGAAATCGTCTATCCTAAATCCATAGCTCTGCGTGCATTCTACAGCATGTACCTCAGACCTAACGTCACGCAGCACAACAACAAAATTAGCGTCGGAAGCGAACATATCGTCGTCACGCCAGGTAAATACAATCTTTCTACTTTGCAAGCTCAATTACCTAAAGGCACGTACTTTTCTCAAAATTCAGTCACGCAGAGAGTCGAAATCGTGTCCGCAACGGAGACCGTAGACCTGGGCACCATAGGAGAACTTTTAGGTTTCGAGAACAACACCAAACTCGAAGCTGGCATCAAGCACGTAGCAACCAATATTCCTAAATTTCTAGCCATCGAAACTTTGAATGTACACTGCAACGTGGCGAAAGGAATGATCACGAAATGCGACGGATTTGGAAGTCACAAGCAGACGGGAATCATAGCCACGTTCAAACCCAGTTCCAAATTCATGGAACCGATCATCTACACACCCTCTTCGCCGTTCTATTTGACAGTATGTCGCAACCGCATAGACACATACAGTTGGTGGTCACGAACGAGAAAGGCGACATTGTGGATTTTGCAGGTGCCACGACGACGGCCGTCCTGGAGATCGACGTATAATAAATAACACATAGTGAAAAAAAAATGGAACAAATCGAAAGTTACGAATTGCAATCTTTCCCTCCCAACCGTCGCACGTTCGCAAATTTGAACGAAGCGAACCGGGAAATCGAATACGACGTGGACGTAGGCGATGGGTTCGTTCATCCTCACAGAGAGGACCTTTACCTTCAATTCGACGTGGTGAAGAAAGAAAGCGGAGACACGTTCCCCGCAGCAGCTAATTTGATACTCGTGGATAACTTCGTGCCTCACCTGTTCTCGCAGGTGGAGGTGAGGAAACACAACACCGTCATCGACAGAATCGATTATCCAGGCATCACGTCAACGGCAGTGGGAACATTGAAATTATCCAAAACGGACGCAGCATACTATCAGGCGGGGGGGGGTCGAAGCGGGAACCAAAATATCGACGAGAAGACACACGGTGCTCTTTCCCATGCGTCTCCTTCCGGGATTCTTCTCGGACTACAAGGAGATCATGTGGAAGGGAGGTCTGAGAATCACATTTCGAGAGCGGCCAACGATAACGACGCACTGATGCGATACAGCAACTTGAACGCAGACGGTATCACGCCACTGCACAACACATTACCCGAAGCAGCCAAATGCGTCATCCGGAGCATAGAGTTGAGAATGCCGATCGTGGAATACGAGACGAACTACGCCCTCAAGTACAAAGCGGAGATCTTGAAAAGTCCACAGGTGCCCAATCACTTTCACGGTTACCAGTGCGTGCAGAAAATAGCGTCAGCAAGTCACATGGAATTCGACGTCACGACGCAGTTCAACAACATACAGTGCGACATGCCAGATTTTGTCATTGTACTCTTTCAGACCGGGAGGGACAAGAATCAGGAAAGAGATTCCAGCAAATTTGACGACTGCAAGATCAAAAACGTTTATCTCAAGAATGGCAGGAACGAAGTGTTCCCGCGCGAGAATTACAACCTCGACATGGCCAAAGATGATTATCTAAAACTATACGAAGCGTACTTTGCTTACAAGCGCGTGACCGAGGGAAACGTGGACATGTACTACACGCCCAGCGAATTCAAAACCCACAGGCTGATGTTCGTCATCAACACGACGAAACGGAAGCAGGTGGTGGTCAACGATCTCACCAACATGGAGGTCGTCTGCGAGTTCCACGACGCGCTGCCCGAGGACACCGTGTGCAGAGTCATTCTGGTCGCAGAGAAGTCCTTCATCCATGACGTGAAGAACGAGAGGTTCACGGAGCAGTTTTAACAAGTTTAACATTTTTTTTGCACAACGTAGATAAGAAGTTGCACAATCAGTTACAATAAGAATTTGTACTAGCACAATAAGATTTTCACCAGTTTTTTTGCACTATCAGTTACAATATATTTTTCATACTATCCGTTACAATGAGCATTTTTTCATCAGTTTGCACTGTAGCACGAGACAATCAGTTACAATCAGAATTTGCACAAAATTTGTTGTTTTTTTTACATGAGAAAATTAACAATGAAATTCTTTTTTTTTACATTATCGTTTCAGATGCTGTCGAACATCAAAACACATACACATACACACTACAAAAAAAGCATGCAACTTTATTTCTAACACACATTCTCCATCTTCATCAAGAAAATATTATAATAAACATTATTTTTATCTATCCCTCTATAAAATTCTATATCCAAATATAAAATACAACATCAAATAACACTAGAGTCGTTAGTACATCTTGCATGCATTACGGAGGTCCTCTGTAGAGTTTCATGGAAGTTTGAGAAAAAAAAAACACGTGAAACTCTACAGAGGTGTGGTTATCTAACCCCAGCCGTTAGAACCTTTTTTTTGGTTGGCACCACCCACCCTGGCGGGGTTTTAGGGGCCAGGAATCCTAAAAAAAACAATTATTATTTGTTTGTTTGCTTGAAAAAATAAGAGGCGCGCGCGTGTGTGTGTGTGTGTGTGTCTGGCAGAAATATCACATCTTTCCGAGGTTTACAAAAGTCACGATATATAAACATGGCCGGACTTAGAAAATAACGATAAGGCGCATTCATCCTTCAAGGATGAGAAAGTGCATTTACTCATCACTGCTTTTCTGCGCTGTGAAACATCGTCAGCGCAATAAATGAGACGCGGAACGTGGAGAGAAAGTGAGTTTTTGAGGTTTTGGTTTTTCTTAGAGGTCAAAAAATCAGGGTTGGCCTAGAAGGCATATTTACTGTACTACTATTGTTATCTGTTTCTTTGCGTGTAATAAAGAAATACAATAAGTAATGGATTTTGTCTTACAGTTTTTTGACTCAGTGATCACTTGCAAATTATTAAAACACTCACATCTCAAGAACTATGCAACGTAGAAAGGTGCGGTTTTATTTATTCGCTTCGTCTCAACGTACTCTTTAAAATGAGAAAAATCCACATAGCTTATCTTAAAGAAAATATATCTTAAGAAATAGTAAAAAAATATATTAAAATGATAAAAATATCCCAAAAAGAAAAAAATGCAAATGAATGTATTTGCCTATAAGAAGCAACATATTCCCCAAATAGAGAGAAGTCCAGACAGCAGCATGCAAGTAATTTCCGATCTTTTCCGTAAATTGAGAGGGTTGGTTAATATTCATCTTAATAGTATATGGTACGGAGTTGATGGGAATACCGGAAAACATCTATATGTATTCAATAACAACCATGCTCCATATGACATTCCTTGTCACAAGGGAAAATCCAGATAAATATCCCACCACCTAATTTTGCTGTGGTCCATATAAGAAAAATCTCTATAGAATTAAGCTCAATAATTTGTTTCCGAACACAACATTCGATGTAAAAAATGGAAAATTTTTCAATGGTGAAATAATTGCCGATTATGATAAACTAATTCCTCTTTTCATTGAAATAATAATAATCTATCCTCTCATGAATATATAAATACGGAAACAAAAATGAAATAATAAATAAAAATATAACGTAAACAAATTAAACAAAACAAAAAGATTTATTCGTAAATCGAAGAAGGCAGGAAATAAAATATAATTCCAGCGACATTGCCAGATTAGACGAACGTCTTAAGAAACTTAAATCTGATTTATTAATATTACAAAATTAATTGATTTTAAGCTTACATGCTGAAGTTACTAATCTACAGTCTGAATTAATTAATCACATAGTGAAAATTGATGGTGAACTAAAATCTCTATTTGAAAAATATACTAACTTAGCTTCTATCGATAGTGTTGAAAATTTTAAGGAGAATTTAGCAAAATTGAAAAATGATCTTGAGGAATTCCGTCAAATTCAAACAACTACTTCTGAGCATCTATCGCAAGAACTAAATAACCAAGCGAATACTATTCGTACCGAACTACTTTACATAATTAAAACTATCATGACTCAAGATCAATATGAACTGATCAATGCATGCATTCTTGAATTACGGGACCAATTTTTGCCTCTTGAAATTCCGAACTGAAAAAAGACCAATTACATGCAGCCATAGCAGAAGTTCAAACTAAACTACAAAAAATAGAATATTTTATTAAATATTTACCTTCATCTTCCGAATAAAATGCCATCGCACGCAGTGATTGCCAGTATCAAATAACAGTTAGGAACTTATGAAGATTTCTGGAAGATAAAGTGTAACACAGCTCATATTGAAGACAATTTGACAACTATGAGAAATGAATTGACAAATGTACAGGAAACTTTGGAATTTAAATTGCCAAGCATAACTGAATCTTTAAACATTATCCAAGAACAAATTACCAAGCTGGAAAACCTTAATACTGAATCTGAATTATCCCATTTTCATCATCTGAATTATGTTATTCAGAACAAATTGCAAATATTACTGCAATCTACGCCTACACAATATGACAAACAACAAGTTAAAGATGCTTTGAGCAATGTTGCAGGTGCTACTTAGATACTCTAAAGCAAGCTTTGACCTCACTTCATAATACCGTAGCTAATTTACCCACTTCCCATGAGATAAGATCTGTAAAAAGAGCAGTAAATCGAATTCTGAAATCAGAGGACATGAAAAACATACAAGCGGAAATTGCTGTAATTCAAGATACCATTGCTACTTGGCCTACCAACCAGATATTAAACGAACTTCATGCATTGTTTGAAGAAATCGGAAGTCAGGTACAAGATCTTGCGAACCAAAGTACCAAATTGAAACTTGTAGAAAATTTACAAGATATTATTTGTAACATTAACCTACAAATCAGTACTCTCGAAACAAGTCAAGGTTTTACCTCGCAACTTCATGATCTCAACTAAAAATTTAAACAAATGTATGTCGATGTGAAAATCAAACCCAGCTACGATGAAATGATACACACCATAAACGAATATCAAGAATCATTATTAAGCAGATTAGACGATCTTGAATGACGTCAAATTTTTCACCGTTGAGATAGTTAAACTTGAAAGTGCAGCAAATGTACCAGGGCGCTCGACTTATGTTAATGCATGAAATGTTTACAAAATGTACCCTTACAGTCAGTCTCATGAATTTTTCATTGATGGTAATATTAAATTTTTAAAATTTGGCTGTGTAAAGAAGGGGAAAAATGTGTTAGTACCGAATTTCACAGTTCAGAGAAAATATGGTGTGTATAGCGCACTCCAGATACCTATTTCATATTGGGATGAATGTGCAAATAAATAAAAAATAAATGAGGATGAACAATTATCTGATTTTCATGTTCAAGCTGGTGACAAATTATTATTTGAAGTGAAACAATTTTACCCTGAGATTAATCCATTTTACGTCATATTTTCTTATAGAAACCGACGTCAAGACAAGATATAGTTAATGAATTACACAGACCAGCTGGTCGTAACTAAAAACGACTGAGTGTGGAATCGAAAGGAATAGATGATTTGTTTCAAGGTGGTCTCATAGAAATGAGCACAGCAGCTTTAAAAATTTTGGATAAGATTAATCATGGTTACAAATATAAGCTTACAGTTATTGATACCTGTAGCAAATATGCATGGGATGTTCCCCTAAAATCCAAGATTGGTACTTGTGTTACCGAGGATTTTAAGTTGATATTTAGTGAGGGAAGGATACCAAAATTTTTAAAGACAGATAGATGGAAAGAATTTTACAATTCTACATTTGCTAAGTTAATGCAACACCATAATATTAAACATTATTCTCCATACAGTGATCTTAAAGCCAGTATAGTGAAACGATTCAACAGGACTTTAAAAAAACGCATGTGGAGACGATTTACTCTAGAGGGTAATTATAAGTGGGTGCAAATTTTACACGAGCTAGTTCATAATTATAATAATTCAGCACACAGTACTATTCACATGAAACCTGGTGACGTAGCCAAGTCTGATGAGCAACGATTGATTTCTACTGTTTATTGTCAAATATATACATACACTACCAAGAAGCCGAAGTTTAAAATAGGGGATCAGTTAAGAGTCAGTAAATTTAAACATTTATTTGAAAAAGGATACAACAAAAATTGGAGTAAAGAGTTATTCACTCAAGTTCAAGATTTACCAGGGAATAGAAATACCTATATCATGAAAGAGAATTATAATAAAATATTAAAATGGAGGTTCTGTGAAGAGATACTCATGAAAACAAAATATCCAGATATATAATTAACTGAAAAAAATTGAAGAAAGAAAATAATAAATTGTATGTGAAATGGTTAGGTCTGCCAGACGTAAGTTGGATAGAAGAAAATACGGTGATTCTTTAACACCAACATAGAATGTGGTACAGCGGTTACCAGATGTAGTGGAAACTAATATAAAAAATGGAGAACTTTTAGCTGATAACATAAGATGCTTCATTGCAGGCCCATCTGGTTGTGGAAAAACCACTTTGCTGGTTGATAGTTTCTTGCTTGCCCCAATTGGCTAGATTGGAAAAAGAGACACTTGTATGTATTCTCAAAGAGTTTAGAACAACCGAAATACCAACAACTCATGAAGCAGTACGAGGTACTGGACACAGCTACATTTGCATCAACAATAAAAACTGTCGACCAATTTTTTTAAAAGATTCTGTTTTGGTGTTTGATGATGTCATTCTGGAAAATCAGAACGAAATTAGAAATTTTTACACACAGGTCGTCACAAAGAAATAGACTGCTTTCATTTAGCTCAAATTTATTCCAAAATTCCCAAACAATTACCACGAGATAATACAAATTTAATCTGTTTGCTTGTCAATATCATACTAATTTAAAACATGTATACGATGATTATGTTGGAGGAGACTTAAATTACAACCAATTTTTAAAATTCTGTTCATCTTGTTGGAACAATGACGATTTTGGAATTGCCACCTTCGGAATGACTCGCCAACCTAACAATGGTAAATTCAGATATAAAATCAACGACTTTCTGAACGTTGAAACTATATAAAATAACCATTAATTAAAAAAATATATATGACAAAACATAATATTGAAGATAATTCGAAACGTCCAAAAGTTTCAAAGGTTGGAAATCAGAGAATCGAGGCTTTTACAAACAACACAGACGTCAAGACCAACTAATTATCGATGCCATTAGTGGTCTCGGTAGAAAGGTTAAAAGTGCCACAGAGATATAGTATAATATAATTATTTACCTTCTTCTGAAGAGTAACTTATAGAATTCTAGTGATGTTCATCGCTGAGCTAGTATTTTTAAATACTGCAAAAAACTTTTTGTGCCTAAGGCACATTAAATAATAAGTCTGTTTTTAACCTTTAATATTATTAGTGCCATTTTATTATAAATTATTATTATGTCACGCAAGTTGATTTAAAATATTAGACCTGTTTCACTTTAATAAATGCCGTAACGTGGAGCGAAAATTGCAATATTTATATTTTAAAATTTAAAACAATCTACCTTTTAAAGTTTTTAACATTCGAAGCTACAACGTGCCAAGGATAAATATTCAACTGTCAAACAAAACAATGTTTTGGACAGAGAAAAAGAAAATATAAATATATACTAACAAAAAAATCTCATTAATATGTGAGAAACGTCCACGCCGTGTAATGCTCTCCTAATTCTTTTTTAGTTATTGAAAATAAGTTGGCTGTGCCTAACTTACTTAAAGCATATAAGTATATGTATATATTTGTACGGACTCATTCTCGTCACTACTGCTTACCTGTGTACGGACATCTCTCGTCACTGCAGCCTATTTATACATCTATTACTTCTCAACTAGAACTTTTAATTAATCGGGCGGTTTATATCCTAAATCACAGTACGCCAATTTGTACAGCGTGTCGAGAAATATAATTAGCGTTTCGTCTCTTTACATATTAACCTGAATTTAAAAATTAAGGCAATGTATTCGTAAGTTAAGGTAACATAAGGCAAGTGACTATCTCGTATAAACTTGACTGTCTCCTTAATCTAAGCTCCCTTCATGAAGTGCTAGGAGACTTCAGTAATTAAGAATATAAATGAGTGGTCCTCGGGGACTTATTCGTTCCCAAAACTATATATATTTAAAAATGAAATATCCTCGTTGCAATAATCTTAGTAGTTATAGTTCAAGCATTCTAAACCATTTACAGGTTACGGTCAGTTTTAAATCAAATTTAAATTAAACTTTTAATGAATCTCAATTATTAATAATAACAATAACAAAAAAAATTGACTCAGAAAAGCATACTCTCTGCTATGACTCGTTAAAATGCACATCGTGCCACCGAGTCAGAGTCAATAAACTCTAATTTATTTTCCTCGTTCATATATGACTATAAAATCCACTTTTAATCCACGTTATTAATTAATTAAAATGTTAAGAGTAAAAATCGTTTACTGTTTACTGTAGCTTACTGCATTAGTTTAATCCTCATATCCAACGTTGTGATAATTTTCGTATCCAAGATTATGTAAAAAAATCTAAAATCATTGTCAATGCAAGAAATCATCAAATCTAAATGTGTTTTCCTTATACCTTAATTAAAATTCTGGGAATGATAAAAATTTCCCATGTGGGAATTCTGTCGTAGCCATGGTACCGGGTACTTGAGCTACCCGGAGCGAATTGATAGGGCATCGCCCACGAAACGTTCCTTCAAAAAAGGTTAGAAAGAGGAGACAGGGTTATTAATCCTCTTGATGCAGCTTGTAATGAACATGGCACTGCATACAACACACGCCAAGATCTGGATGATCGTCATGTGGCTGATCCAAAAATACAAGATGCATCATTAGGAAGATTAACTAGCAGAGATGCTTCTTTGGTGAAAGAATAACAGCATTGGCTACAGCTATTGCTATGAATACAAAACAAAAATTCGGGTGGGGTTTGTAATAAAAAATATATATTATAAATGTCCTGAAAAATAATAATAATAAATAATAACATTATAAAACAACAACAACATGAACCCAAAAGAAGTTGTGTACCAAATACCATATCACATTCTTCAAAATTTAAACATTAATTCGATTTTAACTAAAAAAGAAACAGCACGGAAAGAAGATGCAATATATAGCCAAAGGAAATGGAATGAAATTTTTACTTATCACACCAAAATTAAAACGTTTGCAAAATACAACAAAAAACACATATTGGTGATTAGTAGAAAAATGGGGAAGCTGACTCACCCGGGCGAGCCAAGTACCTTTGGGGTGAAACACCACCTTGGTACTCAAATGCCAAAAACTCAGATTTTTTTTCAAACGCAAAAGCCAAAGTATACCTTCGCGGTGAAACACCACCATGGTACTTAAAAGCCAAAAACGCGGATTTTTTTTCAAACGCAAAAGCCAAAGTATACCTTCGCGGTGAAACACCACCATGGTACCCAAAAGCCAAAACCGCAGACATTTTTTCAAACGAAGCCAAAGTATACCTTCGCGGCGAAACACCACCATGGTACTTAAAAGCAAAAAACGCAGAATTTTTTTCAAACGAAGCCAAAGTATACCTTCGCGGTGAAACACCACCTTTTACTTAAAAGCAAGAAACGCAGACATTTTTTCAAACTCAAAAGCCAAAGTATACCTTCGCGGTGAAACACCGCCATTGGTAATTAAAAGCCAGAAAACGCTGGTATACCTTCGCGGTGAAACACCGCCATGGTACTTTTTCAAACGCCAAAAGCCAAAAACGCTGGTATACCTTCGCGGTGAAACACCACCAGAGTACTTTTTCAAACGCCAAAAGCCAAAAAACGCTATTTTTTTTTCAAACGGAAACAGCCCAAAAGCCAAAAACGATGATTTTTTTTCCAAAAAGCCAAAAACGAGCCCATATCCCTTTCAGGGTTTTTCCAAACCTAATGCAGGTAACTGTCAGCGTTGCCAACTCTGCGTAGCCGTTTACGCTGTATATTACAAGAGTTCACGGTGTACGTTAACCTTACTGTCAGCGTTGCCAACTCTGCCATAAAAATTTCACCACAATATTTTACGAGTTAAACTAACCTAGTGAGTTGTCACCTCTGCGTAACCGTAACGCTGTATATTTGAGGGTTGCTCACGGTGTACGTTAACCACTGCCAGCGTTGCCAACTCAGAGTAGCCGTTTACGCTGTATATTACAAGAGTTCACGGTGTACGTTAACCTTACTGTCAGCGTTGGCAACTCTGCCATCAACATTTCACCAACAATATTTTACGAGTTAAACTAACCTAGTGAGTTGGCAACATTTATTCTATCATGCACAGTCCAAAATAACAACCCCTTTCACGGTTTTTCAAACCTAATGCAGGTAACTGTCAGCGTTGCCAACTCTGCGTAGCCGTTTGCGCTGTATATTACAAGAGTTCACGGTGTACGTTAACCTCACTGCCAGCGTTGCCAACTCTGCGTAGCCGTTTACGCTGTATATTTTAAGAGTTCACGGTGTACGTTAACCTCACTGCCAGCGTTGCCAACTCTGCGTAGCCGTTTATGCTGTATGTTACAAGAGTTCACGGTGTACGTTAACCTCACTGTCAGCGTTGCCAACTCTGCCATCAACATTTCACCAACAATATTTTACGAGTTAAACTAACCTAGTGCTTTGGCAACATTTATTCTATCATGCACGAACTAACCTAACCTCTTCCAATGGTGAATGGCTCTGATTGGTCAGGTCACCTCAGACAACGTGCCCCCTCCCCTCCCCTCTCGAACATTTCATGGCGCGCCTTTTGTGATCAATTTTGTGTGCGTGAGCCTCGAAGTCTTTTGTGAGCCCGTACATTTCTAATTTTTATGGTGACTGTACAACACAAAAGTGAAAATAAAATTTCAATATTGTTTCTAGCGATGATAAGAGGCACTTTTGGCTCTTTAACCGAGAAAAAAACGCTTTTACTATGTTTTTTGCTTGGTGTTACTGTTGTTTGAACCGCAAGCTAAATTTAGCTAACAAATCAAAACGAGCGCTCTTCAGGGGAGGAAGTATGCTTTCGAAAACAAAGAGACGCGAGAAACAATACAAATTCCAGCATTTCCTCTACCGATGAGCCTCTTTTCGCCGTTCGAGCGGCTCTGTTCTTGGTTAATTACGGAAGGGAAAAAAGGGCGTTGGCTTCGAAAGAAAATCTTTACCAGTAAAAATATCTGTATAGGAGTCGTCGCTAATGCTATTTACGCGATTATTTCCCTCTAATTGCGTTAGCAAGACGGAATGATATATGTAGGTCAACACCTAGACGAATCGATATCGTTTCCTACCACTTCGCCTCGGCTTTTCGCAGTGCTTAGCGAGAAGGAGTGACTATATTAACAGCATTCCTGCCGTGAATTGTTAGTGACATTTTTGCTGTATTAACTCTAGTGTCTGAGATCTATATGAGCTTGTGGTGCACGGTGTGTTCAATTGCATGAAAACTTTCGCAAGAAGATGAAAGAACAGCTTTACTTCAACAGAGGTAAGTACCTCAATTATGTTTTTACTTGCTTTATTAACCCGAGTTAACTTAGAATTTACTTTTACATTGCATATTATTAACTCGAATTATCTCGTGATCGCAAAATAGCAGTGTATTTTTGTGCTAATCAGGAAAGTCTCGTTTGAGCTTTAATAAGTTTACATAACAAAATTTTACTTGCTTCTACTGGACGTCGTGTGAGAAAAGGAACACGATGACGATGGGATTTTGTGCTGGAGAGAACGTGGGGTTCTCTACATAAAGTTTAACACCGACTTGAATGTCTATGATTTGCGAAGCATCCTCTGTATATGCAGTCTCTCCACTTTCGGGATGTGTGAAATCAACCAGCTCTACATTGCGGACTTTAGGTTCGTCCCCTATATTCGTCACAGCCATAGTCGGATAGTGAAGGGCTCGCAGTAGTGACCAGTAAGTTACCTTGACAAACTGAAGTTCTCCCCTGAGGTAAAATTGATGGTATGCTTTGACAGGAGTGAGCATGTAGAGTTTGCTTCGTGGATTGAAAGGGGACGGAAGTAGTGTAATTTATGCTATAACCAGGACGAGAAAGTATGACCCCCCTCAAGCAGATTTGCCTGCACTTAAAACTAGCTCAACATGCCCATATGAGCTTTTTGCTCAAGTGTGGAACTCTGTCTAATCCAAGATTTTTGTAAAAATGCCCTCGAGAAGTTCCTGTGAAAGTATGACCCCCCTCAGATTGATTTGCCCACACTTATAAAAGGCACTTCTATGAGATTGTTGTCCATAAATTTGTTAAAAATATGCCCCTCTTGATATTTTTTTTGGCCACACTTAAAACTAGGCCAAGATACACCCACCTACACACATATATACACATACATATACACACATCCACACCCACCCACACCCACCCACATACACCCACACCCACCCACACCCACACATATTTACTTCCGGTCCACTTCCGGTCCACTTCCAGTCCACTTCCGGTCCACTTCCGGTCCACTTCCGGTTTGCCTACTTCCGGTCCACTTCCGGTTTGCCTACTTCCGGTCCACTTGTGGCCAAGTTGTGGCCTATTTCTGGTTTATTTATATTGCATCATGCTGTGCAACAAATTATTATCCAATATAGAGTTTTGATTTGAACCCCAAGAAATTTTATATAAATACCAAAGCCAAAAATATTAACACACATACACACATACACACACACACACACACACACACACACACACACACACACATACACACACACACACACACACACACGCAAATCACACTGCTGAACCCAACTGATATTTTTTATTAAGCATAGAATTTTGATTTGACCCCCAAGAAATTTTATATAAATACCAAAGCCAAAAATATTAACACACATACACACATACACACACACACACACACACACACAGACACACACACACACACACACAAATCACACTGCTGAACCCAACTGATATTTTTTATTAAGCATAGAATTTTGATTTGACCCCCAAGAAATTTTATATAAATACCAAAGCCAAAAATATTAACACACATACACACACACATACACACACACACACACACACACACACACACACACACACACAAATCACACTGCTGAACCCAACTGATATTTTTTATTAAGCATAGAATTTTGATTTGAAACCCAAGAAATTTTATATAATAAACTAATAATAAAAATGCCAAATCAAAAACATTGTAATCAATGCAAAAAAAAATATATCCAGCCCCAATTGGGCTAAGCATCAAAGGAATTGTAATCCAGAAAATACAGAACTCCCACTAAAATATGCCCTAAATGCCATAGAAAATATAGCATGGAATATTTCACATATAAACATAAAGATACTTGTTCTGCACAGTCATCAATATTGCCCCCACAACCATCTACATCTGGTCTGAAAAGGAAGCATGATGCACCTCTTAATGCCAGAGCAGCAAAGCAGCCACGCTATGAACCTATCCATAGCAGTTTTAATAGCCAATTAAGAGATTATCGGTTTGATCAGAGCAAAAATGTGGTATTAAGAATTTTTTGAACAGTATAAATCCTGATGTACAGGCAATTCTAAATGCACAAAATGGCTCTTATAAGCTGTCCCTCAAATTGTTTACACAATATAAGAAACCAAATGGCACAAAATTTACACAGCCCCACATAACAGAAACAGTACCGGTATATTCAAATGCAAATTCAGACACAATAATAAGCAGTTTGATAGATCAATTGAACATTAAACATTCTGAATTTGCAGCAAAAGAGTCTGGATGGAGCCTATGCGGTTCTCCACACAAGTTTCTGAATTCAGCCCATTATAAGGTTCTACATATCTGCCATTACCTGCCAATATTAAAAACAAACAAGCCGTGGTTAATATAAAAAATAATGATGAGAAATGCTTTTTGTGGTGTATTATAGCTGCTTTGTATCCAGTTTCAAGGCATCCTGAGAGAATAACTTATTACAAACAACATGAGCACGATTTTGATGAGGCAATGGAGGGTTTAGAATATCCAATGTCTGTTCAGAATATTGATAAATTTGAAAAAAAAGGCCAGGAATATCAATGATAAACAATTATCTATTAATGTATTTACTTGTTCTACTGGCCATGGCAATTGCTTGATAGCACCTCTCAGAATCAGTATATTTGATGATGATTCTGCTGTTCCGATTGATCTGCTCTTAATTGAAGGGGATGACACACACCATTACACTCTGATACATAATCTTGAAGCTTTGGTCAGAACACAACTAGACAAATCTAATAGAATATTTAAGTTGTGCAGAAGATGTTTAACTGTATTTGATGGTCAAAAAATGGTGAATGGGGTTCCGGAAAAAAATGCAAAAATTGCCAAAATTAAGTTAATTGAGCATCTGAAATACTGTGGCAACTATAAACCTGTTCATATGGTGATGCCAATGCCAAGTGAAAATGCCAAATTCAATAAGTTTCAAGCCTTGTTGGAACACCCAGCATATATAGTCTGTGATTTTGAATCAAATCTCAAACCTCTTGCATTCTGCAATCCAGATCCTGAAGAATCTTCAATTACACCATACCAGCTACATGGACCTTCTAGTTTTTATTATGTTGTTGTACAGGATGGTGTTGTTAGTAAAGAATATTCACACATGGGACCAGATGCCATCAAAAAATTTGCACATAGAATAGAAAATGAGTGCCATGACATAGCATCCAATATATTATTAAAATCAAAACCCATGTTGCCTTTAACAGAGAAACAGATTGAAGATTTCAACAATGCAGAAAAATGCCCGGTATGTGATTCTGAATTTTCAGATACAAAAATCAAGGTGAAACACCATTCTCATACAGATGGTAAATTCAAAATGGCCCTGTGTATTAAATGTAATATTAAGATCCAGAGACCAAAATTTGTCCCAATATTTTGACATGGTGCATCCAATTATGAGTTCCATCATTTGATCAGGTACGAGGGGTTTGACAAGCAGAATTTAAATATTTTAGCTGAAAATGATGAGAAATATATTGCTATTAGCAAAATAATTAAAGTTAATGGTGTTTCTATTCACATAAGATTTCTTGATTCTTACAGAATTTTTTCGGCTAGCCTGGCTACACTGGCCACTCAATTATCTGATGATCAATTCAAAATCACATGTGCTTTGTTTCCAAATCAGGACCTGAAATTAATTAGGCGGAAGGGTGTATATCCATATGATTATGTTACAGATTTTTCTAAATTTGATGAGTGTGCTCTGCCACCAAAACAACAGTTTTACAGCAAAATCAGAGGATCTGGAATCACTGATGATGATTATCACCATGCCCAGTTGATGTGGAACAATTTAAAATGCCAGACATTTGGTGATTATCACATGGCATATTTAAAACTTGATGTCACCCTCTTAGCTGATATATTGCAGGCATTCAGAAAATCTTCCATGAAAAATTATGAACTGGATCCAATGTATTTTTACAGTGCCCCAGGCCTAGCATGGGCTGCAATGTTTTTAAACACTAAAATGCAATTGGATCTGATCCAAGATCAAGACATGTATCTGTTTATGGAACAATGTATAAGAGGAGGTATGGTGCAATGCTCTCAGAGATATGCCAGAGCAAATAACAAATATATTCCTGATTATGATCCTGCACGGCTATCAAATTATATATTGTATGTGGATGCAAACAGCCTGTATGGTTATGCCATGATGAAAAAATTGCCACATGCAGGGCTTGAATAGGTTGAAGATTTCAATATTGAAGATCTTAAGGATTTTGATGACAGTAACTATGGCCTGTTCTTAGAAGTTGATCTGACAATTCCAGATAATTTACACAACAAATTTTCTGATCTGCCCCCAATTCCCGAGGTTGAGTGCTCACCTGGCTCTAAACAGAAGAAATTGATGATGACACTGGAGCCAAAACAGGGTTATGTCATTTATTACAAAAACCTCCTGTTCCTGATGCATAATTGGCAAAGTTTTGAGGTTCAGGCACTCAAGATAGTTGAAACCATACATTGATACAAACACAGAGCTTCGAACATCTGCAAAAAGCCAATTTGATAAGGCCTTGTTTAAATTGATGGTCAATTCAGTGTATGGCAAAACTATTGAAAATGTCAGAAAACATACCGATGTTAAAATAATTACTGACCACAGCCTGAGCAAAAAATTGGTTGCAAAGCCTAATTTCAATTATAGAAGAATTTATGATGAAAATATGGCACTTTTCAACATGAAAAAAACAAAGATTAAGTTTGATAAACCTATTTATGTAGGGGCTGTGATATTGGAATTGGCCAAATTACACATGTTAAAATTGTATTATGATGTGTTGAAACCTTTTTATGGTGATTGTGTAAAATTGATGTACATGGACACTGATAGTTTTGTTCTTGATATTAAAACAGAAGATGTTTATAAAGATATGTCACAGCCTGCATTGCTTCAATATTTTGATACCAGTGAACATACAAAGATTCAACAACACAACAAAAAGGTGCCTGGCAAGTTAAAAGATGAGACACTTGGTGATGTTATTGTGGCATTTGCTGGGTTAAGTGCCAAGATGTACAGTTTTGAAACATGTAGTGGTGTTGTTGCCAAAAAAGGCAAGGGCAATGGCAGAGTTACTGTTGACAAAGAGCTTGAATTTGAAGATTACAAAAATTGCCTCAAATCATGTAGCACAATCAAAACATCAGAATGCAGAATTCAGAGTGTGGATCACTTATTGACTAGCAATATTGTAAGAAAAGTGGCTCTGGACCCACATGATGATAAGAGATGCATTTTATCATGTTGCATACATACTTTACCATGGGGTCATTGTGATTTGAAAAATGGCAATCAATGCCCAAGCACAGAGCATGATTTGAAATAAATAAACATGCCTATGAACTTATTTGGGTTCAAAAAACAGGCTATTATGGAGCTGCCAACACCACAACCCTCTTCTGATATAATATCTAAACTAAGTGGTTTGTTAATTATTCATCTGAACAGCATACTTACAGATGTTGATGATGAAACAGGCAAAACATTGTACATATTTAACAATAATTTAAATCATTACCAATTACCTGTAGGTGGGCAATTACAATTTATTACAACTCCTGAGGGTGAAATATTTACAGGATAAAGCACTCAAACATGATTTCTGGCACTGTTTATAGTGTTTCTGCTGGTGACTGCTTATATATTGAGGTCCCTGGATCATATGACAAGCTTATACCCTTTTTTATAGAATTAAGAATCAGATATTCAATAATAAATAACCACTAAAACAAAAATGCCTAATGATATATTTGGCCATACAAGACATGAAGATCACAGTGATGAGATTCTGATGCTTGATGTCAGAGTCAAAAAATTAAGAAGTGATTTACAAGCTTTACAAACCACACTCAATGCCAGTCTTCAATTAGAAATTACAAATTTGCAATCACAATGCATGGACCCTCTTCTTAAAATTGATTCTGAACTCAAATTGCTGCTTCAGAAATATACTGATTTGGACACATTGGATAAATTTCAAAGTTTAGAAGAAGCTGTAGCAGCTCTTCAAGCCAAATTTAAGACCCAGGCCACCAACTCTGAGCAATTGAAACAACAATTTTAAGAGCAAATAAATAATGTCCAGACACAGCTCCAAACAATTGTCAAAAGCATAAAATCACAAGAAGATTTTGATCTAGTGATTTCCACTCTAAAGGAACAGATTCAGTCACTCCAAATACCTAATCTGGACCCTCTGAACAATGCCATAGCCGAGGTTAAAGAAACAATTGAGACACTTGAAAATTTTATGAACAACATGCCATCTTCTGATGCTTTGAGTGCAATAACAAGGAGTGTAGCCAATATTAAGCTGCAACTTGAAACATATGAAGATTTTGGAAAAATTCAAAGTTTCATAACCCATCTTGAAGGTACAATAGCAGCAGTGCAAAGTGATTTGGCAAATGTACTAGAATCCCGATTGCCTGGTATTGTAGATACCCTTGCCAGTGTCCAGCAACAAATCACAAAGCTTGAAAACCTCAACACTGAATCTGAGCTATCTCATTTTCATCACTTGATCGATGATATCCAAACAAAGCTTGAAATTTTACAACAATCCACACCCTCTCAGGCAGATATAGCCCTGCTCCAAAATGCTATGCAAAATGTGGCTGATGCTTCTGAATTAAACAATGTAAAATTGGCACTTGAATTTTTGCAAAATACTGTATCAAATCTGCCTACATCACAGGAACTTAAAAATATTAAGAGGGCAGTGAATCGCATATTGAAATCAGAAGATATCAAGAATATCCAGGCAGAGATCAACCAACTCACTCAGACAGTGGCCACTCTACCAACCAATCAACATATTAACCCATTATGTACCAGCGTCCTATAAATAGGACAGTTGATTTCTTAATTTTTATTAAATGTAAAACTAAGTTTATGAACAAGCAATTGTTTTATTATTCAATAAAGCATATTAATAACTATGTTCATAAATAAAGATAACAATTTGGGTTGAGAACAGCATAAGTAAAATTACAGTTAATTAAAGCAATATTTAGTACTGTGTCATGCTATCAGTTTCATTCATCTAGTTTGCAAACAATATGCAGTGGGCGTGTAAAAATGCTATATATAACTTTGAAAGGGTCTCCATACGATTTATATGAAGAATTTCTCAAACCCACGAGGTTTTTGTCTTTGTGGAATGGTAATGAAGTTTGCTGTCCTATTTATAGGACGCTGGAACTTAAAGGTATCAACGTTGCAACAGAAGCCAAACGAGTAGCTGCGTATGCAAAGCCATTGTGATTTTTGCGTGTCAGGAGGTAACAGCTTGCTTGTTGCAGTGTCCGTTATCCATCATCTTACCTTTGTCGTCATGTTTAGGAAGGGGCTTACAGCAAGTGAAATAAATGATATTCTCCTAGATCCAGCTGTAGCTGACAACTCTGCAGAACTGAGTGTGGTGATTCTGCCTCCCGATAATGACATCATCAGCGATGAAGATATTTTTGAAGATGGTCAAATAAATGATGTGGAGGTTACAGATGTTCCTGGTGAGTTAATTTTGCAAATTGTAACACATGAAGAAAACACGGAGTCTTCATCTTTGAATGTGGAAGAACCTGAAGAAATCCCTACACCTGGTTGCAGCAAAAGTAGAAAGTTACGTGGGGGACTGAAGAAGAGGCAGCTATCAACATGTGCTGTAAATTGGAGGAAATGTGACCCAGTGTACAACAACTTCCAAGTTGAAGGTCTTTGTGCAGAATCACAGACAGCCAATATGGAAACTACATTGGCAGACAAATCTCCGCTTCAAGTTTTTGAAATGTTGTTCGATTGCGATGTTTTGAATTTGATTACTACACAGTCTGTGAAGTATGCAACAAAAATAAAAAAAGAATTGAAGTTTTCTCTATCAGTTGATGAGTTAAAGCGATTCTTAGGGATTCCTTTACTATCAGGCTATCACAAGGTGCCCAGTGAGAAGCACTTTTGGAGTGAAGATGATGATTTATGTGTAGATATTGTGAGAAAGGCCATGCCAAGAAATAAATATCTCAAAATTAAGAGTTTGAGACAGAATCCTTGAAGGATTCAAAAGAATTGAGTAAAGATGCAAGGGGAATATTTGACTACTATTTTGATGTGGAAGGTGATACTATTTGTCAAGTGGAACGATAATAAATGTGTTGCTATTGGTACCAACTTTGATACTATTGAGCCATTGTGTCAAATATCACGATGGAGCAGAACAGCTAGAGCGAAAATTTCCATCCTTCAGCCACATATTGTAAACACATATAATAAATACATGGGTGGCGTTGACCACCACGACTGACTCGTATTGGTGTCTGTTTACAAGAATGCTTGACATGGCAGTTGTAAATCCATGGATTGTGTACAGAAAGGTATCACAATCAGGAATGTACTTGCTGGAATACAGAAGATCAATTGCAGTGGCATATTTTAAAGCAGGACAAGGACGTCCATCTGCATTTGGAAAACCCACCAAAACATCATGGCAATCCACATTTCAAGATGTGAGGAATGATAGCATTGGACATTATGTTGTGCGAAGAGATAAACAAGGAAGGTGCTAAGGACTGAACTGCAAATCTAAACCCTTAACATTTTGTGAGAAATGTCAGGTAACATTGTACAAAGATTGTTACACACCTTACCACACACAATAAGCAACCAGAGTTCCATATATGTACTGTTTCCTTTTCTTATTATTTGAAAATGTATGTGAATCGTGTGTATCAAATGTAATAATCAATAAACAGAGAAGTAGTAATACAACTTTTAACCAAGCTATGAAACTTCTTATATCATCTTAGGTTCTGTCTGAAAGGTGCATATGTTGAGTATGATACCCTTTTGTACCAGCGTCCTATTTTTAGGACAGTTATTTATATGAAACTGGTAACAGGTAATTTTTTTATTGCCGCGTGGATCACTTTAAAACAACTCCCTTATCATATCCAATCAGAATTTCAGTCAATAAAATCAAAAGAAAAAGTGTGGTACTTAAAGGGTTAATGAACTGCATGCCCTGTTTGAGGATATCAGTAGACAGGTCCATGATCTTACTGCTCAAAATTCAAAATTGGCAGTTGTTGAAAATTTACAGCAAATTGTAGCTAATATCAAGCAACAGCTAGGGTCCATGGAATCCAATCAAGCAAATGCTTTGTCTGTTTTTGCCACCCAGCTTCATGAAATTGTGCAACAATACAAGAAACTTGCTGTGGACATAAGAATCAAGCCGGGGCACGATGAGATTGTTAGGACCATCAATGAGCACCTTGAATCTGTAACAAGCAGATTGCTCACAGCAGAAAAAGAAATAACAGGCATAATTGAGAATCCAAAACATACAGTAATTCTTGAATTGTACAGCATCCACAACAAAGAATATGATTCACCATTTACACTAGGTGGCAAAATATATATGCTGTCCCCTGCACAATTTTATTACCAATTTTTTGTTGGGGGCACATTGAGACCAATCAAGATCAAATATTGGCTTCAACCACAGGCACACCACTACCTCACCTTATCAATAAGAAATGCTGATAACAAAGTGAAAATCACCAGTGTAGAATTAGAGGATTTTACAGATCCCAATACATTAGTAACAGCATATGTTGAAGATGATGGCTCTCTGGAATTTAAAATATATATAGGGGACAAATTATATTTAGAAAATCCTGCAGTATCAGCTGCTGAACACCCTATAGTTGCAATATTCTTGTTTACATATTATGTCTAGACAAATTATTGTTGATGAATTACACAGACAAGCCAGACATAATTTTAAGAGACTCCCAGTAGTCACAAAGGGCATAGATGATTTATGGCAGAGCGACTTGATTGAAATGGCAAGTGGACAGCTGAAAAACATAGACAAAATCAACAAGGGCTACAAGTATCTACTCACTGTTATACATACATTTTCAAAATTTGCCTGGGCTGTACCACTCAAATCCAAGACTGGAAAATGTGTTACAGAAGCCATCAGAACAATCATCAATCAGAGTGGAAGATCACCGCGCTATTTGCAAACAGATAATGGCAAAGAATTTTATAATTCAGTGTTTCAACAATTTATTAAAAGCCAGTCAATACAACATTATTCGAGTTACAGTGATCTCAAGGCCTCAATTGTAGAGAGATTCAACAAAACCCTAAAAAATCTTATGTATAAACAATTTACCCTCCAAGGTAATTATAAATGGATTAATATTCTTCCAGAACTTCTACAAAAATATAACAACTCGGTCCATTCCACAATCAACATGAAACCCTGTGAAGTAACTTCATCTGATGAGCAAAAATTGATCAGCACTGTTTATTATCCTAAATATCAGCCAACAACAAGAAAGGCCAAATACAAGGTGGGGGATCAAGTAAGAATCAGCAAATATAAGCAGTTATTCAAAAGAGGCTTTACAAGAAACTGGAGCACTGAATTATTTACAGTGGTTCAAGTTAAACCTGGGACCTTAACACATATATAATAAAAGACCACCGAGGAGAAATTCTCAAAGGCAGGTTTTATGAAGAAGAGCTCAACAGCCTGACACATATCTCATAGAAAAAATCATCCGCAGAAAAGGCAACAAGTTACTTGTCAAATGGCTAGGACTTCCAGAACACAGCTGGATCGATGCAGACAAAATAATAATATGAACACCTGGGATGTTATAAAGAGGCTGCCAGAACCTGAACAGCAGAATAAGAGAAATGGCAACTTGCTGCCTGATAATATTAGGTGTCTTATTGTTGGGCCATCTGCTTGTGGTAAAATTACACCAATGGTTGATAATTTTTTATTGGCACCCAACTGGTTAGACTGGAAAAACAGGCACTTGTATATCTTCTCTAAGAGCTTGGAACAATTAAAATATCAGCAGCTGATGAAGCTATGTGATGGATTGGATATAGCCATTTTTGAACCAGATGTTAAGCCACTCCATGAATGTCTCGATAATTCTGTTGTTGTGTTTGATGACATTATACGGGATAATCAAAACAAGGTTAGAAATTTCTTTACACAGGGCCGACACAAGAACATAGATTGTTTCTACCTGGCACAGACTTTTTCAAAAATACCGAAGCAACTGATCCGAGACAACAGCAATTTTATATGTGTGTTTCATCAGGATCATACCAACCTCAAACACATACATGATGAATATGTAGGTGGGGACTTGAGCTACAATGATTTTTCCAAGTTTTGCAGCAGGTGCTGGAACCAGGACAGTTATGGGTTTGTCACAATTGATATGACAAGAACACCTAATACTGGCAAATACAGAAATAAAATCAACAATTTTCTAGACATTGAAACATATATAAATAACCATGAAAAGGCCAATCATTGATGATCTTAAATTAAGAGATTATCTTGTAAAAAGATTTAAGGGATGGAAATCAGAGAACCGAGGAATTTATGAAAAACACAAACAAACAGAACAGCCTATAATTGATGCTATTGGTGAATTAGGTAAAATATCAAAAGTGTTACAGAGGAAAAGCAAAATTTGATCACAGAGCTTGTACCTGTAGCTGCAAGAAACATATTAGATTATCCATTCACCCCACTTTCCAGTATTCATACACCTAGTCCTGTTGCTCCTCGAAGAATTGAAGCTACTCAGGATCCTATTGAATTGGGTCTTCTTGCTCAGAAATATTTAAGCACATCTAAAGACAACAAAGATGAGGTTTTTGGCTTATATGCTGACACAGAGCGTGATGGTAGCATCATACATAGAATTGGCAATTTCAGAGTAACATTTATGGGAGATGATCTGATTGTATATTCAAAATCTCGTCTTGGAGAAAAAGGTGCTTTTGTTAAGTACCCCGGCACACCTGCATTGTGGGAACTGATGACTAGGAAGAGACCTGGCAGCTATACAGATCAAGATTATTAATATTACAAAGAAATATTAATAAAATCAGATGCTCTATACCAGAACAATGATCCCACACAAAAAAGAGTCAAGTCTAGCAGAAGGGCAAAATACAATAATTTAATCAAGCCCATATGGTCACAGATCAAGACTGGCAGTGGAATCAAACAATACAACACCCTGCCCAAAGAATTTGTGTGGGTTGATGATGTCAGGAAACTTGTAGATAGGTTATTATTGATAGCTGGGGAGGAAAATGCTGGCAACCACAATTTTTACAATGAAAAGGTTGGAATTATGGACATGATAAGCACAAAATTGTCTAATTTTATAGTGAATGATACTAAGGGGATTGGATATCTCATAAAAATTATTAATACTCTACCACCTAAATTTTGGAATATTTCTGAGGGTCGGGGCCTTGTTAATGACATTATAAACAAGCTGCCATTTGAACTACACATTCCAAGCTATCAATATTGTGGTCCCGGTACAAATTGGACCATAGATTAAACAGAGGTGATCCTGGTGTTAATCCCCTAGATGCTGCTTGTAGAGACCATGACATAGCATACAACACACATTCTGATCTTGACAAGAGACATGTTGCAGACAAGAAATTAGAAGAGGCTGCATTTGGTAGATTTGTGAGCAAAGATGCTTCTTTAAGTGAAAAAATAGCAGCATTGGGGACCACCATAGCTATGAGCACCAAACAAAAACTGGGGTGGGGGTTGTGAATATGTATATAATAAACCTACAATGAAGGCCAAGGGTGTTATGTATCAAATACCTTATGCAGGTCTTAAATCTCTTAAAACTATTGACAGTCTTTTAACCAAAAAACAGCGCAAGAAAAAAAATTCTTGTCTTGCAAAGGGGCATGGTATGAAATTGTTGCTTAGTACCCCCCAATTAAAAAAATTACAACAATCTAGAAAAAAATCACATGTGGGTGGATTTATATTTACCATCCCTGCCATCTTAGCTGCTCTCGGGGCTGTGGGGAGCTTGGCTGGGGGATCAGCTGCCATAGCAAAAACAGTAATAGATGCCAAGAAGAATAAGGCAGAATTAGATGAGCAGAGGCGCCATAACCTGGCCATGGAGAAACAAGGCAAAGGTGTTAAGAGAGCCATGAATAAGTTTAAAAAAAACAAGAGCCGCTTACAAACCAAGATATTGAAGCTTTAATCAAGCCACTGGGCATCAAACATTTTAGAGGTGTGTACATGTCTGATTCTTTACCAGAACAACCACTCAACAAAGAGTGTGGCATTGTTAATTTGGATAAGTACAAAAATCAAGGCACTCACTGGATTTGTTATCTTAAATATTTAAAAGATGAGGCATTTGTGTTTGATTCATTTGGAGGTGTTCCACCTGAAAATTTAATAAAATATCTAAAATCAGCTAATCTTTATTACAATAATGCCCGTGTTCAAAATTTCAAAGATATTAATTGTGGACATTTGTGTTTATCTATTCTTAGATATATGTCTCAAATAAATAAACCATCAATTGAAAATTTTCAAAAAGCCCTGTGGTATCTGAAACATCATGGGGGTATTCCATCTCACCAGCCAAAATTCAATATTGAAACTCAAATTACATGATGACATAGTGTATCCCAAAACAATAGCTCTCAGAGCATTTTATGGCATGTACTTGATCCCTAATATTACACCACAACAACAAAATTGCAGTAGGGGATCAAAAAATTGTCATCACTCCGGGGCAATATAATCTGTCCACTCTAAATGCTCAATTACCCAGAGGTATAGTGTTAAGTCAAAATTCTGTCACTCACAGAGTAGAGATTGTATCTGCTACAGAGACAGTGGATCTGGTTACTATAGGAGAGCTGTTAGGCTTTGAGAACAACTCAAAACTTGAACCAGGCATCAAACACACTGCTATGAATTTACCTAAATTCTTGGCCATAGAGACTCTGAATATTCACTGTAATGTGGCTGAGGGTATGATCACCAAATCAAATGGCATTTGCACTCACAAACAAACTGGCATCATTGCAACATTCAAACCTAATTCTGAGATCATGGAGCCCATCATCTACAATCCATCCCCAACATTATATTTTCCTGTGTGCCTTAATAGAATAGATTATATTGAATTGATGGTCACTAATGAAAAAGAAGAATTAGTTGATTTTGCTGGAGCCACAACAACTGCTATCATAGAGATTAATATTTAAATAAAAATACATACAAGAAGAAAATGGAAAATATTGAGAGTTATGAGCTACAATCATTCCCTCCAAACAGGAGGACATTTGCAAATTTAAATCAACCCAACACAGAGATTGAGGTTGATCTTGATGTAGGGGATGGCTTTATACACCCCCACAGAGCAGATCTATACATCAAATTTGATGTTGTAAAGCTCGATGGTACAGATTATCCGGCAAATTCAAATATAAGATTGGTGGACAATTTTGTGCCGCATCTATTTTCTGAAATTGAGATCAGAAAGCATGGTGTTGTTATAAACAGAGTAGATTATCCCGGCATTACCTCTACAGCTTTGGCCACACTAAAATTATCCAAAACCGAGGCTTCTTACTACAAAATTGGTGGATTTGAGGCTGGTGATAAGATATTATCTAAGAACCACACAGTGCTGTTCCCGATGCGCCTGTTGCCAGGATTCTTCTCAGATTACAAAGATATTATGTGGAAGGGTGGTTTAAGAATCACATTTAGAAGAGCTGCCAATGATAACAATGCTTTGATGAGGTACAGCACATTAAACTCTACAGGGGAAGCTCTGCCTAATACCCTACCAGATGCAGGCAAATGCATTATCCAGACTATGGAGTTAAGAATCCCGGTTGTTGAATATGAGGCCAGTTATGCTCTTAAATACAAAGCAGATATAATAAAAAATCCACAGGTTCTTTTACAATTTTATACATATCAATGTGTACAGAAGCCCGCAACTGGTACTTATTATGAGTTTGATGCTACAAATTCATTCTCCAGTATACAATATGACATGCCTGATTTTGTGGTGGTACTGTTTCAGACTGGAAGACACAATAATCAGGAAAAAAAATCAAGCAAATTTGATACCTGCAACATCAAAAACATATATCTTAAAAATGCCAGAAATGAGGTATTCCCTAGAGAAAATTATAATTTAGACTTGTCCAAGGATGATTTCCTCAAATTATATGAGGCATTTTCGGCATTCAAAAGGGTCACTACTGGCAATACTGACATGTATTACACACCAGATGAATTCAAAGCACAGAGACCCATGTTTGTAATCAACACTTCAAAAAGAAAAGAAGTTGTGGTTAATAACAGGACAAACATTAAAATTATCTGTGAATTCCATGAGACATTACCTGATGACACCATATGTAGTGTTATTCTCATAGGTGAAAAATCATATGTTTATGATGTAAGAAATGAGAGAGTCACAGAGCAATTCTAGAGGGGCTCTGCATATTACATTGTTTTAATATTAGATAAACAAATTGAACCTGGTATCCAATTGAACTTAAATCGGAAGTAAATATGTATGTGTATGTATGTGTGTGTGTGTGTGGGGGGGGGGTAAGGGTGGCCTAGTTTTAAGTGTGGCCAAAAAAATATCAAGAGGGGCATATTTTTAACAAATTTATGGACAACAATCTCACAGAAGTGCCTTTTATAAGTGTGGGCAAATCAATCTGAGGGGGTCATACTTTCACAGGAACTTCTCGAGGGCATTTTTACAAAAATCTTGGATTAGACAGAGTTCCACACTTGAGCAAAAAGCTCAAATGGGCATGTTGAGCTAGTTTTAAGTGTAGGCAAATCTGCTTGAGGGGGGTCATACTTTCTCGTCCTGGTTATAGCATAAATTACACTACTGACGGAAATTCTTGATTTGGGATGCTGAATATCTCTAGGACGACTGTCGATTTTAAGTTGTCGAGGCTAGCGTTCAGGCTGCCGACGTTGGCTCGGAGTTCCTCCTGCATGTCGTCCACTTTGTTCTGTACGGGCTCCAGGTGTTCCCTGAATAGGTTGACGATGCTATCGTAAGAAGGTTTGATCTTGATTTCCACGCGAAGTCGCTTGAAGTGTTCGTTCAGTTCGCGAAGCTTGTTGGCAAAATCAGCCAAATCAGACTCTTGACCGGTCTCCACGTCGTCGATTCGAAGTTTTACGTTTGCGATGATCTGCTGGAAGCTTTCAACGAGCCTCAGTTTGGAGTTTTGTGTCGCGAGGTCGTGAACCTGATTTCTGATTTCTGCGAACAGAGTGTGCAGATCGTTGACGTTCTGGTTGGTGGGCATCGTGGCGATGGTGTCTCGAATTTGCACGATTTCAATCTGAATGTTTTTCACGTCCTCGGATTTGAGCAAACGATTCACTGCCCTCTTCACGGCTTTCAGTTCCTGCGATGTTGCTAAGTTGGCGACTGTATTCTGCAGCGCGGTCAAAGCTTTTCTCACGGGGTCCAGCTCACTGGCGTCGGCTACCGTACCCAGCGCATCCCGGAGTCGCATCATGTCGTCCTGTGTAGGGGTTGATTGCTGCAGTGTTTCCAACTTGCTCTGTATGTCGTCGATCAGGTGATGGAAGTGTAAAAGTTCGGTTAGGGTGTTAAGGCTTTCCAGCTTGGCAATTTGCTGTTGAATTGTAGTCAGAGTTTCCGTTATGCCTGGCAATTTCGATTCCAAAGCTTCCTGCACGGTCGATAGGTCGGTTCTCATGGTCGACAAAGTATCCTCGATGTGGCTTACGGTGCCTTGGATTTTACCGAAATCCTCGTACGTCTCGAGTTGCAGTTTGATGTTGGCCACAGACTTTCCTATAATTGTCTGTTCCTCGAACGGAGGAAAGTTGGCAATGGCTTCTTCGACGGTTTGAAGTTTCTCCCTGATGTTTTTCACCGAGTTTTCAAGTTCTGCGAAGGATATCAGAGACGGGATCTGATCCCGAAAACTACGGAGTTCGTTTCGTAGATCGGCCAATGCTCGATTGATCAGAACTATGTCTTCGGGTGCCGGGTTGGTTTCAAGTTGGATCTTAATGTTAGAAATAACATTTTGAAGTTGGCTCAAGCTAGTTTGGATGTTTGTTTCCTGTTCCTCAAACTTAGTTTTTAGTTGAATAATGTCTCTGGATTTTTGTAGGTTAGATAATTCCTCTCGCAGGTTGTTCACTGTTTCCTGAATGCCGCTCAAACTTTCCAAGGATGCTAAATCAGCATACTTGGCGAACAGGGATTAGAATTCCGCTTCGATCTTCAGGATCGGATCCACTAATGTTTTCTGCAGACTTGCGATCTCATCTTGTAGGCTCGAGGACAGAGTGTTCTGGAGAGTCAGCAGGTCGCTGCGAAGTTTCTTCACTCGTTGGTCGAGTTTCAGAATTTCAGTGTTGTCGGGTGGCTCGGTATCCGTGCCGCCTCTGGAGTGGCCGAAGATATTGTTCGGCATCTTGAGGCGTCTTACTGTTTACTTATAGATTCGAATCAAACCAATGGCCCCAATGTGTATATAATAGCCTATTGCATATCCCTGAAAAGTTGGTTTTCTCTGTTGCAGAAAAATGTCGCAGCCACAAGACACATCCACTGCGTCGTCAGTTCCGAAGACGAAATAACCCTGCCCCTTCTGTAATATCCCGCAAACCAAGTCCCACCTAAGTCGGCATAAACATAGATGTATTCAACGGCCTGGTTCGTCGAAAGAACCCGCCAGCATCACCAAACCTTCCCCAACATCCAGGAAAGTGATAACAACAGAAAATTTGACCGTCAATCAGAAGAGTGGGGTAAAGCGAAAGCAGTCTTCAAACGATGACCAGTTGAGCCATGGAAAGAGAACCAAGATCACAGAATCGGCTGAAGCACGCGACCCAGAATGCATTAAGCCGAAGAGAACGGCCTTCATAAATATGTTGGCAAATTACAGCCTCAGCAGCGAGAATAGGGGTTTGCCCTGTAGTGCCGAAATTTTCCTGGAGGAGAAGAAAGCAGAAGTGGTTAAGATTTTGGTTTCCACTCTCGACAAGGGCCCCTTCAAATTCGACATGGTTTTGGATTCGTTGTTCCAGAAGCATTCGTCGGAACAAACTCACGTGTTCTCCAGTAGAACAAAGCAACAACTTCTGCTGGAAAGTGAGAGGGAGTTGATAAGCGAACTTTACGACAAGCTAGTGGATGAGATCGTCCGGGAGCAGGAAGAGTTTCAAGGCAAAGGATCGGGTTGGAGTGTTTGCAACACTACACACATCATCAACATCAACATATGCAAATACAAGCCTCTTTCTGGATCGACGTACGTGAAGCTCCCGCAGGTGATCGAAAACAAGAAAGCCGTTCTTAACATTGAAAACAACGACAACCAGTGTTTCAAATGGTGCCTCCAGGCCCATTTGCATCATAAAACAAAAAAACTCTACGCGCGTTGTAAGTTACAGCCAGTAAGAGAATGAATTGGATGAATATTTCGAAGACGTTTCATTTCCTGTGCAGCTGACAAAAATCGAAAAATTCCAAAAATCCTATCAACAAAAGAACGAGATTCCAATCGGTGTAAATGTGTACAGAAATACAATCAGCAACAAAAAAGTAGATATTTTTCCGCTTCGGATTAGCAAAATTGTAGGTGATGAGGTGAAAGTAGTGCACATGCTGTTGATAAAAATGTGAAACAGCACCATTATTGCCTCATCCGTGATCTTTCGAAGCTGGCAAGAAGCGAGATAACGAAACATAAACAACAAATCGAAATCTGTTATCGATGTATGGTACTTTTCAGCAACCTTGGTTCAAGAACCGCCAAGGAGAGGCTGCAGGAACACCTCAGAGAATGTCTGCAGCATCAACCATCCAGGTGCATGTTCCCTGGTGGTTCCCATTTCTTCAGAAAGTACAAGTCCCAGCTGGAGGTCCCCGTTGTCATCGTTGCGGACTTCGAGGCATTCTTGATGCCCATGGCGATCTGCGACCCCGATCCGGCGGTGTAGAATTAGAGGATTTTACAGATCCCAATACATTAGTAACAGCATATGTTGAAGATGATGGCTCTCTGGAATTTAAAATACATATAGGGGACAAATTATATTTAGAAAATCCTGCAGTATCAGCTGCTGAACACCCTATAGTTGCAATATTCTTGTTTACATATTATGTCTAGACAAATTATTGTTGATGAATTACACAGACAAGCCAGACATAATTTTAAGAGACTCCCAGTAGTCACAAAGGGCATAGATGATTTATGGCAGAGCGACTTGATTGAAATGGCAAGTGGACAGCTGAAAAACTTAGACAAGATCAACAAGGGCTACAAGTATCTACTCACTGTTATACATACATTTTCAAAATTTGCCTGGGCTGTGCCACTCAAATCCAAGACTGGAAAATGTGTTACAGAAGCCATCAGAACAATCATCAATCAGAGTGGAAGATCACCGCGCTATTTGCAAACAGATAATGGCAAAGAATTTTATAATTCAGTGTTTCAACAATTTATTAAAAGCCAATCAATACAACATTATTCGAGTTACAGTGATCTCAAGGCCTCAATTGTAGAGAGATTCAACAAAACCCTAAAAAATCTTATGTATAAACAATTTACCCTCCAAGGTAATTATAAATGGATTAATATTCTTCCAGAACTTCTACAAAAATATAACAACTCGGTCCATTCCACAATCAACATGAAACCCTGTGAAGTAACTTCATCTGATGAGCAAAAATTGATCAGCACTGTTTATTATCCTAAATATCAGCCAACAACAAGAAAGGCCAAATACAAGGTGGGGGATCAAGTAAGAATCAGCAAATATAAGCAGTTATTCAAAAGAGGCTTTACAAGAAACTGGAGCACTGAATTATTTACAGTGGTTCAAGTTAAACCTGGGACCTTAACACATATATAATAAAAGACCACCGAGGAGAAATTCTCAAAGGCAGGTTTTATGAAGAAGAGCTCAACAGCCTGACACATATCTCATAGAAAAAATCATCCGCAGAAAAGGCAACAAGTTACTTGTCAAATGGCTAGGACTTCCAGAACACAGCTGGATCGATGCAGACAAAATAATAATATGAACACCTGGGATGTTATAAAGAGGCTGCCAGAACCTGAACAGCAGAATAAGAGAAATGGCAACTTGCTGCCTGATAATATTAGGTGTCTTATTGTTGGGCCATCTGCTTGTGGTAAAATTACACTAATGGTTGATAATTTTTTATTGGCACCCAACTGGTTAGACTGGAAAAACAGGCACTTGTATATCTTCTCTAAGAGCTTGGAACAATTAAAATATCAGCAGCTGATGAAGCTATGTGATGGATTGGTTATAGCCATTTTTGAACCAGATGTTAAGCCACTCCATGAATGTCTCGATAATTCTGTTGTTGTGTTTGATGACATTATACTGGATAATCAAAACAAGGTTAGAAATTTCTTTACACAGGGCCGACACAAGAACATAGATTGTTTCTACCTGGCACAGACTTTTTCAAAAATACCGAAGCAACTGATCCGAGACAACAGCAATTTTATATGTGTGTTTCATCAGGATCATACCAACCTCAAACACATACATGATGAATATGTAGGTGGGGACTTGAGCTACAATGATTTTTCCAAGTTTTGCAGCAGGTGCTGGAACCAGGACAGTTATGGGTTTGTCACAATTGATATGACAAGAACACCTATTACTGGCAAATACAGAAATAAAATCAACAATTTTCTAGACATTGAAACATATATAAATAACCATGAAAAGGCCAATCATTGATGATCTTAAATTAAGAGATTATCTTGTAAAAAGATTTAAGGGATGGAAATCAGAGAACCGAGGAATTTATGAAAAACACAAACAAACAGAACAGCCTATAATTGATGCTATTGGTGAATTAGGTAAAAATATCAAAAGGGTTACAGAGCAAAATCAAAATTTGATCACAGAGCTTGTACCTGTAGCTGCAAGAAACATATTAGATTATCCATTCACCCCACTTTCCAGTATTCATACACCTAGTCCTGTTGCTCCTCGAAGAATTGAAGCTACTCAGGATCCTATTGAATTGGGTCTTCTTGCTCAAAAATATTTAAGCACATCTAAAGACAACAAAGATGAGGTTTTTGGCTTATATGCTGACACAGAGCGTGATGGTAGCATCATACATAGAATTGGCAATTTCAGAGTAACATTTATGGGAGATGATCTGATTGTATATTCAGAATCTCGTCTTGGAGAAAAAGGTGCTTTTGTTAAGTACCCCGGCACACCTGCACTGTGGGAACTGATGACTAGGAAGAGACCTGGCAGCAATACAGATCAAGATTATGAATATTACAAAGAAATATTAATAAAATCAGATGCTCTATACCAGAACAATGATCCCACACAAAAAAGAGTCAAGTCTAGCAGTGGGGCAAAATACAATAATTTAATCAAGCCCATATGGTCACAGATCAAGACTGGCAGTGGAATCAAACAATACAACACCCTGCCCAAAGAATTTGTGTGGGTTGATGATGTCAGGAAACTTGTAGATAGGTTATTATTGATAGCTGGGGAGGAAAATGCTGGCAACCACAATTTTTACAATGAAAAGGTTGGAATTATGGACATGATAAGCACAAAATTGTCTAATTTTATAGTGAATTACACTAAGGGGATTGGATATCTCATAAAAATTATTAATACTCTACCACCTAAATTGTGGAATATTTCTGAGGGTCGGGGCCTTGTTAATGACATTATAAACAAGCTGCCATTTGAACTACACATTCCAAGCTATCAATATTGTGGTCCCGGTACAAATTGGACCATAGATTAAACAGAGGTGATCCTGGTGTTAATCCCCTAGATGCTGCTTGTAGAGACCATGACATAGCATACAACACACATTCTGATCTTGACAAGAGACATGTTGCAGACAAGAAATTAGAAGAGGCTGCATTTGGTACATTTGTGAGCAAAGATGCTTCTTTAAGTGAAAAAATAGCAGCATTGGGGACCACCATAGCTATGAGCACCAAACAAAAACTGGGGTGGGGGTTGTGAATATGTATATAATAAACCTACAATGATGGCCAAGGGTGTTATGTATCAAATACCTTATGCAGGTCTTAAATCTCTTAAAACTATTGACAGTCTTTTAACCAAAAAACAGCGCTAGAAAAAAAATTCTTGTCTTGCAAAGGGGCATGGTATGAAATTGTTGCTTAGTACCCCCCAATTAAAAAATTACAACAATCTAGAAAAAAATCACATGTGGGTGGATTTATATTTACCATCCCTGCCATCTTAGCTGCTCTCGGGGCTGTGGGGAGCTTGGCTGGGGGATCAGCTGCCATAGCAAAAACAGTAATAGATGCCAAGAAGAATAAGGCAGAATTAGATGAGCAGAGGCGCCATAACCTGGCCATGGAGAAACAAGGCAAAGGTGTCAAGAGAGCCATGAATAAGTTTAAAAAAAACAAGAGCCGCTTACAAACCAAGATATTGAAGCTTTAATCAAGCCACTGGGCATCAAACATTTTAGAGGTGTGTACATGTCTGATTCTTTACCAGAACAACCACTCAACAAAGAGTGTGGCATTGTTAATTTGGATAAGTACAAAAATCAAGGCACTCACTGGATTTGTTATCTTAAATATTTAAAAGATGAGGCATTTGTGTTTGATTCATTTGGAGGTGTTCCACCTGAAAATTTAATAAAATATCTAAAATCAGCTAATCTTTATTACAATAATGTCCGTGTTCAAAATTTCAAAGATGTTAATTGTGGACATTTGTGTTTATCTGTTCTTAGATATATGTCTCAAATAAATAAACCATCAATTGAAAATTTTCAAAAAGCCTTGTGGTATCTGAAACATCATGGGGGTATTCCATCTCACCAGCCAAAATTCAATATTGAAACTCAAATTACATTATGACATAGTGTATCCCAAAACAATAGCTCTCAGAGCATTTTATGGCATGTACTTGATCCCTAATATTACACCACAACAACAAAATTGCAGTAGGGGATCAAAAAATTGTCATCACTCCGGGGCAATATAATCTGTCCACTCTAAATGCTCAATTACCCAGAGGTATAGTGTTAAGTCAAAATTCTGTCACTCACAGAGTAGAGATTGTATCTGCTACAGAGACAGTGGATCTGGGTACTATAGGAGAGCTGTTAGGCTTTGAGAACAACACAAAACTTGAACCAGGCATCAAACACACTGCTATGAATTTACCTAAATTCTTGGCCATAGAGACTCTGAAAATTCACTGTTATGTGGCTGAGGGTATGATCACCAAATCAAATGGCATAGGCACTCACAAACAAACTGGCATCATTGCAACATTCAAACCTAATTCTGAGATCATGGAGCCCATCATCTACAATCCATCCTTAACATTATATTTTCCTGTGTGCCATAATAGAATAGATTATATTGAATTGATGGTCACTAATGAAAAAGAAGAATTAGTTGATTTTGCTGGAGCCACAACAACTGCTATCATAGAGATTAATATTTAAATAAAAATACATACAAGAAGAAAATGGAAAATATTGAGAGTTATGAGCTACAATCATTCCCTCCAAACAGGAGGACATTTGCAAATTTAAATCAACCCAACACAGAGATTGAGGTTGATCTTGATGTAGGGGATGGCTTTATACACCCCCACAGAGCAGATCTATACATCAAATTTGATGTTGTAAAGCTCGATGGTACAGATTATCCGGCAAATTCAAATATAAGATTGGTGGACAATTTTGTGCCGCATCTATTTTCTGAAATTGAGATCAGAAAGCATGGTGTTGTTATAAACAGAGTAGATTATCCCGGCATTACCTCCACAGCTTTGGCCACACTAAAATTATCCAAAACCGAGGCTTCTTACTACAAAATTGGTGGATTTGAGGCTGGTGATAAGATATTATCTAAGAACCACACAGTGCTGTTCCCGATGCGCCTGTTGCCAGGATTCTTCTCAGATTACAAAGATATTATGTGGAAGGGTGGTTTAAGAATCACATTTAGAAGAGCTGCCAATGATAACAATGCTTTGATGAGGTATAGCACATTAAACTCTACAGGGGAAGCTCTGCCTAATACCCTACCAGATGCAGGCAAATGCATTATTCAGACTATGGAGTTAAGAATCCCGGTTGTTGAATATGAGGCCAGTTATGCTCTTAAATACAAAGCAGATATAATAAAAAATCCACAGGTTCTTTTACAATTTTATACATATCAATGTGTACAGAAGCCCGCAACTGGTACTTATTATGAGTTTGATGCTACAAATTCATTCTCCAGTATACAATATGACATGCCTGATTTTGTGGTGGTACTGTTTCAGACTGGAAGACACAATAATCAGGAAAAAAAATCAAGCAAATTTGATACCTGCAACATCAAAAACATATATCTTAAAAATGGCAGGAATGAGGTATTCCCTAGAGAAAATTATAATTTAGACTTGTCCAAGGATGATTTCCTCAAATTATATGAGGCATTTTCGGCAATCAAAAGGGTCACTACTGGCAATACTGACATGTATTACACACCAGATGAATTCAAAGCACAGAGACCCATGTTTGTAATCAACACTTCAAAAAGAAAAGAAGTTGTGGTTAATAACAGGACAAACATTAAAATTATCTGTGAATTCCATGAGACATTACCTGATGACACCATATGTAGTGTTATTCTCATAGGTGAAAAATCATATGTTTATGATGTAAGAAATGAGAGAGTCACAGAGCAATTCTAGAGGGGCTCTGCATATTACATTGTTTTAATATTAGATAAACAAATTGAACCTGGTATCCAATTGAACTTAAATCGGAAGTAAATATGTATGTGTATGTATGTGTGTGTGTGTGTGTGGGGGGGGGGTAAGGGTGGCCTAGTTTTAAGTGTGGCCAAAAAAATATCAAGAGGGGCATATTTTTAACAAATTTATGGACAACAATCTCACAGAAGTGACTTTTATAAGTGTGGGCAAATCAATCTGAGGGGGGTCATAATTTCACAGGAACTTCTCGAGGCCATTTTTACAAAAATCTTGGATTAGACAGAGTTCCACACTTGAGCAAAAAGCTCATATGGGCATGTTGAGCTAGTTTTAAGTGTAGGCAAATCTGCTTAAGGGGGGTCATACTTTCTCGTCCTTGTTATAGCATAAATTACACTACTGACGGAAATTCTTAATTTGGGATGCTGAATATCTCTAGGACGACTGTCGATTTTAAGTTGTCGAGGCTAGCGTTCAGACTGCCGACGTTGGCTCGGAGTTCCTCCTGCATGTCGTCCACTTTGTTCTGTACGGGCTCCAGGTGTTCCCTGAAGAGGTTGACGATGCTATCGTAAGAAGGTTTGATCTTGATTTCCACGCGAAGTCGCTTGAAGTGTTCGTTCAGTTCGCGAAGCTTGTTGGCAAAATCAGCCAAATCAGACTCTTGACCGGTCTCCACGTCGTCGATTCGAAGTTTTACGTTTGCGATGATCTGCTGGAAGCTTTCAACGAGCCTCAGTTTGGAGTTTTGTGTCGCGAGGTCGTGAACCTGATTTCTGATTTCTGCGAACAGAGTGTGCAGATCGTTGACGTTCTGGTTGGTGGGCATCGTGGCGATGGTGTCTCGAATTTGCACGATTTCAATCTGAATGTTTTTCACGTCCTCGGATTTGAGCAAACGATTCACTGCCCTCTTCACGGCTTTCAGTTCCTGCGATGTTGCTAAGTTGGCGACTGTATTCTGCAGCGCGGTCAAAGCTTTTCTCACGGGGTCCAGCTCACTGGCGTCGGCTACCGTACCCAGCGCATCCCGGAGTCGCATCATGTCGTCCTGTGTAGGGGTTGATTGCTGCAGTGTTTCCAACTTGCTCTGTATGTCGTCGATCAGGTGATGGAAGTGTAAAAGTTCGGTTAGGGTGTTAAGGCTTTCCAGCTTGGCAATTTGCTGTTGAATTGTAGTCAGAGTTTCCGTTATGCCTGGCAATTTCGATTCCAAAGCTTCCTGCACGGTCGATAGGTCGGTTCTCATGGTCGACAAAGTCTCCTCGATGTGGCTTACGGTGCCTTGGATTTTACCGAAATCCTCGTACGTCTCGAGTTGCAGTTTGATGTTGGCCACAGACTTTCCTATAATTGTCTGTTCCTCGAACGGAGGAAAGTTGGCAATGGCTTCTTCGACGGTTTGAAGTTTCTCCCTGATGTTTTTCACCGAGTTTTCAAGTTCTGCGAAGGATATCAGAGACGGGATCTGATCCCGAAAACTACGGAGTTCGTTTCGTAGATCGGCCAATGCTCGATTGATCAGAACTATGTCTTCGGGTGCCGGGTTGGTTTCAAGTTGGATCTTAATGTTAGAAATAACATTTTGAAGTTGGCTCAAGCTAGTTTGGATGTTTGTTTCCTGTTCCTCAAACTTAGTTTTTAGTTGAATAATGTCTCTGGATTTTTGTAGGTTAGATAATTCCTCTCGCACGTTGTTCACTGTTTCCTGAATGCCGCTCAAACTTTCCAAGGATGCTAAATCAGCATACTTGGCGAACAGGGATTAGAATTCCGCTTCGATCTTCAGAATCGGATCCACTAATGTTTTCTGCAGACTTGCGATCTCATCTTGTAGGCTCGAGGACAGAGTGTTCTGGAGAGTCAGCAGGTCGCTGCGAAGTTTCTTCACTCGTTGGTCGAGTTTCAGAATTTCAGTGTTGTCGGGTGGCTCGGTATCCGTGCCGCCTCTGGAGTGGCCGAAGATATTGTTCGGCATCTTGAGGCGTCTTACTGTTTACTTATAGATTCGAATCAAACCAATGGCCCCAATGTGTATATAATAGCCTATTGCATATCCCTGAAAAGTTGGTTTTCTCTGTTGCAGAAAAATGTCGCAGCCACAAGACACATCCACTGCGTCGTCAGTTCCGAAGACGAAATAACCCTGCCCCTTCTGTAATATCCCGCAAACCAAGTCCCACCTAAGTCGGCATAAACATAGATGTATTCAACAGCCTGGTTCGTCGAAAGAACCCGCCAGCATCACCAAACCTTCCCCAACATCCAGGAAAGTGATAACAACAGAAAATTTGACCGTCAATCAGAAGAGTGGGGTAAAGCGAAAGCAGTCTTCAAACGATGACCAGTTGAGCCATGGAAAGAGAACCAAGATCACAGAATCGGCTGAAGCACGCGACCCAGAATGCATTAAGCCGAAGAGAACGGTCTTCATAAATATGTTGGCAAATTACAGCCTCAGCAGCGAGAATAGGGGTTTGCCCTGTAGTGCCGAAATTTTCCTGGAGGAGAAGAAAGCAGAAGTGGTTAAGATTTTGGTTTCCACTCTCGACAAGGGCCCCTTCAAATTCGACATGGTTTTGGATTCGTTGTTCCAGAAGCATTCGTCGGAACAAACTCACGTGTTCTCCAGTAGAACAAAGCAACAACTTCTGCTGGAAAGTGAGAGGGAGTTGATAAGCGAACTTTACGACAAGCTAGTGGATGAGATCGTCCGGGAGCAGGAAGAGTTTCAAGGCAAAGGATCGGGTTGGAGTGTTTGCAACACTACACACATCATCAACATCAACATAAGCAAATACAAGCCTCTTTCTGGATCGACGTACGTGAAGCTCCCGCAGGTGATCGAAAACAAGAAAGCCGTTCTTAACATTGAAAACAACGACAACCAGTGTTTCAAATGGTGCCTCCAGGCCCATTTGCATCATAAAACAAAAAAAACTCTACGCGCGTTGTAAGTTACAGCCAGTAAGAGAATGAATTGGATGAATATTTCGAAGACGTTTCATTTCCTGTGCAGCTGACAAAAATCGAAAAATTCCAAAAATCCTATCAACAAAAGAACGAGATTCCAATCGGTGTAAATGTGTACAGAAATACAATCAGCAACAAAAAAGTAGATATTTTTCCGCTTCGGATTAGCAAAATTGTAGGTGATGAGGTGAAAGTAGTGCACATGCTGTTGATAAAAATGTGAAACAGCACCATTATTGCCTCATCCGTGATCTTTCGAAGCTGGCAAGAAGCGAGATAACGAAACATAAACAACAAATCGAAATCTGTTATCGATGTATGGTACTTTTCAGCAACCTTGGTTCAAGAACCGCCAAGGAGAGGCTGCAGGAACACCTCAGAGAATGTCTGCAGCATCAACCATCCAGGTGCATGTTCCCTGGTGGTTCCCATTTCTTCAGAAAGTACAAGTCCCAGCTGGAGGTCCCCGTTGTCATCGTTGCGGACTTCGAGGCATTCTTGATGCCCATGGCGATCTGCGACCCCGATCCGGCGGTGTAGAATTAGAGGATTTTACAGATCCCAATACATTAGTAACAGCATATGTTGAAGATGATGGCTCTCTGGAATTTAAAATACATATAGGGGACAAATTATATTTAGAAAATCCTGCAGTATCAGCTGCTGAACACCCTATAGTTGCAATATTCTTGTTTACATATTATGTCTAGACAAATTATTGTTGATGAATTACACAGACAAGCCAGACATAATTTTAAGAGACTCCCAGTAGTCACAAAGGGCATAGATGATTTATGGCAGAGCGACTTGATTGAAATGGCAAGTGGACAGCTGAAAAACTTAGACAAGATCAACAAGGGCTACAAGTATCTACTCACTGTTATACATACATTTTCAAAATTTGCCTGGGCTGTGCCACTCAAATCCAAGACTGGAAAATGTGTTACAGAAGCCATCAGAACAATCATCAATCAGAGTGGAAGATCACCGCGCTATTTGCAAACAGATAATGGCAAAGAATTTTATAATTCAGTGTTTCAACAATTTATTAAAAGCCAGTCAATACAACATTATTCGAGTTACAGTGATCTCAAGGCCTCAATTGTAGAGAGATTCAACAAAACCATAAAAAATCTTATGTATAAACAATTTACCCTCCAAGGTAATTATAAATGGATTAATATTCTTCCAGAACTTCTACAAAAATATAACAACTCGGTCCATTCCACAATCAACATGAAACCCTGTGAAGTAACTTCATCTGATGAGCAAAAATTGATCAGCACTGTTTATTATCCTAAATATCAGCCAACAACAAGAAAGGCCAAATACAAGGTGGGGGATCAAGTAAGAATCAGCAAATATAAGCAGTTATTCAAAAGAGGCTTTACAAGAAACTGGAGCACTGAATTATTTACAGTGGTTCAAGTTAAACCTGGGACCTTAACACATATATAATAAAAGACCACCGAGGAGAAATTCTCAAAGGCAGGTTTTATGAAGAAGAGCTCAACAGCCTGACACATATCTCATAGAAAAAATCATCCGCAGAAAAGGCAACAAGTTACTTGTCAAATGGCTAGGACTTCCAGAACACAGCTGGATCGATGCAGACAAAATAATAATATGAACACCTGGGATGTTATAAAGAGGCTGCCAGAACCTGAACAGCAGAATAAGAGAAATGGCAACTTGCTGCCTGATAATATTAGGTGTCTTATTGTTGGGCCATCTGCTTGTGGTAAAATTACACTAATGGTTGATAATTTTTTATTGGCACCCAACTGGTTAGACTGGAAAAACAGGCACTTGTATATCTTCTCTAAGAGCTTGGAACAATTAAAATATCAGCAGCTGATGAAGCTATGTGATGGATTGGTTATAGCCATTTTTGAACCAGATGTTAAGCCACTCCATGAATGTCTCGATAATTCTGTTGTTGTGTTTGATGACATTATACTGGATAATCAAAACAAGGTTAGAAATTTCTTTACACAGGGCCGACACAAGAACATAGATTGTTTCTACCTGGCACAGACTTTTTCAAAAATACCGAAGCAACTGATCCGAGACAACAGCAATTTTATATGTGTGTTTCATCAGGATCATACCAACCTCAAACACATACATGATGAATATGTAGGTGGGGACTTGAGCTACAATGATTTTTCCAAGTTTTGCAGCAGGTGCTGGAACCAGGACAGTTATGGGTTTGTCACAATTGATATGACAAGAACACCTATTACTGGCAAATACAGAAATAAAATCAACAATTTTCTAGACATTGAAACATATATAAATAACCATGAAAAGGCCAATCATTGATGATCTTAAATTAAGAGATTATCTTGTAAAAAGATTTAAGGGATGGAAATCAGAGAACCGAGGAATTTATGAAAAACACAAACAAACAGAACAGCCTATAATTGATGCTATTGGTGAATTAGGTAAAAATATCAAAAGGGTTACAGAGCAAAATCAAAATTTGATCACAGAGCTTGTACCTGTAGCTGCAAGAAACATATTAGATTATCCATTCACCCCACTTTCCAGTATTCATACACCTAGTCCTGTTGCTCCTCGAAGAATTGAAGCTACTCAGGATCCTATTGAATTGGGTCTTCTTGCTCAAAAATATTTAAGCACATCTAAAGACAACAAAGATGAGGTTTTTGGCTTATATGCTGACACAGAGCGTGATGGTAGCATCATACATAGAATTGGCAATTTCAGAGTAACATTTATGGGAGATGATCTGATTGTATATTCAGAATCTCGTCTTGGAGAAAAAGGTGCTTTTGTTAAGTACCCCGGCACACCTGCACTGTGGGAACTGATGACTAGGAAGAGACCTGGCAGCAATACAGATCAAGATTATGAATATTACAAAGAAATATTAATAAAATCAGATGCTCTATACCAGAACAATGATCCCACACAAAAAAGAGTCAAGTCTAGCAGTGGGGCAAAATACAATAATTTAATCAAGCCCATATGGTCACAGATCAAGACTGGCAGTGGAATCAAACAATACAACACCCTGCCCAAAGAATTTGTGTGGGTTGATGATGTCAGGAAACTTGTAGATAGGTTATTATTGATAGCTGGGGAGGAAAATGCTGGCAACCACAATTTTTACAATGAAAAGGTTGGAATTATGGACATGATAAGCACAAAATTGTCTAATTTTATAGTGAATGACACTAAGGGGATTGGATGTCTCATAAAAATTATTAATACTCTACCACCTAAATTGTGGAATATTTCTGAGGGTCGGGGCCTTGTTAATGACATTATAAACAAGCTGCCATTTGAACTACACATTCCAAGCTATCAATATTGTGGTCCCGGTACAAATTGGACCATAGATTAAACAGAGGTGATCCTGGTGTTAATCCCCTAGATGCTGCTTGTAGAGACCATGACATTGCATACAACACACATTCTGATCTTGACAAGAGACATGTTGCAGACAAGAAATTAGAAGAGGCTGCATTTGGTAGATTTGTGAGCAAAGATGCTTCTTTAAGTGAAAAAATAGCAGCATTGGGGACCACCATAGCTATGAGCACCAAACAAAAACTGGGGTGGGGGTTGTGAATATGTATATAATAAACCTACAATGATGGCCAAGGGTGTTATGTATCAAATACCTTATGCAGGTCTTAAATCTCTTAAAACTATTGACAGTCTTTTAACCAAAAAACAGCGCTAGAAAAAAAATTCTTGTCTTGCAAAGGGGCATGGTATGAAATTGTTGCTTAGTACCCCCCAATTAAAAAATTACAACAATCTAGAAAAAAATCACATGTGGGTGGATTTATATTTACCATCCCTGCCATCTTAGCTGCTCTCGGGGCTGTGGGGAGCTTGGCTGGGGGATCAGCTGCCATAGCAAAAACAGTAATAGATGCCAAGAAGAATAAGGCAGAATTAGATGAGCAGAGGCGCCATAACCTGGCCATGGAGAAACAAGGCAAAGGTGTCAAGAGAGCCATGAATAAGTTTAAAAAAAACAAGAGCCGCTTACAAACCAAGATATTGAAGCTTTAATCAAGCCACTGGGCATCAAACATTTTAGAGGTGTGTACATGTCTGATTCTTTACCAGAACAACCACTCAACAAAGAGTGTGGCATTGTTAATTTGGATAAGTACAAAAATCAAGGCACTCACTGGATTTGTTATCTTAAATATTTAAAAGATGAGGCATTTGTGTTTGATTCATTTGGAGGTGTTCCACCTGAAAATTTAATAAAATATCTAAAATCAGCTAATCTTTATTACAATAATGTCCGTGTTCAAAATTTCAAAGATGTTAATTGTGGACATTTGTGTTTATCTGTTCTTAGATATATGTCTCAAATAAATAAACCATCAATTGAAAATTTTCAAAAAGCCTTGTGGTATCTGAAACATCATGGGGGTATTCCATCTCACCAGCCAAAATTCAATATTGAAACTCAAATTACATTATGACATAGTGTATCCCAAAACAATAGCTCACAGAGCATTTTATGGCATGTACTTGATCCCTAATATTACACCACAACAACAAAATTGCAGTAGGGGATCAAAAAATTGTCATCACTCCGGGGCAATATAATCTGTCCACTCTAAATGCTCAATTACCCAGAGGTATAGTGTTAAGTCAAAATTCTGTCACTCACAGAGTAGAGATTGTATCTGCTACAGAGACAGTGGATCTGGGTACTATAGGAGAGCTGTTAGGCTTTGAGAACAACACAAAACTTGAACCAGGCATCAAACACACTGCTATGAATTTACCTAAATTCTTGGCCATAGAGACTCTGAATATTCACTGTTATGTGGCTGAGGGTATGATCACCAAATCAAATGGCATAGGCACTCACAAACAAACTGGCATCATTGCAACATTCAAACCTAATTCTGAGATCATGGAGCCCATCATCTACAATCCATCCTTAACATTATATTTTCCTGTGTGCCATAATAGAATAGATTATATTGAATTGATGGTCACTAATGAAAAAGAAGAATTAGTTGATTTTGCTGGAGCCACAACAACTGCTATCATAGAGATTAATATTTAAATAAAAATACATACAAGAAGAAAATGGAAAATATTGAGAGTTATGAGCTACAATCATTCCCTCCAAACAGGAGGACATTTGCAAATTTAAATCAACCCAACACAGAGATTGAGGTTGATCTTGATGTAGGGGATGGCTTTATACACCCCCACAGAGCAGATCTATACATCAAATTTGATGTTGTAAAGCTCGATGGTACAGATTATCCGGCAAATTCAAATATAAGATTGGTGGACAATTTTGTGCCGCATCTATTTTCTGAAATTGAGATCAGAAAGCATGGTGTTGTTATAAACAGAGTAGATTATCCCGGCATTACCTCCACAGCTTAGGCCACACTAAAATTATCCAAAACCGAGGCTTCTTACTACAAAATTGGTGGATTTGAGGCTGGTGATAAGATATTATCTAAGAACCACACAGTGCTGTTCCCGATGCGCCTGTTGCCAGGATTCTTCTCAGATTACAAAGATATTATGTGGAAGGGTGGTTTAAGAATCACATTTAGAAGAGCTGCCAATGATAACAATGCTTTGATGAGGTATAGCACATTAAACTCTACAGGGGAAGCTCTGCCTAATACCCTACCAGATGCAGGCAAATGCATTATTCAGACTATGGAGTTAAGAATCCCTGTTGTTGAATATGAGGCCAGTTATGCTCTTAAATACAAAGCAGATATAATAAAAAATCCACAGGTTCTTTTACAATTTTATACATATCAATGTGTACAGAAGCCCGCAACTGGTACTTATTATGAGTTTGATGCTACAAATTCATTCTCCAGTATACAATATGACATGCCTGATTTTGTGGTGGTACTGTTTCAGACTGGAAGACACAATAATCAGGAAAAAAAAATCAAGCAAATTTGATACCTGCAACATCAAAAACATATATCTTAAAAATGGCAGGAATGAGGTATTCCCTAGAGAAAATTATAATTTAGACTTGTCCAAGGATGATTTCCTCAAATTATATGAGGCATTTTCGGCAATCAAAAGGGTCACTACTGGCAATACTGACATGTATTACACACCAGATGAATTCAAAGCACAGAGACCCATGTTTGTAATCAACACTTCAAAAAGAAAAGAAGTTGTGGTTAATAACAGGACAAACATTAAAATTATCTGTGAATTCCATGAGACATTACCTGATGACACCATATGTAGTGTTATTCTCATAGGTGAAAAATCATATGTTTATGATGCAAGAAATGAGAGAGTCACAGAGCAATTCTAGAGGGGCTCTGCATATTACATTGTTTTAATATTAGATAAACAAATTGAACCTGGTATCCAATTGAACTTAAATCGGAAGTAAATATGTATGTGTATGTATGTGTGTGTGTGTGGGGGGGGGTAAGGGTGGCCTAGTTTTAAGTGTGGCCAAAAAAATATCAAGAGGGGCATATTTTTAACAAATTTATGGACAACAATCTCACAGAAGTGACTTTTATAAGTGTGGGCAAATCAATCTGAGGGGGGTCATAATTTCACAGGAACTTCTCGAGGCCATTTTTACAAAAATCTTGGATTAGACAGAGTTCCACACTTGAGCAAAAAGCTCATATGGGCATGTTGAGCTAGTTTTAAGTGTAGGCAAATCTGCTTAAGGGGGGTCATACTTTCTCGTCCTTGTTATAGCATAAATTACACTACTGACGGAAATTCTTAATTTGGGATGCTGAATATCTCTAGGACGACTGTCGATTTTAAGTTGTCGAGGCTAGCGTTCAGACTGCCGACGTTGGCTCGGAGTTCCTCCTGCATGTCGTCCACTTTGTTCTGTACGGGCTCCAGGTGTTCCCTGAAGAGGTTGACGATGCTATCGTAAGAAGGTTTGATCTTGATTTCCACGCGAAGTCGCTTGAAGTGTTCGTTCAGTTCGCGAAGCTTGTTGGCAAAATCAGCCAAATCAGACTCTTGACCGGTCTCCACGTCGTCGATTCGAAGTTTTACGTTTGCGTTGATCTGCTGGAAGCTTTCAACGAGCCTCAGTTTGGAGTTTTGTGTCGCGAGGTCGTGAACCTGATTTCTGATTTCTGCGAACAGAGTGTGCAGATCGTTGACGTTCTGGTTGGTGGGCATCGTGGCGATGGTGTCTCGAATTTGCACGATTTCAATCTGAATGTTTTTCACGTCCTCGGATTTGAGCAAACGATTCACTGCCCTCTTCACGGCTTTCAGTTCCTGCGATGTTGCTAAGTTGGCGACTGTATTCTGCAGCGCGGTCAAAGCTTTTCTCACGGGGTCCAGCTCACTGGCGTCGGCTACCGTACCCAGCGCATCCCGGAGTCGCATCATGTCGTCCTGTGTAGGGGTTGATTGCTGCAGTGTTTCCAACTTGCTCTGTATGTCGTCGATCAGGTGATGGAAGTGTAAAAGTTCGGTTAGGGTGTTAAGGCTTTCCAGCTTGGCAATTTGCTGTTGAATTGTAGTCAGAGTTTCCGTTATGCCTGGCAATTTCGATTCCAAAGCTTCCTGCACGGTCGATAGGTCGGTTCTCATGGTCGACAAAGTATCCTCGATGTGGCTTACGGTGCCTTGGATTTTACCGAAATCCTCGTACGTCTCGAGTTGCAGTTTGATGTTGGCCACAGACTTTCCTATAATTGTCTGTTCCTCGAACGGAGGAAAGTTGGCAATGGCTTCTTCGACGGTTTGAAGTTTCTCCCTGATGTTTTTCACCGAGTTTTCAAGTTCTGCGAAGGATATCAGAGACGGGATCTGATCCCGAAAACTACGGAGTTCGTTTCGTAGATCGGCCAATGCTCGATTGATCAGAACTATGTCTTCGGGTGCCGGGTTGGTTTCAAGTTGGATCTTAATGTTAGAAATAACATTTTGAAGTTGGCTCAAGCTAGTTTGGATGTTTGTTTCCTGTTCCTCAAACTTAGTTTTTAGTTGAATAATGTCTCTGGATTTTTGTAGGTTAGATAATTCCTCTCGCAGGTTGTTCACTGTTTCCTGAATGCCGCTCAAACTTTCCAAGGATGCTAAATCAGCATACTTGGCGAACAGGGATTAGAATTCCGCTTCGATCTTCAGGATCGGATCCACTAATGTTTTCTGCAGACTTGCGATCTCATCTTGTAGGCTCGAGGACAGAGTGTTCTGGAGAGTCAGCAGGTCGCTGCGAAGTTTCTTCACTCGTTGGTCGAGTTTCAGAATTTCAGTGTTGTCGGGTGGCTCGGTATCCGTGCCGCCTCTGGAGTGGCCGAAGATATTGTTCGGCATCTTGAGGCGTCTTGCTGTTTACTTACAGATTCGAATCAAACCAATGGCCCCAATGTGTATATAATAGCCTATTGCATATCCCTGAAAAGTTGGTTTTCTCTGTTGCAGAAAAATGTCGCAGCCACAAGACACATCCACTGCGTCGTCAGTTCCGAAGACGAAATAACCCTGCCCCTTCTGTAATATCCCGCAAACCAAGTCCCACCTAAGTCGGCATAAACATAGATGTATTCAACGGCCTGGTTCGTCGAAAGAACCCGCCAGCATCACCAAACCTTCCCCAACATCCAGGAAAGTGATAACAACAGAAAATTTGACCGTCAATCAGAAGAGTGGGGTAAAGCGAAAGCAGTCTTCAAACGATGACCAGTTGAGCCATGGAAAGAGAACCAAGATCACAGAATCGGCTGAAGCACGCGACCCAGAATGCATTAAGCCGAAGAGAACGGTCTTCATTAATATGTTGGCAAATTACAGCCTCAGCAGCGAGAATAGGGGTTTGCCCTGTAGTGCCGAAATTTTCCTGGAGGAGAAGAAAGCAGAAGTGGTTAAGATTTTGGTTTCCACTCTCGACAAGGGCCCCTTCAAATTCGACATGGTTTTGGATTCGTTGTTCCAGAAGCATTCGTCGGAACAAACTCACGTGTTCTCCAGTAGAACAAAGCAACAACTTCTGCTGGAAAGTGAGAGGGAGTTGATAAGCGAACTTTACGACAAGCTAGTGGATGAGATCGTCCGGGAGCAGGAAGAGTTTCAAGGCAAAGGATCGGGTTGGAGTGTTTGCAACACTACACACATCATCAACATCAACATAAGCAAATACAAGCCTCTTTCTGGATCGACGTACGTGAAGCTCCCGCAGGTGATCGAAAACAAGAAAGCCGTTCTTAACATTGAAAACAATGACAACCAGTGTTTCAAATGGTGCCTCCAGGCCCATTTGCATCATAAAACAAAAAAACTCTACGCGCGTTGTAAGTTACAGCCAGTAAGAGAATGAATTGGATGAATATTTCGAAGACGTTTCATTTCCTGTGCAGCTGACAAAAATCGAAAAATTCCAAAAATCCTATCAACAAAAGAACGAGATTCCAATCGGTGTAAATGTGTACAGAAATACAATCAGCAACAAAAAAGTAGATATTTTTCCGCTTCGGATTAGCAAAATTGTAGGTGATGAGGTGAAAGTAGTGCACATGCTGTTGATAAAAATGTGAAACAGCACCATTATTGCCTTATCCGTGATCTTTCGAAGCTGGCAAGAAGCGAGATAACGAAACATAAACAACAAATCGAAATCTGTTATCGATGTATGGTACTTTTCAGCAACCTTGGTTCAAGAACCGCCAAGGAGAGGCTGCAGGAACACCTCAGAGAATGTCTGCAGCATCAACCATCCAGGTGCATGTTCCCTGGTGGTTCCCATTTCTTCAGAAAGTACAAGTCCCAGCTGGAGGTCCCCGTTGTCATCGTTGCGGACTTCGAGGCATTCTTGATGCCCATGGCGATCTGCGACCCCGATCCGGCGAAATCATCAACTACTGCCTACCACGAGCATATACCTTGCAGTTTCGCATACTACGTGCACTGGATGGCAGTAGCGGACGAAGATAGCAAGGAACCGATTCTTTACCGAGGACCCGAGGCTGGAAAACGCTTCCTGGAATTCCTAGTCAAGGTAGTGGAGGAATGGGGTGATGTTTTGTTCAGGACTAAACCCATGAATGATCTTACTGAAGGCGAAGAATTGAGGTTTGTTTGTGCAACACATTGTCCAAATTGCGGTTCCAAATTTGATGATTGTGTGATAAAAGTGACACACCAGAATGACGTAACGGGGAAGTACATCCGTCCGTTATGCCATAGATGCAACTTGATGCTTCAAACTGCCAAGTTTGGGCCGGTATTTTTCCACGGGCTCAGCAATTATGATCTTCACCATTTCGTCAAAGAACTGGGCTATGACAAAAACCCATCCTTGTGATTGCCGAGACCGACGAGAAATACATTACTATCAGCAAGTGGGTGAATATTCCACCGGGCTATCATGGTAAGATGAGGAAAATGAACCCCCGGCGACGATGAGTGCACGTTGTGCGCTGCTGGTAAGAAGTCAAAATACAGAAGAATTGAACTTAGATTCATCGATTCTTACCGCTTTCTCCAGGCTAGCTTCGAAAAATACGTCGCCATGTTGGACATGCCGGAAGTTACCAGAGATCATTTCCCAGATGTGTCCTTGGACGTTATTCGAAGGAAAGGAGTGTACCCATATGAGTACGTCAACGGGCCCGAAAAGTTAGACGAGACGGATCTTCCGTCGAAAGACGATTTCAATTCAACCTTGAAGGACTCCGTGTGTTCCGACGAAGACTACGCGCACGCCAAACGTATGTGGAACGAATTTCGATGCTGCTCGCTGGGTGATTTTCACGATCGATACTGGAAGCTGGACGTGCTTCTCCTATTCGACGTGCTCCAAGCGATTCGTCAAACCGCTATTCGTGATTACAAAGTCGACCCTGCGCACTTCGTGAGTTTTCCGGGATTCACCTGGAATGCCATGTATTACAGTAGCATCCGAATGCAACTTTTCGCGGAAGATCAATGCGACATGCAGCTGAAATTCTATCTCCAGCAGGGCCTTGTTTTAACTAAAGTGCACAGAGTTTTGAAAATCACTCAGGGTAAATGGCTGGAACCCTATATCAACATGAACACCCAGAAGCGGCAGGTGGCGACATCTGCCATGGATAAGGATATGTGTAAACTGATGAACAACGCCATCTACGGAAAACAATGGAGAATGTAAGGAAATACAAGGACGTCAAGATAGTTTCGGACGAAAAAAATGCAGGAAGTGGGTTGCCAACCCACGCTTCAAGAGCAGGTAAATTTTCACCGAGAACCTGACGTTGCTTCATCTTGACAAATCCTGCATTACGTTCAACAAACCGACGTACGTGGGGGCTGCAATTCTCGAACTGTCGAAACTGCAAATGCACGAGTTCCACTACAACATCATGAAGTCACGATACAAAAATCAAATCCAGATCTCTTAAATGGATACGGACAGTTTCGTTTATGTGATGAAGGAAGATCCGTACAGGGTCATGGTAACCGAATTGAAGGAACATTTCGACACTTCGGGCTATCCACAGCCGAACCCCTACAACATTTTGCCAAGAAACAAGAAAGTTCCCGGATTGATGAAGGACGAAATGAACGTTGAAATCATCAGAGAGTTCGTGGGACTCAGGGATAAATCGTATTGTATCAGAACAACCGTCGCCACCATCAAGAAGTCCAAGGGAGTTGGGAAAAGCACTGTTCAGGGGAAGTTAAATGTCGAGGATTACATCGAATGCCTGAAGAAGAAACTCCCCATCCTGCTGGAAGAGAGGAGGTTCCAGAGCATAGACCATGATGTGAAGACCGTGAAACTGATCAAAGTGGCGTTGGATGCAGAGGACGACAAGAGAAAAGTTTTGAACTGCGGCATTCACACCGTTCCATGGGGCTATTCACCAATCGGAGAGAAGTACAAATCATGCAATATCTGTAATTAGGCTAATTCTAATCCTGTACATAACGAATCCACTTCGCACGCACACACACGCTTCTGTACTAAATTGTACGCATACACACAAAATACTTTTTCATTCACTTCATTTCCGGCATCCATCTATTTTTTTTTCTGTAATAAACGGCAGTCTCTTCACTATCGTATCACCAAAACCTTTTCTCTCCATTTATTGTTCTTTCCTACACTATCCCAATGTTGTTGTTGGGGTGGCACAGAGAGAAAAGAATGCAGCAGCTGAAGCAGAATGCAGTTCACGGATAGCAGTAAGTAAATAAACAGACATAATAAAATAGGAGTTCTTCGCAATGCGTCCGAAAGGAATGGCTTATCAAAACCCTTACTCGGAACTCAAAAAGGTTTCGGTCCTCGATTCTATATTCAAGAAGAAGCAACGCGAGAAGAAAAACAAATGTTTAAAGAAGGGGCACGGGATGAAGCTCCTTCTCAGCAGGCCACAGCTAAGCAAGTTGCAAAAGTCTAGACCAAGAAAGCAGGGAGGTTTCATTTTCAGCATTCCCGCGATCCTCGCTGCTCTCAAAGTCGTGGGAAGTCTCGCAGGTGGCAGTGCTGCGATCGCGTAAACCTTGATCGATGCCAAGAAGAACACAAAAGAGCTCGAAGAGCAAAAAAGACACAACCTCGCCGTGGAAAGCAAGATGAACGCTACTGGTTCCGGATTGAAGAGAAGAAGAACAAAGAATCAAACCACCGCAGCAGCGTTGAAGAAATTCAACCTTAAAAAAAGTGCCCCTTTCAAACGAAGGTATTGAGTCTCTAGCCGAATTGTTCAACGTTATAAACTTCAGAGGTGTGTTCATGTCCGATACATTGCCTGCTAACGGACCCCGAAGTGGCGGCGAAAGCGGAGTGGTCAATTTGGATAATTCTCTCAACCCGGGAACCCACTTGGTATGTTATTGGATTGCCGAGGACGGAAGAGCTTTCGTTTTTTATTCTTTCGGTGGCGTTCCGCTTCTCGCGCTTGCGAACTACCTGAAATCGACGTCCGAAATATTTTACAACTACGAAAGGATGCAGGGCTTCGACGAAGTGGTCTGCGGTCATCTCTGAGTCGTAATGCTGGTCATTCTTTCGCAACTAACCAACAGCGGCGACTCGACGTCGTTGGAAATGTTTCAGAGAGCAACGGATTTGATAAAACAATAGCGATAAAAGAAAAATGCTAGTCCTGCATTTGTCCAGCGGGACTTCAATCCTCAAACTGAAACTGCATTACGATGTAATCAGGAGCACTCTGCAACAAGAGTCGTTGTGGCTCGTGGCTTTCTACAGCATGTACTTGATTTGCAACGTCACCGAATACAACAACACCCTCTACGTGGGAAGCAAGAAGATCACCGTTTCGCCTGGACAATATAACCTGACTACGCTGCAAGCCCAATTACCTTCGAACGTCATCCTGTTCGAGAGTTCGGTCACTCATCGCGTGGAGATCACGTCCGCCACAGAAGAAATAAACCTCGGATCCATCGAGGAGCTCTTTGGTTTCCCTAACGACAGCAGGTTGGCGCCGGGAATCAAGCCCGTCGGGTCCGCTATTCCCAAATTCCTGTCCATAGAAAATGTGAACGTACATTGCAACCTGGCTCAGGGCATGGTTGTATCGACGGACGCAAATCGGGACCAAACACACAAGGAAACCGGTATAATTGCAACGTTCAAGCCCAATTCGGAATTCCTGGAGCCGATTCTTTATGAAACAGCCGAACCGATCATTTTTCCCATCCAGCACGCCAAGTTCAGTGAAGTAGAACTGACTATAACGAACGAGAAAGGCGAATTGGTGGATTTCGCTGGAGCCAAGAGAACGGCCGCACTTTCTATCTTGTAATAAAATAGACAGTTAATCGAAAGCGCACGATGGATCACTTAGAAAGTTACGAACTGCAGTCCTTCCCCCCAACAGAAGGACGTTTGGCAACCTCAACGAACCGAACAAAGACATCGAATTTGATGTGGACGTTGGTGACGGGTTTGTGCATCCTCATCGCGCTGACCTCTACATCAGATTCGAAATTGTCACCAGGGACGAAAATGCAGCTTACTCCGCAGGAGCCAACATCAGACTTATAGACAATTTCGTCCCTCACCTCTTCTCCCAGGTGGAAGTGAGAAAGCATGGCACAGTCATCGAAAGTATGGATAACCCAGGACTAACTTCGACCATCGTGGCGACCATGACGCTCGAAGCCAGAGGGTTCGTACTACAAAGCGGCGGGTTTCGAAACCGACAACAAATTACCCGGGAAACTCAGCACCGTGCTATTCCTTCTGCGACTCATCTATGGATTCTTCTCCGACTACAAGGAAATCATGTGGAAGGGTGGTCTGAGGATCACTTTCAAGAGAGCGTCCAACGATACAACTTGTTTCTGCGATAGAAATCCGCGACGGTTGGGGGCGCCGTGGACGATGCGAGCCTCCCGTCCGAGGGTAAGTTCGTGATAAAATCCATGGAACTTTGCATGCCGATCATCGAATTGGAAGCTAACCACGCCACGAAGATCAAAGCAGAAATCCTGAAGAACCCGAACATCCCGCTCGAGTTTCAGATGTACCAATTCTTGCAGAGGACACTGTCCGGGCGATACTTCGAGTTCGACGTGACGACACAGTTCAACAGCATCCAGTACGACATGCCCGACTTCGTGGTGGTTGTGTTTCAAACCGGTCGCGACGGCAGTCAGAATGCAGATTCGAGTGTGTTTGACTACTGCAAAGTTAGGAACATTTACTTTAAGAACGGGCGTAACGAGATTTTCCCCAGAGAGAACTACAATCTCGCGGATGATTATTACCTGAAGCTGTACGAAGCTTACACAGCGTTCAAGAGGGTCACCATGGAAGGATCTACCGACATGTTCTACACGCCAGCGGAGTTTATCCAGAAACGTCCGATGTACGTGATCAACACATCGAAAAGCAAGCAGGTGGTGATCAGCGACCGCACGAACATCAAGGTTGTCGTGGATTTCCAAGAGGCGATCCCAGACAATACAGTATGCAGCGTGGTCCTGATTGCAGGGAAAAAAATTGTTTACGATGTAAAGAACGAGAGAATCATTGAACAGTTTTGATATTTTTATTGAAATGAAATAAATACAAATTTGTTACAAACCCCAACCAAGTTTTCTTTTCGTGTGCATTGCCATTGTCGTTCCCAGTGCGGCCAGGCTTTCACCCATGCCTGCGTCTCTGCTGAGCACCCTCCGGAAAGCCCGGTGTTGCAACAGCATGTCGGCATCGTGCCTTGCTGCGAGATCCCTGTTGTCCCGGTACACAATATCATGGTCCTTGCAGGCAGCGTCCAAGGGATTAACCCCCGGATCACCGCGATCTAGTCGCACGTCCAATTTGGTGCCGGAAACGCAGTATTGGTAGCCCGGAATATGCATCTCGAAAGGCAATTTGTTGATGATGTCGTTGATGAGTCCCTTCCCTTCCGCCAGCTTCCAGAATCGCGGGGGCAAGATGTTGATGATGTTGATCAGATACCCGATGTCTTTCGGTTCGTTGAAGATGATGCGGCTTAGTTTGGAAACAATCATGTCCACGATGCCAACCTTTTCATTGTGAAATTTTCGGTTTCCGGCCATTTCTTCTCCGGCGATAACCAGCAGCCGGTCCATGAGTTTACGAACGTCGTCCAACCACACGAATTCCACGGGCAAATTAGAGTAGCGCTTGATACCGCTGCCGGTAGGCAGGCGAGTGGCGCCAGGTTGCTGCTTGATTTCGTTCCAAAACGGTTTGATGATGTTCCTGTACTTCTCGCTGTTACTCGACTTGACCCTGTTCTGAGATGGGTCGTTTTTCTGATTCAAAGCATCGGTCATCTTGAGAATTTCCTTGTAATTGTCGTAATCCTCTTCGGATTACACATTGGCGTCGGGGCGTTTTCTAGTGATCAGTTCCCATAGTCCCGGCGTGCCTGCGTACTTCTTGAAGAAACCTCTGCGTCTTGCTCGGCTCTCGTTCTAGATGATGATATCGTCCTTGTCGAACGTGACGTGCCAACTGCCTATCTTCCGCACGACGCTCCCGGAAGGGTCGGGTGATGGATACAAACCGACAACTTCGTCTTTGTCATCGCCTTTGGTGCTCAGATATTTGGCGGCGGTCGGTCCTAATCGTATTCCCTCGATGGAAGACGAACTGCTGCTGCTGCTGGGCGACGGAAACCTATTGGGAAGCGACGGCAGTAGGAAGTGTTGGAGAGTTGTGGCGGGTGAAGGAGGAGTGGGAGGATAGCCCGTAATGTTGCGAACTGTCTGTGATCAAGTCCTTGTTATGTTCGGAAACATCTTTGACTTATTTGCCCAGGTCACCTATAGCATCGATGAGCTGTTGCTCCTGTCGCTTCTTCTGCTCATAATATCCACGATTCTCTTCCTTCCACCCTTTGAATCGTTTAGCAAGGTACTCGGTCAACTTGATGTTTTCTTCGGCTTTCCTTTTGGATATTGCAAAATGAAGTTTTGGACCTATCAGTTTTCTTACAATTTTGTTATTTTATTTCGGCTGAAGAAACAGGACAGCTCTCAATGAAATGATATTGTTGATAATCTTATCTTTTTCGTTGTTCATCTCGTACCATGCATCTGAAAATTTTCTAACACTCTGCTTATGATATCCATCAAGCATGTCTTCCATTTCGTCTGTTATTGCGTGAAGATCTTCGGTATTCACGATCTTTCTCCCCGTGATTTTAAATATGTGGTCCTTCATGATAATCTTGCACGGCACGTCGAACGCTGGCGAACTATCGGCGATATCAATTATTCTGTGGATGTTATCTTCTTCTCTACCCGACACAATCTTGAAGATCTGACAGAGCAGCTCCACAGGAAGGTTGATTACATTAGCAGATCGTGATGTATTCATTTTTTCTTTTTGTTCCCCTCGTAGTATTTTATTACATTTCTGCTACGATAAACTCGTTGATCTTGTTACGATACTTCCCCTTGTTCGGTTTGCGAGTCATGTCTATCGTGGCGAAGCCGTAGTCGTCAGTATTCCAGTAATACGCGCAGAGGTTGCGAAACAACTCGTACGTCATATCCTCTCCGACGAACTCGTCGTACACGTGCTTGAGGTTGGTGGCATCCAGCCGAAACAAGCAAATAAAGTTGGCGTTGTCCCTGATCAGCTGCTTGGGGATCTTCGAGAAGGTCTGAGCCAAGTAAAAACAGTCCATGCCCTTGTGGCGACCTCGAGTGAAGTAGTTGCGAACCTCTTCCTGATTCTCGAGGATGACGTCGTCGAAGACAACCACCGAATTCTCACGACTCTCGTCCAAAGGTACCATCTGTGAGGCAAAAGTGGCTATTTCCAGATCGTCGTAGATTGCAATCAGCTGCCGGTATTTCGATTGCTCGAGGCTCTTGGAAAAAACGTACAGGTGTCTGCTCTCCCAATCGAACCAGTGAGGAGCCAGGATGAAATTGTCTACCATCAATGTGGTTTTGCCACAACCGGAGGGCCCCACGATGAGGCATCTGATACTTTCGGGGTACAAGTAGGAGGAATGGTACGTTCTGGCTACGCCCTTTGACCTACTTTTTACTCGCCATTTTTCATTCTTCCTTTACCTTCGCCAACGTCCGGGAGCCTCTTGGGCACCTCCCAGCTCATATGATATCGACAGCATGAACCCAAGAATTCTGCGAAGAGGGAAGACCGAGCCACTTGACGTAAAGTTTGCCCTTGCTGCGTCGGAGCACTTTTTCCACAATGTAACCGTCCGGGAACCTAGTGGCGGACAGTTCCTGCTCGTAGAATCGACCCTCGATGTCCTCACCGTCCGCGGTGCTCTTCAGCTTGTAGGTGGGGATGTAGGGAAGTGATGAAGGCAGAAGAACATAGGTCACGGTGAAAATTTCTGTAGACCAGTTTCAAGTGAAACCTTTGTCGAACACTCCGGAGCGCTTGAACTTGCTCACTCTCACCTTGTCTCCTATTTTATACTTTGGTTTCTTGATTTTTTCGCCACTGTATCGTTTGCAGTACACTTCGGAGAGCAGCCACCTTTCGTTTAGCTTGGTCACTTCCAGGGGTTTCATCCCGATCGTCCTGTGAATTCGATTGTTGTATTCTTCCACCAGTTCGGGAACCAGATCCACCCACTTGTAGTTCCCGCGGAGAGTGAACCGTTTCCACATGAGCGCCTTGAGGGTCCTGTTGAATCGCTCCACGATGCTTGCTTTCAACTCGCTGTATGTTGAATAGTGAAGAATACCGTTCTCCTTGAGCATCCTCCCGAAGGCAGAGTTGTAGAATTCCCTGCCTCGATCGGTCTGCAGGAAACAAGCGGATCTCTGTTTGAGAACAGAAGCGAAAGCTTTACCGACCTCAACCCCGGTCTTGTTTTTAACGGGTATCGCCCAAGCGTATTTGCTGAAAGTGTCGATCACGGTGAGGAGGTATCTGAACCCCTTGTTGATCTTGTGAAGCCCCTTGAGATTCCCCGTGCTCATCTCCACGAGGTCGGCCTGCCAGAGGTCGTCTATCCCTTTGGTGACCACGGGCAGTCCAGGATAATTCCTGCGGGCAGGTTTGTGTAGTTCGTTCACGATAGCTGCTCTCATGGCATTGGAGGTTGTTTGAGGCTTATAGACAAAAGAGGCTCCGATGCAAAAATATGGAGCACGATCTATTATCTGCCTTGCTTTCTTGCATTTTTTTCTTTGCTTACTTGCTTGCTTACGACAGATGACTGACACTGGCGACGGGATAGGAGAGCACCAACTCCAAAAAAAGCGGTATCGGATGCTCCATATTCGTCTCGATAGATTCGGCGTACGGACGATCTCCGACGGAAACGTTGTCGTATGAGACTCCGACTTTCATGTTGTCGTGTTTGATCCTGAACAAACTCTCCCCGTGATGCAGACTTATCGCGACACCGCTCGGGGGATGCAAGTTCACAATCCGGAGACTTCCGCCAAATAGCGAGAGTTCGTGGAAGATGCTATTGTTGTTGAAGTTGAAGAAGATCTTGCCAGTGTTCTCTTCGAACTGCTTCACAATACCTTTCAAGTGGACGATTGTAGCTGCCAACAGGTCGGTTCGGAAAGCAAACAAGGCATCGTCAAACATGTCTCGAGCTTTGACGACCTCTTCGCTGGATATCTTGACGTACTTGGGAAGAGTGGCGCCAGGTTTCCTCCTGTTGTAGCCGAACACGTTGGTTGGCATGTTATAGCTCATTTCTTTTTTTTCCCACTGCTCAGACTATTTTATTAATTTCTCCTCTCATGCTTCGAGAAAAGGTCTCGCAGATATTTTTGCTGGTAAAGATTTTCTTTCGAAGTCAACGCCCTTTTTTACCTTGCGTAATTAACCAAGAACAGAGCAGCTCGAACGGCAAAAAGAAGCTCATCGGTATAGGAAATGCTGGAATTTGTATGAAATGTTCAGGAGGGGAAGGGGGCACGTTGTCTGAGGTGACCTGACCAATCAGAGCCATTCACCATTGGGAGAGGTTAGGTTAGTTCGTGCATGATAGAATAAATGTTGCCAACTCACTAGGTTAGTTTAACTCGTAAAATATTGTGGTGAAATGTTGATAACAGATTTGGCAACGCTGACAGTGAGGTTAACGTACACCGTAAACTCTTGTAATATACAACGTAAACGGCTACGCAGAGTTGTCAACGCTGACAGTGAGGTTAACGTACACCGTGAACTCTTAAAATATACAGCGTAAACGGCTACGCAGAGTTGGCAACGCTGGCAGTGAGGTTAACGTACACCGTGAACTCTTGTAATATACAGCGCAAACGGCTACGCAGAGTTGGAACGCTGACAGTTACCTGCATTAGGTTTGGCTAAACCGTGAAAAGGGATGTTATTTTGGACTGTGCATGATAGAATAAATGTTGCCAACTCACTAGGTTAGTTTAACTCGTAAAATATTCTTGGTGAAATGCTGATGGCAGAGTTGCCAACGCTGACAGTAAGGTTAACGTAAACCGTGAACTCTTGTAATATATAGCGTAAACGGCTACGCAGAGTTGGCAACGCAGGCAATGAGGTCAACGTACACCGTGAACAACCTTAAAATATACAGCGTAACGGCTACGCAGAATTGACAACTCACTAGGTTAGTTTAACTCGTAAAATATTGTGGTGAAATTTTTATGGCAGAGTTGGCAACGCTGACAGTAAGGTTAACGTAAACCGTGAACTCTTGTAATATACAGCGCAAACGGCTACGCAGAGTTGGCAACGCAGTAGTTGTATTGACTGTATTACCAGGAGGAGAAATGATGAACCCCCCTCTGGCTGATTTGTCTATACTTATAACTAGCTCAACATGAGCATATGAGCTTTTTGCTCAAGTGTGGAACCCTGTCTAATCCAAGATTTTTGTAAAAATGCCCTCGGGAATTTCCTATGAAATGATGAGCCCCCTCAGATTGATTTGCCCATACTTACAAAAATTGCATCAGCCAGATTTTTGTCCATAAACTTGTCAAAAATTGATATTTTTTTGGCCACACTTAAAATTAAGCTAAAACCCATACCCACCCATCATATTTACTTCCGGTTTAAGTTTAATTGGATACCAGATTTAATTTGTTTATCTCCTCTGTGTCAGTGTGTACAATTCCCGACACGGTAGTATTGATTTTTGCTTTGCATGTTTCAAGTGGTTCTCCTCTGCAGAAATTCCCGAGTATTGAAGCTTTGCGTGCAAACAAAATTGCATCAGCCAGTATTGTGAGAGTGGTTGAGGAGAACAGATGTGATGTTACAGTGCTTCTCATACTTACAGGCCTGTTTGGTTTAATTTATATTAAATATATTTCTGGTATATTGAACAATATTTTGCCTGATATTTGTTACATCTAGCTTGTTTGTTGTAATCCACTCTCATTTAGATTCAGGCTTATATCTGCCCCAGCCTGTTATACAAAAAATCAATACATAACACAGTGCTAGGTCATTGCCATTCTAGACATGCATGTTCGTGCAGGTATTTGTGCTAGGTCAGTGTGAATGCATATTTATTCTTTTTTTCCACTTGTAGGCTATTAGCTTTACAACCTGTCATAAAAAGCATAGAATTTTGATTTGGACCCCAAGAAATTTTATATAAATACCAAAGCCAAAAATATTAACACACATACACACACACACACACACAAGAAATATACAAATCACACAGCTGAACCCAACTGATATTTTTTATTAAGCATAGAATTTTGATTTGGACCCCAGGAAATCTTATATAATAAACAACAACAAAAATGCCGAATCAAAAATATTGCAATCAGTGCAATAAAAATATATCCAGCCCCAATTGGAATAAGCACCAAAAGAATTGTAATCCAGATAAAAGCAGAATTCTCACAAAAATTTGCCCAAAATGCCATAGAGAATATAGCATGCAATACTTCACATATAAACATATAGATACTTCTTCTGCACAGTTATCAACATTTCCTAACAAAATTGATTGGAAATATTTGTGTGATTGCCCTGTATAATTTAGATTGCAAGGCCAAATTTTGCAATTTCCTAGATCAGGAACTTGACCCTGTGCACCAGAAACAGGCCATAAGATGTTTATCTACAAATTATGCAAATATAATACATTTTACAATTTTGATAACAGAAGATGATGAAAAATATAATATTGTTCCCCTATTACCCAGGCTGTGCCCAAATATTCAATATGAGTACCTGATGATGTGCATGTATTTCCAGGATGACAATAAAACAATTACAGATGTGAGCAGGTGCGGGCAGCCCACTGTGCCCAATATTGAATCTGCAAAAATTTTTTGCACTGATGTGAAGAGCTTATTGAAAATTAAACTTGTTAGAATTGACAATGGTCGTATCACCGATAAAAATAATTATTATAAGACTACAGATATGTTTTCAGGTTTATTTTTTTGTTTAGATTATGAAATTATTAGAGCATATAATCACAGAACATGTGGCAAATATTATTACAGTGATGGCCCATATGTTGCTGAATACATATACAGGGACAAGACTGAAGTATTTGTAATAACAGAGCTTGAAAAATACAGAAACATAAAATCAATAAAACATCTCATACATCCAAATTGTTGCAGGTTGTCATATCTTATAGAGGTTTGTTCTGAGTACAATTATATCTTATCAATTATGAACAGCTCTGCTGCATGTTGTGATGATGAATATCTAGTCCCTAAACCTAACAGTGCTGTGCAGTGATGTTGTTATTGGGAACAGGATTCAAATCCTACACAGATTTATGGATAAGAGTGAAGAATTAATTTTTGCCATGAAATTATATCTAGATACTCAATATCCCTGTGCAATAATGCTGTTATTGGGAACAGGATTCAAATCCTACACAGATACAGATTTTTGTTGAGCTTAATAGGTGATTGTCATGGAAAATACTCAATATTTCTGCTGTTATTAGGTACAAAATTCAATTACACAGACACAGATATAATATCTAGATAAATAATAATGCATACAGAACTGTGGTTTCTATAAATCTATACTCAATATCCCTATACCTGACAGCTGTGCGGTGATGCTGTTATTGGGAACAAGATTCAAATCCCACACAGAAACAGATTTTTGCTGGGCTTAGAACTATTATGGATAGGTGATTGCCATGAAATAATATCCCTATACCTGACAGAGCTGTGCAGTGATGCTGTTATTGGGAACAATTTTAACAGAGCTGTAGTTTCCATAAATCTATACTCAATATCCCTATACCTGACAGAGCTGTGCAGTGATGCTGTTATTGGAACAGGATTCAAATATACAGATCCTTGCTAAACTTAGAACTATGCCATGAACAAAACTGTGCGGTGTTATAATTATTGGGAACAAGCTTCAAATCCTCGCACAAATACAGATTCTTGCAGAGCTTAGAGTGCAGATACCAGTGATATAATTATTGGGAACAGGATTCAAATTTTGGAACTATTATGGATAGGTGATTACCATGAAGATACTCAATATTTTTGTTATTAGGTACAAGATTCAATTATACAGTTACAAAAATATTTATTAACAGAGCTGTGCGGTGATGTTGTTATTGGGAACAGGATTCAAATCCTACACAGATACAGAGCCTTGGAATTATTATGGATAGGTGATTGCCATGAAGATAGATACTCAATATTTTTTTACATGACAGAGCTGTGCAATAATATTATTATTGGGAATTGGAACTTAGGTACAAGATTCAATTACACAGATACAGACACGGAAATAATATCTAGATAATAATTTTTAACAGAGCTGTAGTTTCCATAAATTTATACTCAATACCCTATACCGTGCAGTGATGCTGTTATTGGGAACAAGCTTCAATCTCACACAGATATAGAGCTTTGGAATTATTATAGATAAGTGATTGCCATGAAGATAGATATTCAATATCCTATTAGACACAAACACAGTATCAGTAAATTTATAATATTTTTATATTTAATAGAACTGTGCTGTGATGCTGTTATTGGGAACAGGATTCAAATCATATATAGGTGATTGCCATGAGGATAGATATTAGACACAGACACAGAAATAATATTTATTAATAAATTTATAATATCCCTATACCTGACAGAGCTGTGCGGTGATGTTGTTATTGGGAACAAGCTTCAAATCATGGATAGGTGATTGTCATGAGGATAGATATTAGACACAGACACAGAAATAATATTTTCCATAAATCTATACTCAATATTCTTATACCTGACAGAGCTCTGCGGTGATGTTGTTATTGGGAACAGAATTCAAATCATGGATAGGTGATTGTCATGAAGATAGATATTAGATACAGATACAGAAATAATATTTTCCATAAAACTATACTCAATATCCCTATACCTGACAGAGCTGTGCGGTGATGTTGTTATTGGGAACAGGATTCAAATCATGGATAGGTGATTGTCATGGGGATAGATATTAGATACAGACACAGAAATAATATTTTCCGTCAATCTATACTCAATATCCTTATACCTGACAGAACTGTGTGGTTAATATTATTAGGAACAAGCTTTAAATCTTACACAGATATAGAGCGGAATTATTATGGATAGGTGATTGCCATGAGGATAGATACTCAATATCTCTGCTGTTATTGGACACAAACACAGAGAATGAAATAATATTTAATAACATAAATCTATACTCAATATCCCTATACCTAACAGAGCTGTGTAGTGATGGTGTTATTGGGAACAGGATTCAAATCATGGATAGGTGATTGCTATGAGGATAGATATTAGATATAGATATAGAAATAATATTTATCTATAAATCTATACTCAATATCCCTATATTTAATAGAGCTGTGTAGTGACGCTGTTATTGGGAACAGGATTCAAATCATGGATAGGTGATTGCCCTATACCTAACAAAGCTGTGCGGTGATATAATTATTGGGAACAGGATTCAAATCTTACACAGATACAGAGCGGAATTATTATGGATAGGTGATTGTCATGAAGATAGATATTAGACACAAATACAAACAGATACAGAGCCTTGCTGAGCTTGGAATTATTATAGATAGGTAATTGTCATAAAGAACACAGAGAATGAAATAATATCTAGTAAATAAATTTTTGTAAATCTATACTCAATATTTTTTTGACAGAGCTGTGCGGTCATAATGTTATTGGGAACAGGATTCAAATCATGGATAAGTGATTGCCATGAAGAGGTAAATAATATTTATCCATAAATCTATACTCAATATCCCTATACCTGACAGAGCTGTGCGGTGAAGCTGTTATTGAGAGGATTCAAATCCTACACAGATACAAATCCTTGCTGAGCTTAGAATTATTATAGATAGGTTGTGTTATTGAGAACAGCATTCAAATCCTACACAGATACAAATCCTTGCTGTGCTTAGAATTATTATGGATAAGTGATTGTCATGAAGATAGATATTAGATACAAATTTTATAAATCTATACTCAATATCCCTATACCTGACAGAGCTGTGTGGTGATGCTGTTATTGGAAAGAAGCTTTAATACTGAGCTTGGAATTATTATAGATAGGTGATTGTCATGAAGATAGATATTAGACACAAACACAGAGAATAAAATCATAAATCTATACTCAATATCCCTATACCTGACAGAGCTGTGTGGTGATGCTGTTATTGGGAAGAAGCTTTAATACTGAGCTTGGAATTATTATAGATAGGTGATTGCCATGAAGATAGATATTAGACACAAATTTTATAAATCTATACTCAATATCCCTATACCTTACAGAGCTGTGTGGTGATGCTGTTATTGGGAACAAGCTTTAATACTGAGCTTGGAATTATTATAGATAGGCATGAAGATAGATATTAGATACAGACACAGAAAATAAAATAATATTTAGTATTAATTCTATACTTAATATCCCTATCTCTAACAATTACAAATCCCACACAGATACAGAGCCTTGCTGAGCTTGGAATTATTATGGACAGGTGATTACTATGGAAATATCATCTAATAGAGCCTTGCTGATATTTCTACAGCATGGAACTGTTATGAATCCCTAACAGAGCTGTGTTGTGTAGGTACAAATCTCACACATAGATATAGAGCCTTGTTGATATTGTTATTGTCATAATCCCTATCTCTAACAGAGCTGTGTTGTGTAGGCTGCCTTGAAAATATTATTTACTCTTGCTGATATGTTATGGATAAGATGTGAATAATACATACCCTGATAATCTGATTCTGATATTTTGCACCATTGTTCCTTTATAAACGTTTCAACATACGTTCCAGCTTTGCACCGCAATGGTGCAAAATATCAGAATCCGATTATCAGGGTATGTATTTTTCACATCTTATCCATAACATATCAGCAAGAGTAAATAATATTTTCAAGGCAGCCTACACAACACAGCTCTGTTAGAGATAGGGATTATGACAATAACAATATCAACAAGGCTCTATATTTATGTGTGAGATTTGTACCTACACAACACAGCTCTGTTAGGGATTCATAACAGTTCCATGCTGTAGAAATATCAGCAAGGCTCTATTAGATGATATTTCCATAGTAATCACCTGTCCATAATAATTCCAAGCACAGCAAGGCTCTGTATCTGTGTGGGATTTGTAATTGTTAGAGATAGGGATATTAAGTATAGAATTAATACTAAATATTATTTTATTTTCTGTGTCTGTATCTAATATCTATCTTCATGCCTATCTATAATAATTCCAAGCTCAGTATTAAAGCTTGTTCCCAATAACAGCATCACCACACAGCTCTGTAAGGTATAGGGATATTGAGTATAGATTTATAAAATTTGTGTCTAATATCTATCTTCATGGCAATCACCTATCTATAATAATTCCAAGCTCAGTATTAAAGCTTCTTCCCAATAACAGCATCACCACACAGCTCTGTCAGGTATAGGGATATTGAGTATAGATTTATGATTTTATTCTCTGTGTTTGTGTCTAATATCTATCTTCATGACAATCACCTATCTATAATAATTCCAAGCTCAGTATTAAAGCTTCTTCCCAATAACAGCATCACCACACAGCTCTGTCAGGTATAGGGATATTGAGTATAGATTTATAAAATTTGTATCTAATATCTATCTTCATGACAATCACTTATCCATAATAATTCTAAGCACAGCAAGTATTTGTATCTGTGTAGGATTTGAATGCTGTTCTCAATAACACACCTATCTATAATAATTCTAAGCTCAGCAAGGATTTGTATCTGTGTAGGATTTGAATCCTCTCAATAACAGCTTCACCGCACAGCTCTGTCAGGTATAGGGATATTGAGTATAGATTTATGGATAAATATTATTTACCTCTTCATGGCAATCACTTATCCATGATTTGAATCCTGTTCCCAATAACATTATGACCGCACAGCTCTGTCAAAAAAATATTGAGTATAGATTTACAAAAATTTATTTACTAGATATTATTTCATTCTCTGTGTTCTTTATGACAATTACCTATCTATAATAATTCCAAGCTCAGCAAGGCTCTGTATCTGTTTGTATTTGTGTCTAATATCTATCTTCATGACAATCACCTATCCATAATAATTCCGCTCTGTATCTGTGTAAGATTTGAATCCTGTTCCCAATAATTATATCACCGCACAGCTTTGTTAGGTATAGGGCAATCACCTATCCATGATTTGAATCCTGTTCCCAATAACAGCGTCACTACACAGCTCTATTAAATATAGGGATATTGAGTATAGATTTATAGATAAATATTATTTCTATATCTATATCTAATATCTATCCTCATAGCAATCACCTATCCATGATTTGAATCCTGTTCCCAATAACACCATCACTACACAGCTCTGTTAGGTATAGGGATATTGAGTATAGATTTATGTTATTAAATATTATTTCATTCTCTGTGTTTGTGTCCAGTAACAGCAGAGATATTGAGTATCTATCCTCATGGCAATCACCTATCCATAATAATTCCGCTCTATATCTGTGTAAGATTTAAAGCTTGTTCCTAATAATATTAACCACACAGTTCTGTCAGGTATAAGGATATTGAGTATAGATTGACGGAAAATATTATTTCTGTGTCTGTATCTAATATCTATCCCCATGACAATCACCTATCCATGATTTGAATCCTGTTCCCAATAACAACATCACCGCACAGCTCTGTCAGGTATAGGGATATTGAGTATAGTTTTATGGAAAATATTATTTCTGTATCTGTATCTAATATCTATCTTCATGACAATCACCTATCCATGATTTGAATTCTGTTCCCAATAACAACATCACCGCACAGCTCTGTTAATAAATATTTTTGTAACTGTATAATTGAATCTTGTACCTAATAACAAAAATATTGAGTATCTTCATGGTAATCACCTATGCATAATAGTTCCAAAATTTGAATCCTGTTCCCAATAATTATATCACTGGTATCTTCACTCTAAGCTCAGCAAGAATCTGTATTTGTGCGAGGATTTGAAGCTTGTTCCCAATAATTATAACACCGCACAGTTTTGTTCATGGCATAGTTCTAAGTTTAGCAAGGATCTGTATATTTGAATCCTGTTCCAATAACAGCATCACTGCACAGCTCTGTCAGGTATAGGGATATTGAGTATAGATTTATGGAAACTACAACTCTGTTAAAATTTTTCCCAATAACAGCATCACTGCACAGCTCTGTCAGGTATAGAGATATTATATCATAGCAATCACCTATCCATAATAGTTCTAAGCCCAGCAAAAATCTGTTTCTGTGTGGGATTTGAATCTTGTTCCCAATAACAGCATCACCGCACAGCTGTCAGGTATAGGGATATTGAGTATAGATTTATAGAAACCACAGTTCTGTATGCATTATTATTTATCTAGATATTATATCTGTGTCTGTGTAATTGAATTTTGTACCTAATAACAGCAGAAATATTGAGTATCTTCCATGACAATCACCTATTAAGCTCAGCAAGAATCTGTATCTGTGTAGGATTTGAATCCTGTTCCCAATAACAGCATTATTGCACAGGGATATTGAGTATCTAGATATAATTTCATGGCAAAAATTAATTCTTCACTCCTATCCATAAATCTGTGTAGGATTTGAATCCTGTTCCCAATAACAACATCACTGCACAGCACTGTTAGGTTTAGGGACTAGATATTCATCATCACAACATGCAGCAGAGCTGTTCATAATTGATAAGATATAATTGTACTCAGAACAAACCTCTATAAGATATGACAACCTGCAACAATTTGGATGTATGAGATGTTTTATTGATTTTATGTTTCTGTATTTTTCAAGCTCTGTTATTACAAATACTTCAGTCTTGTCCCTGTATATGTATTCAGCAACATATGGGCCATCACTGTAATAATATTTGCCACATGTTCTGTGATTATATGCTCTAATAATTTCATAATCTAAACAAAAAAAATAAACCTGAAAACATATCTGTAGTCTTATAATAATTATTTTTATCGGTGATACGAACATTGTCAATTCTAACAAGTTTAATTTTCAATAAGCTCTTCACATCAGTGCAACAAATTTTTGCAGATTCAATATTGGGCACAGTGGGCTTCCCGCACCTGCTCACATCTGTAATTGTTTTATTGTCATCCTGGAAATACATGCACATCATCAGGTACTCATATTGAATATTTGAGCACAGCCTGGGTAATAGGGGAACAATATTATATTTTTCATCATCATCTGTTATCAAAATTGTAAAATGTATTATATTTGCATAATTTGTAGATATACATCTTATGGCCTGTTTCTGGTGCACAGGGTCAAGTTCCTGATCTAGGAAATTGCAAAATTTGGCCTTGCAATCTAAATTATACAGGGCATTCACACAAATATTTCCAATCAATTTTGTTAGGAAATGTTGATAACTGTGCAGAAGAAGTATCTATATGTTTATATGTGAAGTATTGCATGCTATATTCTCTATGGCATTTTGGGCAAATTTTTGTGAGAATTCTGCTTTTATCTGGATTACAATTCTTTTGGTGCTTATCCCAATTGGGGCTGGATATATTTTTATTGCACTGATTGCAATATTTTTGATTCGGCATTTTTGTTGTTGTTTATTATATAAGATTTCCTGGGGTCCAAATCAAAATTCTATGCTTAATAAAAAATATCAGTTGGGTTCAGCTGTGTGATTTGTATATTTCTTGTGTGTGTGTGTGTGTATGTGTGTTAATATTTTTGGCTTTGGTATTTATATAAAATTTCTTGGGGTCCAAATCAAAATTCTATGCTTTTATGACAGGTTGTAAAGCTAATAGCCTACAAGTGGAAAAAAAGAATAAATATTCATTCACACTGACCTAGCACAAATACCTGCACGAACATGCATGTTTGGAATGGCAATGACCTAGCACTGTGTTATGTATTGATTTTTTGTATAACAGGCTGGGGCAGATATAAGCCTGAATCTAAATAAGAGTGGATTACAACAAACAAGCTAGATGTAACAAATATCAGGCAAAATATTGTTCAATATACCAGAAATATATTTAATATAAATTAAACCAAACAGGCCTGTAAGTATGAGAAGCACTGTAACATCACATCTGTTCTCCTCAACCACTCTCACAATACTGGCTGATGCAATTTTGTTTGCACGCAAAGCTTCAATACTCGGGAATTTCTGCAGAGGAGAACCACTTGAAACATGCAAAGCAAAAATCAATACTACCGTGTCGGGAATTGTACACACTGACACAGAGGAGATAAACAAATTAAAGCTGGTATCCAATTAAACTTAAACCGGAAGTAAATATGTATGGGTGGGTATGGGTTTTAGCTTAATTTTAAGTGTGGCCAAAAAAATATCAATTTTTGACAAGTTTAAGCACAAAAATCTGGCTGATGCAATTTTTGTAAGTATGGGCAAATCAATCTGAGGGGGCTCATCATTTCACAGGAAATTCCTGAGGGCATTTTTACAAAAATCTTGGATTAGACAGGGTTCCACACTTGAGCAAAAAGCTCATATGCTCATGTTGAGCTAGTTTTAAGTATAGACAAATCAGCCAGAGGGGGGTTCATCATTTCTCGTCCTGGTAATACAGTCAATACAACTACTCAACGCTGACAGTAAGGTTAACGTACACCGTGAACTCTTGTAATATACAGTGTAAACGGCTACGCAGAGTTGGCAACGCTGACAGTTACCTGCATTAGGTTTGGAAAAACCCTGAAAGGGGTATGGGCTCGTTTTTGGCTTTTTGGAAAAAAAAAAATTCATCGTTTTTGGCTTTTGGGCTGTTTGCGTTTGAAAAAAATAGCGTTTTTTGGCTTTTGGCGTCTGAAAAAGTACCATGGTGGTGTTTCACCGCGAAGGTATACCAGCGTTTTTGGCTTTTGGCGTTTGAAAAAAGTACCATGGCGGTGTTTCACCGCGAAGGTATACCAGCGTTTTTTGGCTTTTAATTACCATGGCGGTGTTTCACCACGAAGGTATACTTTGGCTTTTGAGTTTGAAAACAATTCTTCGTTTTTTGCTTTTAAGGTCCATGGTGGTGTTTCACCGCGAAGGTATACTTTGGCTTCGTTTGAAAAAATGTCTGCGTTTTTTTCTTTTGTGTACCATGGTGGTGTTTCACCGCGAAGGTATACTTTGGCTCTTGAGTTTGAAAAAATATTCTGCGTTTTTTGCTTTTAAGTACCATGGTGGTGTTTCACCGCGTAGGTATACCTCGGCTTTTGCGTTTGAAAAAAAATCTGCGTTTTTGGCTTTTGGGTACCATGGTGGTGTTTCACCGCGAATGTACTTGGCTCGCCCAGGTGAGTCAGCTTCCCTATTTTTCTACTACTTTGGTGGATTGATATTCAACATTCCAGCTAATTTATCAGCATTGTGTTTACTTGGGAGCTTAGCTGGTGGCAGTGCGACTATAGCCAAAACTGGAAATGATTCAAGAAAGAATAAAGCAGAACTAGAAGAGCAGAAGCGTCACAATCTTGCCATGGAGATAAAAATAGGCAGTGGTGTGAAGTCCAAAGCTCTCAGAAAATTAAGAAAAGAAGAAACATTTATGAACCCAGACATTGAATATTTAGTTATTTTTTTTAAAATTAACACTTCAGGGATGTTTTCATGTCTGATAATCTCTCTAAAGATAATCCCCATTCTCGAGAATGTTGTGTGGTCAATTTGGATAAGTCCATAAACGTTGATACCCACTGGATATGCTATTATATAGGAATTAAACAATGCTTTTATTTTCGATTCTTTTGGGGGTACCCCCTACAGAATTAATTCCATACTTAAAACATATTAAGGTTTATTATAACGACGAACGTATTCAATATTTCGATCAAATCATATGTGGCCATGTTTGCATTTCTATGCTCAGATTATTAAATAAAATACCAAACATCAAATTAAAAGATTTTCAAAAAGCAGTATTATATATTAAATATGGTAATTTTTCATCTCTCCAGCGAGACTTCGGTTTTGTAACTACATATTCACGATGATATTATCTATCTAAAATTCATAGCTCAGAATACTGTAGCTGCTTTGCCTACTTCTCAAGAAATCAGAGCTGTCAGGAGAGCATTACATCGAATTTTAAAATCTGAAGATATCAAAAACATTCAAGCAGCTACAGTATTCTGAAGTGTGGTGAGAGTTAATTTGATAGCATTGAGTTCTGTTGCATCAGCTGCATTTTTCAAAATTTCTTGCAGTTGCGTTATGTCATCCTGCGTAGGTGTAGACTGTTGCAGTGTCAATAATTTACTTTGAATGTCGTCGATAAGATGATGGAAATGCGATAATTCTGATTCAGTATTCAACCTTTCAAGCTTAGTAACTTGCTGTTGAACTATAGCTGGGATATTAGTAATGCCTGGCAGTTTCGATTCCAGAGTTTCCTGTACACTCGTTAGCTCATTTCTCATAGTTGCCATAGTATCTTCTATGTGAGCTATGGTACAGTCATGAACAAAAAATCTGTCGCATGGATTTTTTCTAAGTCCAACGTCTTACGAAATTATGTTGGTAGCTGTGAAACAAGGAAGTGTTGTGAAATATACGATCCTCCAATCACAGTGAAATTCGATTCTGAGGTGCAGGAGGCGTGACTCACGGTCTCGTCCACAGGAAGTTAAACCAATGCAGCATTTCCAAATATGAGATAATGTCCCCATTGGTTAAATATTGTTTCAATAATGCGAATCGGCAGAAAGATTGCGCAAAAGTTTACTTTGTCGTTTTAATTGCCTTTAATCGTTTCAAATTAGTATTAAATTGTCCCAATTATAGTTCACGAGCTTAATATAATGTATTCATGTATGTGTTTGACAATCATATATATATCACTCATTAGAACAATTTTCACATTGTTTTCACTACGTGAGATGACATTTCATTTACATTTACGATAAAATAGTGGTTTGGGTGTAATAACAGTTTTCATTAATTAATTTAGAGATGCATTTTTATTTGTTGAGTTAATGATTAGTTTAATTCGTTATTTCTCGCGAAAAGAGGGAACCACAGCTGAAAGAAAATACACAACTTCTATTATTGAGGTCAAGAGTTCGTTTTAACATCACTTTTTGCACACATAGGCTAATCACGACTTGGGATACATTTAAATTCTAATCTGAAACATTATGCGACCTGACTGGAACTGGAACACACTGATTACAATACATTGATACATTACCACTTGGTCTGGCGAACGCCAATAATAATCAGGGGTTGAGAAGGAGTGGGAGAGGGGTGACGGAAAGTAGAACATAAATAGTATTTTTGGGGGGTATTTAATGTTATTTTTATACACATACAAAACTAAGAAAATATTTATTTTGATACATGTGTGTGGTGGGTGGGGAAAGGGGAAAAGAGAGGGACAAAAAGATATTGGGAGAGATGGGACGAAGAGGTGATTGTGGAAAATGTTTTATTTGACGTTCAGTAATAAAAACAATCAAATCAATGATGATTATCTTATAAATAACATATTTAATGTAAATTTGTTTTAAAAATGGGGACGGGGAGCTGTTTGTTTTACGTTCAGTGCAGGATAACAAGTTGAGACACATAGTGGTTCGCATCTCACTATAAACTGTAGGTCCAGGCCCCATTAGCCTATCTGTGTATAACGTGGATTTAGAATTCAGTAGAAAATAACGTCGATCTAGTATTTTGGATTTTAGATGCGTTGAGACCACTAAAATATTTATTCTTGTAATAAGAAACCTGTCCTCATATTACCATTTTGAAAGAGAGAGAGTTAATTGTATAATCTTTCGTTGTTAGTTTCAAAGAAGACTAATTGAAATAGTAACAATGGGAACGAATAAAGATTACGAAAAGTTTTTGCCACCGTGGGGTTTTGAACCTACGACCATTAGATTGACAAACCAGTGCGATAACCACTACCCCACGAGTTCGTTCCTTCTTACGGCATGATTATGAGTTAAGACCAATTCGTTCAATATGCATTAGAAATATAATCCCCACCCGCCTCTTTATAAACAAAACACCCAAACGCTCCTTTGTAGCAAATGAAATAAAGGTGGTATAAATGTCACAAAACATTTAAGCAAAATCTACTATATTTACGACGCAATCGTTTTACATGGAGATGCTACAGCTTCGAGAATTGAGGTTGTGGTTTGAGTGTAATTGTAGGATACCCCATATCGATAAACCAAGGCTCTAGTGTGCACTAGATTGGTTCATTTGTCGTGACGTGCTCAGGAATTTGTAAAGAGGTATGTGAATATAAAAATGTGTTAATGCAAATTTTTTAAACAGTGAACTCATAATTTAATATCTCTCTGTCCATCTCATTATCCTACTGAGGAACTAATTAGTATTGCAGGAGTCATGCTGGAAAGAAATCTCACGTGACAATGACGAGAAATTAGATTTACGGAAGGAATAGTTTTCATATTTTAAAACCTCGAAGGTCCTTGGGCTATCTCCCGACTGTCAGTTTCCCTTCCACAATCCTATCTAGAGTTATCTTCAACTGGCAACGAGGTGACGTTGGTCAGCACGTCGAACCCTCAGCCGTTATAGAAGATATCTGAAACCAGGTTACACCAGTCGCTCGTAGCTCCCCAATTCCCTCACGATGGTGGGTTGCCACCGGTCCTATACAGATAACAGGCCGAGAACCCAGGACGACTCGAATCTATGCCGTCCCGCTGAAGTCGGAGTCCAAAGCACAGTGTCTTAAACCGCACCGTTACGGAGGAGGAGAGTTTTCATATTTTGTTTCTTATAAATGTCGACAATACATTAAATATATTACGCACCAAAAATTAGTGTAAAAAAATGCCGGTTCCATAAGAGATTCGAACTTTCGAACTTCACTCAACCAGGCCGCTATTTTTAACAGTTTCCCATTTTCTCACTCGATAACCTTCGTTGAACGTTTGTCTTAAGAGTCGTTAGCAATCTTGTAAACCTTATTAACCTATCTGCTGTCTATCACAAATGTATTTTACAAAATGGAGTAGATTTTGATGTCTGCAATTTAGACCTTGACTTTCGTGGTAAGTAAATTTCTACCGACTACTATAATAAATAAATCGAAGTCTACATATCTCATATTTTGTAAATATGAAATGTCATTGTTAAATGTTACAAACTATTTCTTATTCCACCGTTAGGTCCAGATTTAGCCACAGCATTCTGGAAACCAGCGTGAAACGTGTTTCCCACACTTCCAAGTTCAGGTGAACCCTTATCAGTAGTATTGAATGCCTGTGAACATGTTACTTCATACGTCATTTTACTGGTGGTGGATTTCTTCCCCTTCCCCTTTTACCTTGAACGGTAGTAATCCCCGACTGGGCACGACGAATCAATCACAGAAAAGCAGAGCTCCTAGGTTTTGGAAAGTAAAATAAAAAAAGAATGTAACATTATTTCATAATGGTTGACTTCTTTGGGTATTATTTCATGACTCTTTTCTACTAACTCCAATGAAACTTTTGTCTACTGTTTTCAGTAGATCAATAGGTGTTTTGAAACATCTACTGTGTTCAGATTTTCAAAAAGATATAAATACAAAAATATAATAAGGGGGTATGAAATTAATATTTACAGTCAAATTATTAAACTTAACATATTATACACTATACTGAATAAATTAATTTCACTTGCAGTTTCTCTACTGTACTGGTTTCAGTAGATCAATAGGTGTTTTGAAACATCTATGTTAAGATTTTTTAAATTTGAATTACAATTTGTGTGCCTGAAAACTTAGGGTATTTTACACCAGCCCCTTATCATGACAAAAATAAAAGCGTGTCTGAAAACTAAAATATCCTTACCTGAGTTAAACGCTGAGCCTGTAAAGCGACAGACAGTCAGCACAAACAAGGACAACACACACAGAGTCCTACAAAGATTATACTAACAGTAGGTCCAGTCACCAGAGCCTCGTTAGTCTGCAAAATGCAGTTCAGGGTGTACTACATGGAAGTTAGGTTGGTTTAAATTTTAAATAGATATAAAAACAAATTGTTAGTGAGGAGGAATAAAAAAGTTATATTTAGAGCTAACATGCTGAGCTAAACGCACTACAAGGGTGTAAGGGATGACCTTCCACGAAGTATGTACACCCTATTGTTGCTTCCACGTAGTACACACGGGACTTCATTTTGCAGACGAACGAGGTTCTGGCGACTGGCCCCATGCCCAGTATAATTTTCTGTGTTGTCCTGTGTTTGGTCCTTGTGGGTGCTGAGTGCCTCTTTACAGCCTCAGCTTTTAACCGAATTAAGAATATTTTAATATTTTAATTACAACACGACTTTACAGTTATGTTATTTTATTTCTGGTAAGGGGCTGGACCCCCGTATAATGTGACAGGTGCAAAATAGCCTAACTGCTGACGCACCCAAAATTTTAAATTCAATTTCAAATTCAAACACACTAACATGCAATATTACATGTAGTATTGAAGAGAATATTTCACTTGTAGTTCCTCAACTGTAATTACACATTAGGCCCACTGAAAGTGTTCAGTAGGAAATCATTGATTTTGAGTGGATTTCCGAGAGACACAGTAGAGTACTACAATGGATAACAGTAGATTCTGTCTGCTGTAAACAGTAGAAATTACGTAGGTTTATAACGACGATGGGAATGAAGCAGAGGTAAAAACAATGATAATGAAATGCAGAAGGGACCTGGAGCAAACAGGAACGTAGAATGTCTGGAAGCGAGACGCAAGAGTTGATCAAGCGATTGTAGCGTCACATTTAGCTTAGAGCTCATAATTGATATTTCTACATGAGCTCAACATACAAGTTACATACAATGAGGGAATTGAATTGAGTTTACATCTCACGTGATATGAGTCGAAACTATTGTTGCACATTGAACTGTGAAGTGAATCAATATTTAATTCGATTAACTAGTGAATGGTGATATGCTGAGATTTTGTAACGAGATGTGCCAAATGGCTGACAGTATAATAACTTATGAACACATTGATTTAATATATTTGAACAATCTTATAACTTGCGATTTTGCATGAAATTTTATTACTTGAATCTACATCACTTCATTGCAAAGGCTACAAGGAAATTTATGGGTTGTAAAATTTTGTGTTCGATTCACCGTTCGGTTAACTCTGCGATTGTTATTTCTTATTAAACCGAAAAATTATTTATTGCATTTTACTTATTACGAAAATTCGTATATTATTTGCTTTGCGAAATGTAGAGAATATATTGTTTTTCATGCTTTTTACAAGAATACAACTATGCATAGTGAACAAAAAATAATGTAAAATACATACTATTCACAAAAGGATGTCAATAGTATTTATTTGTTTTGTTTCTTGATAATTTTCCCTAAAATAAAAATGTATAACTTCCTCTGTACATGACATTTCGTCGAATATGACACATGGATAATTTTTATGCAAATCCTAGTAAAATGATGAGAAATTCAAAAACATATTCTGAAGAATTATTTTCAAAAATAACATTGAAAAATCATTAGAAAGGAGTGTTATTTTTTTAAAAAAAGTATAACATTTTTATTTCTTTAAATTATTAATTAAATACAATACTTAGTTGCTATATAAGAATAATAATAGGGGTAATCGAACAGAAGTCAAACTTATAATCTTCGGCGTGTAATACTGATAGCCTATCACCGAACCACTTTACCATGATAAAGAAAATGAAGTTTTTTTCTCGAAAATTACTGGCTAGTGCACGCTGGAACCTTGCCATACGAATATCTACCCTACCACTAAAAGAAACCACGTCGCAACCTCAATTTTCGAAGCTGTCAATTTTCATACCACCTTTATTTTATTTCCTTGTTGTTTATGAAGAGGCGGGTGGGGATTATATTTCTAATGCATATTGAACGAATTGGTCTTAACTCATAATCATGCCGTAAGAAGAAAGGAACTCGTGGGGTAGTGGTTATCGCACTGGGTTATCACTCTAATGGTCGTAGGTTCAAATCTCCACGGTGGCAAAAACTTTTCGTAAGCTTTATTCGTTCCCATTGTTACTATTTGAATTGGTTTTCTTTGAAACTAGCAACGAAAGATTATACAATTAACTCTCTCTCTTTCAAAATGGTAATATGAGGACAGGTTTCTTATTACAAGAATTGGACATTTTAGTGGTCTCAACGCATCTAAAATCCAAAATACTAGATCGACGTTATTTTATACTGAATTCTAAATCCACGTTATACACAGATAGACTAATGGGGCCTGGGCCTACAGTTTAAAGTGAGATGCGAACCACTATGTGTCTCAACTTGTTATCCTGCACTGAACGTAAAACAAACAGCTCCCCGTCCCCATTTTTAAAACAAATTTACATTAAATATGTTATTTATAAGGTAATCATCATTGATTTGATTGTCTTTATTACTGAACGTCAAATAAAACATTTACCACAATCACCTCTTCGTCCCATCTCTTCCAATATCTTTCTCTCCCGCTCTTTTCCCCCTTCCCTACCCCCCACACACATGTATCAAAATAAATATTTTCTTAGGTTTGTATGTGTATAAATATAACATTAAATACCCCCCAAAAATACTATTTATTTTCTACTTTCAAATGAAGAAATGCGTGTTTTTTGTTTCGGCATTGATATATAATTGAATATTGGAACAGGGGTGAACACGGACGGGTTCGGGGACACAGTTTGAATCAATCTAACTTTGGGGAGGGTCTTTTTTTTCTTGTGATGGAAACGTGACTGAACAAAAATTTCAGCATTGGACAGAAATTGAACTTTGATAACATGTAATAATCATTTCCTATACTGCTAAGGGACAGGTAATAAGTATTATTTTGGGTAAGGGAGTTCTTATGTATTAAGTTTTAAATTTTCAAGTAAATTCTTGTGAGGAAATTAAGCATTAAATTTTTTTTGGGAGGATAGGGGAGAGATTATCACTGGACTTCTATTACAAAGGATTGAGGATTAAGTTGGAGGGGTTTTCTTGATGAGGATATTAATGTTAAGTCATAGATTTGCACAAAACGTCAATATTTCATGCTTTGGTATACAATTCGTGTGATGATCACTATTTAGGCTGCAATTTTTCTCTATCATTTGGAAGTCCTATGATATCAAGTGGATTTTACTCTGGATTGTTAGCTAAGAGGGAAGGGGGTGTGTGAGGGGTTCATATCCATCCACCTTTGTTCTTTCTTTCCTAAAACAAACATTGTGTAATATCATTATGTATGAAAAAGTTATTAGAAGTTTTTGATTGTCTTGCCATTTACTTGATCTTGTAGCATTTTTCCACCCCATTTGTTAGTGATGCACCGTTTTCATTTTTGGCACCCAATGAGCAAATGGAGGAAAAGTTGGGAAGTAGTAAATATCATTGCATCCTGTGAAAGTTTTGATACCAAATTAAATACAATTAATATTCTAGTAAGTTTGCAAAGAAATAGATATAAAAAATTTTGTGTTCGCTTCGATTGGAAAGGTGCTGCAAATTAAAATCCGTCCCTAGTAATAACGTTTTGTTTTAATGAAATATATGTGCGTATGTATGTGAGTAGTGTAAACTTACTGTTTCTAAGTCATACTTGGTACGAGTCCTTTTTTATCCTCTTTTTTTTATCAATTAAATATCAGTTTTTGACGAATTTTGACAATTTTTTGTCGATGTTTTAGCGTTTAGTGATGTTTTAGTACAATTTTCAATTTTTCAAACTCATACTTGGTACGAATGCCACGATCTTACGTGATATAACATAACCTATTCATTTTTTTTATTACGTGCTAAACTACACGAGAGTCTCTACGTGCTTTGACCTACTTTAGAGTAGTAGGTGGAATGGTACGTTCTGGCTGTGCCCTTTGACCTACTTTTTATTTTACGACGTTTTACGGACTAAACTAACCTACAAGTAGGAGGAATGATACGTTCTGGCTGCGCCCTTTGACCTACTTTTTATTTTACGACGTTTTACGGACTAAACTAACCTACAATGAGAGAAAAGTGGACAGAAAAAGCTCTGGTAAAATTTTTAAGCTATTTATACCTTCTGCAATTTTGCTCTTATACTACCTCGCCCTTTGACCTACTTTTGAAATGACTTACGACATTTTCCTATAAGTCTGTCTCCTCTTACTGTAAGATCCCTCAGTGTAATCTACTACGACCTAACAGGCTTCTGCTCTCAGCGTAATCTGCCACGACCTAATATGATGTTTTTTTAAAACTCATGTGTGATGTGTGATCTTCTACAATGTGTGGCCCCCTGCTACGACCTAACGGGGACCTCTCCTACGATGTTTTGGGCCCCTGCTACGATGTTTTTCTCCTCTTGATGCAAAAATGGTATTGTAGCGGTATTTGAAATCGACTGTGCTGTGTGAAGGGGGAAAAATCTTCATGTTCACTGAAAAATAGTAGAGCCGAAGAGTATTTCCTGGCTTTTCATCGAAAACGGGGGCGATGTTAAGTTCAGACAATGGAATGGGGACTATTTTCTGATGCGGATTACGCCACCTTGCTCAACATATCACTCCTCGCATCCCTTATAATTTGAAGCTCTGCCATGGAAACTTCCATATCATCTAGAGCGACTGTTCTGCGAGTTGATTCTTGAAACGAGCCTAACAGACGTAAAGGGATTGTGGATGGGACTTCCATGAAACAAGCCTAACAGCCCTTAACGTACTGTGGAAGAAAATACACTCGCAGAACACAAAGTATAAAAGTTTATTTTTCTTGTTGAGTGTGTTCCAGAGAAAAAGTTTGTAGCTTGCATGATGATGTTTTGTTTTGCGAGTTGATTCTTGAAACGAGCGTAACAGACGTAAAGGGATTGTGGATGGGACTCCCATGAAACAAGCCTAACAGCCCTTAACGTATTGTGGAAGAAAATACACTCGCAGAACTACACATTTTAGCATGGGATTTTGTTTGTGTACAGTCGTTGATAGGAAAAAAATGTGTGTGCGGGACACATTATTAGGCACTTTTTTATTGCGTTTGATGTCAAGTGAAAGTGGTTCGGATCTTAACTGTTTTAACTTTCATGCTCAGAAAAAAACTGTTGGCCCATTTATGTTCACAAGAAAAACTATAGACCCATTTTATGTTCAGAGAAAAAAACTGTAGGCCCATTTCTGCTCAGAAAAAAACTGAGGTCCATTCCTGCTGAGCTATGGCTTGAGGTACTACGTAAATCACAAAAAATGGTCGACTGTGCCGACTATAGATTTTTTTATGAATGTGAATTTTCAGCTCAAGGCTGACTATGATAGCAGGGGTGTGTGTTTCTGTCTGCTGTTTCTCTTGGCTAATAGACAAAAAATGACCGGTTGCGTGGTGCTGACCACATCACATATGCGAGTTGTTCTGAATCCAAAGGCGAGAGTAGGGGAGATCCGTCAGCACTAGACCAAAAAGTTACATTGTTGTAGGTCCCATAGGAGTCGAGATACTTAATGTAAGACAAATATCTTAATCTTTAAGAAAGTCGACTTCCGGTCTGTCAAGATGTTACTTCCGGTCTGTCAAGAAAATTTTCTTAAGACAAATATCTTAAGACTTTTTTCCAAGACATTGATTTTCTCGGCTCCTAATTGAGCTAGGATGATGATTGTGGGTTTGTTGGATAGGTTTTGATGATAACTACTCAACTAGCAAGCGTCCCGTCAAGTTTTTTAAGAAATTCGATTTGTTGATCTTAAAACTCTGCAACCTATTGGAGAGATAGATGTTTTAGATTAAAAATTTTGAAATGGGTTTTTCTTGCTCGACGAAGGCGATATAAAAAACTGGTCCGTCACCCTCTCGTTCTTCACATCTTGGACGAAGAACTTCTTGGCGACCTTAGGATGACGCTGCACACGGTGTCGTCGGGCAATGCATTGTGAAATTCGCACACGATCTTGATGTTGGTGCGCACCACCTATTTCCTCTTCGCTGGACGTGTATGGGAAAAATAGAACCTATCGAAAAACAGCATATTCTTGGTTAATTAACATGGATGAATGGAATGTGTGATAACTAAAGTTTATGTTTCTCGTCTGATAGGAGGGGAAAAAAAAGTTGATTTCGGCATCTGAAAAAAGAAAAAGATCGCTCAACAACATTGGAATTGACCATCATTATTTATCCTCGTCGTTGCGATGTAAAGAGGAGAAGATTTTTCCATGTGAGTTTTCGTTGGTTATATTATTGTCTCGTCCTTTAGATCTGTTAGGAGACACAAACTTCCAACTTCTTAGGATTTTATGTATTTATAATATAAGAATTTTAGTTTCTGCAATATTATACATATATTATCTTATTTATTCTTCCCTTAACATTAACTATCTCTCTGTCATCTAGTTTCATATTCTTATTAACAATTCTACAAGCAACAACGTTTTTTTTGTTCAATGCAACATGATTTTATTTTTTAAACACACTTAATGTACGTACCTCTATGAATGAAAGGAACGAATTTTTTTGCATCGATGAACAAAATTATTACTTTGTATATATTTTAACTTTCAGAAGACAGAGAAAAGTAACACACACATTTTTCCGAATTAATATCATTTTTTCATTTGTTAGTAATTGAATTTTGGAAACTGACACACACACTAGCATTTTTTTTTACGATTGTTTTTTGTGAGTATGTGTTAAATCACCACGCCCTTCCTTGAGCAATATTATTTCTTTGCTGCGACGAACAACAGTCAACTGCCTTTGTTGTATATTTAAAAAAGGTAGAGAACATGTTTGTAAGAGGTAGGGAGATAATTGATCAAGATAGATATCGGAGAAAAGAGAAAAATTTGTAAGCGGAGGATAATGAAATTTTTTTACATTTTGAGTTCCTTATCGTGATAAACGGTTCAACTTTTGCAACATTTTATTTTTTGCTATCATGTCACCCATTTCCATTATCATCGGTTGGGTTACAAAATAATGTGGAGTTCAAAAATGAGAAAGGGCATCGAATAACACACTTATAACCCAAAACAAAAATACATTAGATTCTTCGATACCAGGGTGCACGTCACTACAAAAAACTGCATGTTCCGAATAAATCTATCAATTCATCGAGTTCAAGGATGCACTCTCAGTCTCCTTTTTTCAGCCCTTCATGCTAACAATCTACTTCCGTGCCACATCACGCTAAGAGTATAATTCGATGGCACACACTTTCGCTAACTCTAAGAAAAATCACTGGGGTGTGAAAATATATTTCTCCCATAAAACTACAACATACCACAATCGAGAAAAAAATGATCTGTGAAATTGCTACACGAAAAACTGTAAAAATCCATTTAAAAAAATAATCACGAACGAAACTATATTTGTTAAAATAACGTTTATTGACATTTCTAACACGGAACACAAAAAAAATTGACGGAATATTTTTTTTTGTTTTTTACACCAACAACGGAAAAAAAACTATTCACCACTCTTCCACCTTACCAATGGAAGAAATTTGCACACACATAATATTATTTCCTGTTGCTTCGTATGAATTGGGCGCTTTTTACAAATCGGTGGAAATCAGAGAAAGGCAGATCTCGAACATGGACACCCTACTCCCTCATCAAAATTAATTGGAGACCAAAATCTCAGGAAACATTGATAAAGAATGAGCTTTCTACTGAAAATTTAATTATTTATAAACATGGAATGCGCGATATTCTCTAAAAAAAACTCAACCCTCCTCGCCCTCTGAAGAATTCGAATCCTGTTAAAACAAAAAAACAACTTCAACACGGACAACAAACATGATTTTACAAGAAATATTACCATATAAACCAACGATTTATACGTTTCAACATTTGAAACGTTTAACGGAAAGTTGAAACGTTTATACAGAAAGGTTGAAACGTATTTTCACGAATAGTCGAACGTGTTGTGATTGGCAAAATAAAAATAAAAAATCTCAAATTCAAAATCGGTTAAACAAGACAGAACAAGATAAAAGTGTAATCTTCGGGCTCGCGTTTTTTTTTAACCGACCTACTCCTGGAAGTACTATATAAAAATTTTCAAGAATTGTATTGGACGAAGATGATGATATCCATTTGAGTGATCGATATTGCTGAAATTTATCTGGTGTTCTCTAGATGATGATGAAAGAACTATATTTATAAAATTACAGAGAGAAAAAGTGATAATCTAGAAATATGCGAATGTAATAACAGGAGAGATGGAAGCAATTCTGGACGAAAAACGACAAGGAGAAAAAGAAACGTAAGGATACTAATCGACGCGAGCAAGACAAAAGATGATCTGATGTAATAATACTACAGCATTTTTAAGTGCCATGCATTTCTTCTTCGTTCGAAACGAAATCAACAAGTTATTCGAATTACGGAACTTGTAATTTGACCTCCCTAGCGAAGCATGTTAGTAGTTGTATTGGAACTATTATAAACTCGAGAAAGTATGAGCCCCTCTCAGGCAGATTTGGCTACACTTAAAACTAGCTCAAGATGTGCATATGAGCTTATTGCTCAAGTGTGTTACTCTGTCTAACCCAAGATTTTTGTAAAAATGCCCTCGGGAATTTCCCGTGAAAGTATGACCCCCCTCAGATTGATTTGCCTACACTTACAAAAGCTACATCTGTGAGACTGTAGTCCATAAGCTTGTCAAAAATATGCCCCTCTTGATATTGTTATGGCTACACTTAAAACTAGGGCAAAGAGCCACCCACACCCACCCACACCTCCCACACCTACACATATTTACTTCCGGTCTACTTCCGGTCCACTTCCGGTTTAAGTTCAATTCTGCACCAGGCTCAACTTGCATATCTAGTACTAAGACAATGCATTATGCAGAGGCCTTCTAGAATTGCTCTGTGACTTTCTCATTTCTTACATCATAAACATATGATTTTTCACCTATAAGAATAACACTACATATAGTGTCATCAGGGAGTGTATCGTGGAATTCACAGATAATTTTAATGTTTGTCCGGTTATTAACCACAACTTGTTTCCTTTTTGAGGTGTTGATGAAAAACATGGGTCTCTGTGCTTTGAATTCATCTGGTGTGTAATACATGACAGTATTCCCGGTTGTTACCCTTTTGTATGCTGTAAATGCTTCATATAATTTATGAAAATCATCCTGGACATGTTTAAATTATAATTTTCTCTAGGAAACACCTCATTTCTGCCATTTTTAAGATATATGTTCTTGATGTTGCAGCTATCAAATTTACTTGAATTTTTTTCCTGATTATTGTGTCTTCCAGTCTGACAATCTGGCATGTCATATTGTATACTGGAGAATGAATTTGTAACATCAAACTCATAATAGCTACCAGTGGCAGGCTTCTGCACACATTGATATGTGTAAAATTGTAAAGGCACCTGTGGATTTTTTAGGATATCTGCTTTGTATTTAAGAGCATAACTGGCTTCATATTCAACAACCGGAATTCTTAGCTCCATAGTCTGAATAAGGAACTTGCCCTCATCAGGTAGGGTATTAGGCAGAGCTGCCCCGGTAGAGTTTAATGTACTGTACCTCATCAAAATATTATTATCATTGGCAGCCCTTCTAAATGTAATTCTTAAACCACCCTTCCACATAATATCTTTGTAATCTGAGAAGAATCCAGGCAAAAGGCGCATAGGAAACAATACTGTGTGGCTCTTAGATATTATTTTATCACCAGCCTCAAATAAACCTATTTTGTAGTATGAGGCCTTGGTTTTGGATAATTTTAGTGTGGCCAAAGCTGTAGAGGTAATGCCGGGGTAATCCACTCTGTTTATAACAACACCATGTTTTCTGATCTCAATTTCAGAGAACAGACTTGGCACAAAATTGTCTACCAATCTTATATTTGAATTTGCTGGATAATCTGTACCATCGAGCTTTACAACATCAAATTTGATGTATAGATCTGCTCTGTGAGGGTGTATAAAGCCAACCCCTACATCAAGATCAACCTCAATCTCTGTGTTGGGTTGACTTATATTTGCAAAGGTCCTCCTGTTTGGGGGGAATGATTGTAGCTTATAAAACTCATATTTTCCATTTTTTTGGTATATATTTTTATTTAAATATTAATTTCTATGATTGCAGTTGTTGTGGCTCTAGCAAAATCAACTAATTCTTCTTTTTCATTAGTGGCCATCAACTCAATGTAATCTATTCTATTATGGCACACAGGAAAATATAATGTTGGTGATGGAGTGTAGATGATTGGCTAAATAAATTCAGAGTTAGGTTTGAATGTTGCAATGATGCCAGTTTGATTGTGAGTGCCTATGATATCTGATTTGGTGATCATACCCTCGGCCAGATTACAGTGAATATTTAGAGTCTCTAAGGCTAAGAATTTATGTATATCTATAGCTAGAGTGCCTTTGTATGTTAATAAACCAGCTTCAATAACTTTAAGTTTGTTCTCAAAGCCTAGACAACTCCTATAGTACCCAGATCCACTGTTACTGTAGTCAGACACAATCTCCTACTCTCCTGCTCCACCGACTGACAGAATTTTGAGTTCACACTATCTCAATGCTACTCTAGCGAAGCTAGCACGTTAGCAGTTAGACGCACTTAGATACCATTCTACTATCACTCTCGAGGAGTCTAATGAGCATGTTAGCCTAGAATTCCTTAGACACTGTAGATGCCATATCTGCCTGAGCTGATACCTAGTTTTATTCTGATCACCAACTGCAATCTGCCTGAGTTGTTGTGTGTTCTGTATCTATTAGGGATCAAGTACACAGCCATAAAATGCTCTGAGAGCTATTGTTTTGGGATATACTATATCATTATGTAATCTGAGTTTCAATATTGAATTTTGGCTGGTGAGATGGAATACTCCCATGATGTTTCAGATACCACAAGGCTTTTGAAAATCTTCAAGTGACGGTTTATTTATTTGAGACAGATATCTAAGAACAGATAAACACAGCTGTCCACAATTAACATCTTTGAAATTTTGAACACGGGCATTATTGTAATAAGGATTAGTTGTTTTTAGATATTTTGTTAAATTATCAGGTGGAATACCTCCAAATGAATCAAACACAAATGCCTCATCTTTTAAATATTTAAGATAACTGATCCAGTGTGTGCCCTGATTTTTGTACTTATCCAAATTAACTATGCCACACTCTCTGTTGAGTGGTTGTTCTGGTAAAGAATCAGACATGTACAACCTCTAAAATTTTTGATGCCCAGTGGCTTGATTAAATCTTCAATATCTTGGTTTGTAAGCGACTCTTGTTTTTTTAAACTTATTCATGGCTCTCTTAAGACCTTTGCCTTGTTTTTCCATAGCCAGATTATGGCGCTTCAATTCATCTAATTCTGCCTTATTCTTCTTGGCATCTATTACTGTTTTTGCTATACCAGCTGATCCCCCAGCCAAGCTCCCAACAGCCCCCAAAGCTGCTAAGATGGCCGGGATAGTAAATATGAAGCCACCTGTATGCAATTTTTTTCTAGATTGCTGTATTTTTTTTAATTGAGGGGTGTTAAGTAACAATTTCATACCATGGCCCTTGGCAAGACAAGAATTTTTTTTCTTGCGCTGCTTTTTGGTTAGAAGGCTATCAATAGTTTTAAGAGATTTAAGACCTGCATAAGGTATCTGGTACATAACAACCTTGGCCTTCATCCTAGGTTTATTATATACATATATTCTGGGTTTACATAGCTTAATTAAGTGGCTTAAATTTATTTAATTTATCACAACCCCCACCCCAGTTTTTGTTTGGTGTTCATAGCTATGGTGGTCCCCAATGCTGCTATTATCTCACTTAAAAAAGCATCTTTGCTTTCAAATCTACCAAATGCAGCCTCTTCTAATTTCTTGTCAGCAGCAAGTCGCCTATCAAGATCAGAATGTGTGTTGTATGCCATGTCATGGTCTCTACAAGCAGCATCTAGGGGATTAACACCAGGATCACCTCTGTTTCTTCTATGGTCCAATTTCGTACCGTAACCACAATACTGATAGCCTGGAATGTGTAGTTCAAATGGCAGCTTGTTTATGATATCATTAACCAGCCCCCGACCCTCAGAGATATTCCAACATTTGGGGGGTAGAGTATTAATAATTTTTATAAGATATCCAATCCCCTTAGTGTCATTCACTATAAAATTAGACAATTTGGTGCTTATCATGTCCATAATTCAAACCTTTTCATTGTAAAAATTGTGGTTGCCAGCATTTTCCTCCCCAGCTATGACCAGCAACCTATCTACAAGCTTCCTGACATCATCAACCCAGACAAATTCTTTAGGCAGGGTGTTATATTGTTTGATTCCACTACCTGTCTTGATCTGTGACCATATTGGCTTGATTAAGTTGTTGTACTTTTCTCCACTGCTAGATTTGACTCTTTTTTGTGTGGGATCATTGTCCTGGTATAGAGCCTCTGATTTTATTAATATTTCTTTGTAATGCTCATAATATTGATCTGTATAGTTGCCAGGTCTCTTCCTAGTCATCAGTTCCCACAAACCAGGTGTGCCAGGGTACTTAACAAAAGCACCTCTTTCCCCAAGATGAGATTCTGAATATACAATTACATCATCTCCCATAAATGTTACTCTGAAATTGCCAATTCTATGTACGATTCTACCATCATGCTCTGTGTCAGCATATAAACCGAACACCTCATCTTTGTTGTCTTTAGGTGTGCTTAAATATTTTTGAGCAAGAAGACCCAATTCAATAGGATCCTGAGTAGCTTCAATTCTTCGAGGAGCAACAGGACTAGGTGTATGAATTCTAGAAAGTGGGGTGATTGGATAATCTAATATGTTCCTAGCAGCTACAGGTACAAGCTCTGTGATCAAATTTTGATTTTGCTCTGTAACAGTTCTGATATTTTTACCTAATTCACTAATAGCATCAATAATAGGCTGTTCTGTTTGCTTGTGTTGTTCATAGATTCCTCGGTTCTCTGATTTCCATCCCTTAAATCTTTTTACAAGATAATCTCTTAATTTAAGATCATCAATTATTGGCCTTTTCATGGTTATTTATATATGTTTCAATGTCTAGAAAATTGTTGATTTCATTTCTGTATTTGCCACTATTGGGTTTCCTTGTGACAAACCCATAGCTGTCCTGGTTCCAGCACCTACTGCAAAACTTGGAAAAATTATTGTAGCTCAAGTCCCCACGTACATATTCATCATGTATGTGTTTCAGGTTGGTATGATCTTGATGAAACACACATATAAAATTGTTGTTGTCTCGGATCAGCTGCTTCGGTATTTTAGAAAATGTCTGAGCAGGTAGAAGCAATCTATGTTCTTGTGTCGCCCCTGTGTAAAAAAATTCTAACCTTGTTTTGATTATCCAGTATAATGTCATCAAATACAACAACAGAATTATCGAGACATTCATGGAATGGCTTAACATCTGATTCAAAAATGGCTATATCCAGTCCATCATATAGCTTCATCAGCTGCTGATATTTTAATTGTTCTAAGCTCTTAGAGAAGACATACAAATGCCTGCTTTACCAGTCTAACCAGTTGGGTGCCAATAAAAAAATATCAATAATTAGTGTAGTTTTACCACAAGCCGATGGCCCAACAATAAGACATCTAATTTTATCAGGCAACAGCTTGCCATTTCTCTTATTCTGCTGTTCAGGCTCTGGCAGTCTCTTTATAACATCCCAGGTGATCATAGTATCACTTTGTCTGCCTCGATCCAGCTGTGTTCTGGGAGTCCTAGTCATTTGACAAGTATCTTGTTGCCTTTTTTGCGGATGATTTTTTCTATGAGATATGTGTCAGGCTGATTAGTTTTGCTGAGTTCTTCTTCATAAAACCTGCCTTTGAGAATTTCTCCTCGGTGGTCTTTTATTATATATGTGTATCGGGTCCCAGGTTTAACTTGAACCACTGTAAATAATTCAGTGCTCCAGTTTCTGGTAAAGCCTCTTTTGAATAAGTGATTATATTTGCTGATTCTTACTTGATCACCTACCGAATTATATAATTCTTTACCATTATCTGTTTGCAAATAGCGCGGTGATCTTCCACTCTGATTGATGATTGTCCTGAAGGCTTCTGTAACACATTTTCCAGTCTTGGATTTGAGTGGCACAGCCCAGGCAAATCTTGAAAATGTGTCTATGACAGTGAGAAGATACTTGTAGCCCCTGTTGATCTTGTCTAAGTTTTTCAGCTGTCCACTTGCCATCTCAACCAAGTGACACTGCCATAAATCATTTATGCCTTTTGTGACTACTGGCAATCTCTTATAATTATGTCTGGCTTGTCTGTGTAATTCATCAACAATAATTTGTCTAGACATAGTATGTAAACAAGAATATTGTAAATATAGGGTGTTCAGCAGCTGATACTACAGGATTTTCTAAATACAGTTTGTCTCCTATTTGTATATTAAATTCAAGAGAACCATCATCTTCAGCATAAGATGTCTCTAATGTATTGGGTTCTGTAAAATCCTCTAACTCTACACAGGTGACTTTTGGTTTGTTGTCAGCATTTGTTATTGATAAGGTAGGGTAGTGGTGTGCCTGTGGTTGTAACCAATATTTGATCTTGATTGGTCTCAGTGTGCCCCCAACAAAAAACTGGTAATAAATTTGTGCAGGGGACAGCATATATATTTTGCCACCTGGTGTAAATGGTGAATCATATTCTTTGTTGGGGATACTGTACAATTCAAAAATTACTGTATGTTTAGGATTCTCGATTAGGCCAGTTATTTCTTTTTCTGCTGTTAGCAATCTGCTCATTACAGATTCAAGGTGCTCATTGATAGTCCTAACAATCTCATCGTGCCCTGGTTTAATTCTTATGTCCACAGCAAGTTTCTTGTATTGTTGTACAATCTCTTGAAGCTGCGTGGCAAAAACAGACAAAGCATTTGCTTGGTTGGATTCCATGGTCGCAAGCTGTTGCTTGATATTGGCCAGAATTTGCTGTAGATTTTCAACAACTGCCAATTTTTGAATTTTGAGCAGTAAGATCATGGACTTGTCTTCTGATATACTCAAACAAGGCATGCAATTCATTAATATGTTGATAAGTTGGTACAGTGGCCACTGTCTGAGTAAGTTGTTTGATCTCTGTCTGGATATTCTTGATATCTTCTGATTTCAATATGCGATTCACAGCTCTCTTAATATTTTTAAGTTCCTGTGATGTAGGCAGATTTGATACAGTATTTTGCAAAGATTCAAGTGCCAATTTCACATCATTTAATTCAGAAGCATCAGCCATACTTCGCATAGCATCTTGAAGCAGGGTTATGTCTGGCTGAGTAGGTGTGGATTGTTGTAAAATTTCAAGCTTTGTTTGGATATCATCGATCAGGTGATGAAAATGAGATAGCTCAGATTCAGTGTTGAGGTTTTCAAGTTTTGTGATCTGTTGCTGGACACTGACAAGGGTATCTACAATACCAGGCAGGCGAGATTCTAGAGTTTCTTTTACATTTGTCAGATCACTTTGCACTGCTGCTATTGTACCCTCAAGATGGCTTATGGTACTCTGAATTTTTCCAAAAATCTTCATAAGTTTCAAGTTGCAGCTTAATGTTGGCAACACTCCGAGTTATAGCACTCAAAGCATCAGAAGATGGCAAGTTGTTCATAAAATTTTCAAGTGTCTCAATTTTTTCTTTAACCTCGACTATGGCATTGTTCAGAGGGTCCAGATTAGGTATCTGTAGTGATTGAATCTGTTCCTTTAGAGTGGAAATCACTACATCAAAATCATCTTGTGACTTTATGCTTTTGACAATTGTTTGGAGATGTGGCTGAACATTATTAATCTGCTCTTCCAATTGTTGTTTCAATTGCTCAGAGTTGGTGACCTAGGTCTTAAATTTGGCTTGAAGAGCTGCTACAGCTTCCTCTAAATTTTGAAAATTATCTAATGTAGCCAAATCAGTTTATTTTTGAAGCAGCAATTTGAGTTCTGAATCAATTCTAAGAAGAGGGTCCATGCATTGTGATTGTAAATTTGTAATTTCTAGTTGAAGACTGGCATTGAGTGTGGTTTGTAAATCTTGTAAATCACTTCTTAATTTTTTGACTCTGACATCAAGCATCAGAATCTCATCACTGTGATCTTCATGTCTTGTATGGCCAAATATATCATTAGGCATTTTGATTTAGTGGTTATTTATTATTGAATATCTAATTCTTAATTCTTTAAAAAAGGTATAAGCTTGTCATATGATCCCGGGACCTCAATATATAAGCAGTCACCAGCAGAAACAGTATATACAGTGCCTGAAATCATTTTTGAGTGCTTAATTCTATAAATATTTCTCCCTATTGAAATCTTGACATTACCCTCGGGGGTTGTAATAAATTGTAATTGACCACCTACAGGTAAGTGGTAATGATTTAAATTATTGTTAAATATGTACAATGTTTTACCTGTTATATCATCAATATCTGTAAGTATGCTGTTCAGATGAATAATTAACAAACCACTTAGATTAGATATTACAGATTGTATATCAGAAGAGGGTGCTGGTGTTGGCAGGTCCATAATAGCCTGTTTTTTTAACCCAAATAAGTTCATAGGCATGTTTATTTATTTCAAATCATGCTCTGTAATTGGTCATTGTTTGCCACTTTTCAAATCACAATGCCCCCATGGTAAAGTATGTATGTCACATGATAAAATGCATCTCTTATCATCATGTGGGTCCAGAGCCACTTTTCTTACAACATTTGTAGTCAAGAAGTGATCCACACTCTGAATTCTGCATTCTGATGTTATAATAAACTCTAGGATTTGAGACAATCTTCATAATCTTTAAATTGGAGCTCTTTGTCTACAGTTACTCTGCCGATGCCCTTGGCCTTTTTGGCAAGAGCACCACTACATGTTTCAAAACTATACATCTTGGCCCTTAACCCAGCAAATGCCACAATAACATCTCCAAGTGTCTCATCTTTTAACTTGCCAGGCAACTTTTTGTTGTGGGGCTGAATCTTTGAATGTTCACTGGTATCAAAATATTCAAGCAATGCAGGCTGTGACATATCTTGATAAACATCTTCTGTCTGAATATCAAGAATAAAGCTATCTGTGTCCATGTACATCAGTCTTACACAATCATCATGAAAAGGCTTCAAAGCATCATAATACAATTTTAACATGTGTAATTTGGCCAATTCCAATATCACAGCAATAGTGTAAGTGTATTGTTTCTACGCAGCACTTTGTAGGTATGCATTTGTAGCCTCTTTTTTTTATCAATTGAATATCACTTTTTGATATTTTTTGACAATTTTTTGTCGATGTTTTAGCGTTTAGCGATGTTTTAGTAAAATTTCCCTTTTTTCCCACTCGCACTTGGTAGGTATGCATTTGTAGCCTCTTTTTTTATCAATTGAATATCAGTTTTTGACATATTTTGACAATTTTTTGTCTATGTTTTAGCGTTTAGCGATGTTTTAGTAAAATTTCCCTTTTTTTCCCACTCGCATTTGTAGGTATACCATGATCTTACGTGATATAACTTAATCTATTTTTTTTCGTTCTAAACTACACGAGAGCCTCTACGTGCTTTGACCTACTTTAGTGTAGACCCAAATGGAGAGTTCTGCGCCATTAATTGGGGTTCACCAAAACCTCAAAAAACTCAAATTCTCTCCACGTTCCGTGCCTCATTTATCGCGCTGACGATGTTTCACAGCGAAGAAAACAGCACCAAAACCTCAAACACTCACTTTCTTTCCACGTTCCGCCTCGAAGTGAGGCTCGGTGAGGCTCGCCTTAATAGTTTTACGTGATATAACTTAACCTATCTTACGATATTTTTTACGATCTTCAGTGATATAACTTAACCTATTATTTTTTTTTATTTGCACACCGAACTAACTTACATTATATTTTATATAACCTTGTTGATTTTTTTTTAGTATGTGGCAATTTTTTTTAGGAATATTTTTTAAAACTGCTCCGTGACCTTCTCGTTCTTCACGTCGTGGATGAAGGACTTCTCTGCGACCAGGATGACGCTGCATAGAGTATCGACAGGCAGCGCGTCGTGGAACTCGCAGACGATCTTGATGTTGGTGCGATCGTTGACCACCACCTGCTTCCTTTTCGTGGTATTGATGACGGACATGGGTCTGTGGGTTTTGAATTCGCTGGGCGTGTAGTACACGTCGACGTTTCCCTCGGTCACGCGCTTGTAAGCCGTGTAAGCTTCGTAAAGTTTGAGGTAATCATCTTTGGTCATGTCGAGGTTGTAATTCTCGCGCGGGAACACTTCATTTCTACCATTCTTGAGATAAACGTTCTTGATCTTGCAGTCGTCGAACTTACTGGAATCTTTTTCCTGATTGTTGTCCCTCCCGGTCTGAAAGAGCACTACGACGAAATCTGGCATATCGAACTGTATGTTGTTGAACTGCGTCGTCACGTCGAGTTCCATGTGACTTCCGGACGCCATCTTCTGCACGCACTGGTAACCGTGAAAATGAATCGGCACCTGTGGACTTTTCAAGATCTCCGCTTTGTACTTGAGGCGTAGTTCGTTTCGTATTCCAGCACGGGCATTCTCAACTCCATGCTCCGGATGACGCACTTGGCTGCTTCGGGTAAAATGTTGGGCAGTGGCGTGATACCGTCGGCGTTCAAGTTGCTGTATCGCATCAGTGCGTCGTTGTCGTTGGCCGCTCTTCGAAAAGTGACGCGCAATCCTCCCTTCCACATGATCACCCTGTAGTCCGAGATGAATCCCGTAAGCAGACGCATGGGAAAGAGTACCGTTTGACTTCTCGTCGATATTTTGGTTCCCGCTTCGAACCCTCCCGCCTGATAGTATGCTGCGTCCGTTTTGGATAATTTCAATGTTCCCACTGCCGTCGACGTGATGCCTGGATAATCTATTCTGTCGATGACGGTGTTGTGTTTCCTCACCTCCACCTGCGAGAACAGGTGAGGCACGAAGTTGTCCACGAGTATCAAATTTGCATTGGGCGGAAACGCTTCTCCGCTTTCTTTCTTCACCACGTCGAATTGAAGGTAAAGGTCCGCTCTGTGAGGATGAACGAACCCGTCGCCTACGTCCACGTCGTATTCGATCTCCCTGTTCGCTTCGTTCAAATTGGCGAACGTGCGACGGTTGGGAGGGAAAGATTGCAATTCGTAACTTTCGATTTCCTCCATTTTTTTCCACTCTGTGTGTTATTTATTATACGTTGATCTCCACGATGGCCGTATTCGTTGTACCTGCGAAATCCACAATGTCACCTTTCTCGTTCGTCACCACCAACTCTATGTTGTCTATGCGGTTGCGACATACTGGAAAATAGATCGGCGAAGAGGGTGTGTAGATGATCGGTTCCATGAATTCGGAAATGGGTTTGAAAGTGGCTATGATTCCCGTCTGCTTGTGACTTCCCAACAACCCGTCCGAGGATTTCGTGATCATGCCTTCCGCCACGTTACAGTGTACGTTCGAAGTTTCGATGGCTAGAAATTTAGGAATGTTTGCACCCGTGTGCTTGATGCCAGCTTCGAGTTTGGTGTCGTTCTCGAAACCTAAAAGTTCTCCCACGGTGCCCAGGTCCACCGTCTGCGTCGCGGACACGATTTCCACTCTGTGCGTGACTGAATTTTGAGAAAGGTACGTGCCTTTGGGTAATTGAGCTTGCAAAGTAGAAAGATTGTATTGACCTGGCGTGACGACGATATGTTCGCTTCCGACGCTAATTTTGTTGTTGTGCTGCGTGACGTTAGGTATGAGGTACATGCTGTAGAATGCACGCAGAGCTACGGATTTAGGATAGACGATGTCGTCGTGCAGCGTGAGTTTCAAGATCGAAGATTCGCTCGTGAGATGGAACACGCCCATCGTGATGCTGTTTCAGGTTCCACAATGCTTTCTGGAAATCTTCGACCGTAGGGTTATTTATTTTAGAGAGAAACACGAGCATGGAGAGGCAGAGATGACCGCAGTTCACGTCTCCGAAATTTTGAATGCGTTCGTCGTTGTAGTATATAGGATTGTTCGTTTTCAGGTAATGAACTAAATTTGTAGGTGGAACACCTCCGAAAGAATCGAAAACGAATGCTTTATTATTTGCGTTGTGGTAACGTATCCAATGCGTGCCTGGATTTTCTTGACTGTCCAAGTTGACTACTCCACATTCTCTTCTTTTAACGGTTGAAGGTAATGAGTCGGACATGAAAACCCCTCTGAAGTGTTTGATTTGTAATGGTTTGATCAGAGATTCAATGTCTCGGTTGGTGAGTGCTGTTTCTTTTTTTTTAAAACTTCCTCATCACGCCCTTCCCCCCTTTCTTCTCCATGGCCAGGTTGTGACTTTTCAGTTCTTCCAATTCCGCCTTGTTCTTCTTCGAGTCGATGACGGTTTTCGCGATGGCGGCGCTACCCCCGGCCAAACTTCCAACGGCCCCCAATGCTGCCAGGATGGCCGGGATGCTGAATATAAACCCTCCGATCTTTTGCTGTTTCCGCGAACGCTGCAATCTTTTCAATTGTGGTGTGCTGAGAAGTAATTTCATTCCGTGTCCTTTCGTCAAGCAAGAACGTTTCTTCTCGCGTTGTTTCTTGGTGAGTAACCCATCGAGGGCACCCAGCGTTTTCAGATTCGAGTATGGTATCTGGTACACGACACCCTTGGGCTTCATGTTTTTTTTTCAAGGTATGTTATTTATATATAAATGTTCTGAGATTTTTCTCGTGTAATTTTTTTTTCAAGGTATGTTATTTATATCGTCTCACTCAAAACAACTGTGGCGATGTGTTATTTATATATATGTATTCTGGGAAAGAAAAAAAGTTTTTGCTTCGCCTAATGCTATCATGTGGTTTACAAGATCGACAGTTTCAATGTTCGACGCGTACCAGTCTTCGGTAAATCTTCTTCTCCCTGCCTCCACTCGTGCAGCTCGTCTAACCTATCGTCAATTTTTTTGTTTGCGGCTCGAAAGAGAGTCTCTGGGGATTGGAACATTTTTTTCATTCCGCTTATTTCTCGGAGGTGATCCATGAAAATCATTTTGCACGGTGAACGAAATTCTGGCGTTACTTTACACAAGTCTATGAGTTTAGTTACATCCCCGTCGAACGTGAACGTAAATATTTTGTGCAACACTACGGGAGGAAGTTGAGTTATACAAGTTGACATTTTTTTCATGGTATGTTATATATATATATATATATATATATATATATATATATATATATATATATATATATATATTCCGGGGGTTGGGGTGTCTGTGATTAAACAAATTCTATTACGTGCTTCGTTTTCTTACAAAGAAGGTCCTTTGTCCTCTTGTACACGATTCTAGTTTTGTTCTCGATTAAAATAGCTAGCTTCTCGTCGGATAACATGTTAGCGTATCGATCTGGTAAAAATAGACTGTATTGTCCGTCGAGCAACAGACGCACCTTGGGACCACACTGGGTAGAAACAATTGAACCGGAAGTTATCGAGTAAGGTTTGTCGACTTCCAATTCCTGAATTTTTACACTCTCGACTGACAAATTTAGCATTTGTTTTAATGCTTGGAGGTCACTCATTTTTTTCAGTCATACCGAAGAGAAATTTCAGGGTGTTAGAGAAATTTAATTTTTTTTCACAATGTGTGTTATTTATATATACCGAAGATTATTTTCTTTCACGATGTGTGTTATTTATATATCAAGTTTTGACACGTATATATATTATTATTTTTTTTAACAGAGGAAGAAAGTTCGTGCTTCGGAAAACGTAATGATGTGCGTGATGATTTCTTCGGTCTCCTGTTTAGACTTCCGCCAATCATCCGTGTATCGTGTTCTCCCCTGCCTCGCCTCGTGCAGTTCGTCCATTCTCTCGTTTAATTTTTCCCCTGCGGCCGAAAGAAGAGTGTAGAGATCACCGCACATCATGCCACTGATCTCCCGAAGATAATCCTTGACAACCATTTCACAAGGGATATGTAATTCCGGCGTCGTTTTTGCTATGATCAAAAGTTTCCCTACATCTCCGTTTACTGCGTGTTTGAATATTTTACATAGCAGTTCGTGCGCTAAGTCGGTTATACAAGACATGCTGTTTTTTTTACTGTATGTTATTTATTTATACACCCCACCCAAATTTTTGTTTCGTGTTCATGGCTATGGTGGTGCCCAGTGCTGCAACTCTTTCTCCCAACGAAGCGTCTCTGCTGACGAATCTTTCCAAAGCTGCGTGCTCTAACTTTCTGTCTGCTTCGTGACGTGCATCCAGATCGGTGCGAGTGTTGTTGTAAGCGATGTCGAGATCTTTGCATGCAGCGTCCAACGGATTCACACCCTTGTCTCCTCTCTCCAATCTTTTCTCGAGTTTGGTACCCGGTCCGCAGTACTGGTAGCCAGGTAAATGCATCTCGAAAGGTAAATTGTTGATGATGTCGTTCACGAGTCCCTTTCCTTCGGCCACGTTCCACAATCTCGGAGGCAGCGTTTTGATGATTTTGATCAGGTAACCTATGCCCTTGTCGTCGTTCACGATGAAGTTGGAAAGTTTCGTGCTGATCGTGTCCACGATGCCAAACTTCTCGTTGTAAAAATTACGATTGCCTGCATTCTCTTCGCCGGCTATCACCAACAATCGGTCCACGAGCTTCCTCACGTCGTCCACCCAAACGAATTCTTTGGATAACGTGTTGTAGCGTTTGCGCCGCTTCCACTCTTCACCTCGTTCCAAATCGGTTTGATGAGATTCCTGTACTTCTCGCCGCTGCTTGATTTCACCCTATTCTGCGAGGCATCGTTGTTCTGGTACATGGCATCCGTCATGATTAGAATTTCCCTGTAACTCTGGTAAACTTCGTCGGTGTAATCTTTCGGCTGCTTTTTTGCAACGAGTTCCCACAGTCCCACCGTAACCGGATACCTGGTCCAACTGTTCTTATCGCCTAAATTAACTTTAATGTCGTTGCCTTCGAAGGTGACTTTCGATTTTCCAATCTTCCACACAACACCCTCGTTGGTTTCCATGCTCGGATACAATCCGAACACTTCATCCTTGTCGAATTTCCCCGTGCTCAGGTAGTCTCGTGCCAAAGGTCCCAACTCGATCTTATCCGAAGACGAAGAGGTACTGCTTATGGCTTGACGTCGTGCCGGTACGTCCTTCAGTTCGAACGGCGTCGAAGGAATGCTCGAAATGGGCGTGGGTACAGCGTAATTTTTAGCTGCGAGTGGTACGAGTTCGTTGATCAAATTTTTATTTTGTTCCGTGACACCTTTAATTTCTTTACCTAGACCGCTGATGGCATCGATGACAGGTTGATCTTGACGTTTCTTCTCTTCGTAGGATCCGCGATTCTCGGATTTCCAACCTTTGAAGCGTTTCACTAGATATTCACGCAACTTGAGATGGTCCTCTTCTTGAAATTGACGTTTTGACATTTTTCTATATACGTTGAAACGTTTCTGAAAGGTCGAATTCTCAGCCTATACGTTCGGTTCTCGTAGTTTTCTTGCCGTCACCCGCTTTAGACTATCCACTTTTTCTAACACTCACTTTTTGTTGTAATGGTTATTTTATATATGCTTGTCAGACGTTTGAAAAAAAAGAACGTTTTTTTTAAATTTTATTTTTTAGATTCTCACGACCTTTGATTTTTTTTGGATTTTTTTCTTCTTGTTGCAAATCTGAAAATGTCCTCTTGTTAGCCTTTGAGACGTCTAGATAAACGTTTATTTTATTCCTATACTTTCCATGGTTTGCTTTTCGAGTCATGTCAATGGTCACGAATCCGAAATCGTCACTGCTCCAACAGTGGGAGCAGAATTTAGAAAATAGATTGTAATTTATGTCAGCCCCTACGTAATCATCGTGTGCGTGTTTTAAATTGGTGTGGTCTTGTCGAAACAAAAATATGAAATTAGCGTTGTCGCCTAGCAGTTGTTTCGGAACATTGGAAAAGTTTGTGGTAGGTAGAAACAATCCAATCCTTTGTGACGACCTCGAGTGAAAAAATTACGAATCTCGTTTTGATTTTCCAAGATCATGTCGTCGAACACCACAACGGAATTCTCGAGACAATCGTCCAGTGGAATGATTTCAGATGCGAAAGTTGCAATGCCCAGTCCCTCGTACAGTTTCATAAGTTGCTGGTATTTCGGTTGTTCGATACTCTTCGAAAATACGTAGAGGTGTCTGTTTTCCCAGTCTAACCAATTGGGTACGAGGATAAAATTATCAATGAGCAGTGTCGTCTTTCCGCACCCCGAAGGTCCTACGATCAGACACCGTATGCTGTCGGGGAGCAATTCGCCGTTTTTTTTCTTCGTTCGATTTTCCGAATCTGGTAAACGTTTCACGACATTCCACGTACTCATAGAATCACTTCGTTCGAATCGATCCAACTCGTTCCCGGAAGTCCCAGCCATTTCACCAAAAGTTTGTCACCTCTCTTACGCAAAACTTTTTCGATAAGGTACGTGTCGGGGTATTTAGTTTTAGAGAGTTCCTCCTCGTAGAAGCGCCTCAATAAAATTTCACCGCCACTGTCCTTTATTATATACGTGTGACGGTTCCCGGGTAAAACTCGAACCACGGTAAAAAGTTCCGTGCTCAAGTTTCGTGTGAAACCCCTGTCGAACGTTTGCTTCAATTTACTGATCCTCACCTGGTCTCCAATTTTGTATTTAGCTTTTTTTGTCGTGGGTGTGTACTTTGGGCAGTAAACGGTAGAAATTAAACGCTGCTCGTCGGACTTGGTAACGTCAGCTGGCTTCATGCCTATCGTTCTGTGCACCGTGTGATTATAGTTGTTAACGAGTTCCGGAAGAATGGTGACCCACTTGTAGCTTCCCTGAAGCGTGAAGCGTGACCACATGCGCGATTTCAGAGTCCGATTAAATCTTTCCACGATGCTGGCTTTGACGTCACTGAAGGTCGAGTAATGTCGAACGTCGTGTTTTTGAATAAACTTTTGGAATACGGCATTGTAGAATTCCTTCCCCTTGTCCGTGTGCAGAAATCGAGGTCGTCTGCCGCCGCTTTCGCGAAAAATTGTCTTGAATAATTCCCTGACGCATGTTCCCGTTTTGGATTTCAAAGAAAGAGCCCATGCGAATTTCGAAAATGTGTCTATGACGGTGAGGAGGTACTTGTTGCCCTTGTTCAATTTATGTATGTTTCTTAACTTGCCGCTGCTCATCTCCACGAGGTCACTTTTCCAGAGGTCGTCGATGCCCTTGGTTACCACCGCTAAACGTTCGTAGTTGCGGCGTGCAGGTTTATGCAATTCTTGGACGATTTCTTGCCTAGATATTTTTTTTTAGAGATTACGTTTGAAGAGAAACACCAGCGTGATGGGATTCGAGGAGGGTGGCACCTCGCTCGTGTTTTGAATGATCAGCTTATCGCCGGCACTCACGTCGAAAACGGTAAGATTTTCGTCTTCGTGTATTTCATATATATTGCGCGTTTCGTTCCAACGTGCCAGAGGAATGTTTCCTGCTTTCTGGACACCACGATTCGATATCAAGGTCATGGTGGGAACGCTAGCTTTTCTGCCGTGAGACCAGTACGAAAATTCGTTTATCTGAATCGTGCCATCGAGGAGAAACTTGTAGTACGGATGATAAGGATGTAACATGTATAGTTTGTTACCTTCGACCAACGTGGAGATTCTCTGTTGATTCGGTACGCTGTTGATTTCGATGGCTAGCAAGGTGACCAATTTGGCGAATTTAGTATCGACGCCGAGCAGATTACTGTGAACGTGTCCAAGTTTATTTTCGATGAGCAGCAAATGCTCGACTATGGTATCCGTTACGGCAGAAAATGACGGTTTGATTTTCACTTCCACGTTCAACTGCTTGTAATTTTCGTTGAGTTCTTGCAACTTGGCACCGAAAGAGGCCAGCGTCGATTCCTGCGTGGATTCCAGCACTCCAACTTGATCTCTGATGTTGACGACAATGTTCTGAAGGTTCTCGACTGGATTCAATTTCGTACTTTTCTCGGTAAGATCGTTCACGATGCTTCGCATCTCGGTAAACTGCGTGTGAAGATCCGTGACGCTCTGCGAAGTGGGCAGCGTCGACACCAGCGAAGTAAGTTCGTCTCGAATCTGTTCCACGTTTGCCGTTTCCGTTTCTAGTCGTTTCAGCATTCGAGATATGTTCCTTTTCAAAGCGTGTAATTCTTTGGAGGTGGGGAGATTGGCCACCCTATTTTCGAGATCGCTCAATGAACTTTTGATGTCACTCGAATCGGATAGTGCCGTCACCGCCGTTTTCAAGTTTTCCAAATCTTCGCTGGAAGGTACGCTCGTCCGTAACGATTCCAAGTCACCCTGTATTTTGTCGAGTACGTGATGAAAATGAGCAAGGTTCGATTCGACGTTCAAATTTTCTAAATATTCGATCTTCTGCTGAACCGTGCTTAACGTGTCTTGAATGCTCGTCAACGCGCTCGTTTGAACTTGAATATTTTTAATTTCTTCGTTGATCAACTCCAAAGACGCCTGAAGCGTAGCGATGGTGGTTTGAATGTGTTCGAAATCTTGATAAGCCTCCAATTGAATTTTTATGTTCGCAACGCTTTTACCGATGACCTGCAGTTCGTCTGACGATGGTAGGTTCGTCATTGTATCTTCCAAAGTCTGTAACTTGGATTTAATTTCTTCCAACGTGCTGGTGAATTCTTCTTGTAATTTGGAAACGACGACATGCAAGCGTTCTACGTCGATATCTTTCACGACGGTTTGAAGTTCAGAGAAATTCTTTTCGATTGCGGAAATTCGTTCTTCGATTTCGAGTTTCAATTTTTCCAAATCTTCATTTTTCGATTGAAATTGCTGTAATTTGGCCAAATCATTTTGATGCGAATCCACGCTCAACTGTATATTTTGAACGTTGTCGTAAGAAGGTACGTCAACATAATTTTTTATGAGCGTCTTCAGTTCGGAATCGATTTTCAGAATGGGGTCGAGACATTGCGTTTGGAGCGTAGCGATCTCCGACTCTAAACTTTTGTTTAAGGTATCCTGCAAAGCGATAAAATCGCTCCTCAACTTCTTAACACGAATATCCAGCATGAGAATCTCTTCTGCGTGGTCTACACGCTTGGTGTGGCCGAAAATGTCGTTAGGCATTTTGTTAACGGTTATTTATAATAGGATAGACGATTCGTAATTCTACGAAGAGAGGAATGAGTTTGTCGTAATCTCCGAGGAGTTCCACGTAAAGACAATCTCCTGCTGAAACATCGTACGTCATGTTAGAAAGCACCTTGTCGTGCTTCATTCGAAAAATGTTCTTGCCGGAAGAAATTTTGATTTTTCGCCCTTCGTTCTCCGGATTCACGGTGATCCGAAGTTTCCCGTTGATCGGAATTTCGTAGAAAAGTAAATTGTTATTGAAGACGTAAAAGTTTTTGCCCACATCCTCGTCCAATTTTGTCCAAATGCTGTTGAGGTGAACGATCAGTAGACCGTTGAGTTTAGATAACACGGAAGGTAAGAGGTTATTGGAATTTGGTGGTGCAGTTTCCATGATGGTCTGTTTTTTGAAACCGAACAAGTTCATAGGCATGCTGGTTATTTAAGGATACGGTCAAAGTTTTTTGTAATGACAGTCAAAGTGGTTTTTTTTTGTTTTTTTTTGTAATGACTAACAAAATAATTTTTTTTGTTGTGTTTTGTTTTTTTATGAATCTTCTGTTGAAGATGGGCATATGTTGCAAGTTTTGCTTTCTGCTAAGCGATAGTGCCCCCACGGCAGTGTGTGAATTCCGCACTTCAGGATGCACCTCTTATCATCGTGCGCATCCAAAGCAATCTTCCTGACAATGTTGGTTGTCAATTTATGGTTGACGCTCTGGATTCGATACTCTTTTCGTAGAACAGGTGAGCGAGTTTTCTGGCATTCAACATAATCCTCGAATGCGAGATGCTTTTGTACAACCTGCCTACCTACACCCTTGGCCTTCTTGGTGACAGACCCCTCGGCCTGAATTGCATAGGCTTTGGCCCGAAGTCCAGCAAACTCAAGAATAACATCCCCGTCCTTCTCGTCCTTGAGTTTACCGGGCACTTTTTTGTTTCGGGGCAGGATGCCGTACTGGTTCGGTTGGGGATAGCCTGATGTGTCGAAAAGCTTGATGAAAGGTGGAATCGACGCTATATCCTTATATGCATGAACTGTGCGAACATGGTAGACCAAGCTGTCCGTATCTGTATATAAAAGAGAAATGCCACGATCATAATGTTTGCACAGTGTACCATAATGTGTCTCAAACATATGCAACTTGCTCAAGTCCAGAATCGTGGCACCAACGTAGATTGGCTTGTTTAGGTGCACCACAGGTTTATCCATGTGGACCAGAGCCAACTGCTCATTATAAATAGTCCTTGATTTAAACAACGGGCTTGCAATCAGCTTACGACATCGCTTCGCATTGGTAACCAGCCTAACGTCCACGCGATTTCTCACGTTCTCCATCGTTTTACCGAACACAGCATTGTTCATCAGCTTGAAGAAGTTTTTGTCAAGCTCCGAGGTTGCAGCGATGCGGTGTTCGGTATTGGCTTTGATGTAGGGTACTAACCAGTTACTGTGCTCGAACCTGAGGATGCGATGAATTTTACCAATTGTAACACCTTGCCTCATCAACCAAGCAAGATTCAGGTAATGTAGCACATACCTCTCTTTGGGCTCAACATCCATGATGAGCTTGGGTTGATTCGAGTTAAGTAAACGCTTAAATTCTGGAGCAGGTGGTAACTCGCTGAATACATCATGGAGCTTCTCGGGGAATTTAATGTCAACCTCGGAAAAAATCCGTATGTACAATCTTCGAAATTTTTCATGTCGAAATCCGAAGGATTAACTCTTTCGCTGCGGTCGTCGCATTTATGCACAGCACGCCAGGTGCCTTGCTCTGCGGAAGTCGCATTATTGCGAGTTCATACTTCCACTCGCTGCGGGTGTCGCATTTCCGCAGTACGTCGCTTTTAGTAGCCTTCAGACATCTGTAGATACTATTTGGAACTATTTGAACTTGTAGTTTTGTTTATATCCGTATGATGTCGCTAATTACGCCTCCGTTTAGAATACGAGCGTTGAGTGCTCTGACATGTCAGTTTCAAATGCATGTTCGTATGTAAACAACATGGTTTCGTCAAGTCGTCAACACTTGTCTGATAATGATGTTACTCAACTGTTGAAACAGAAGGTGAATTAAATTGTGACGATAATAGCGACAGTTTTTATGAGACTTCAATTGGTGACAGTGATTGTGTAGTGTCTGATGAAGAATTTGATTTTTTTTTGCAAAATTTCAAAATTTTTCAAAATTTCAAAATTTTTCAAAATTTCAAAATATTTCACAATTTTTCAAAATTTCAAAATATTTCAAATTTTTCCAAAATATCATACCACCAGGGACTACAGAATGGTATTCCAGTGCAAGAATGAATTTTGTAAGTTCCCTCTCATATATAACGCAATGTAATTGTGCAAACTATTTGTTTATAAAAAAAATACTTTTTCAAATTTAATTACGCAGCCACGAATATTGTGTGCCAGAGAATTCCGCAGCGAAAGAGTTAACCCACTCGAATCCCTTGTACAGAAGTTGCTGCATCATGGAAAATCCATACAGGTTGTTTACATCTATGTGGAGGATGTAGCTTGTTGTTTTAGAGGGATCGTAACCGGTGGCCATGTATTGATTGTTAGCACGTGCATAGCGTTGCGTCACCTGGACCATACCGCCTCGGATGCCTCGTTCCAAAAAAAGTAACTTTTCCACATCAGTAAGAAGCTGGAGTTTAATCCTGGTCATGAGCAGCATGGCCGATCATGCCAGTCCGGGGAGGCTGTAGAAGTAGGAAGGGTCTAGGTGGTAGATGTTTATTGCTGTCGCGCGAAACGCCTGCAAAACGTCCGCGAGAAGCGTCACGTCAAGCTTTAAATATGCGTCGTGATAATCCCCAAAATTTCAACAACCTAACTCTTTCCACATGGACTGGGCGTGCTGGTATTCCTCATTTGTTATGTTAGAGCCTCTCAGCCGACTGTAGAATTTATCCTGTGGAGGGAGCGATGTTTCCTTGAACTTGTCGGGGTCTGTTACGTACTCGTAGGGGTAGACCCCCTTACGTCTGATGAGCCCAACATCCAGGTTTGGAAAACTCGCTGCAGTGATAGTCAGCTGCTCGTCCCTAAGCTTGCCTGCAAGAGCATCAAGGCTTGCATGGAGGAAACGCAGCGAGTCAAGAAACCGAAGCTCGATAGTTGCTTCCAATTCGGGGATAGACACCCACTTACTCACGCTAATGTAGCGCTCCTCGTTCTGTGCTAAGACCCTGATACGACTATCATCGTAGCCGAGATGGGGTACCAAGTGATGAAAATCGTATCCCGAGCCGTTGTGAAAGAAGATGGGAATAAAGCGCGGGTCCCTAGCTTTTAAGTTGCACGTGTTGCACCACGGACCGATGTAGCTACCAGTACCATAATGGTCGTGGTGGTGCACTTTACTGTTATCGTCGGTGAAGACCAAGTTGCAAACAGGGCAGTTGGTTGCCTCCTCGTGCCTACGCTTATTCTTAGGAGAAAGTCGTCGCATGCGCTTGGGGGACAGCAACACCTTTCCTATCTTTTGGGCTTCCTCTACCATCCTCTGCAAGAAGTGCTTGACCGGGTAGGGACCGCGATAGACATACGGCTCGGGGGCAACACGTTGGTCTCGCCATACCACAACGTAGGCGTAACTCGAGGCCTCGTGGAGTTGGTAAGGGGTGGTGGAAGAAACTTCGGGATCGGGATAGCAGGTGGAGAGGGGTTCGAGGAAGGCTTCGAAGTCTGCTACAATGATGGCAGGATGCTTTGCCATGACGCTGTGCATGCTAAATTTTTCTGTCGCATCAGGATTGGGTAGAATAGTTCGTGCAGGTTTGTTGGTACTGCAGTAAAGCATGTGGCGAGCGAGCTTTTCGGCAGCGATGTTTTCTCCTTGTAAGCTCTGGTGTTTTTGTTGTTGGTTGTCAAAAGTGATCAGACACCTTCGACAAACTTCTATGCTACCATCATGCTTGCTTTTTTGACTCGACACCAACCGGGAGAGCGAGCGAATGAGGGTGCAGTGGTGTTGTGTCTCGTCCTTGATGAGCAGGAGGTTGATTTCTCGTACCTCGTTGTTGTTGCTCACGTTGCTCACCCGGATGGGGTGGACCACATTTTTGTTCTCGGTGAGACCGTAAACATTTATGGCTAATTGTAAGTTTGAGGCACGTGCCTCAAACTTGCCAACATCCGAAAGCGCCACCGGGCAGTCGATTCCCACCATTACATCCTCCAACTCCGACTCGTACTGCATGTAGTGGGTAACGCGACACGGCTGATTTTTTCTGTCCACAGGGTGCAACGCTGCCAGCACCGACCAGACGAAGCACTTGTTATCCCTGTTCTGAATATTCAGAACAGCCTTCTTTGCTGCAACATCTGGTGGTAGAGGGACGTAACTAGACCCGGACATTGGTGCAAACTGACTAAAAGTAACACACAATTTATGGGGTTCTCCACACAGAGAACCGCCCGAGCCTGTGGCCTCGTGCTCCTCCTGTTTAACCAGCAGCTCTTTGGTAAAATTGTCGTAAATTTCCCCAATGTTGTCACCATCCGCCAGATGCAGCGTTTTTGCTTTCGTTGCATGAAAAAAAGTGTACCTTTCATCGGTCGGCTTCTTGTATGTGCAACATAGCGTACCGTAGAATTTAGTGGAGGAGTGCGTAGCCAGTGCATTACTAAGAATAGAAACTATCTCTGCTCGCTTCTCCTCTAAATAGCTACGTACATCGCAAGAGCCGTCCGACAATCGGACAAAATCTTCAAATATTCCTCCGAAAGCAGACCGGTTTGCTTTCATCGCAGGCTTGACGCGTTTGGCGGATGGTGGTGAGTCGGCTTCCGCTTTCCTCTTGGTCGAGCTGGTCGACGGTTGTAGAACAGGTGCTCCGACGACTTTGCATGTTGATGTTATATGCCTTTTCAAATTATTAATAGTAATATGTTTGTCGCACCTGGGACATGGTTTTGTAGCGGTCACATGCTTCCCAGGTACACAGGTACGACAGTGCCTTTGGAAATGTTTAGTTGAAACACCAGTTTCACACGTGGGGCAAATTTTCACAGATTGCATCTTGTTGAAAATATTTGTGGGTATGTTTAGTGGAGTATCACAAAATAAATGCTTTTTGCAATAAACAAAACCTTGGAAGGCTAATCCGCTATAATGAAATATTTGTGGGGTATGTTATTTTATATATATAGTAGAGTGCCACAAAATAAATACTTTTGCAATAAAAAAAATCTTGGAAGGCTAATTCGCTATAATGAAATATTTGTGGGGTATGTTATTTTATGTATATAAAAGAGTGTCACAAAATAAATGCTGTGCAATAATTCACGATGGTGCTGGGTTTGGTGGGAGTGTGCTATTTATGTATATGCTACTTCTTGCTTCTTAATCAATCCTGTAAATAATTAAAAAAAATAATTAAGCTTGTGTATAGAAAACACAAAAATATTATGTGTACATAATTCTACCAAACAATCTTTTTTTTCTAACCCTCAGCCCTCTTGGCGTATGAAGTATAAATCATAATTTCAGAAAAACATAGTTATTTTCCGGTCGCCAATTTTTTAAATTAAACCATAAGCTTTATTTATGTTTATAGTATTAGTCGAGCAATAGTAGATAAAACAAGAATGTGTTTTCTACAAACATAGTTGATGAATTACAAATCATCTTAGAAATTACATCTTGAAAATTTTAATCCAAAAATAACTCGAAAACAGCAGGCACTAGTCATCATCCCTCCAATAAGTTGTAGAGTACTTCTAATTTTGTATCGAATGCTATTAAAATTTTCGAATTAGAGTAAAAACTAAGCCGGCAAATCAAGTTTCTCAAAAAAATTAAAAAAATTGTCTGTATTGAGGGGGTGGAATCGATTTTATTTGCTAGTCGAATAGTTTTCGTCGAATCCTATCGAACGAACCTAAAATCATCATCCTAGGTCAATTAGGAGCCAAGAAAATCAACGTCTTGTAAAATGTCTTAAGACAACAAATCCAACCCAGAGTATCAACAAATTCAAAAAGATAAAGTTTCCCCCTGTGCACATGTATAATTCGGATCGCACTGTAGGTCCAGTCCAGTGCATAAAGTAGACTTAAAACAACAAATCCAACCCAGAGTATCAAAAAATACAAAAAGATAGTTTCCCACTGTACACTTGTATAATTTAAAACACCAAGTTCGATACCCGGCGGAGGTAGTTCGGATCCCACTGTAGGTCCAGTCCAGTGCATAAAGCAGACTTAAAACAACAAATCCAACCCAGAGTATCAAAAAATACAAAATGATAAAGTTTCCCACTGTGCACTTGTATAATTTAGAACACCAAGTTCGATACCCGGCGGAGGTATTTCGAATCCCACTGTAGGTCCAGTTTCGATTAGCCTTACTGTGCATAAAGCAGACTTAAAACAAAACAAATCCAACCCAGAGTACACGCGTCAATACCATCCACCATGAGTAAACTAACATGATCATGATCATCGTCCCTCCCCTCCCTCCGATTGTTACCTCGCTTTTATGTTATTCGCGATGAAGAATAGTTTTTTCAAGCGCACGTTATGTATGCTCATATTTTTGTTTAGCGTAATTTCGATGTTTAATCAAAACATTTCGTGTTCACTAACGCAACTCGCAATTATTATTTTTAACACACACACATGCAAGAGAAATAACAAGAAACAAAACTAACCTACAAAAGGCTGCTAGCAATTTAACACACACACAAACGGTTGTATAATCGCGTACAGTTGCAAAAACGTTACTCTTCTGTACAGAAACTTTCACGCTACTGTATTTGATCTGACCTACATCGACACCACAGAACGAAAGTCATCTCTCCCCCACCCGTCGTCACATCCGATTGCGATGACAATATAAGAAAAACTAGGTCGTGTCAGTATTGCCAACTCACTAGGCCTCTGCGTTTAGGGCGACCCGAATTGTGCGAGCGGTGGGTGCAACCGAACACCGTCGCCGCCCGCCATCAACTCGAACTGGACGGCATCGAAGTGGTGCGTTATCTTTTCGGTAACCTCTCCTCGTACACGCTGAAGTACGTTTCGTTGTATTTCAACCTGGGAGAGAAGATGATGCCCGAGGGCGAAACCGTGCAGACGCTCTACGAGAAAAACAAGATAGACGAACTGCTGCAATACAACGTCCAGGATTCGATGCTGGTGCGGGACGCGTGTTTCTGAAAAACGGACTCGTGCAAACGATCGTCTCCACGTGCTGCCAGAGCGTGTTGCGTGCGGACCAGGTTCGCGGGCACCAACTCAACTTGCATCTCTTGCATTATTATTTCAACGAAGCGTTGCAGAACAGGCGATGTTTGTGTTTCCCACGGCAGCATCTCGAGTACCACCACAAGCTGGTCGGGGGCTACGTGCACCGTAACCCCCACATGAACGTGGCGCTCAAGAACAGGACCGAGAACGAAATTATTTTGGTGCTGGATTTCACGTCCCTCTACCCGAGCGTCATGGTCGCTGCGGGACTCTCCCCTTTCAACGTGAACTTTGGGAGTGGCGTGAATTCCACACCGGAACGTCCGTTCCACCAGGCACGGAAGTGGACGTTTATCGCGACAGTACGAACCCCCCCCCCGGCTGCACGGAAGCGGATCTCCACGTGTATTTCTCGCCCGACACGCTCAACGCCGTGTGTATACGCAAGATGATGACCTTGCATTTACTCATCACGCTGTGTCAGCGCAATAAATGAGGCTCGGAACGTGGAGAGAAAGTGAGTTTTTGAGGTTTTGGTGAACCTCAATTAATAAAAGTGAGTTTTTGAGGTTTTGGTGAACCCCAAATGAGTAAAGTGAGTTTTTGATGTTTTGGTGCTGTTTTCTTCGCTGTGAAACATCGTCAGCGCAATAAATGAGGCGCGGAACGTGAAGAGAAAGTGAGTTTTTGAGGTTTTTGTGAACCCCACTTGATGTTGCAGAACTGTCTATTGGGTCTACTCACAGCCCCTACATAAATAGGCTTATCAAACTTAATCTTTGTTTTGTATGTTAAAAAGTGCAATATTTTCATCATAAATCTTCTATAATTGAAATTAGGCTTTGCAATCAATTTTTTGTTCAGGCTGGGGTCAGTAATTAATTTAACATCAGTATGTTTTCTGACATTTTCTATGGTTTTGCCATACACTGAATTTACCATCAATTTAAACAAAGTTTTATCAAATTTGCTTACTGCAGATGTTCGAAGCTCTGTGTTTGTATCAACATATGGCTTCAACCATCTTGAGTGCCTGAACCTCAAAACTTTGCCAACTTTGGTCACTTGAACACCATGATGCATCAATAACTGGAGGTTTTTTGTAATATATGACATAGTCTTGTTTTGGCTCTAGAGTCATCATTAGCTTCTTCTGTTTAGAGCCAGGTGAACACTTAACCTAAGGAATTGGGGGCAGATCAGAAAATGTGTAGTGTAAATCATCAGGAATTGTCAGATCAACCTCTTAGAACAGGCCATAGTTACTGTCATCAAAATCCTGAAGATCTTCAATATTGAAATCTTCGACCCACTCAAGCCCCGCATATGGCAGTTTATCCATCATAGCATAACCATAGAGGCTGTTGGCATCTACATACAGTATATAATTTGATGGCAGTGCTGGATCATAATCAGGAATATACTTGTTATTTGCTCTGGCGTATCTCTGAGAACATTGCACCATGCCTCCTCTTATACATTGCTCCATAAACAGATACATATCTTGATCTTGGATCAGATAAAATTGCATTTTAGTGTTTAAAAACATTGCAGATCATGCTAGGCCTGGAGCACTGTAGAAATACATTGGATCCAGCTTATAATTTTCCATCGATGATTTTCTAAATGCCTGAAGCATATTCAGCTAAGAGAGTGACATCAAGTTTTAAATATGCCTTGTGATAATCACCAAATGTCTGGCATTTTAAATTGTTCCACATCAACTGGGCATGGTGATAATCATCATCAGTAATTCCAGATGCCCTGAGTTTGCTGTAGAATGCTTGTTTTGGTGGAAGAGAACACTCATTAAATTTAGAAAAATCTGTAACATAATCATATGGGTATACACTCTTCCGCCTAATTAATTTCAGGTCCTGATTTGGAAACAAAGCACATGTGCTTTTGAATTGATCATCAGATAATTGACTGGCCAGTGTAGCCAGGCTAGCGGACAGAATGCTGTAGGAATCAAGAAATCTTAAGTGAATAGGAACACCATTAACTTTAATTATTTTGCTAATAGCAATATATTTCTCATTATTTTCTGCTAAAATATTTAAATTCTGCTTGTCAAACCCCTCGTACCTGATCAAATGATGAAAATCATAATTGGATGCACCATGGCAAGATATAGGGATACATTTTGGTCTCCGGATCTTAATATTACAGCTATTACACAGGGCCATTAAGAATTTACCATCTGTATGGGAATGGTGATGTACCTTGATATTTGTATCTGCAAATTCAGAATCACATACCGGGCATTTTTCTGCATTGTTGAAATCTTCAATCTGATCCTCTGTTAAAGGCAACATAGGTTTTGATTTTAATAAGATATTAGATGCTATGTTATGGCACTCATTTTCTATTCTATGTGCAATTTTTTTGATGGCATCTGATTCCTTGTATAAATATTCTTCACTAACAACACCATCCTGTACAACAACATAATAAAAACTAAAAGGCTCATGTAACTGGTATGATGTAATTGAAGATTCATCAGGATCTGGGCTGCAGAATGCAAGAGGTTTGAGATTTGATTCAAAATCACAGACTATATATGCTGGGTGTTCCAACAAGGCTTCAAATTTTTTGAATTTGGCATTTTCACTTGGACTAGGCATCACCATATGAACAGGTTTATGGTTGCCACAGTATTTTAAATGTTCAATTAACTTGTTTTTAGCTATTTCTGTATTTTGTTCCCGAACTCCATTTATTATTTTTTGACCATCAAATACAGTCAAACATCTTCTACACAACTTGAATATTGTCTTAGATTTGTCTAGTTGTTTTCTAATTAAAAGTTCAAGATTATGTATCAGAGTGTAATGGTGTGTGCCATCCTCTTCAATTAAGAGCAGATCAATCGGGACAGCAGAATCATCATGAGATGTACTGATTCTGAGAAGTGCTATCAAGCAATTGCCACGGCCAGTAGAACAAATAAATACATTAATAGATAATTGTTTACCATTGATATCCCTGGCCTTTTTTTCAAATTTATCAATATTCTGAACAGATATTGGATATTCTAAGGCCTCCATAGCATCATCAAAATCATGTTCATGCTGTTTATAATAAGTTATTCTCTCAGGATGCCTTAAAACTGGAAACAAAGCAGCTAAAATACACCACAAAAAGCATTTCTCATCATTATTTTCTATGTTAACCACGGCTCTTTTGTTTTTAATATTGGCAGGTAATGGCAGATGTGTAGATCCTTGTAATGGGCTGAATTCAGAAATATTAACATAGAGCTTGTGTGGAGATCCACATAGGCTCCATCCTGACTCTTTTGCTGCAAATTCAGAGTGTTTAATATTCAATTGCTCTATCAAACTGCTTATTATTTTGTCTAAATTTGCATTTGAATATACAGCTACAGTTTCTGTTATGTGGGGCTGTGTAAATTTTGTGCCATTTCTTTTCTTATATTGTGTAAACAATTTGAGGGACAGCTTATAAGAGCCATTTTGTGCATTTAGAATTGCCTGCACATCAGGATTTACACTGTTCAAAAAATTCTTAATATCACATCTTGGCTCTGATACAAAACGGTGATCCCTAAGTTGGCCATTAAAACAGCTATGGATGGGTTCATAGTGTGGCTGCTTTGCCGGTCCAGCTTTAACAGGTGTTTCAAGCTTCCTTTTCAGACCAGATGTAGATGGTTGTGGGGGCAATGTTGATGACTGTGCAGAACAAGTACCCTTATGTTTATAAGTGAAGTATTCCATGCTATATTTTCTATGGCATTTTGGGCATATTTTTGTGGGTGTTCTGCATTTGTCTGGATCACAATTCCTTTGGTGCCTAGCCCAATTGGGGCTGGATATATTCTTATTGCATTGATTACAATATTTTTGATTTGGCATTTTTGTTGTTGGTTTATTATATATATTTCTTGGGATTCAAATTAAAATTCTATGCTTAATACAAAATATCAGTTGGGTTCAGCAGTGTGCTTTGTATATTTAGTGTATATACTTAGTGTCTTAATATTTTTGGCTGTGTTGTTGGTTTATTATATAAAATTTCTTGGGGTTCAAATCAAAACTCTATACTTAATAAATCTATGGCAGGTTGTATAAAGCTGATAGCCTACATGCACAAAAATAGAATAAGTACAGAAGCACTGCCCTAGCACAAATACATGTCTACACAGGCAAGTCCTAGAAAGGCAATGACCTAATACCATGTGTCATGTATAACAAACTGGGGCAGATATAAACCCTTTGTTCAATATATTAGAAATATGTTTGATATGAATAATAAACCTATAATTCAATTTATAGAAATCTGCTATATTTTTGTGTTTTTTAAAAAATAACAGGAGCACTGCAACAACACATCTGTACTCCTCAGCCACTCTCACAATACTAACTGATATGTAATGCAAAAGCTCTTGCATCATAATTTGTTGCATAATATTGGGTAATAATTTGTTGCACAACATGATGCTAGAGTTTTGCATTATAATTTGTTGCATAATATTGGGTAATAATTTGTTGCACAACATGATGCAATAGAAATAAACCAGAAGTAGGCCACAAGTGGGCCGGAAGTGGGTAAACCCGAAGTGGACCGGAAGTGGACCGAAAATGGACCGGAAATAAAGCGGAAGTAAATATGTGTGGGTGTGGGTGGGTGTGGGTGGCTCTTTGGCTTAGTTTTAAGTGTAGCAAAAACAATATCAAGAAAGGCATATTTTTAACAAGCTTATGGACAACAATCTCACAGATGTAGCTTTTGTAAGTGTAGGCAAATCAATCTGAGGGGGCTCATCATTTCACAGGAAATTCCCGAGGGCATTTTTACAAAAATCTTGAGTTAGACAGAGGACCACACTTGAGCAATAAGCTCATATGCACATCTTGAGCTAGTTTTAAGTGTAGCCAAATCTGCCTGAGGGAGGTTCATCATTTCTCGGGTTTATATTATAGTATTTTACTCTACTCATGTTCTAAAAAAATAAAAAATCATCGGAAGTTTTCATTTCGCAAGCCACGATGAAGTTAGGAGGCACAGGCTTGTATGCATTCCGTCTTTCGTTCGGAGGGACAACGTAACCAACCATTCAATGATGGGGCCTCCCCCATGGCGAAGTGGTAGCGTCGTTGCCTTGTAATCAAGGGGTCCAGGGTTCGATACCCGGTGGAGGCACATAGTGGTTCGGATCCCACTTTAAACTGTAGGTCCAGGCTCGATTAGCCATACTGTGCATAAAGTGGACTTAAAACACAAACTGAACAACAACAACATTCAATGATGATAATGTTTATGAATTTGTTCGGATTGAGAAAGTAAAAATTATCATGGAAGAGCCACCTTCCTTTGAATATCCCCTTTCCTCTGTTTATACTTTCCTTCCTTGATTTCTATTATGTTTCCCGCTCGTCAGTCAAGCTTTTTTTCACAGCTCTTCGTTTCCATTTTTCTCTCAACGTACAAATTCATGTTATCACGTCATGGAAATTCTTCTTCTTTTTGCATTGCATAATTGAAGATTTGAAATAACAAATGATGATGGAAATGCTATTAGCAAAATTTACGAGGGGAATGAAATTGTATGAATTCCCTTGTCAATATGAATATCATATTACTAACTTTGTTTTTGTTTAATACGTGAAACCATATTACATTGAATATTAACTAATTAATTAATTCTCTACCTTTCTTGAACCCGAAAGTTCATGCTTGCAGTTCGATTTGTCCTTATCCTGAGCAAGATCTATTTATATATTTTTTAAATTTTTTTAGTTCCTTAGATATGAAACGAGGAGACAGAGAAAAGTAACACGAATTAAGCCTTCTTTTCATTTCCTCTTTAATATCATTTTCATTTGTTAGTATTACTCCCAAGTATTTTGGATTTGGAAAAACTGGTTCAAACAAGTTGTTATCACTTGGTTTCGGCCTGTAAGCACATATCTTTAGATTTCACATTGCTAACTTCTAAAACCTATCTCTCTTTAGCTGCTTTGAAAAAAATATTTTAGCATTATTCTTAATTTGTATTTACATCATTCTCCAGTAAGTCTACATCATCTGCATATGCTAAAACTACTTCGTTAGTTTCTTTCAGCTGCCTAGAAGAATATTCCAAGGCAAAATTAAAAGAGCAATGGAGATAATACATCTTCTTTTTTTTAATCCATCATGAATTGTACATTTGTCAGATATATTAACAAGTTTCTTCTCGACTAATTTATCTCTTTGGCATCTTTAACTTCAATCAAGTTAGGTTCTGCTGTGCGTACTTAATTTTTTTCTGATTTATCTCCTACATGAACATTTAAAACGTCATTAAAGTAGTTCTTCCATCTATTTAAAATAGTCAGCCTTTTTTTTATCAGGTTCACATTACGTTGCCACCCCCTTTCTCAATTCATTTGCACTTCTGCTACTTTTATTTCAATTTCGTTAATTTTACTTTTCAAGTAATCTTCCAAACATGCTCTTCTTTAACCACCTAAGTCTATTTTCTATTAGGTTATGCGAACCATGGCTTACTTTTTCTTGATTTATACTTTATTTAACTGCTGATTCTATTGCATTACGTACGTGCTCCCAATTCTTATTTACGTCTGTTTCATAAAAATCCTGCAAAATATATAATCTATTTAATTCATATTTTTGGAGGTACGCAGAATAAAAAAAAAATGTACAATTGTATAGGTTGAGGTTTATTATAAGAAATAAGTTTCATTAATTTTCTTTAAACTTCATTTTATGCCAGGGATTGTATTTTTTATAGATTGTATAGTAGCATGTGCTTTCATTACGATTTTTTTAATTAAACAAAATAGGTTTGTTAAAAAAAATCGTTCGTTTATATGGTAATATTTCTTGTGAAATCATGTTTGTTGTCCGTGTTGAAGTTGTTTTTTTTTTGTTTTAACAGGATTCGAATTCTTCAGATGGCAAGGAGGGTTGTGGTTTTTTAGAGAATATCGCGCATTCCATGTTTATAAGTAATTAAATATTCAGTAGAAAGCTCATCCTTTATCAATGTTTCCTGAGATTTTGGTCTCCAATTAATTTTGATGAGTAAGTAGGGTGTCCATGTTCGATATCTGCCTTTCTCTGATTTCCACCGATTTGTACAAAGCGCCCAATTCATACGAAGCAACAGAAAATAATATTATGTGTGTGCAAATTTCTTTCATTGGTTAGGTGGAAGGGTGGTGAATAGTTTTTTTTCCGTTGTTGGTGTAAAAAGCAGAAAAAAAATATTCCGTCAATTTTTTTGTGTTCCGTGTTAGAAATGTTAATAAACGTTATTTTAAAAAAATATAGTTTCGTTCGTGATTATTTTTTAAATAAATTTTTACAGTTTTTCATGTAGCAATTTCACAGATATTTTTTTTCTCGATTGTGGTATGTTGTAGTTTTATGGGAGAAATATATTTTCACACCCCAGTGATTTTTCTTAGAGTTAGCGAAAGTGTGTGCCATCGAATTATACTCTTGGCGTGATGGGGCACGGAAGTAGATTGTTAGCGTGAAGGGCTGAAAAAAGGAGACTGAGAGTGCATCCTTGAACTTGATGAATTGATAGATTTATTCGGAACATGCAGTTTTTATAGTGACGTGCACCTGGTATCGAAGATTCTAATGTATTTTTGTTTTGGGTTATAATTGTGTTATTCGATGCCCTTTCTCATTTTTGAACTCCACATTATTTTGTAACCCAACCGATGATAATGCAATAGGGTGACATGATAGCAAAGAATAAAATGTTGCAAAAGTTGAACCGTTTATCATGATAGGGAACTCAAAATGTAAAAAAAATTATTATCCTCCGCTTACAAATTTTTATCTTTTCTCCGATATCTATCTTGATCAATTATCTCCCTACCTCTTACAAACATGTTCTCTACCTTTTTTAAATGTACAACAAAGGCAGTTGACTGTTGTTCGTCGCAGCAAGGAAATAATATTGCTCAAGGAAGGGCGTGGTGATTTAACACATACTCACTAAAACATATCGAAAAAAATGCTAGTGTGTGTGTCAGTTTCCAAAATTCAAGTACTAACAAATGAAAAAATGATGTTAATTCGGAAAAAATGTGTATGTTACTTTTCTCTGTCTCCTGAAAGTTAAAATATATACAAAGTAATAATTTTGTCCATGGATGCAAAAAAATTTCGTTCCTTTCATTGATAGAGGTACGTACATTAAGTGTGTTTAAAAAATAAAATCATGTTGCATTGAACAAAAAAAACGTTGTTGCTTGTAGAATTGTTAATAAGAATATGAAACTAGATGACAGAGAGATAGTTAATGAAGAAGGAAGAATAAATAAGAGAATATATGTATAATATTGCAGAAACTAAAATTCTTATATTATAAATACATAAAATCCTAAGAAGTTGGAAGTTTGTGTCTCCTAACAGATCTAAAGGACGAGACAATAATATAACCAACGAAAACTCACATGGTAAAATCTTCTCCTCTTTACATCGCAACGACGAGGATAAATAATGATGGTCAATTCCAATGTTGTTGAGCGATCTTTTTCTTTTTTCAGATGCCGAAATCAACTTTTTTCCCCTCCTATCAGACGAGAAACATAAACTTTAGTTATCACACATTCCATTCATCCATGTTAATTAACCAAGAATATGCTGTTTTTCGATAGGTTCTATTTTTTCCCATACACGTCCAGCGAAGAGGAATCAGGTGGTGCGCACCAATATCAAGATCGTGTGCGAATTTCACAATGCATTGCCCGACGACACCGTGTGCAGCGTCATCCTAAGGTCGCCGAGAAGTTCATCGTCCAAGATGTGAAGAACGAGAGGGCGTCGGAGCAGTTTTTAATATCGCCTTCGTCGAGCAAGAAAAACCCATTACAAAATTTTTAATCTAATACGTCTATCTCTCCAATAGGTAGCAGAATTTTAGGATCAACAAATCGAATTTCTTAAAAAACTTGACGGGACGCTTGCTAGTTGAGTAGTTATCATCAAAACCTATCCAACAAACCCACAATCATCATCCTAGCTCAATTAGGAGCCGAGAAAATCAATGTCTTGGAAAACGTCTTAAGATATTTCTCTTAAGAAAATTTTCTTGACAGACCGGAAGTAACATCTTGACAGACCGGAAGTCGACTTTCTTAAAGATTAAGATATTTGTCTTAAGATGTTTTTACAAGACAATAAGTATCTAGACTCCTATGGGACCTACAACAATGTAACTTTTTGGTCTAGTGCTCACGGATCTCCCCTAACTCTCGCCTTTGGATTCAGAACAACTCGCATATGTGATGTGGTCAGCACCACGCAACTGGTCATTTTTTGTCTATTAGCCAAGAGACACATCAGACAGAAACACCCCCCCCCTGCAATGACAGTCAGCCTTGAGCTGAAAATTCACATTCATAATAAAATCTATAGTCGGCAAAGTCGACCATTTTTTGTGATTTACGTAGTACCTCAAGCCATAAGCTCAGCAGGAATGGGTCTACAGTTTTTTTTTCTGAGCAGAAATGGGCCTACAGTGTTTTTTCTCTGAACATAAAATGGGTCTACAGTTTTTCTTCTGAACATAAATGGGCCAACAGTTTTTTTTCTGAGCATAAAAGTTAAAACAGTTAAGATCCGAACCACTTCCACTTGATATCAAACGCAATAAAAAAAAGTGCCTAATAATGTGTCGCGCACACACATTTTTTTTCCTATCAACGACAGTACACAAACAAAATCCCATGCTACAATGTGTAGTTCTGCGAGTGTATTTTCTTCCACAATACGTTAAGGGCTGTTAGGCTTGCTTCATGGGAGTCCCATCCACAATCCCATTACGTCTGTTAGGCTCGTTTCAAGAATCAACTCGCAGAACAAAACACCATCATGCAAGCTAAAACCTTTTTCTCTGGAACACACTCAACAAGAAAAAAAAACTTCTATACTTTGTGTTCTGCGAGTGTATTTTCTTCCACAATACTTTAAGGGCTGTTAGGCTTGTTTCATGGGAGTCCCATCCACAATCCCTTTACGTCTGTTAGGCTCGTTTCAAGAGTCAACTCGCAAAACAAGCACCATAAGAAAACATATCATGCAAGCTACTTACTTTTCTCTATAACACATTCAGCAGGAAAAAAAACCTTTTATACTTTGTGTTCTGCGAGTGTATTTTCTTCCACAATACGTTAAGGGCTGTTAGGCTTGCTTCATGGGAGTCCCATCCACAATCCCATTACGTCTGTTACGCTCGTTTCAAGAATCAACTCGCAAAACAAAACACCATCATGCAAGCTAAAACCTTTTTCTCTGGAACACACTCAACAAGAAAAAAAAACTTCTATACTTTGTGTTCTGCGAGTGTATTTTCTTCCACAATACTTTAAGGGCTGTTAGGCTTGTTTCATGGGAGTCCCATCCACAATCCCTTTACGTCTGTTAGGCTCGTTTCAAGAATCAACTCGCAGAACAGTCGCTCTAGATGATATGGAAGTTTCCATGGCAGAGCTTCGGATTATAAGGGATGCGAGGAGTGATATGTTGAGCAAGGTTTCGTAATCCGTATCAGAAAATAGTCCCCATTCCATTGTCTGAACTGAACATCGCCCCCGTTTTCGATGAAAAGCCAGGAAGTACTCTTCGGCTCTACTATTTTTCAGTGAACATGAAGATTTTTCCCCCTTCACACAGAACAGTCGATTTCAAATACCGCTACAATACCATTTTTGCATCATGAGGAGAAAAACATCGTAGCAGGGGCCCAAAACATCGTAGGAGAGGTCCCCGTTAGGTCGTAGCAGGGGGCCACACATTGTAGAAGATCACAAATGAGTTTTAAAAAAACATCGTATTAGGTCGTGGCAGATTACGCTGAGAGCAGAAGCCTATTAGGTCGTAGTAGATTACACTGAGGGATCTTACAGTAAGAGGAGACAGACTTATAGGAAAATGTCGTAAGTCATTTTAAAAGTAGGTCAAAGGGCAAGGCAGTATAAGAGGAAAAATAAGAGGTAAAAAATAGCTTAAAAGTGTTGCCAGAGCTTTTTTTGTCCACTTTTCTCTCATTGTAGGTTAGTTTAGTCCGTAAAACGTCGTAAAATAAAAAGTAGGTCAAAGGGCGCAGCCAGAAAGTGCCATTCCTCCTACTTATGTGTTTGAGTAGTAGTTGTGCTGTCTAGTATGTTGGTTTTGTCTTGCGTAGTAGTTGTGCTGTCTAATTTGAATGTGTTTGTCTTGTGTAGTAGTTGTGGTGTGTTTGTGTTTATATTTTGTTATAGTTGTGATGTGTTTGTGTATGTCTTGTGTAGTAGTTGTGCTGTCTAATGTGTTTGTATTCGTCTTGTGTAGTAATTGTGCTGTCTAATGTGTTTGTGTTTGTCTTGTGTAGTAGTTCCTCCATTCATATTGGGGGTTAGGCGCAGAGCTGACAACTCTGCACTGTAAAAAGATATGTCAAGAAACAACAATATAAGGCCATGGATGTTCCCAAGGTAAAATATTCCGGAGGTAAAATAGTCCCACGTTCGTATCTCCGGGTGGGGATTACTTTGGGAGGTCTCTGGACTAAGGATAAGATCTACATTAGGAATAAGAATATTAAATTAGGCACCTGGAATGTTCTGAGCCTTTACCGGCCTGGGGCATTTCAGTGTACAGTTAATGAGATAGTTAAGTATAAATTAGATGTACTAGCTGTCCAGGAAGTTAGGTGGCCAGGAGAAGGGAATTGTAAAACTAAAAATTATACTTTTTTATGGTGGTGCTGAAAATCATAATTTTCGAACAGGCTTTTTCATAAATAATAGAATTTTCTCGGCTCTTAAAAGAGTAGAATTTATTAATGATATCATATGCAGTTTTACAGGGTAGGTGGTGTAAACTTGTTTTAATAAACATACATGCATCAACGGAAGATAAAGATGATAATACTAAAGATGATTTTTATACAGAGTTAGAACAGGTCTTTGATAAATTTTCTCAGTATGATATGAAAATTTTGTTAGGTGACTGTAATGCACAGATTGGCAAAGAAGAGACATTTAAATCCACGATTGGTAAAGAAAGTCTTCATGAATTAAGTAATGATAATGGCACAAGATTGATTACTTTTGCAACCTCAAAGAATTTAATTGTGAAAAGTACCACTTTTAAACATAAAGATATCCATAAATATACCTGGTCTTCTCCAGATGGAAAAACTCATAATCAGATAGATCATATTCTCATTGATAAGAGAAGACATACCAGTATAATTGACGTTCGTACACATATAGGTGCTGACTGTGCCAGTGACCATTATTTAGTAATTGCTAAATTAAGAGAAAGACTCTCAGTGATAAATCATAAGCAACAAAATTTAAAAGTTATAAAATTTGATACAGGAAATTAACTGATGAAAGAATTAAGAAAGATTAACAAATTAAAATGTCAAATAGATTTGATGTTTTGAAGGATTTAAATGGTGATGAAAATATAAATGAAACAGACGTAAATAAGAATTGGGAGCACATACGTAATGCAATAGAAAGTATAGGATACCATAAACCGAGAAAAAGTAAGCCATGGTTTGATAATGAATGTCATAATTTAATAGAAATAAGAAATCAGGCTAGACTTAGGTGGTTTAATAACTCTGATGATACAAAACTAAACAATTATAATTGAATAAAGCGAGAAGTTAACCACACATTTAGAAGTAAAAAAGAGATTATTTGAAAGTAAAATTAACGAAATTGAAACAAACAGCAAAAATAAAAATATCAGAGATTTATATAAAGGTGTAAATGAGTTTAGAAAGGGGTGGCAACCTAAAGTAAACTTGATAAAAGATAAAGACGGTGATTTTCTAGCTGACCCAATTGATATTCTAAATAGATGGAAGAACTACTTTAATGACCTTTTAAATGTCCATGTAGGAGATAAATCAGAAGTGAATGAAGTACACACAGCAGAACCTTTAGTTCCAGAACCTAACTTGACTGAAGTTAAAGATGCTATTAAAAGGCTAAGGAATAACAAAGCACCTGGCATTGATTTAATACCAGCTGAGTTAATTAAATATGGTGGAAATTCATTCATATGTCAAATTCATAAATTAATTTGTTTAATATGGAATAAAGAAGAAATCCCTCAACAGTGGAAAGAATCCATAATTGTTCCTGTGTTTAAAAAAGTGATAAAATGAACTGCAATAATTACCGTGGAATTTCTCTACTCTCAACAAAATATAAAATATTATCTAACGTTCTTTTAACAAGACTAACCCCATATGCTAATGAAATTATAGGTGATTATCAATGTGGATTTAAACGTAACAGATCAACTACAGATCAAAATTTTCACATCAGACAGACACTTGAAAAAAGTGGGAATACAATCAATATGTCCATCAGCTATTCATTGATTTCAAAAAAGCATATGATTCGGTCAAAAGAGATAAACTATATAATATATTAGTAGAGTTTGGAATACCTAAGAAGCTTGTTCGTATGATAAAAGTATACACCAGTGAAACAGAAAGTAAAATTCGTGTGGGTATTAATATGTCTGACAAATTTACAATTCATGATGGGTTAAAACAAGGAGATGCATTATCTCCATTGCTCTTTAATTTTGCCTTAGAATATGCTGTTAGGGAGGTAAAAGAAACTAATGAAGGACTAAAATTAAATGGTGTGACTCAGTTGTTAGCATATGCAGATGATGTAGACTTACTGGGGGATGATGTGAATACAATTAAGAATAATGCTAAAATATTTTTCAAAACTGCTAAAGAGATAGGTTTGGAAGTTAACAAAGAGAAAACTAAATATATGCTTACAGGGCGAAACCAATTGTTAGGTAATAATCAAAATCTAATTATTGATAACAACTCGTTTGAACCAGTTTCCAAATTCAAATACTTAGGAGTAATATTAATAAATGAAAATTATATTAAAGAGGAAATAAAAAGTAGTCTTAATTCAGGAAATGCAAGTTACTTCTCTCTTCATAAACTTTTGTCTTCTCGTTTAATATCTGAGAAACTAAAAGTTAAAATATACAAAACCGTAATTTTGCCTGTAGTATTATATGGATGTGAAACTTGGTCCCTTACATTTTAAGAGGAACATAAATTGAGAATATTTGAAAATAAGATCCTTAGGAAAATCTTTGGACCTAAAAGGGATGAGGAGACAGGTGAGTGGAGAAGATTACATAATTTAGAACTACATAATTTGTATTCATGTCCAGATATTATTAGAATGATTAAATCAAGAACACTTAAGTGAGCAGGCCATGTGGCACGAATGGGAGAGGAAAGAGGAGTTTACAGGATTCTTGTTGGGAAACCTGATGGTAAGAGACCTGTAGGAAGGCCAAGACGAAGATTGAGGGACAACGTTGAGATGGACCTAAAGGAAATCGGTAGGGATGGAAAAGAGTATAAAGATCTTGCTCAAGATAGGGAAACATGGAAGGCCTTTGTTGCTGCAGCCATGAACCTTCGGGTTTAAGAAGGCTAGAGAGTTAGTTAGTTAGCTTTCCGTCACCCCTCTCCCACTCCTTCTTAACCCCTCATTATTATTGGCGTTCGCCAGACCAAGTAGTAATGAATTGACGACTTGTAATCAGTGTGTCCTTTTCCGAGTTCCAGTCAGGTCGCATAATGTTTCAGATTCCAATTTAAATGTATCCCGAGTCGTGATTAGCCTATGTGTGCAAAAAGTGGTGTTAAAACGAACTCTTGACCTCAATAATAGAAGTTGTGTATTTTCTTTCAGCTGTGATTCCCTCTTTTCGCGAGAAATAACGAATTAACCTAATCATTAACTCAACAAATAAAAATGCATCTCTAAATTAATTAATGAAAACAGTTATTACACCCAAACCACTATTTTGTCGTAAATGTAAATGAAATGTCATCTCACGTAGTGAAAACAATGTGAAAATTGTTCTAATGAGTGATATATATGATTGTCAAACACATACATGAATACATTATATTAAGCTCGTGAACTATAATTGGGACAATTTAATACTAATTTGAAACGATTAAAGGCAATTAAAACGACAAAGTAAACTTTTGCGCAATAATTCTGCCGATCCGCATTATTGAAACAATATTTAACCAATGGGGACATTATCTCATATTTGGAAATGCTGCATTGGTTTAACTTCCTGTGGACAAGACCGTGAGTCACGCTTCCTGCTCCTCAGAATTGAACTTCACTCTGATTGGAGGATCGTATATTTCACAACACTTCCTTGTTTCAGAGCTACCAACAAAATTTCGTAAGACGTTGGACTTAGAAAACAACCATGCGACAGATTTTTTGAACATGACTGTACCTTGTATCTTTCCAAAATCTTCATAAGTCTCGAACTGCAATTTGATGCCGGCAATGCTCCGAGCAATATCATTTAATTCAGAAGGTGAAGGTAAATTATTGATAAAATCTTCCAATGTCTGTAGTTTCGATTGAACTTCTGTTAAAGCTGTATGCAGTTCATCTGTCTGTAATTCATTTGATACTATGCAATGTAGGAACTTCGAAATATTGAAACTGTTCTTGCAATTTAGCAATACTAGCATTTACCTGCTCATATTCTTCTTAAGTTTTGATATTCTGGATGATGGTTTGCAGTTCGGTACGAATACTATTTGCCTGGTATTTTAATTGCTGTTTCAGCTGTTCGGTACTCGTTCTCTGGATTTGTCTAAATTTATCGAGTTCTTTTTTCAAGTTGGCAATATTCTCTTCTAAGTTCTGAAGATTATTTATTGAAGCAAAATTAGTATATTTCTCAACCAAAGATTAGAGTTCTCAATCAATTTTTACTATAGAATCAATCAGTTGTGTTTCAAGATATGTAATCTCTGCTTGAATATTTAGATTTAGCGAATTCTGTAATATGAGTAAATCTGATTTCAGTTTCTTTAGACTACATCTAAACTAGCAATCTCGCTTGAATTATCTGGAATCTCCTGTCGCCCTATATTACCAAATATATATATGTTTTTTTTGTTTAAGGTATTTTATATATTATAAGAGAATAGATTATTCTTATTTCGACAAACAGTGGAATCAATTTATCATACTCTCCAATTATCTCAGCATTCAAACATTCACCAACTTCCACATCATAAGACGTATCAGGAAGTAATGTACTATGTTTAATTCTATACAAATTTCGACCTATTTGCAAAACTGCATTGGGTGGTGAACCGTTTATTTGAATTTTCCAATTAACAGGTAACTTTTATGATGATAAGTTATTATTAAATACAAATAAGTGCTTTCCAGCATCCTCGTCAACATCAGACCAAATACTTTTCAAGTGAACAAGAAGTAATTTTTTAATTGATGATAAATTTCTCTCAAGACATCCATGTTCACTTGAATTCTCTCTACAGGCTGATTATGTTGTTGCTTTTTAAACCCAAAAATATTCATGACGTTTTACTTTATATTAGCTATTTTTTATTATATATAAAATATATATTTGTACTAAGTAAAAAGAATATCACCCTGTGCTTAGCACATAAAAAAATACAAAATTCAATACAAATACAAATTGATACAAGTTCAATTTGTGTGAAAAAGGACTTGAACCCTTTTCAAAATAAAATAATTGTAACTATTACGACAAAATTTTCAGCTACGTTATTTATACAGAATTTCCAGAGACAATAGAAGTAGACCGGAAGTAGACCGAAAGTAAATTTGTGTGGGTGGTCTTGGGTGTGCGTCGATGTTCGTGGGTGTATACTTAAAAAAAACTGAAAAACTCACAAGTTTCTGTCAAGTAAACCGGAAGTAGACCGGAAGTAGACCAAAAGTAGACCGGAAGTAAACCGGAAGTGGACCTGCAGTGGAGAGGAAGTAGACCGGAAGTAGATCGGAAGTAGACCGGAAGTGGACCGGAAGTAAATAGGTGTAGGCGTGCGTGGATGTATGTGTGCGTGGGTGAGTGTGGGTGTAGGCGTTACGTACTTTAATTCGTAAGAAATTATGACATTCGTATGAAGTACGAGATGAAAAAACACAGATTTACAATAGTATAAACCCAACAAAAACATTGTCAAAATAGGTTTTCCATTGTGCTTGAAGTAATAAAAACAATTGGCCTCGTACCACTCGTACGAAGTGTGAGATGAAAAAACACCGATTTGCAATAGTATAAAATCGAGAAAAAGATAGTCAAAATAGGTTTTCCTTTGTGGTTAAATTAATAATAAAATATAAAAATAATTAAAAATAATAATACCAAGTGTGACTTTGAACCGATTAATATACCCTACTAATAAAATAATAAAATTTATATTCTCTTTTGCTCTATTAAATTGTTCTATCACTCTTTCATTCTTTACATCATATACATATGACTTCTCTACTATTAATACAGCACTACATGTAGTATTTCCTTGTAGAGTTTCATGAAATTCACATATCAATTTTATATTAGTTCAATCCTTTATAACTACAAATTTTCTTTTTGATGCATTTATTACAAACATTGTTCTGTGAACTATGAACTCATCTGGATTATAATACATGTCTATGTTACCTTCAGTCAATCTCTTAAAAACACTAAATGCTTCATATAATTTCAAATAATTTTGTTCTGAAATGTTTAACACTAGAAGCGCCAGACCGGTCATTTTGACCGTTTTTCAAATTTCAATTTCTGCTTTGTACAGAAAAAATTTTCTTCGTGCGTTGAAATTTTGTGACCTCCTAAAATTTGCAGTACGTTATTACTGCTATGCGTTGTTTACAAAAAAAATAGTACTAATGGAAATATTTGTGTTTCTACCTAGAAGCGCCGTTGCCGGTAATTTTTACCGCTAATGTATTTCAATGGAAAACCTCTTCTCGGTTGGAACGTTGGACTTACAGTTTCCACCCCTATTCCTCCTTCCTCTTTTGGACTCTCCCATATATGTTGGCGTATTGTCGGAGCTGATAAGAAGGAGAAAGTGAAGACTCAGTTTCGTTTGAACACTGCAGTTTGTAGGCATGTTTTCTAGACAATGTGTCCTCAGTCCAGAGGAATATTTGAAAGTATTACAGTAGATTAGTGAAAATGAATCCGATGTCGAGGAACCAGGTCTTACTGTAGGCGATTCCATGCTTCGACACATACAGAAGTGTACGGAAGAAGCAGCTCGAAACCAGCAACCCAACTGACGTTTGTCATTACAAGAACTTGACGCTTTCCTGGCTATTTTATATGCTAAAGGAGTGTATGGGTGCAGTTTTATAGACTACGATTTTTTTATGGAAAACTACTTTGGGGCCCACCCTTTCAACAAACAATGTCAAGAAACACATTCAGGGAAATAATGAAATATCTTAGATTCGATTCAAAATCATCTAGATCTGAACGATTACAAACAGATAAATTCGAACTGTGCTCTGAAATTTGGGTCAAATTTATAGCTAATTGTAGGAGTTGCTACACTCCAGGGGTAAATCTGACAGTTGAAGAACAATTGTTTCCCTCGAAAGCGAGGTGTAGAATTACACAGTGCATGCCAAACAAACCAGACAAATTTGGTATAAAATTTTGAATGCTAGTGGACGTACATTCCAAATGCATGTGCAATGCCTTTCCATACCTTAGGAAATATGAATTAAGGAATGATAAAGTTACTGTACCTGAAAATGTTGTATTGAGAATTACTTCACCTTATCTAAATGCTTGTAGAAATGTAACGTCTGACAATTACATTTAACATCGCTAGAACTCGCTCAGAAGCTAAAGGAGAAGAAGACGACCCTAATTGGCACTGTGAAGAGAAATAGACAGGAGGTTCCTAATGAAATTGTGAACATTAGAACACAAGTGTATGAAACGTGTTTGCTAAAAAAGGGGGACATTACATTGTGTGCATACCAAGCTAAACCAAACAAAAATGTTCTACTCCTAAGCTCCGTGCATTCAGATGTAGAAGTAGATTTGCAAAGCCAGAAGAAACTCCCAGAAACAATCAAGTATTACAACAAAACTAAATGCGGTGTTGATGTTGTTGATGAAATGGCACGCAAATATCCAGTCCGTGCTTCATCACGCAGATGGCCGATACTTTTTATTTACAATATCTTAGATCTGGCAGCAATAAATGCATGGGTAGTTTACAAGGCAGTCACGGGGAGGAACATTACGATTCATAACTTTTTGATAGAATTAACTGAGAAACTGAGAGAAGTACATTTGAATGCAAAGCCCAATAAAATATTGTCAACATCACTATTACATGCACGGAATGTAAGTGGCTCTGTTTCCAGAAAGAGGCGCCAATGCCAGGTGGCATTGTGCAATGAAAACAAGACAAGTGACATTTGTTCAATGTGCAACAAATATGTTTGTTTAAACTTGCTTCCTTGAAGAAAATAAATATTTATTGTTGTAATTAGTGCACGGAAAATAAAAATCGCTGGGTTTCATGATATTTTTGTATTTTTTACGAAATATTTTGTTTTATTAGTAATAAGACGATTATTGGCAATATCCATTTTGAGAATGGTCAAATTTTAAATACCGGTCATTTTGACCGGAGGTGGCGCTTCGACGTAGTAAAAAATCCTGGCGCTTCTAGTGTTAAATTATATTTTTCACGAGGCAACAGCTCATTTCTGCCATTCTTCAGATACACATTTTTAACTTTACAATTATCAAACTTGCTGCTATCCTTTTCCGTCTGAACCAACACAGCTACAAACTCTGGTATGTCGTATTGTAAAGATTGAAACTGATTAGTAATAAAAATTCAAAGAATTTACCCTCCACTGGCCTCTGTATGCAATGATATGTATAAAAGAGTATCGGAATTTGAGGATTTTTCAAAATATTGGCTTTGTACTTGAGAGCATAATTCTATTCATATTCAAATATAGGCATTCGTATCTCCATAGACTGAATCACACATTTTGCACCTTCGGGTAAACTAGACTCATTAGCTGTTCGAACTGCATTTAAAGTTTTGTATCTCATGATGGCATTATGATAATTGGGTGCTCTGCGAAATATGACATTCAAACCACCATTCCACATAATTTATTTATAATCAGAGAAAAATCCAAATACCAATCTCATGGGGAACAGTACTGTGTGACTTTTCGCTTGAATTTTCGTTCCAGCTCGGTACCCACCATCTTTATAATATGCATTCTCTCATTTGTTCAATTTGAATCTCCCCACTGTAGTGGGTGTAATTCCAGGGCAATCAATCCTCTCAATCACTGTCTCATGCTTCCAAATCTCAATTTGAGAGAATAAGAATGGAACAAAATGTCTATAACTTTTACATTAGCAGTAGCTGGATATTCTTCACCATTATTTTGTTTTACAATATCAAATTTTATATGCAGATCTGATCTATGTGGATGAATGATAGCATCCCCCACCGTGATGTCATACTTTATCTCTTTGTGGGGCTGATGCAAATATATAAACGTTCTCCTGTTTGGAAGGAAAGACTGTAATTCAAAACTCTCGATATTCTCCATTGGAATTTATTTATATAATTTAAATATTAATTTATATTATTGCAGTGTTATTAGCACCAGCAAAATCGATTATTTCATTTTTCTCATTCGTAATTTTTATTTCTGTGTAATTAGGTTGAAGTTCTACAAGGGAATAGAAATAAATATTTCATAAAAGATAATCATAACAAAATTTTGAAAGGGTGATTCTATGAAGAGGAACTTAGTAAAACAAGATATCGAGATACATATATAATCGACAAAATATTGAAGAAGAAAAATAATAAATTCTATGTGAAATGGCTAGGTCTGCAAGACAAAAGTTGGATAGAAGCAAACCAAGTGATTCTTTGACACCAACATGGAATGTGGTACAACGTTTACCAGATGTACCGTGCGTTCATTTCGATCTGCAGCCGAGAGATCGGGAGAAGCGTGGCGGGCGGCACTGACGGAGATGCCGACATTTGCGGCCTGAAATGCCCGCTTATTTTTATGGACATATGCAGACATTTATATAAATATTGCAAAACGAGCACTAACCTGTGTTATAAGAGTATGGTTTTAATTTTAGTAGCTTAGTGACTGTATGTGCCGATGATTTTGACACGCCCACCTCTTGTGAAACACGGCGTAGAGGTTTGTTTGGAGAACGTTCTAACGCTGCACCAATATCATCGAGTTTTGCTTCGGTTAGAATCCGTCGTTTTTGCTTAGGTGTTTTAAAATTTAACGATACAGTTTCTCGTAATTTAAGGACAAGATGTCTAACCGTATCTCTGTGTAGAGTTGAAACGCATGGGAATTTCTGTACAAATTACCTACACACGTCTCGACACGAGTTTGTTTTCACGTAGGTACGTGTCATACATAAAAAAATCTTTGTTCTAACGTGAATCTTGGGGCTGGCATTCCAATCGTCTCACTGACACGTCACACATACACACTACAATAACACAAACAAGTAACTGCAAGTAACCAAGAATAACACTCTTGCGCACAGTACGAAATTAACACGCTCTTGGTTTACATTGCTCGCCACTATATTTACAACTCTGTCTTCATCTAGTCGCGAAGGAACAAAAAACTCGAGCTCGGAGATTTCGGATTGCAAGGAAGCCATTGACTTTTAACGGTTTCTTCTACAGCGTAATCTCGATACAGTGTTGCACATTCAAAACCTCCAAACGATCCCCATCGGCACAAAACTCTTTCAAGGATATAAACTTAAGCAGGACGTTACTGGTCAAAACTATGATTAAAATGTTTTATTATCTGTGGCTCTTAACATCGTTTCTAAAGCGTATTTTTTTGTGTATATAAGAGCAGAACTTGGATGAATTACAGAAGAACTTTTGCGTGTTATAACACAGGTTAGTGATCGTTTTGCAATATTTATATAAATGTCTGCATATGTCTATAAAAATAAGCGGGCATTACAGGCCGCAAATGTCGGCATCTCCGTCAGCGCCGCCCGCCACGCTTCTCCCGATCTCTCGGCTGCAGATCGAAATGAACGCACGGTAGTAGAAACTAATAAGAAAAATGGAGCGTTGTTACCTGATAACATAAGATGCCTCATTGCAGGTCCATCAGGTTGTGGAAAAAGCACTTTGCTGGTTGATAATTTCTTGTTTGCCCCCAATTGGCTAGATTGGAAAAATAGACACTTGTATGAATTCTGTAAATGTTTAGAACAACCGAAATACCAACAACTCATGAAGCTGTACGAGAGACTGGGCATAGATACATTTGCATCAACAATGAAACCTCTCGACCAATGTATGAAAAATTCTGTTGATGTATTCGATGATGTTATTCTGGAAAATCAGAATGAAATTAGAAAATGTTTTACACAGGGTCGTCACAAAAAAATAGACTGCTTTTATTTAGCACAAACTTATTCCAAAATTCCCTAACATTTACTACGAGATAATACAAACTTACTTTGTTTGTTTCGTAAAGATCATAATAATTTGAAACATATATGCGATTATTATGTGCGAGGAGACTTAAATAACAACAAATTTTCAAAAATCTGTTCATGTTGTTGGGACAGCAACGATTTTGGATTTGTTACAATCGACATGACTCGTAAACCTAACAATGGTAAATTTACAAATAAAATAAAAGACTTTTTAAACTTTGAAACGATATAAAATAACCATTAATCAAAAAAATATATATATGACAAAACATAAAATAGAAGATAATTCGATTTTACGAGAGTACTTGTTCAAGCGTTTCAAAGGCTGGAAATCAGAGAATCAAGAATTTTACGAACAACACAAGCGACAAGACCACCTTATTATCGATGCAATCAGTGGTCTTGGTAAAGAGATTAAGAGTGTTACAGAACAAAATAAAAACCTCATCAATGAATTGGTACCTCTTACTGCTAAAAATTATGCAGATTTTCCACCTACTCCATTATCTAGTATGCATACTCTTCTAGTACTCAAGGAACCACCTGCTAAAACAACTATAGAAGAATCAGAAAAAAATCGAGTTGAGTCCCCTGGCAAGGGATTATTTGAGTACAAGAATATTCGAAAAAGATGTAGTATTTGGATTGTATCCAACAATGGAGGGAAATGAAGGCCTAGTATGGAAAATTGGCAAGTCTAAAGTAACATTCGAAGGGGACAACATAAAAATTTATTTGAGTGGGAGAAACAGCTGGTCTAGATATCCTGGTACCGTAGGGCTATGGGAGCTCATCACTAAGTAACAACCAAAACATTTTACAGAAAATGATTATCAAAGTTACTCTGAAATTTTGACTCTCTCTGATGCTTTGTATCAAAATAACGATTCTAGTCAAAGGCGTGTGAAATCGAGCAGCGGGGATAAATACAAAAATCGGATTAGGCCTGTCAGGAATCAACTCAAAGCCGGTAGTTGTATAAAACAATACGATAGATAGGTTGCTTGTTATAGCAGGGGAGGAAAATGCTGGGAACAATAATTTTCACAATGAGAAAATGGGTATTGTAAACATGATTAGTGACAAATTAGCTAATTTTTATGTAAACGATCCTAAAGGTATAGTATAATTAATTAAAATTTTCAATACTCTACCTGCTAGATTCTGGAATATATCAGAGGGTCGAGGTTTGGTGAATGAAATTATTAATAAACTTCCGTTCGAGTAACACGTTCCTGTTTACCAATATTTTGGTCTTGGTACAAAACTTGAGAAACGAATAGAGAGAGGAGACAGGGTATCGATACAGCTTGCAAAGAACATGATATTGAATACAACTCACACAAAGATCTGAATGATCGTCATGTGGCTGATCAAGAACTGGAAGAGGCAGCTTTTGGAAGATTAACAAGCAGAGATGTATCATTGGGTGAAAAAATAACAGCAACTATAACATAGAACTATTGCTATGAATACAAAACAAAAATTAGAGTTGGGTTTGTAATATAAATACACTGAAATATTATAATAATAATAACAACAACATGACACCAAAAGGAGTTGTGTACCAAATACTGTATCATAATCTTAAAAATTTAAAACTTAATTCGATTGTAACTAAAGAACAACAAGAAAAGAAGAAGCAATGTATAGCCAAAGGGAACAAAATGAAATTATAACTAATTACGCCACAATTAAAACGATTGCAAAATGCAAGAAAGAAAACATACAGTGGTGGATTCATATTCAGCATTTCAGCTATCCTGGCTGCATTGGGGGCAGTTGGGAGCTTAGCTGGGGGTAGTTCTCCTATTGCCAAAACTGTCATTGATTCGAAGAAGAATAAAGCAGAACTAGAAGAGCAAAAGCTTACAGTGCATTTAAACGAGTAACTGAAGGTAGCATAGACATGTATTATAATCCAGATGAGTTCATAATTCAGAGACCAATTATTTTAATCAATGCATCAAAGAGAAAATTAGTAGTTATAAATGATCTAACTAATATAAAATTGATATGTGAATTTCATGAAACTCTATCTGAAAATGCTACATGCAGTGCAATTTTAATTGTGGAGAAATCATACATTTATGATTTAAAAAATGAAAGAATGATAGAAAAATTTTAATAGTATAGCAGAGAATAATATATAAAAAATGAAACTACGTGTAGACTGCAATTATTATTAACTTCTAAAATAAAGTGCCTCCAAGGCAAAGTATGTATTCCACACGCGAGAATATGCCGAGAACTTTCTTGTTGTGGGAAGGAACTCCAAATCTTTTGGGTTGAGGATAGGATCAAGTGTCTAAATACCCAAGCATGGAAGGATGTTTAAGATCTTCGTAGAGGTTAGATGTTTGCATGTCATAAATAAAACTATCAGTGTCCATGTACAAAATTGACAGCTTATCATTATAGAAAGGTTTCATAATATTGTAGTGAAATTCGAACATGTACAACTTCGACAAGTCGAGAACCGTTGCGCCAAATTAAGTAGGTTTTCTGAATTTTATCAATTTTATCAAGATTATAAAGTGCTAAATTCTTGTTGTAAATTTTTCGCGATTTGAATCTTGGATCAGATACTAATTTTCTACATTTATTGTTATCCGAAAACAATTTTATGTCTACATACTTTCTGACGTTCTACATCGTCTTTCCATAAACGGCATTATTCATTAGTTTATAAAAATCTTTATCTAATTCTGAAATGCCAACTGTTCTGTGTCTCGTGTTGGTCTCAATATAAGATTTAAACCATGCAGAGCGTTTGAACTTGAGAATTCTTCTCACATTTACTACCAAAAGACACATCCCAATCAAAAACTCTAGATTCTTGTAGTGGACGACATATCTCTCTTTTCTCTCTAGAGTTAACAGAAGCTTTCTTTGATTAGAATCAGGTGGACATTTAATTTTTGGAGCTGGAGGCAAATCAGAAAAAGTATTCTCAAAGTATTTGGAATTTCAATGTCCATCTCAATGAACAAACCAAATTCACGATCTTCGAAACAATTAATATCAATTGAAATAGGATCCAGCCAGTCGAATCCACAGTATGGAAGTTTCTGTATCATTGCGAACCCGTATAGATTGTTTACGTCGGCGTAAAATATGTAATTCGATGGCAGATTTGCATCGTATTGATTTTCAGACATGTGAATGTTGTTTGCCTTTGCGTATATCTGCGAACATTGTACCATCCACCCACGTATCCCCCTATCTATAAAAAGTAACATGTAAAGGTAAAAAAAAGGTAAAGTGTTCCCCTGTGCATAGCACCACGCCATGAAGACGTATAGGGGGTGTGGGGGTAACGCCCCACACTTTCTTGATCCGGTCGTGAGTGGGGGTGATGTGATCAGCATCACGCCCCTGACCGCCTTTACCCCCCAGGGTTTCCCCCAGGTACCCATGTTATTCGACGCTGTGTGGGCGCCGGGGCCGCTTCCACCGTTAGAAAAGTTCCCGGATTTGAACCGGCCGGGGATCGAACCCGGGACCTTGAGCAAGGTAGTCAGACGCGTTACCGACTGAGCTACCGCGGCCACCAAAAAGTAACATGTTCACGTCCGATATCAATTCCAACTTGATCTTGGTCTGGAGCAAAATAGCAGACCACGCCAAACCAGGAAGACTGTAGAAGTATGCTGGATCTAATTTATAAATATTTATTGCTGTTTATCTGAACGCTTGGAACACATCAGCAAATATCGTAACGTCTAATTTGAGATACGCATCGTGATAATCTTCAAGAGTATTGCATTTCAATTCCTTCCATATTAATTTCGCATGTTCGTATTCTTCGTTCGTGATTCCGGTTTTTTTCAGTTGACTGAAGAATTCTTTTTGAGATGGAGAGTGTCATCGTCAAATTTAGATTCATCGGTTACATATTCATAAGGATAAATCCCTTTACGTTTAATCAGCTCTAGGTATACGTTGGGGAAACTAGCTTTGGCAATTTTAAACTGTTCGTCAGTAAGTTTACTCGCTAAAGCATCGATACTTGCCTGGCTAGGAATCTGAAAGAATCTAGAAACCGCATCTCTATGATTTTATTCGTTGCTGGAATCTTAACTTTCTTACTTATAGAAATATAACGCACTTCGTTTTGAGCAAGAATATCTATTTTTTGCGTATCGTATCCAAGATTTCTAATTAGGAAAAGGAAGTCCTTATTGGATCCATTGTGGAAAAATATTGGTACGAATTTGGGCTTCTGGATCTTGAGGTTGCAGGTGTTACAAATTCCACTAATGTAGTTTCCGGTGTAGTGATAGCGGTGAAATAATTTCCGATTCTCATTCGTGAAATGTTGATCGCACACTGGACACGTCTCAATGATATTGTAAGATTGAAGTTCATCGCTTGATAGTGGAAGCATTGATTTCGTTTGACAAAAGAAGCTGCCAATGTTCTCAACCTCCTCCACCATCTTTTTGAAAAAGTGTTCAATGACTTTCGGTCCGCCATATATATATGGCTCATCTATCCTATCTTTCCAAACAACAACATATCCAAAACTATTTGGATCATGAAGCTGGCACGGTGTTGTGGAAGACACTTCGGGATCCGGATCGCAATAAGACAATGGTTTGAGAAAAGCCTCAAAGTCCGTAATGATGATAGCCGGATGTTCCAACAAAGCCTTGTGCATTTTAAATTCTTGAAATTCATTTAATTTGGGCATCAACATGCGAGCCGGTCTGTTAACTCCACAGTAGATTTTATATTCAGCAAGTTTTTGTTTGGCAATTCCTTTATTTCTGAAATGTTGGTAATTACGTCGATCACGATCGTTTAATACCGTTAAACACCTTGGACAAACTTCAATGTGTGCACGAAACTTGGTTGTTTGGCTTCTGATCAAGCGGGAGAGTGAACAAATTAGCGTGTAATGATGAACCTCATCGTCAGCAATGAGAAGCAGATTGTTTTCCATGGCTTCGTCATCCACAATATTACTTATCCTAACAGGATGCACAAAATACTTAACTGAACTATACGAGTATACATTTATAGCTAATCGTTTTCCTTCTCTATTTCGTACCCTGTTTTCAAACTTTATGTCGGAAATAGCAACAGGGTATTCGATGCCTGTCATAGCATATTCAATCTCATCGATATATTGTGTGTAGTGACTAACTCGATATGGATTATTTGAACGATGAACCGGGTTAAGCGCTGCTCAAATGCACCACATGAAACACTTATCGTCGGTGTTATAAATGTTCAGCACAGCTTTCTTATGCTGAATTTCTACCGGAAGTGGAACGTAGCTCGAAGCAGAAAAAGATGTAAATTTGTTTACATAAGCGATTAACCTGTGAAGACTTCCGCATAGAGACCAACCTGATTCCTTAGCCTCGAACTCATCGTGCTGCCTAATAAATTCACTAGTAAGATTAGAATAAAAAAAGTTCAAATTATCAATGTAATATTTTGTAGCCTTCTAAGATGATAAGTATGCAGTAAGATGAAGAAGAGTTGGTGACGCTAACTGGCAATAGTGGTGGTGGTACAGTGTTAATATCCCCACCCCCTCCTCCTCAATTTTTTCTAGCATACTGATCTATTGCAAGTAGTACAGATCCACGGGTTCTGCGCCATGAAGTGGGTATCAGTGTTGCCAACTCACCCCAAGAAAATTTCACCATGTGTTCTTTTACAGACGAAGCTAACCTACAAATAAGAGTTGGCAACAATGACTAGTTGCTTCTCAGCGTCTTGGAAAACGTCTTAAGACAAATATCTTAATTTTTAAGAAAGTCGACTTCCGGTATGTCAATTCCAGTCTGTCAAGAATTTTTTTTTAAGACAAAAATGTTAAGACGTTTTTCCAAGACATTGATTTTCTTGGCTCCTAATTGAGCTAGGATGACGATGTTAGATTTGTTGAATAGGATTCGACGAGAACTATTCGACTGGTAAATAAAATCGATTCAACCCCTCACCCTCTATTTCTTTCTATCATACTGATCTTTTGCATGCTAACCAAACCCCTTAAGCAAGAATAGCATATACATAAAAAACCACCAAACCCAGCACCATCGTGAATTAGCCTTCCAAGGTTTTTTTTTATTATTGCAAAGCATTTATTTTGTGGTACTCTACTAAATATATATAAAAAACATAACCTACAAATATTTTTTTCAACAAGATGCAATCAGTAAAAAATTACCCTACGTGTGAAACTGGTGTTTCAAGTAAAAATTTCAAAAGACACTGCCGTATCTGTGTACCTGGTAAGCATGTGACTGCTACAGAACCATGTCCAAGGTGAGATAAACGTATTACTATTGGTAATCCAAAAAAGCATATAACAACATGCAAAGTCGTCGAAGCACCTGCCCCACGCTCGACCAAGAAAAAAGCGAAAGACGAAATGCCACCATCCGCCAAATTTGTCAAGCCTGTGGCGAAAGCGAACCAGTCTGCTTTCGAGGGTTTGTTAGAGGACTTTGTCCTCACTTCGGAGGGCTCATGTGACGTGCGTAGCTTTTTGGAGAACGACCAAGCCAAAATTATTTCCATCCTCAGAGATGCGCTTGCAACGCACTCCACCAAATTCTACGCATCGCTACGTTGCCAGTACAAAAAGCCGTCTGATGAAATGTATAGCTTCTACCACAATACCAAGGTGAAGACGCTGCATCTGGCGGATGTCGACAACCTAAAGGCCATCTACAACGAGTTTGCCGAGGAGCTGATGGCCAAGCAGGAGGAACATCAAGCTATGGGCTCAGGAGGTTCGCTGTGTGGTGAACCTCACGAACTGGGTATCAAACTTAACAAGTTTGTGCCTCTATCCGGGTCCAGCTATGTCCCCTTACCACGTACCATTGTGGCAAAAAAGGCCGTCCTGAATATTCAGAACAGTGACGCCAAGTGCTTTCTCTGGTCGGTGCTTGCAGCGTTGCACCCTGTCCACTGGAAAAAACAAACACGTCGAGTTAACCACTACCAGCAGTATGAGCCAGAGCTGGAAGATACGATGGTTGGGATCGACTACCCGGTGGAGGTCTCGGATATTCGCAAGTTCGAGGCCCGTACACACAACCCGCATTTGGCAATCAATATTTATGACCTCAATGAGAAAAATGTGGTGTACCCTATTCGGGTAAGCGACGTAGACAACAATGATGCTCGAGAAATCCATCTCCTACTCATCAAAAGTAAAACTCGCCATTACTACACTCTTATTCGCTCTCTCTCTCGTCTTGTTTCTAGCCAAACAAGTGCATACAAACACCACATAGAAGTTTGTCGCAGGTGCTTGTCCACTTTTGATAATCAAAAACAGCTGGATTATAAGAGCATCAGATGCTTCAACATCACTGCCGAGAAGCTCGTTCGCCACAAGCTCTACTGCAGTAACAACGTGATAGGGGTGGCAGTCTTGCCCAAACCTGGCACTGTAGAAATATTTCACATGCACAGTGCCATGGTAGAGCACCCTGCTATCATCATGGACGATTTAGAGGCCTTCCTCAAACCTATCTCCACATGCGATCCCAATCCCAAAGTGTCATCTACTACCCCTCACCAACTCCACGAGCTCTCGAGTTATGCTTATGTTGTGGTGTGGCGAGACCGACTTGTTGACCCGAGCTCTATGTGTATCGCGGTCACGACGCAGTCAAACATGGTTGGTTGTGGAAGCCAACAAGATAGAGGAGTTCCTGTTGACTCCCAAGTCTATGAAACGGCTGTCTCGTGACGACAAAATCAAGCACGAGAAGGCTACTACCTGTCCTGTGTGCACCTGGAAGTTTTCCACCAACAACCGTAAAGTTCAACACCATGATCACTTCAACGGTAGATACATTGGTCCTGGGTGCAACCCGTGTAATTTGTTGGCCCGGGACGCGCGCTTCATCCCTGTGTTTTTCTACAATGGCTCGGGGTACGACTTCACCATCTGGTGCCACATCGTGGGTACGACGACATGTGAATCAACTTCCTGGCGCAGAACGATAAGCGTTATATTAGCTTGAGCAATTGGGTGCGAATCCCAGAATCAGGCTCTTCCATCGAACTTCGTTTCTTCGAAACCCTGAGGTTCCTCCCGGCCAGCCTCGATGCCCTGGCGAAGAAGCTCAGGGACGAGAAAATTCTCATCACCTCTGTCAACTTTCCAATTTTGGACGCCGGTCTCTTCAGGCGTAAGGGGGTCTACCCTCACGAATACATCACCGACTCTACCAAGTTTGCGGAGAAGTCGCTGCCTCCTCGATAAAAGTTCTACAGCAAGCTGCGACGCTGAGGCATCTCTGAGGACGACTACAACCATGCTCAGTCCATGTGGCGTTAGCTGGATGGCCAAAATCTTGGGGACTACCACGATGCCTACCTAAAACTCGATGTGACGGTCCTCGCTGATGTGATCCAGGCGTTTCGAGCAACTCCGAAGACCATCCACAAGCTGGACCCTGTATACTTCTACAGTCTTCCCGGACTGGCATGGTCGGCCGTGCTCCTTGTTACAAAAGTTAGTCTTGAGCTTCTTTCGGACGTGGACATGATGCTGTTTGTAGAACGTGCCGTCCGGGGTGGAATGGTCCAGGTGTCGCAGCGTCACTCGCACGCCAACATTCACCACATGGCCACCGGTTACGACACCTCCCAACTGTCCAGCTACATCATGTACACGGACGTCAACAACCTCTACGGACACTCAATGATGATGCCACTCCCCTGCGGAGGGTTCATGTGGGCTCATCCCTCCAAATTTAATATTAAAGGTTTCAGCGATGTGGAATGCGGGTTTTTTGCCGAGGTGGACCTTGAGTACTCCAAGGAGCTGCAGGATTTGTTCTGTGACCTTCCGCCAAACCCGGAATTCAAATGCCCGCTAGGCTCGAACCAATCAAAGCTCGTCATGGACATCAAGTCCAAAGAGCTTTATGTCCTGCACTAACAAAACCTCTGGTGGCTAATGGAGCAAGGGGTTACCGTCCGCACAATACATCGAGTTCTTATTTTCGAGCATTCTGCATGGTTGAGGTCTTACATCGAGTTCAAATTAATGAACAACGCAGTGTTTGGGAAAACCATGGAGAATGTGCGAAATCGTGTGGATGTGAGGCTAATATCAAAAGAAGCACAATGTCGCAAGCTTGTAGCAAGCCAGTTATTCAAGTCACGTACTATTTACAATGAGCAGCTTGCTCTGGTGCATATGAGGAAGAGCGAGGTGATGCTCAACAGCCAATCTATGTTGTGCCTCAGTATTAGACCTGAGCAAGCTGCACATGTTTCAAATATATTATGGGATACTACGCCAGCACTATAACGACAATATCTACACGGACACATATATTTTGATGTACCACGTTCTCACGGACGACGCATATAGGGATATAGACACGGTAGCAACTTTTGTGAACCTTTTTGACACGTCAGGCTATTCCAAGCCTAACCGATACAAAATCCTGGCTCGCAAGAAGAAGGTGCCTGGGAAACTCAAAGACGAGAAGGACGGTGATGTAATTATTGAGTTTGCCGGTCTTCGCGCCAAAGCGTATGCTATTCGGGCAGAAGGTTCCATCACAAAAAAAGCTAAATGTGTGGGCAGGTAGGTCGTCCACCTCAAGTTCGAAAATTACGTCGAGACTCCTCAAACTAGGACGCCAATTCTAGGAGTGGAGCAGCGCATCCAGAGTGTCGACCATGTATTGACAAAAAACAAGGTGAGAAAGGTTGCCCCGGACGCACGCGACGACAAGAGGTGTGTTCTGAAATGTGGGATTCACACGCTCCCGCGGGGCCACCCTCGTATAAAAACTAGTAAGACATGCCTCAAATGTAGTAGATATTATGTATGAAAAAATCTCATGTAACATAAGTTACAATTTAATATAACCAAGATACTAGAACAATAGTGTTTATCTTCAAATGCAAACAGGTGGAGGTTTGGGATTTTTTTATGGAACTAACTCTCTGCCATGCCCTACGGGTTGAAAATAGGGCACACGCAGGGCCAAAAAGGGGCAGTTTCTTTTGTGCGCTCAAGTGTGATTATTTCTAAAAATGCATCAAAACGATTTTTTTTTCAGATCATTCTCAAAAAAATTTATCCACAAATATAAGAAGATGTTCTATGAAGTATGTTCTTCGCAGTACATCCTGGACACTGCGTTGCAGGTTAACAAAAAATCTAATGTTTGAACCTACGGTCAGTGTAATTTTTATACAATTATGCATTTTTTTGTTTTTCTTGTACTTAAAACTGTTCGGTCACTCTTTCATTCTTGACATCATACACAAAAGTTTTCTCTGCAATAAGAATGACGCTGCATAGAGTATCGGCAGGCAAGGCGTCATGGAACTCACAGACAATCTTGATGTTGGTGCGATCGTTAACAACCACCTGCTTTCTATTAGATGTGTTAATAACAATCATGGGTCTGCGAGCTATGAACTCATCAGGGTTGTAGTACACGTCCACATTGCCGGAGGTAACCCTCTTGTAATCTGTATATGCCTCGTACAGTTTCAGGTAGTCGTCGTTTGCAATATTCAGGTTGTAGTTCTCACGCGGGAATATCTCGTTCCTGCCGTTTTTGAGGTAGATGTTCTTGATATTCCAATTGTCGAAATGACTCGAATCTTTTTCTTGATTGTTGTCTTCCTCCGTCTGGAAGAGCACGACCTCAAACTCTGGCATATCGTACTGGATGCTGTTATAATATGTGGTCACGTCAAATTCAAAATGGTTGCCGGAAACAGTTTTATGCAAGCACTGGTAACCGTAAAATTGGATGGGTACTTGGGGATTCTTCAAAATATCAGCTTTGTACTTGAGAGCGTAGTTAGTTTCGTATTCCACTACGGGCATGCGCAGCTCCGTGGACATGATGATGCACTTGGCAGGATCGGGTAGTGTGTTGGGAAGTGCTGAACCGTCTGCACTCAAGGTGCTGTAACGCATCAGCGCATTGTTGTCGTTGGCGCTTCTGCAAAAAGTGACGCGCAAACCACCCTTCCACATAATCTTTGTGTAGTCGGAGAAGAAGCCAGGAAGCAGGCGCATGGGAAACAGTACTGTGTGAGTTTTGATTTTTGCACCTGCTTCGAATCCCCCTGCCTGGTAGTATGCTGCATCGATCTTGGAGATTTTCAGTGTTCCCACAGCTGTAGAAGTAATCCCGGTGTAGTCAACCCTATCGATGACGGTGCCATGCTTTTTAACTTCCACATGCAACAATATGTTAGGCACAAAATTATCTACAAGTCTCAAATTTGCATTGGCAAGGAATGCTTCGCCATTCTCTCTCTTCACAACATCAAACTTGATATACAAATCAGCTCTGTGAGGGTGAATGAATCCATCCCCGACGTCCACGTCGTATTCTATCTCTCGATTCGCTTCATTGAGGTTGGCAGACGTGCGACCATTGGGAGGGAGGACTGCAACTCGTAACTTTCGATTTGCTCCATGATGGTTATTTATTATATGTTAATTTCCACGACGGCAGTGGTCGTGGCTCCTGCAAAATCAACCACCTCTCCCTTCTCGTTGGCGATTGCCAATTCTATGTTGTCTATGTAATTAAGAGATACAGGAAATTATATCGGTGGCGAGGGTGTGTAGATAATTTGCTCCATGAACTCAGAGTTTGGTTTGAACGTAGTGATAATACCTGTCTGCTTGTGACTCCCAGGGATGCCGTCCGAGGATTTGGTGATCATACCTTCTGCCACATTTCAATGTATGTTCAGACTCTCGATGGCTAGAAATTTAGGAATGTTAGCACCAATGTGCTTGATGCCAGGTTCGAGCTTTGCGTTGTTCTTGAATCCCAAAAGCTCTCCGATGGTACCCAGGTCTACGGTTTCCGTGGCAGACACCTGTTCCACCCTGTGAGTTACAGAATTTTGCGACCACAATAAACTTCTTGGCAATGGAGCCTGCAAGGTAGACAGGTTGTACTGACCAGGGATAATACTAATTTTTCGCTGCCAATTTTGATGGTATTGTTGTGTACCGTCACATTAGGTATCATGTACATGCTGTAGAATGCACGAAGAGCAATAGGTTTAGGATAGATGATATCGTCATGCAATGTGAGTTTCAGAAGCGAAGTCTCGCTTGTGAGATGGGATACCCCTATAGTGCTTCAGGTGCCACAATGCTTTCTGGAAATCCTCGATTGTTGGGTTATTTAATTGCGAGAGGAATACAAACATGGAAACGTAGAGATGGCCTCAGTTCACATCGCTGAAACCCTGGATGCGTTCGTCATTGTAGTAGAGGTTTTCAACTCTGAGATACTTTACCAACCCAGCAGTTTGGCATGCCTCCGAATGAATCGAAGACAAATGCTTTGTTGTTGTTGGCTTTGAGGTAGCATATCCAATGTGTACCTAGATTTTCGTAACTGTCGAGGTTAACCACACCACACTCTCTTTTCTTCTCAACAGAGGGTAGAGAATCAGAGATGAAAACGCCCCTGAAGTGCTTAACCCCCAACAATTCGATCAAAGATTTAATATTGAAGTTGGACAGGGCTTCTTTTTTTAAAAAAAACTTTTTCAAAGCTTAAAGGTTGTTCTTTCGCTTTTTGGTCACAACTTTCCGTTTCTTCTCCATAGCCAGGTTGTGGCGTTTCTGCTCTTCCAGCTAGGCTTTGTTCTTTTTTGCATCGACGACGGTCTTGGCAATGGCGGCACTGCCTCCTGCCAAGCTGGATACATCACTTAATGCTGCCAAGATAGCCGGGATGCTGAATATGAAACCTCCAGTCTTCTGCTGCTTTCGCGAACTTTGTAACCTCCTCAACTGAGGAATGCTAAGCAGCAATTTCATTCCATGACCTTTTGCCAACCAGGAATGTTTCTTCTCGAGCTGTTTTTTGGTTAGCAATCCATCAAGAGCTCCGAGAGACTTGAGGTATGCGTAGGGTATTTGGTAAACGACACCTTTGTGCTTGGTGGTAATAGTTTGTTATTGATATATCGTGAAAAAAAGGAAAGGCTTTGCCCCCTAATGCAATAAAGTGATGATAGGTTACTTATACATGTTGCTTTTTTTCACAGGGTGTTATTTATTTACAGCCCCCACACCAATTTTCGTTTTGTGTTCACGGCGATGGTCGTACCCAATGCAGCAACCCGTTTACCTAGCGAGGCATCTCTGCTGACGAGTCTCCCGAAAGCTGCGTGCTCCAACTTCCTGTCGGCATCATGACGTGCGTCGAGATCTGTGTGAGTATTGTAGGCAATGTCATGATCCAGCATCCAGGGGATTCACTCCCTTGTCTCCTCTCTCCAGTCGCTGTTCGAGTTTGGTACCCGGACCGCAGTACTGGTAACCTGGCAGGTGCATCTCGAAGTGTAGCTTGTTGATAATATCGTTCACGAGACCTCGACCCTCGGCTACATTCCAGAATTTGGGAGGAAGGGTGTTGATGATTTTGATGAGGTACCCTATACCTTTGCTGTCGTTGACAATGAAGTTGCTAAGCTTGGTGCTAATCATGTCCATGATGCCCACCTTCTCGTTGTGGAAGTTGCGATTGTCTGCATTTTCTTCGCCTGCGATAACCAGCAATCGATGTACAAACTTCCTTACGTCTTCTACCCAAACAAACTCTTTAGGTAGGGTATTGTAGAGTTTGACACCGCTGCCAGTCTGGAGCTCGGTCCATATTGGCTTAATGAGGTTACTGAACTTTTCTCCACTGCTAGATTTCACGCGATTCTGTGTCTCGTTGTTTTTTTGGTACAGGGCGTCCGTCATGATTAAAATGTCTGTGTAACTTTGGTATTCCTCGTCTGTATAATCTTTAGGTAGCTTCTTAGTGATATGTTCCCACAGTCCCACGATGCCGGGATAATTGGTCCATCTGTTATTTTCGTCCAAATTAACTTTCACGTCGTCACCCTCGAACGTGACTTTCGTTTTTCCAATTTTCCAAACCACACACTCGTTATGTTCCATGGTCGGGTACAATCCGAACACTTCGTCTTTTTCGAATTTCCCGGTGCTTAGGTAATCCCTCGTCAACGGACTCAGCTCGACTAGCTTGTCCGAAGAGGTACTGCCTAGGGCCTCACGTCTCACAGCTGGATCAAGTTCGAACGGAGTAGTGTGAATGCTGGATATCGGTGTGGCAATGGTATAATTTAGAGCAATAAGTGGCACAATCTGGTTGATTAATTCTTTGTTTTGCTCTGTGACATCTTTGATTTCTTTAACAAGTCCACTGATGGCATCGATGATAGGTTGGTCCTGAACATTTTTCTCTTAGTATATTCCGCGATTCTCGGATTTCCAACCCTTAAACCGTTTTAACAGTTAGCTACGCAACTTCAGGTTGTCGTCTGCAAGTTTGCTTTTCATTTTTTTTGGTATGTAGTTATTTATAATAGGTCAAGATGTTTCTTGTAACGTTGCAACGTTTGGAAAATTATTAATTTTGTTTCTGTATTTTCCGTTATTGTGTTTCCTCGTCATGTATATTGTGACAAATCCGAAATCATCTTGGTTCCAGCATGAAGAGCAAAATTTGGAAACCTGATTGTAGTTTATGTCCCCACCTACATCATCATCGTAAGCGTGTTTTAAATTTGTGTAGTCTTGACGAAACAAACAAATAAAATTAGCATTGTCTCGGAGAAGCTGCTTGGGGATTTTGGAAAAAAGTCTAAGCAAGATAGAAGCCGTCCATGCCTCTGTGCCGACCCTGAGTAAAAATTCCGTTCTGGTTCTCCAGGATCACATCGTCAAACACCACCACCGAATTCTCGAGACAGCAGTCTAGTGGTATCACTTCAGAAGCAAATATAGCTATGCCAAGTCCCTCGTACAGTTTCGACAGCTGGCGATACTTTGATTCTTACAAACTTTTGGAGAAAACGTACAGGTGCCTGTTCTTCCAGTTTAAGCAGTTGGGTGCAAGAAGAAAATTATCAATAAGTAACGTTGTTTTCCACATCCAGAAGGTCCAACAATAAGACAGCGAATGTTGTCTTGTAGTAGCTCGCCATTTTTCCTATCCTGACGTTCCGATGGAAAATCTGGCAGTCGCCGTACCACATCCCAAGCACCCGTTACACAATCACCTCGTTTGCGTCTATCCAACTTTTTTCCTCGAGTCCCAACCATTTCACCAACAGTTTGTCAGCTTTTCTATGTAAAACGCTTTCAATAAGATACGTGTCGGGGTATTTTGTTTTAGAAAGTTCCTCTTCGTAAAATCTTCCTTTCAGAATTTCGTCGCGATTATCTTTTGTTATATACGTGTGACGGTTTCCAGGTAAGACTCGAACTACGGTGAAAAGTTCCGTACTTCAATTTTTTGTGAAGACTTTTTCGAACGCACTCTTAACTTTTCTGATTCTCACCTGATATCCAATTTTGTACTTCAGTTTCTTGCTTGTAAATTTGTACTTTGGACAATAAATCGTAGAAATTAAACGTCGCTCTTCAGATTTGTTGACGTCAGTTGGTTTCATGTTTATCGTGCTATGGAAACTGTGATTATAGCTGTTAACAAGTTCCGGAAGCATGTCGAGCCACTTGTAATTCCCCTGAAGCGTGAATTGTTTCCACATCCGTGTTTTTGAGAGTTCGGTTGAAACGTTCCACTATGCTGGCTTTGATGTACTAAATTTGGAGTAATGTTGAATAATTTGTTTTTTTAATAAATTGTCGAAAGACCGAGTTGTAGAATTCTTTTCCGTTGTCTGTTTGAAAAAATCGAGGTCGCCTGCCACTTTCATCAAAAATAGTTTTGAATGCTTCGACTAAACAGGTTCCAGTTTATGCATTGAGGGGTAAAGCCCACGCAAATTTTGAAAATGTGTCTATAACGGTGAGAAGATACTTGTATCCCTTGTTGATTTTATGTAATTTTTTTCAATTCCCACTGCTCATTTCCACAAGGTCAGCTTCCCACAAAGTAGTGTAATTGATGCTATAACCAGCAAGAGAAATGATGAACTCCCCTCAGGCAGATTTGCCTACACTTAAAACTAGCTCAACATGAGCACATGAGCTTATTGCTCAAGTGTGGAACCCTGTCTAATCCAAGATTTTTGTAAAAATGCCCTCGAGAATTTCCCGTGAAATGATGAGCCCCCTCAGATTGATTTGGCTACACTTACAAAAGGCACTTCTGTGAGATTGTTGTCCATAAATTTGTCAAAAATATGCCCCTCTTGATATTTTTTTTGGATACACTTAAAACTAAGCCAAACGTATTAACACACACACACACACACACACACCCACACACACATATTTACTTCCGGTCCACTTCCGGCTTAAGTTCAATTGGGCACCAGGCTAAACTTATATATTTAGTATTAAGATAATGTAATTTTTCTAGAATTGCTCTGTGACTCTCTCATTTCTTACATCATAAACATAAGATTTTTCACCTATGAGAATAACACTACATATGGTGTCATCAGGGAGTGTTTCGTGGAATTCACAGATAATTTTAATGTTTGTCCTGTCATTAACCACAACTTGTTTTCTTTTTGAAGTGTTGATGACAAACATGGGTCTCTGTGCTTTGAATTCATCTGGTGTGTAATACATGTCAGTAATGCCAGTAGTGACCCTTTTGTATGCTGTAAATGCTTCATATAATTTAAGAAAATCATCCTTGGACATGTCTAAATTATAATTTTCTCTGGGGAATACCTCATTTCTGCCATTTTTAAGATAAATGTTCTTGATGTTGCAGTTATCAAATTTAGTTGAATTTTTTTCTTGATTATTGTGTCTTCCAGTCTGAAGCAGTACCACCACAAAATCTGGCATGTCATATTGTATACTTGAGAATGAATTTGTGGCATCAAACTCATAATAGGTACCAGATGCAGGCTTCTGTACACATTGATATGTATAAAATTGTAAAGGAATTTGTGGATTTTTTATTATATCAGCTTTGTATTTAAGAGCATAACTGGCCTCATATTCAACAACTGGCATTCTTAGCTCCATAGTCTGAATAATACATTTGCCTTCATCAGGTAGGGTATTAGGCAGAGCTTCCCCTGTAGAGTTTAATGCACTGTACCTCATCAAAGCATTATTATCATTTGCAGCTCTTCTAAATGTGATTCTTAAACCACCCTTCCACATAATATCTTTGTAATCTGAGAAGAATCCTGGCAATAGGCGCATGGGGAACAGCACTGTGTGGCTCTTGGATAATATTTTATCACCAGCCTCAAATCCACCTATTTTGTAGTAAGAAGCCTCGGTTTTGGATAATTTTAGTGTAGCCAAAGCTGTGGAGGTAATGCCGGGATAATCTATTCTGTTTATAACAACACCATGCTTTCTGATCTCAATTTCAGAGAACAGATGTGGCACAAAATTTTCCACCAATCTTATATTTGAATTTGCCGGATAATCTGTACCATCGAGCTTTACAACATCAAATTTGATGTATAGATCTGCTCTGTGGGTGTGTATAAAGCCATCCCCTACATCAAGATCAACCTCAATCTCTGTGTTGGGTTGATTTAAATTTGCAAATGTCCTCCTGTTTGGGGGGAATGATTGTAGCTCATAACTCTCAATATTTTCCATTTTTTTGTATGTATTTTTATTTAAATATTAATCTCTATGATAGCAGTTGTTGTGGCTCCAGCAAAATCAACTAATTCTTCTTTTTGATTAGTGATCATCAATTCAATATAATCTATTCTATTATGGCACACAGGAAAATATAATGTTGGGGATGGATTGTAGATGATGGGCTCCATAAATTCAGAGTTAGGCTTGAATGTTGCAATAATGCCAGTCTGTTTGTGACTGCCTAAGCCATTTCATTTGGTGATCATACCCTCGGCCACATTACAGTGAATATTCAGAGTCTCTATGGCTAAGAATTTAGGTATATTAATAGCAGTGTTTGATGGCTGGTTCAAGTTTTGTGTTGTTCTCAAATCCTAAGAGCTCTCCTATAGTACCCAGATCCACTGTTTCTGTAGCAGATACAATCTCTACTTTGTGAGTGACAGAATTTTGAGTTAATACTATACCTCTGGGTAATTGAGAATTTAGAGTGGACAGATTATACTGCCCTGGAGTGATGACAATTTTTTGATCCCCTACAGCAATTGTGTTGTTGTGGTGTGTAATATTAGGGATCAAGTACATGCCATAAAATGCTCTGAGAGCTATTGTTTTGGGATACACAATGTCATCATGTAATTTGAGTTTCAATATTGAATTTTGACTGGTGAGATGGAATACCCCCATGATGTTTCAGATACCACAAGGCTTTTTGAAAATCTTCAATTGATGGTTTATTTATTTGACACATATATCAAAGAACAGATAAACACAAATGTCCACAATTAACATCTTTGAAATTTTGAACACTGGCATTATTGTAATAAAGATTAGCTGAATTTAGATATTTTATTAAATTTTCAGGTGGAACACCTCCAAATGAATCAAACACAAATGCCCTATCTTTTAAATATTTAAGATAACAGATCCAGTGAGTGCCTTGATTTTTGTACTTATCCAAATTAACAATGCCACACTCTTTGTTGAGTGGTTGTTCTGGTAAAGAATCAGACATGTACACACCTCTAAAATGTTTGATGCCCAGTGGCTTGATTAAAGCTTCAATATCTTGGTTTGTAAGCGGCTCTTGTTTTTTAAACTTATTCATAGCTCTCTTAACACCTTTGCCTTGTTTTTCCATAGCCAGATTATGGCGCTTCAATTCATCTAATTCTGCCCTATTCTTCTTGGCATCTATTACTGTTTTTGCTATGGCAGCTGATCCCCCAGCCAAGCTCCCCACAGCCCCAAGTGCTGCTAAATATGAAACCACCCACACGTGATTTTTTTCTAGATTGTTGTATTTTTTTTAATTGGGGGTACTAAGTAATAATTTCATACCATGGCTCTTGGCAAGACAAGAATTTTTTTCTTGCGCTGCTTTTTGGTTAAAAGACTATCAATAGTTTTAAGAGATTTAAGACCTGCATAAGGTGTTTGATACATAACACCCTTGGCCTTCATTGTAGGTTTATTATATACATATTCACAGCCCCCACCCCAGTTTTTGTTTGGTGTTCATAGCTATGGTGGTCCCCAATGCTGCTATTTTTTCACTTAAATAAGCATCTTTGCTTACAAATCTACCAAATGCAGTCTCTTCTAATTTCTTGTCTGCAACATGTCTCTTGTCAAGATCAGAATGTGTGTTGTATGCTATGTCATGGTCTCTACAAGCAGCATCTAGGGGATTAACACCAGGATCACCTCTGTTTCTTCTATGGTCCAATTTCGTACCGTAACCACAATACTGATAGCCTGGAATGTGTAGTTCAAATGGCAGCTTGTTTATAATATCATTAACAAGCCCCCAACCCTCAGAAATATTCCAAAATTTAGGTGGTAGAGTATTAATAATTTTTATAAGATATCCAATCCCCTTAGTGTCATTCACTATAAAATTAGACAATTTTGTGCTTATCATGTCCATAATTCCAACCTTTTCATTGTAAAAATTGTGGTTGCCAGCATTTTCCTCCCCAGCTATCACCAATAACCTATCTACAATTTTCCTGACATCATCAACCCACACAAATTCTTTGGGCAGGGTGTTGTATTGTTTGATTCCACTACCTGTCTTGATTTGTGACCATATGGGCTTGATTAAGTTGTTATATTTTGCTCCACTGCTAGACTTGACTCTTTTTTGTGTGGGATCATTGTTCTGGTATAGAGCATCTGATTTTATTAATATTTCTTTGTAATGCTCATAATCTTGATCTGTATAGCTGCCAGGCCATTTCCTAGTCATCAGTTCCCACAATCCAGGTGTTCCGGGATACTTAACAAAAGCACCTCTTTCTCCGAGACGAGATTCTGAATAAACAATCAGATCATCTCCCATAAATGTTACTCTGAAATTGCCAATTCTATGTATGATGCTACCATCACGCTCTGTGTCAGCATATAAGCCAAAGACCTCATCTTTGTTGTCTTTAGGTGTTCTTAAATATTTTTGAGCAAGAAGACCCAATTCAATAGGATCCAGATTAGCTTCAATTCTTCTAGGACCAACAGGACTAGGTGTATGAATACTGGAAAGTGGGGTGAATGGATAATCTAATATGTTTCTTGCAGCTACAGGTACAAGCTCTGTGATCAAATTTTGATTTTGCTCTGTAACAGTTTTGATATTTTTACCTAATTCACCAATAGCATCAATAATAGTCTGTTCTGTGCGCTTGTGTTGCTCATAAAAACCTCGGTTCTCTGATTTCCATCCCTTAAATCTTTTTACAAGATAATCTCTTAATTTAAGATCATCAATCATTGGCCTTTTCATGGTTATTTATTTATGTTTCAATGTCTAGAAAATTGTTGATTTTATTTCTATATTTACCACTATTGGGTGTTCTTGTCATATCAATTGTGACAAACCCTTAACTGTCCTGGTTCCAGCACCTACTGCAAAACTTGGAAAAATCATTGTAGCTCAAGTCCCCACCTACATATTCATCATGTATGTGTTTGAGGTTGGTAAGGTCTTGATGAAACACACATATAAAATTGCTGTTTTCTCGGATCGGCTGCTTCGGAATTTTTGAAAAATTCTGTGAAAAGTAGAAGCAATCAATGTTTTTGTGTCGGCCCTGTGTAAAGAAATTTCTAACCTTGTTTTGATTATCCAGTATAATGTCATCAAACACAACAACAGAATTATCGAGACATTCATGGAGTGGCTTAACATCTGATTCAAAAGTGGCAATATCCAGTCCATCATATAGCTTCATCAGCTGCTGATATTTTAATTGTTCCAAGCTCTTAGAGAAGACATACAAGTGCCTGTTTTTCCAGTCTAACCAGTTGGGTGCCAATAAAAAATTATCAATCATTAGTGTAGTTTTACCACAAGCAGATGGCAAAACAATAAGACACCTAATATTATCAGGCAGCAATTTTCCATTTCTCTTATTCTGCTGTTCAGGTTCTGGCAGCCTTTTTATAACATCCCAGGTGTTCATATTATCACTTTGTCTGCATCGATCCAGCTGTGTTCTGGAAGTCCAAGCCATTTGACAAATAACTTGTTGCCTTTTTTGCGGATGATTTTTTCTATGAGATATGTGTCAGGCTGTTTAGTTTTGCTGAGTTCTTCTTCATAGAACCTGCCTTTGAGAATTTCTCCTCGGTGATCCTTTATTATATATGCGTTAAGGGTCCCAGGTTTAACTTGAACCACTGTAAATAATTCAGTGCTCCAGTTTCTTGTAAAGCCTCTTTTGAATAAGTGCTTATATTTGCTGATTCTTACTTGATCACCAATCATGTATTTGGCTTTTCTTGTTGTTGGCTGGTATCTAGGATAATAAACAGTGCTGATCAATTTTTGCTCATCAGATGAAGTTACTTCAGAGGGTTTCATGTTGATTGTGGAATGGACCGAGTTGTTATATTTATGTAGAAGTTCTGGAAGAATATTAATCCATTTATAATTACCTTGAAGTGTGAATTGTTTATACATAAGATTTTTTAGGGTTTTCTTGAATCTCTCTACAATTGAGGCCTTGAGATCACTGTAACTCGAGTAATGTTGTATTGACTGGCTTTTAATAAATTGTTGAAACACTGAATTATAAAATTCTTTGCCATTATCTGTTTGCAAATAGCGCGGTGATCTTCCACTCTGATTGATGATTGTCCTGAAGGCTTCTGTAACATATTTTCCAGTCTTGGATTTGAGTGGCACAGCCCAGGCAAATTTTGAAAATGTGTCTATTACAGTGAGTAGATACTTGTAGCCATTGTTGATTTTGTCTAAGTTTTTCAGCTGTCCACTTGCCATCTCTATCAAGTCGCTCTGCCATAAATCATCTATGCCTTTTGTGACTACTGGCAGTCTCTTAAAATTATGTCTGGCTTGTCTGTGTAATTCATCAACAATAATTTGTATAGACATTATATGAAAACAAGAATATTGCAACTATAGGGTGTTCAGCAGCTGATACTACAGGATTTTCTAAATACAGTTTGTCTCCTATTTGTATATGAAATTCCAGAGAGCCATCATCTTCAACATAAGATGTTTCTAATGTATTGGGGTCTGTAAAATCCTCCAATTCTACACTGGTGATTTTTGCTTTGTTATCAGCATTTGTTATTGATAAGGTACGGTAGTGGTGTGCCTGTGGTTGTAGCCAATATTTGATCTTGATTGGTCTCAGTGTGCCCCCAACAAAAAATTGGTAATAAAATTGTGCAGGGGACAGCATATATATTTTGCCTCCTGGTGTAAATGGTGAATCATATTCTTTGTTGGGGATGATGTACAATTCAAGAATTACTGTATGTTTAGGATTTTCGATTATGCCGGTTATTTCTTTTTCTGCTGTAATCAATCTGCTTGTTACAGATTCAAGGTGCTCATTGATGGTCCTAACAACATCATCATGGCCTGGCTTGATCTTTATGTCAACAACAAGTTTCTAGTATTGTTGTACAATCTCTTGTAGCTGTGTGGCAAAAACAGACAAAGCATTTGCTTGATTGGATTCCATGGTCCCTAGCTGTTGCTTGATATTGGCTACAATTTGCTGTAAATTTTCAACAACTGCCAATTTTGAATTTTGAGCAGTAAGATCATGGACCTGTCTTCTGATATCCTCAAACAGGGCATGCAGTTCATTAATATGTTGATTGGTTGGTAGAGTGGCCACTGTCTGAGTAAGTTGTTTGATCTCTGCCTGGATATTCTTGATATCTTCTGATTTCAATATGCGATTCACTGCTCTCTTAATATTTTTAAGTTCCTGTGATGTAGGAAGATTTGATACAGTATTTTGCAAAGATCCATGTGGCAATTTCATATTGTTTAATTCAGAAGCATCAGCAACACCACGCATAGCATCTTGGAGCAGGGCTATATCTGCCTGAGTGGGTGTTGATTGTTGTAAAATTTCAAGCTTTGTTTGGATATCATCAATCAAGTGATGAAAATGAGATAGCTCAGATTCAGTTTTGAGGTTTTCAAGCTTTGTGATCTGTTGCTGTACACTAACAAGGGTATCTACAATCCCAGGCAAGCGGGATTCTAGAGTTTCTTGTACATTTGCCAAATCACTTTGCACATCTGCTATTGTACCCTCAAGATGGGTTATGGTACTTTGAATTTTTCCAAAATCTTCATATGTTTCAAGTTGCAGCTTAATATTGGCAACACTCCGAGTTATTGCACTCAAAGCATCAGAAGATGGCAAGTTGTTCATAAAATTTTCAAGTGTCTCAATTTTTTCTTTAACCTCGGCTATGGCATTGCTCAAGGGGTCCAGATTAGGTATCTGGAGTGACTGAATCTGTTCCTTTAGAGTGGAAATCACCAGATCAAAATCGTCTTGTGATTTTATGCTTTTGACAATTGTTTGGAGCTGTGCCTGGACATTATTTATTTGCTCTTCCAATTGTTGTTTATATTGCTCAGAGTTTGTGGCCTGGGTCTTAAATTTGACTTGAAGAGCTGCTACAGCCACTTCTAAACTTTGAAAATTATCCAATGTGGCCAAATAAGTATATTTCTGAAGCAACAATTTGAGTTCAGAATCAATTTTAAGAAGAGGGTCCATGCATTGTGATTGTAGATTTGTAATTTCTAATTGAAGACTGGCATTGAGTGTGGTTTGTAAAGCTTGTAAATCACTTCTTAATTTCTTGACTCTGACATCAAGCATCAGAATCTCATCACTGTGATCTTCATGTCTTGTATGGCCAAATATATCATTAGGCATTTTTGTTTAGTGGTTATTTATTATTGAATATCTAATTCTTAATTCTATAAAAAAAGGTATAAGTTTGTCATATGATCCCAGGACCTCAATATATAAGCTGTCACCAGCAGAAACAGTATAAACAATGCCAGAAATCATGTTTGAGTGCTTAATTCTATAAATATTTCTCCCTACTGAAATTTTGACATCACCCTCAGGGGTTGTAATAAATTGTAATTGACCACCTACAGGTAATTGGTAATGGTTTAAATTATTGTTAAATATGTACAATATTTTACCTGTTTCATCATCAACATCTGTAAGTATGCTGTTCAGATGAATAATTAACAAAGCACTCAGTTTAGATATTATATCAGGAGAGGGTGCTGGTGTTGGCAGGTCCATAATAGCCTGTTTTTTGAACCCAAATAAGTTCATAGGCATGTTTATTTATTTCAAATCATGCTCTGTAATTGGGCATTGATTCCCATTTTTCAAGTCAAAATGACCCCATGGTAGAGTATGTATGCCACATGATAAAATGCATCTCTTATCATCATGTGGGTCCAGAGCCACTTTTCTTACAATATTGCTAGTCAATAAGTGATCCACACTCTGAATTCTATTTTCTGATGTTCTGATTGTGCTACATGATTTGAGACAATCTTCATAATCTTTAAATTCAAGCTCTTGGTCTACAGTTACTCTGCCAATGCCCTTGGCTTTTTTGGCAATAACACCACAACATGTTTCAAAACTGTACATCTTGGCCCTTAACCCAGCAAATGCCACAATAACATCACCAAGTGTCTCATCTTTTAACTTGCCAGGCACCTTTTTGTTGTGGGGTTGAATCCTTTTATGTTCACTGCTATCAAAATATTCAAGCAATTCAGGCTGTGACATATCTTGAGAAACATCTTCTGTCTGAATATCAAGAAGAAAACTATCTGTGTCCATGTACATCAATTTTACACGATCCTTATAAAAAGGCTTCAACACATCATTTACAATTTTAACATGTGTAATTTGGCCAATTCCAATATCACAGCCCCTACATAAATAGGTTTTTCAAACTTAATCTTTGCTTTTTTCATGTTGAAAAGTGCCATATTTTCATCATAAATTCTTCTGTAGTTGAAATTAGGGTTTGCAATTAATTTTTTGCTCAGGCTGGGGTCAGTAATTATTTTAACATCAATATGTTTTCCGACATTTTCAATTGTTTTGCCATACACTGAATTGATCATCAATTTAAACAAGGTCTTATCAAATTGGCTTATTGCAGATGTTCGAAGCTCGGTGTTTGTATCAATATATGGTTTCAACCATCTTGAGTGCCTGAACGTCAAAACTTTGCCAATTTTGCTCACTTGAACACCATGATTCATTAGGAACTGGAGGTTTTTGTAATATGTAACATAATCCTGTTTCGGCTCCAGAGTCATCATCAATTTCTTCTGTTTAGAGGCAGGTGAGCACTGAACCTCAGGAATTTTGGGGCAGATCAGAAAATATGTTGTGTAAATCATCAGGAATTGTCAGATCAACCTCTAAGAAGAGGCCATAGTTACTGTCATCAAAATCCTTAAGATCTTCAATATTGAAATCTTCAACCCACTCAAGCCCTGCATATGGCAGTTTATCCATCATGGCATAACCATAGAGGCTGTTGGCATCCACATACAGTATATAATTTGATGGCAGTGCTGGATCATAATCTGGAATATATTTGTTATTTGCTCTGGCATATCTCTGAGAACATTGCACCATGCCTCCTCTTATACATTGCTCCATAAGCAGATACATATCTTGATCGTGGATCAGATCCAATTGCATTTTAGTATTTAAAAACATTGCAGACCATGCTAGGCCTGGAGCACTGTAAAATACATTGGATCCAGTTTATAATTTTGCATGGAAGATTTTCTGAATGCCTGAAGTATATCAGCTAAGAGAGTGACATCAAGTTTTAAATATGCCATGTGATAATCACCAAATGTCTGGCATTTTAAATTGTTCCACATCAATTGGGCATGGTGATAATCTTCATCAGTGATTCCAGATCCTCTGATTTTGCTGTAAAATGCTTGTTGTGGTGGCAGAGCAGACTCATCAAATTTAGAAAAATCTGTAACATAGTCATATGGATATACACCCATCCGCCTAATTAATTTCAGGTCCTGATTTGGAAACAAAGCACATGTGATTTTGAATTGATCATCAGACAATTGAGTGGCCAGTGTAGCCAGGCTAGCCGATAAAATTCTGTATGAATCAAGAAATCTTAAGTGAATAGGAACACCATTAACTTTAATTATTTTGCTAATAGCAATATATTTCTCATCATTTTCAGCTAAAATATTTAAATTCTGCTTGTCAAACCTCTCTGGATCTTAATATTACAGCTATTACACAGGGCCATTAAGAATTTACCATCTGTATGAGAATGGTGATGTACCTTGATATTTGTATCTGAAAATTCAGAATCACATACCGGGCATTTTTCTGCATTGTTGAAATCTTCAATCTGTTTCTCTGTTAAAGGCAACATAGGTTTTGATTTTAATAAGATATTAGATGCTATGTCATGGCACTCATTTTCTCTTCTATGTGCAAATTTTTGATGGCATCTGCTCCCATGTATGAATCTTTTTTACTAACAACACCATCCTGTACAACAACATAATAAAAACTAGAAGGTTCATGTAACTGGTATGGTGTAATTGAAGGTTCATGAGGATCTGGGCTACAGAATGCAAGAGGTTTGAGATTTGATTCAAAATCACAGACTATATGTGCTGGGTGTTCCAACAAGGCCTCAAACTTTTTGAATTTGGCATTTTCACTTGGCATTGGCATCACCATATGAACAGGTTTATGGTTGCCACAGTATTTCAGATGCTCAATTAACTTGTTTTTAGCAATTTCTGCATTTTTTCACGAACCCCATTCACCATTTTTTGACCATCAAATACAGTTAAACATCTTCTGCACAACTTAAATATTCTATTAGATTTGTCTAGTTGTGTTCTGACTAAAGCTTCAAGATTATGTATCAGAGTGTAATGGTGTGTGCCATCCCCTTCAATTAAGAGCAGATCAATCGGAACAGCAGAATCATCATCAAATGTACTGATTCTGAGAGGTGCTATCAAGCAATTGCCACGGCCAGTAGAACAAATAAATACATTAATAGATAATTGTTTACCATTGATATCCCTGGCCTTTTTTTCAAATTTATCAATATTCTGAACAGACATTGGATATTCTAAGCCCTTCATTGCTTCATCAAAATCGTGCTCATGTTGTTTATAATAACTTATTCTCTGAGGATTCCTTGAAACTGGATACAAAGCAGCTAAAATACACCACAAAAAGCATTTCTCATCATTATTTTTTATATTAACCACGGCTTGTCTGTTTTTAATATTGACAGGTAATGTCAAATATGTAGATTCTTGTAATGGGCTGAATTCAGAAATATTAACATAGAGCTTGTGTGGAGATCCGCATAGGCTCAATCCAGACTCTTTTGCTGCAAATTCAGAGTGTTTAATATTCAATTGATCTATCAAACTGCTTATTATTTTGTCTGAATTTGCATTTGAATATACAGCTACAGTTTCTGTTATGTGGGGCTGTGTAAATTTTGTGCCATTTGATTTCTTATATTGTGTAAACAATTTGAGAGACAGCTTATAAGAGCCATTTTGTGCATTTAGAATTGCCTGCACGTCAGGATTTACACTGTTCAAAAAATTCTTAATACCACATTTTTGCTCTGATTCAAACCGGTAATCCCTAAGTTGGCCATTAAAACTGCTATGGATAGGTGCAAAGCGTGGCTGCTTTGCAGGTCCAGCATTAACAGGTGCTTCATGCTTCCTTTTCAGACCAGATGTAGATGGTTGTGGGGGCAATGTTGATGACTGTGCAGAGCAAGTACCTTTATGTTTATATGTGAAATATTCCATGCTATATTTTCTATGGCATTTAGGGCATATTTTAGTGGGAGTTCTGCATTTGTCTGGGTTACAATTTTTTTGGTGCCTGGCCCAATTGGGGCTGGATATATTCTTATTGCATTGACTACAATATTTTTGATTCGGCATTTTTGTTGTTGTTTATTATATAAAATTTCCTGGGTTTCAATTCAAAACTTTATACTGAATAAAAAATATAAGTTGTTTTCAGCAGTGTGCTTTGTATATTTCTTGTATATATTTAATGTTAATATTATTAATTATTATTAATATTATTATTAATTTTTATCCTCGGTTTATTATATAAAATTTCTTGGGTTTTAAATCAAAACTCTATGCTTACCTTATGACAGGTTGTAAAGCTAATAGCCTACAAGTGGAAAAAGTGAATAAATATTGATCTACACTGACCTAGCACAAATACCTGCACGGACATGCATGTCCTAGAAAGTCAATGACCTAGCACTGTGTTATGTATTGATTTTTGTATAACAGGCTGGGACAGATATAAGCCTGACTCTAAATATGAGTGGATTACAACAAACAAGCTGGATGTAACATATATCAGATTTTTTATACAAAATATAAGCCCCTTTGTTCAATATACCAGAAATATATTTATTATGAATAATTATATATTAAACCAAACAGGCCTGTAGTATGAAAAGCACTGTAACACCACATCTGTACTCCTCAGCCACTCTCACAATACTGGCTGATATGTAATGCAAAATCTCTTTATATACCCCAAGCACGGATTAAAACTTCTGAAACAATAAACCCAATCAGAATATAACACATCATCACATTATGTCATAATTAAGAAATTAGAAAACAATACATGCCTAATAATTTGTTGCATAATATTGGATAATAATTTGTTGCACAGCATGATGCAATAGCTCTTGCATAATATTGGATAATAATTTGTTGCACAGCATGATGCAAGAGCTATTGCATTACATATCAGCCAGTATTGTGAGAATAGCTGAGGAGTACAGATGTGAGTGTGTATGTGTGTGTGTGTGTGAGGGGGGTATGTATGTGTGTGTGTGTGTGTGCGTGTGTGTGTGTGTGTGTTAATACGTTTGGCGTAGTTTTAAGTGTATCCAAAAAAAATATCAAGAGGGGCATATTTTTGACAAATTTATGGACAACAATCTCACAGAAGTGACTTTTGTAAGTGTAGCCAAATCAATCTGAGGGGGCTCATCATTTCACGGGAAATTCTCGAGGGCATTTTTACAAAAATCTTGGATTAGACAGGGTTCCACACTTGAGCAATAAGCTCATGTGCTCATGTTGAGCTAGTTTTAAGTGTAGGCAAATCTGCCTGAGGGGGGTTCCTCATTTCTCGTGCTGGTTATGGCATCAATTACACTACTCCACAAGTCGTCTATGCCTTTGGTCTCTACCCTAGTTACACCGTGCAGATGTGTGCAGGTCGTTCACAATAGCCTGCCTAGACATTTAGCGAAATTAAGAATATAGCTTGGATGGGATTTCTGGCTGCAGATAATTCCGGGTTTTCTATGTACAGCTTATCACCTATTTCTATGTCGATAATTTGAGTAGCATCTTCGGCATAGGCAGTGTCGCGAGTTTCGGGGTGGGTAAAATCGACCAACTCCACTCCTCTTATTTTAGGCTCGTCACTGATATTCGTTACGGTCATGGTTGGGTAGTGGGTTGCTGGAGGCAAAGAATAGTATCAAACATGGACGAACTGAAGTGTTCCAGCGATGACAAACTGGTGATAGGCTTTGGCAGGAGTCAGCATTTTGAGTTTGGCACCGGATGGAGGAGCGAGGAAAACTCCCTGTTTGGAATGCTGTACAGTTCGATGACAACAGTGGACTTGAGATTGTCGATGCTGGCGTTCAGGGTGTTTACATTGGTTCGAACCTCGCTCTCCACATCCTCTAGATGCTCTTCGATGGAACGGACAACAGTGTCGTAATCGGGCTTGATCTTCACATCGACAATTAGCCTCTTGAATTTTTCGTTTAACTCACGTAGTTGGGTACTGAAATTGGTTATGGCCGATTCCTTTCTCGCCTATATGCTGCCAATTTGCTCTTTCACATTGGCGATAATCTGCTGTAGACTTTCCACGAGTGTTAACTTGGAGCTCTGAGTTGCGAGGTCGTGAACCTGGTTTCTAATTTCAGCAAACAAACCATGTAGCTCGCTTATGTTCTGGTTGGTGGGTAAGGTTGCAACAGACTCCCGAAGCAATTCAATTTCGGTTTGGATGTTTTTGATGTCGTCGGATTTGAGTATTCGGTTGAGAGCCCTCTTCACGCTTTTCAGTTAATGCGAGGTAGGCAGGGTGGTCACCGTGTTTTGGAGCGACTCCAAAGCTTTTTTCATCGCGTCCAACTCTGAGGCAGCAGCAGCAGCGCGTATGCCTTCTTGTAATTGTGTTATGTCGTCCTGGGTGGGGGTGGATTGTTGCAAAGTTTCCAACTTAGCCTGCATGTCGTCGATCAAGTGATGAAAATGCGAGAACTCTGATTCGGTGTTTAGATTTTCCCACTTGGTGATCTGCTGTTGGACGCTGGCCAGAATATCCCTGATGCCAGACAGTTCGGATTCCAGTGCTTCGTGTACGTTTGCCATATCATTTCTGATGACGGCGAGAGCATCCTCAATATGGGCTATGGTGCCTTGCAGCTTCCCGAAATTTTCGTAGGCCTAAAGTTGGAGTGCCAAGTGATAATTACTCGATTTGAACCAGTTTTCAAATTCAAGTATTTAGGAGTAATACTAACAAATGAAAAGAAGGATTAATTCGAAAATGCATATTATTTTTCTCTTCATAAACTTTTGTCTTTTCGTTTAATATCTAAGAAACTAAAAGTTGAAATATACAAAACAATAATTTTGCCTGTGGATTCGAAAACGTGATCCCTTGCATTGAAATTGAGAGTATTTGAAAATAAGATCCTTAGGAAAATATTTCAGCCTAAAAGGGATAAAGAAACAAGTGAATTTTGAAGTTTACATAATTTAGAAGTACTTAATTTATATTCGTTTCCAAACATATTATTAGATTGATGATTAAATCATGAAGACTTTGGTGGACACGAATGACAAAAGAATAAATAAGGGTTTACAGTATTCTTATTGGGAAACCTGATGGTAAGATACCAAAACGAAGATGGAGATCGACCTAAAAGAAATCGGTAAATATGGAATAGAATATATATATATATATATATATATATATATATATATATATATATATATATATATATATATATATATATATATATATATTTATATAAATCTAGCTCAGGATAAGGACAAATGGAAAACCTATATTGCTGCAGCCATGAACTTTCGGATTCAAGAAGGCTAGAGAGTTAGTTAGTTAATTGGTATTCAATGTAATATAATTTCACATATTTCAGAAACCAAAGGCAGCAAAATGTATTCATATTGACAAGGGAATCCCTACAAAACTTATTTTTTCATCGTTTATATAGGTACGATGGAATCGTTTACCTTAACGTTGAAACGTCTATATAGGTACGATGGAACGTACTGTCATCCTCATCTTCACGATTAGTCAAACGTGTCACGAAAATCGGTTAAACAAGAGAGAACGAAAAAATAGAACCTTCGAATCGCGTTCTTCAAAATATCTACCCCTGGAATGCTACATACAAAATGTGGTATCGAATGAAGATGACAACATCCATTGAATGATCGGCATTTTGCTGAAATTTCTCCGGCGTTCGCTGGATGATCATGACATTTCTAAAATTGCAGTGAGAAGAATTGATAATCTAGAAGTCTCGATTGTAATAATGGGAGAGATGGACGAGATTCTGGACGAATACGACAAGACTAAGAAGAAGAAGAACATAAGGAGATTAATCGATGCGAACAAGATAAACGATGATCTAATCAATAATATTACAGCATTAAGTGGCATGCATTTTTTCTTCGTTCGTAATAAAATTAACAAGTTATAAAGAGAATAGCAATCCGAATTAATCCTTCTTTTCATTTGTTAGTATTACTCCTAAGTACTTGAATTTGGAAACTGGTTCAAATCGAGTAATTATTACTTGGTTTCGGCCTCTAATTTTCTTTTTGCTAACTTCCTTAGCTGCTTTGAAAAAATATTTTAGCATTATTCTTAATAAAAATCATCTGCATCAGTTGAGTCGCATTGTTTAATTTTAGTATTTCGTTAGTTTCTTTTACCTTCCTAATAGCATATTCTAAGGCAAACTTAAAGAGCAATAAATATGATGCATCTCTCTTTTCATGAATTGTACATTTGTCAGATATATTAACAAGATTTTTAAGTATTTTAAATCTCTTTTGACCGAATCACATGCTTTTTTTAAAAAAAAAATCAGTGAATAGCAGATGCGACATTTTGATTATATTCCCACTTTTCTCAATTGTCTGTCTGATGTGAAAAAAAAATCTGTTACGTTTAAATGCACATCGATTATCACATATAATATTTTATTAGTGCAAATGTTAAAATGTTGTTAAAAAATGTTATATTATATTTTATATGTTGTTGAGAGTAGAGAAATTCCACGATAATTATTGCAGTTCATTTTATCACAGGAAGAATTATGGATTCTTTCCACTGTTGATGGATTTCTTCTTTATTCCATACTAAACAAAATTAATTTTATGAATTTGACATATTATCGAATTCGCATCATATTAATTAACTCAATGATATGTGCTTTCTTATTTTTTTAGTTTTTAATAGCATCTTTAACTTCAATCAAAATTAGGTTCTGCTGTGTGTACTTCATTTACTTCCGATTTATCTCCTACATGAACATTGAAGTAGTTCTTCCATCTGTTTAAAAAATCGCTTGGATTCGTATTCTTGAAGACACGGAGAGGGTTGAGTTTTCGAGAATATCACGCATTGTACGTTTATAAGTAATTATATTTTCAATAGAAAGCGCATCCTTTATTGGTGTTTCTTGAGATTTGGTGGACAAATAATTTTGATGAGGGAGTAAGGTGTCCATGTTCGAGATCCGTCTCTTTCTTTGAAATCCACCGATTCGTAAAAAAAGTGCACAATTCATACGAAACAAGGAAAAAAAATATTGTGTTTGTGTTCAAGGTGGAATGGTGGTGAATAATTTTTCTTTTCCGTTGTTGGTGTAAAAAGCAGAAAAAAATGTTCAGTCAAATTTTTTGTTCAGTGTGAGAAATTTCAATAATCGTTATTTTAAAAAATATATAGTTTCGTTCGTGATTATTTTTTTTAAATGGATTTTCTTCTTTAAGATTTTTTTTATAATTTTTCATGTAGAAATTTCACAGACTATTTTTTTCTCGATGATGGTATGTTGTAGTTTTATGGAAAAATTATAAAAAAAATATATTTTCACACCCCGTAGCTTAAAGTGATTGTTCTTAATGTTTGTGGCAGTTAGCGAAATATACTCTTGGCGGTATGTGGAACGGAAGTAGATTGTTAGCGTGGAGGGCTGAAAAACAAGGAGACTGAGAGTGAAAACTACATTGAACTTGATGAATCGATAGAATTATTCGGAACATGCAGTTTTTTATAGTGACGTGCACCTGGTATCGAAGATTCTAATGTATTTTTTTGTTTTGGGTTATAAGTGTGTTATTCGATACAAAACTGGATGCCCTTTCTCATGCATCTAAAATTTTTGAACTCCACATTATTTGTACTCCAACAGAATTGAAAGGCGGGTATAATTGAAATGGGTGACATGATAGCAAACAATAAAATGTTGCAAAAGTTTATCCATTTATCTCCTTGTTTCTATCAAGATAGGAAACTCAAAATGTAAAATTTTCATTATCCTCGGCTTACACATTTTCTCTTTTCTCACGATCTCTATCTTGATCAATTATCTCCCTACCTCTTAGATACATGTTCTCTCTTTTTCTTAAATGTACAACAAAGGAATTCGACTGTTGTTCGACGCAGAAATAGGATAATATTGCTCAATGAGGAGCGTGGTGGTTCAGTTCTTGCGGTTTAACACATACTCACAAAAAACAATCGTAAAAAATGACAGTGTGTGTGTGTGTCAGTTTCCAAATTCAAGTACTAACAAATTTTAAAAAAAGATAATAAGCAGGATTAACTCGGAAAAAAATATGTGTTACTTCTCTCTGTCTTCTCATATAAGAAACTGAAAGTTTAAAAAAAAATATACAAAGTAATAATTTTGTCCTTAAATTCAAGAAACTTTATCTCTTTTCATTGAAAAAGGTACATACATTAAGTGTATTTAAGAAAATAAAATTCTGTTGCATTTGAACAAAAAAAATTAAAACAACGTTGTTGCTTGTAGAATTGTTAATAAGAATATGAAACAAGATGAGAGGGAGACAGTTAGTTAATGTAAAAAGGAAGATTAAAATAAGAGAATATACCTATGTTTAAAATTGCAGACACTAAAATTCTTATGTAAAAATACATAAAATCCCAAGATGTTGGAAGACAGATCAAAAAAATTGTGCCTCCTAACAGATCTAAATGATGAGACAACAATATATATTCAACTAATAGATATACATTGTCCGAATCCTATTACCTCACGAAACTTAGGATAAAAATGGAAGAGTTTTCCAGTGTCTATATTGTCCAAACTGAGATTATCTTGCAAGAGAAAAATATGTAAAAAAAATGTTCAAAATCTAGCGGATAGAATAAACAGAGGAGAAGAAGCTTTATTTCCGACACGGCTTCCACTCTCGTCATAGTCCATGCGTTTTACAGATAACATAAAAAAAAACGTGAAAAGTATTTTTTTTCTTTAATTCACAATACGAAAACTCACATGAAAATATGTTCTCCTCTTTACATCGCAGCGAGGAGGATAAATCATGATGCTCACTTCCAATGTGGTTGAACATTCGCACTAATTTTCTTTTTCTTTTTTTCAGATGCCGAAATCAACTTTTTCTCCTCCCATCACACTAGAAAAAACTTTAGTTATCACACATTTCATTCATCCATATTAATTAACTAAGAATATGCTGTTTTTCGTTAGATTCTATTTTTTCCCATACCAGTCCTGCGAATTCAAAGAACCGAGACCCAAGCACACATATACACACACACTAGAAAAAGAGATTGCAACTTTATTTGTAACATATTCTCTATACATCTTCATCAAGAAAATAATAAACATCTCAATCAAAATAAAATACAACATCGAATAACAATAGAGTCGTTAGTACATACGTTGCATGCATTACGGAGGTCCTCTGTAGGGTTTCATGGTAAAATAAAATAAACACGTAAAAAACTGAACAGAGGTGTGGTTATCTAACCACTGCCATTAGAACTTTTTGGTTATTGACAATGCAAGAACTTCACAGCTGACTCGGGGGAATATCCTTTCTCTCTCGACCTAGTTTTTTTTACATTGTCGTACATTATAGCCGGAAGTCACTGGTGATTTTTTTGCAAAAGACAGAGAGAGATAGAGAGAGAGGTACACGATATTATTCTATCCCCAAAACTTTTTTTTGGTCCACCACTTGTTGACAGAGAGAGATGCACGTTCATGCTGGACTATCGATTGATGAAAAAAATGGTTCTATGAAGACCTATACTAATTTTGGTATGGGAGGACAGAAGACACCAAGACTCAACCAACACACTAAAAAAGACCTCTCTACGACTACATGTTCGGAAGTTACGGGCGATCAAAGTTTTTGGAGGGTTGTGCAAACACCCCTTACCCCTGAACTCAGGTCCACCAAACTTTGGCATACGTACTCTACATCCCCAAAATCAACAAAGGGGTGGTGTTTGGGGAGATTTTTGGACTTATTTTTTCTCTATTTCTCACCGTTTTCGAGATATTTACAATTTTTAACGCTGGACGTGGAAAATTTTCGACAGAGGGGGGTCAACCATGCTAACCTATGTTCATTTTCTTAGGATATCAAAGAACACAGAGCCGATACTAACGCATGTCTCTACGATGATCCTATCGAAAGTTACGAGCGATCAAAATTTCGGCAATAGACCCACCCTCGAACTTTTAGGACCACCAAACTTGGTACACGTACTCTTCATCACCAACATCGATAAGGGGTGGTGTTTGGGGGTATTTCTCTCACCGTTTTTGAGATATTTGCAATTTAATATGGGAAAATACAAAAAAACACGTAAAAAAACTCTACAGAATTTTTTGCATGATGAGGAGCAATTTACAGAAAAAAACATCGTAGCAGGAGCCCAAAACATCGTAAGGTTTAGAACGCATCGTAGCAGGGGCCCAAAACATCGTAGGAGAGGTACCGTTATGTCGTAGCAGAAGCCTATTAGGTCCCACAAAGGTCGTTTAAAAAGAATCGTAGCAGGTCGTAGTAGACTACACTGAGGGACAGAGGATCGCCGTAAGGGGAGACATCCTTATAGGAAAACGTCGTAAGTCATTTCAAAAGTAGGTCAATGGGCGTTTCTAGAACGTACGCCACGCCTTACAGGAAAAGATCGTATGGGGAGACAGCCTTATAGGAAAATGCCGTAAGTCATTTCAAAAGTAGGTCAAAGGGTCCAGCCAGAACGTAGATTTCCACGGGATTTTCTTATCAAGTAAAGAAATCTTTAACATGCATTTTTCCCTTCATCATTTTACACTAAGGAGGTGTGTGATGTGATGTTAGAGGTTAGCTTAACACCTAAAAGTAGTAAAAACAAAAGTACTTCAAAGGACAAGGACAACCTAAGAGCAAAATTTGCAAGAGGTAAAAAGTAGCTTAAAAAGTGATGCCAGAGCCTCTTCTGTCAATGTTTTTCTCATTGTAGGTTAGTTTAATCCGTAAAACGTCGTAAAATAAAAAGTAGGCCAAAGGGCCCAGCCAGAACTTAGGGTTTCACCTACTGCTCTCTTATGGTGAATTTCTACCGGAAGTGGAACGTAGCTTGAAGCAGAAAAAGGTGTAAATTTGTTTACATAAGCGATTAATCTGTGAGGACTTCTACATAAAGACCAACCTGATCCCTTAGCCTTGAATTCATCATGTTTCCTAATTAATTCACTAGTAAAATTAGAATGAAAAACGTTCAAATTATCAATGTCTGCCAAATAAAGAACTTGGTTTTTCATTTTGTGAAAAAAAATATTTCTTGTACCATTGGTTTTCTCGTATTTACAGATTAGATCAACATACACTTTTATGGAGTTGTTTTCCAGTTTATTTTTCAAAATATTTATGATAGATTCTTTCATTTCACTCAAGAAACTAGAAAAATCACAGCCTTGTTTCCAAGTATAAAGAAAATCCAGGAGTTGGTTGTTGAATGCAGATCTAATCAGCTTTTGGTCATTAGACATCTTAATTTGTTTAGAAGTAGAAGCTTCAGTTTCAAAATGATCATTTTTTCTTTTCAATGTTCCATGTCCGGTTGATGCTTTGCAAATTGTCATGTGTTTACTTAAATTAGCAATGCTAATTATTTTTCCACATTGAGTACAAGGCTTAGTAGGTAAGGAACGATTTATTGTTGAACCTGTTTCACTACATCTTTGCTAATATTAGTTTTGGAGATGAATGTCCCACAAATAGCACATTGGATGAACTTGGTAGATGACTTTTTTTTAATAACTTTAAGTAAATAACAGTAAGACGTAAATCAACTCAAAATTCAATAAGATTGTAGTTACTAAAAAAAACACTTTTTAAACTTACGATAATTGATAGAATGTAACTTAAAAACAATAGTTATAACTATAATATTTTTTCAGCTCTGGTATTTATATATAAATTTTCTCGGGATAAAATGCAAAATTCAATACAAATACAAATTCATACAAATTCAATCTGTGTGAAAAACGACTTGAACAACCTTCAAAATAATATAATTGTAGCTATTACGATAAAATTTTCAGCTATGTTATTTATACAGAATTTCCGGAGAGAACAAGTAACATCTGATCACATCAAAACTCAATCTGATCGAAATTACTATGAGAAAAATCACTTGATACACCTTTTTAAACTTAAAATAATAAAACATTATGTAGCTTTAAATTAAATTAAATTCTTAACTTTTAACACAACAACATCACATCCGTACTCTTCAAAACACTCTCACGATACTGACTGATCTGTAATGCGAAAACTCTTTAAGTAACCTAAGCGCGGATGAAAACATCCGAAACAGTAAGTCAATCAGAAGACAACACATCATCGCATTACGTCATAACCTACAACACTCTAGGTACGAGTCATCATGGGTGGAGGTTAGTAGGTGTGGGTGGGTGTGGGTGTAGGTGTGGGTGTGTGTGTGTGGGTTTAGGTGTGGGTGGGTTTGGGTGGGTGTGGGTGTTACGTAATTTAACTCGTAAGAAATTACGAGATTCGTACCAAATGTGAGGTGAAAAAACACAGGTTTGTAATAGTATAAAATCGACAAAAACATCATCAAAATAGGTATATCCACTGTGCTTAAATTAATAAGAACAATAGGCCTCGTACCAAGTGTTGGTTTGAACCCCAAAAAATATATGTACTCGTACGAAATATGAGATGAAAAAAATCACATTGCATTGGATCTTCCCGTAATCTTCGTATGTTTCCAGCTGGAGTTTTATGTTGGTCACTGACTTCCCTATGATTTTGATTTCCTCGGAGGACGGAAGGTTGTTGATTGACTTCTCGACGATTTGAAGTTCGTCCTTGATGGTTTGTACCGAGTTCTCCGGTTTAGTGGATGATTCCAGTGAAACAAAACTATCTCTAAAGCTCTCAATTTCGTTTCGTAAGTCTTCTACTTCCTGTTTGATCAGGAGAATGTCTTTAGCTGACGAGTTCATTTCGAGTTGGATCTTGATACCTGTGATGATGCTTTGAAACTCGCTCAAGCTAGCTTGGATGTTCGCATTCTGTTCTCAAATTTGGTTTTCAGCGGAAGGATGTCTCCAGATTCATCAAGTTGAACAGTTCGTCCCGCAGGTTGGTTTTCGTTTCCTGAATGTCCGTCAAAGTTTCCAAAGTTGCTAAATAGGAATACTTGGCGACTAGGGAATCTAGTTCCGCTTTGGTTTTGAGGATAGAATCCACTAGTGTTTTTTCTGTAAACTTGTGATTCCATCCTGTACAGTCGAGGAAAGAGTATTCTGGAGAGTCAGTACGTCGCTACGAAGTTTCTTCACTCCCTGGTCGATTTTCAGAATTTCAGTGTTGTCAGGCAGCACAGTATCTGTATTATCTCTGGAGTGGCCGAAAATAAAGTTACGCATATTGATGACACTTACTAATTATTTAGGTAATATATCACTTTTCAATCTCCCATATTAATATAATAGTTATTAGGTTAACAATGACTATCTCCCCAAACAAATATATCTGAATTTTGGCTTTCTGTCTTTCAGAAAGTGGACCCATTACAAGAGCCATGAACTTCATCTTCTGTCTTCAAGACGAAAGAACGAAGAGTCACCTTCCCCATATTGTAGCGATCTCGAAACCAAATTCCATTTCAGCCGGCACAAAGCAAGATGTAAACAGCGACGTCAAAAACCGAGAAAACCTTCCAACGAAAGCAGGCTTCAAATTTGGCCAAGCATCAAAAGCTTTGCCGGGTGCAAAAATGCAAGCTTTCTGACAACGATTCCAGCCAAGCACCAGCTGTTCAGAAGAAAATGAAACTCCCGAAGCCTGTATATGACGGCGATACCGAACCAATTTTACCTAAGAGAACAGCTTTCAGGAAGATATTGGCCTACTACAACCTGAACAACGGGGATTCGCCCTGAAGCGCAAGTATATTCCTGGAGGATAAGAAGGAGGAAGCGATATTATCAGTCTGATATTAGGTTCTGAATTTTCCAAACAACCGGGGGACATTCATGTGCTCTTCTATTCAACCCACAGCAACACGTACTTGAAATCGACAGGCCGGGGATTGGCGATCGTTACGATGGGTTGACGGGGGAGCTTCTTCGGAAACAAGAAGAGTTCTAAGGGAAGGGTTCAGAGTGGAGTGTCTGCAACACGAACGCACACACTAGACTTTTGCGTAAGCAAATGTACACCATTTTCAGGCTCAAATTACGTGAAGCTCCGAAATGTGATAAAAAAACCGTCTTGAACATCCAGAACAAGGATAAACAATGTTTCAAATGGTTCATTCTTGCCCATTTTCATCTAGCGAAAGAAACCGTTGAGTGTGTCGAGCTATAAGCGATATTGATAAGAATTGAACCCATACTTCCGGAACATCGACTTTCCTGTCGAGCTTCGTGAAATTGCAAAATTCGAGAAGGCTTACAACGAAAAGAATGCAATCTCAATTGCCGTCAACCTTCATGGATATCGTCACGATACCAAAAAGCTTAACAAGTTGCAAATATTTTAGATCCTCTTCGGATCAGCAACATTGACGAAGAAAGTAAAGAAGTTAAAATAATAGACTTTCTGCTAATAAAAAATGAGGAAAATCATCATTATTGCATCATCAGAGATCTATCAAGGCTGTTCCGAAGTGGAATAACAACACATCATGGTTACATCGAAATATGTCTCAGATCCCTGTTATTCTTAGGTGCTTACGTATTTCGGGCGGTCCAGAATGCTATTTTCCGACCTACTCGGGTCCTTCTGACGCAATGCACGGTGCACCCTTTGCAACTGCTGAGAGTAGAGGTCAGCAGTAACGGTCTGACCAGGAGGAAGGAGCTCGTGCCAACAATTCCGCCGTGCAGAGAGCATAACCTTTCATGGTTACAGAGGTGGTCTTGAGGTGTGAGGAACAGGGTTAAGTGGCTACAACCAATATCTGGTACACTTGGGAGTGCCATAAAGGACCCACTTTTCGTCAACAGTGAGCAAGCGATCAAATATGGGTGTGTTCAGGTGTCGAGTGAGCAAGGACAAACACGCTGTCACTCGTTGTTCCATGTTGGCTGCCTACAATGTGTGGGGCACCCACTTCCTTAATTTGTTTGACTTCCCTGTCCCTTGCATGTGCAGTCTCACTGTTTCAGTGGAAACATGGAACTTTTCTGCAAGTTCATCACACGTTAGATCACTGTCCTCTTCGATGGCTGCTTTCAGGGCCTCGTCATCAAACACATGTGGTCGTCCACTGCGAGGTTCATCCGAAAGTCCCCCACATCTCCGGAACGTAATTTCTGGAACCATTGCCTCACAGTGTGTTCGTTCACGACATTCTCACAAAATGCCTGGCAAATAAGGCGACTTGATGCAGCAGCTCACAGGCCCAGTTTAAAGTCATTCAACAAACACACGCCAAAAAGCTGCTTCGATACCTCCATTTCTCTTCGACACTGGACGAGATATGACATCTGTTGTGTGCGCAACGTGCCTGTATTACTGACAGTCGATGGTCAGACTAACTGCCGATCGCTTGGCAGGCACGTGCGTCATTTCGTTTCCTCTCTGTGAGCGTATGATTAATGAGACGTCAAAAACGGCAAGAACGTTTTTGGTAACCTTGTATTTCGATTTTCTGTTACTTTTGGCTAATCACAAAGATAAGGAGAAATGGCGAAAAGGTGAATTATTCAATCACAACACAAATGGACAGTGTGCCTTCCCGCAAGAGAAAAAGGGTTGGAAATTAAAAAATGGAGAAGATTAGAATAGTTGTAAATTCATTCTTTTTCAAGGAAGGAGTGTCTACCACAGGAAAGAGAAATGAGAAGATGCATTATGAAAAATTTGACAAAAAAATATTTATATGATGAAAATAATTTTAAGATAGAATTATCAATGAAATGAAATTACGTTTCTTTTCTAGACATAGCAACAACGATTTTTATCCAATAATAGTATTTGAAAATTATTTGTATTTGTTTTTAAGAAAAGCACCTTCTGTCAGGTAGACTGGAATATCTAGATTACAATTTTAACACTAAATTCCTACTCTTATTCAGGAATTACTGATATAGAATCGAGCGTGCAACAAGTCCGTCAGTGTCAGGGTTTATGTCTGGAGGGGGTTGTTGAAACGAGGAATGTGACAATGAATGACGGAATAACGTACATTAATATTCACTTATCGATGTAACCGAAAGTGTCAAACTTAACATCCGTATTTTTTCACAGAAGAATAACGTTAGATCTTCTGGTGACGTAACAACGCAATAAAAAATAATATGTTCCAAACTTAAAATTATGCCATACGCTTAGACCTTCCAATAATTATTTCCTCCTTGCCACACGAACAATAACAAAGTATAAAGCTATCACTTGGTGAAATACTAATCGTGGCACACGTTTGGCATAAAGAGAAGAAAATAACCACACGGGGAATTGAACCTAGGTTTTCAACTTACGGACCTGGCGTTTTACCGACATGGACACAAGCCGCTGTGCGAAAATGCATGCTATTTGGGTGATTTCTCGTGAACTTTTACCTGTCCGGTTCCAAACTTTCAATGTCCCTTCTCTAATTACATTAACATGAAATCAATACGCTTCATGGTATAGTGTATGTTCCTAGACTATAAGTTAATGTTGTGTTTGTATGTTAATGAAGACGATCGAAGACGTGCTTTAGTGCAAGGTTAATGTTTCCAACCAATTATAATCTTCGTGCCCTAGCTTCTTTCAACATAGCAGATTCTGATAGGTGGCAATAAGTCAATGGCACATACATCATTGTATTTTTATATTAACTATTTGACAGAGAAGAGTGGTTTTTTCATGAAAGTATGAAGACATTCATCCAGCCTTTAATGATTTTTGGACCATTATTATACTACTTTCGTGTTCAAATTACAAGTTAGAATAGAAGTTTGCATATGTTACAGAAACTAATACGGGCCATGATAGATATTCTTATTACCTTGGATTGTACGAGATTTTATTCACTTTGCATCTTGAATGTCAATTTAATTTTTTTTGTTGGCGTCGCTTGTCTTCCACTTTCACTTAATCGCGACGAAGAGGATATATGATATAAGATATAAGGAAATTGATGAGGGGATACTGACAAAGAACACGAACGTTGATGTTGGAATTCGAAACCGGATCCTCTTGCTGAACGTCGACGTTGCTGTTACGTTAAGCTTTGGAAAGAGGTAAGGGAACCACCATCCACTCCCATCTGCTTTCAAATGAATATGAGATTTTCACAAGCGAAGGGATTGAGGTAGTTTTTTCTTAGATACGTTAGGGGATACTGAAAATCCCGAACATCTTTTCCATAATTTTTTCCGCCATTAACTTTTAAAATTTGACACTGTATTACATTAATAATTAAAATGCAAGGCTTTCCTGTAACCGTATTCTCTTACGCTCCGCAAGTTAGGAAATTCCCGGAATCTGGTGAAATATTTTAGTGGTAAGCAACACTGCAGAGTGCTGCTTCCTGAACATTTACTTCGGCTGTTCTGCCACACTAGATCTGCTGCGAAGCTGATATGTAACTCAAACGAGAGTGCCACTTTTGTGAACAGAAATGTACAATAGAAGTATTTGTAATTCAAGTTACATCTATATTGTGTTTAATTTTTCGAACAATGAAATGTATAACATTTATATTTACTAGTGGAATAAAATTAATTGTAATTAATTTTAACTTTTAGTTTCTGTTTTATATTACCTTGCGAAAAATTATTTTTTTATAAGTGATAGTTACCAGTATAATAAACAAAATTCTTCGCCTTCCCTATTAATAGGGGCCTTCGATGTAGCCGTGGTAGCTCAGTCGTAACGCGTCTGACTACCATGCTAAAGGTTCCGGCTTCGATCCCCGGCCGGTTCAAATCCTTGAACTTTTCTAACGATGGAAGCGGCCCCGGCGCACACCCAGCGTCGAATAACATGATTACCTGGGGGAACCCCTTGGGGGTAAAGGCGGTCATGGGCGTGATGCTAATCACATCACCCCCACTCACGACCGGATCAAGAAATTGTTTGGCGTTACGCCACACCACTATACGCCTTCATGGCGTAGCTATGGCTAAGCACAGGGGAGAACTTTACCTTCTTTTTTTACCTTTACGATGTAGCTTTTTACGATATATTTTTGAGGGGGCCGTAGCCGTTGACGATGTGTTTAAAAAACTCGTGGACCTTTATTTCTTGTAGCTTTGTGGGCTGTTCTGAGCGTAGACTGGTGCTGTTGTTGAACACGACCTGCTAACTTGTTCGAAGTGTTGATGACGAACATGGTCTGCGTGCCTTCAACTGGGGTGTAGTACATGTCAATGTTGCCAGTGATCACACTCTTGTATGCGGTGTACACTTCGTAAAGCTTGAAGTAATAGTCCTGGGCCATGTCGAGATTGTAATTCTCGCGTGAAGAAACCTAGTTGTGTCCGTTTTTTGATGTATGCGTTATTGATATGCAGATGTTGAATTTTGCTGGAATATTTTTCCTTGTCGTTATCCCTCGCGGTCTGGAAGATGATTTAATCGGGCATGTCGTACCGGATGCTGTTGAACTGCATGGTCACGTCGAATTCATAATCTTTGCCGGACGCAGGTTTCTGCACGCACTTGTAAGTCTGAAACTGAAATGGTGTTTGCGGATTCTTCAGGATGTCTCCTTTGTACTTGAAGTCATGATTGGTTTCGTATTCTACCACTGGCATTCTCAGTTTTAAGGTCTGGATGACGCATTTGGCAAAGTCGGGGAGGGAATTTTGGAGTGCTGTGCCGTCGTCGTTTACGGTCCTCTAATGCATTAGCGCGTTGTTGTCGATGGCTGCTGTGCAAACGGTGATGTCCAAACCATTCTTCCACATGATCTTCGCGTACTCGAAGAAGAAACCTGGTAATAGACGCATTGGAAGCAGTAGAGTTTGGATTTTCGTCAAGATTTTTGTTCCTGTTCCAATCCCCCTGCCTGATAGTAAGCGACATCAGTTTTGGATAGTTTGAATGTCCTTAAGCAGGGTATATTAATACAATACAGATTGAATAGTTTCGTGTTGAAAAAGCATGTTTTGACACGGGCGACTGAAAGTATTGTTATTTTGTTTATAATAGCATTTCCAGTGAGTACCAATGTTTTCAGACATATCCAAATTGACCACACCACACTCTCGTGAGTGGGGAACACCTGAGGGGGAGAATCAGACAGGAAAACCCCCTGAAGTGTTTAGCTTTAAATATTTTAACTAAAGATTTAATGTCTTGGTTCGTGAGTGCTTCTTCTTATTTTACATTTTCTAACTGCTCTGAACTTTGCACCACTGCTTATTTTTTTTCTCCATAGCAAGGATATGACGCTTCTGCTCTTCTAGTTCTGCCTTATTCTTTTTTGAATCAATTACAGTTTTGGCTATAGCCGCACTGCCAGCACCTAAGATCCCAACTGCCCCCAATGCTGCTAAAATAGCTGGAATGCTCAATATGAATCCACCACTATGTGTTTTTTTTCTTCTATTTTGCAAACGTTTAAATTGTTGCGTACTAAGTCATAATTTCGTTCCATTTCCTTTTCTATACATTGCCTCTTCTTTTCTTGTTGTTTTTTAGTTAAAGTTGGATTAAATTTGAAAATTTTTAAGATCATGATATGGAATTTGCTACACAACTCATATAGCTTTCATGTTGTTGTTATTATTTGTTACTATTATTATTCAAGGTATTTATGTTGTATATTTATTTATTACAAACCCCACCCGATTTTTGTTTTGTATTAATAGCAATAGTTGTACACAATGCTGTTATTCGTTCACCCAAAGAAGCATCTCTGCTAGTTAATCTTCCAAATCCTGCATCTTCTAATATTTGATCAGCCACGTGACGATCATCCAGATCTTTGTGTGTGTTGTATGCAATGTCATGTTCTTTAAAAGCTACATCGAGAGGATTAATACCCCTGTCTCCTCTTTCTAACCTTTTTTCAATTTTTATCCACGGACCACAGTATTGGTAACCAGGTACGTGTAATTCGAATGCAAGTTTATTAATAATATCATTCACCAGACCCTCTGATATATTCCAGAATTTAGGAAGTAAAATATTGATAATTTTAATTAAGTATCCTATACCTATGGGATCGTTTAAAATAAAATTAGCTAATTTAACACTGATCATGTTTACAATACCCATTCTCTCATTATGGAAGTTTTGGATCCCAGCATTTTCTTCCCCTGTTATAACCAGCAATCTACCAATGAGTTTTCTAACATCGTTTAAGCACACAAATTCTTTAAGTAAAGTATTTTATTGCTTGATACCATTACCGGTTTTGAGTTGGTTCCAGATGGGTTTGATCAAATTTTTGTATTTATCACCACTGCTCGATTTCACCTTTTGACTGGTATCATTATTTTGGTACAGAGCATCAGAGTATGTCAAAATTTCAGAGTAACTTTGATAACTTTCCATACTACGCCTTCATTTGGTTCCATAGTTGGATACAATCCAAATACTTAATTTTATTTGAATTTTCCAGCACGTAGGTAATCGCTTGCCAATGGACCCAACTCGATTTTCTCTGCAATTTCTAAAGCTGCTTTAGCATGAGTGACACTTGAGCGTCAGGAATGTGTGATGCTGGATACAGGAGAAGGTGGTAAATCTGCATATTTTTTAGCAGTAAGAGGTACAAATTCATTGATGAGATTTGTATTTTGTTCTGTCACACCCTTAAACTCTTTACCGAGACCACTTATGGGATCGATAATTGGTTGGTCTTGACGATTGTGTTGTTTGTAAAAGCCTCGATTCTCTGATTTCCAACCTTTTAAACGTTTGGACAAGTAATCATGTGATTTCAAATTATCTTTTATTTTATGTTTTGATATTTGTTTTTAATGGTTACATTATATCGTTTCAACGTTTAAAAAGTCGTTGATTTTATTTCTGAATTTACCATTGTTAGTTTTAGGAGTCATGTCGATGGCGACAAATCCAAAAATCGTCGCTGTTCCATGAAGATGAACAGAATTTTGAAAATTGGTTGTAATTTAAGTCTCCTCCACATAATCATCGTATACATGTTTTAAATTAATATGATCTTGACGAAAGTAACAGATTAAATTTGTATTATCTTGTAGTAAATGTTTGGGAACTATGGAAAAAGTTTGAGCTAAGTTAAAGCAGTCTATTTCTTTGTGAGGACCCTGTGAAAAAAATCTAATTTCATTCTGATTTTCGAGAATGACATCATCAAACACATCAACAGAATTTTTCAAACATTGGTCAAGAGGTTTAATTGTTGATGCGAATGTAGCTATGCCCAGTCCCTCGTACAGCATCACGAGTTGTTGGTATTTCGGTTGTTCTAAACTCTTTGAGAATACATACAAGTGTCGATTTTTCCAATCTATCCAATTGGGGGTAAGCAAGAAAATTATCATCCAGCAAGGTAGTTTTTCCACAACCGGATTGGCTTGCAATGAGGCATCTTATGTTATCAGGTAAAAGCTTCCCTTTTTATTAATTTCCACTACATCTGGTGAACGCTGTACCACATTCCATGTTGGTGCCAACTTCTTTCTGGCAATCCTAGCCATTTCACATACAATTTATTATTTTTTTCCATCAATATTTTTCGATTAAATATGTATCTGGATATTTTGTTTGATTAGTTCCTCTTCATAGAATATCCATTTCAATATTTTATTATAATTATATATGTATTTCTATTCCCTGGTAAATCTTGAACTACAGTGAATAACTCTGTACTCCTATTTTTGGTGAATCCCCTCTCAAGTAAATGTTTAAATTTACAGACTCTTACCTGATCCCCTATTTTAAACTTTGGCTTCTAGATAATGTATGTATATTTTTGACAATAAACAGTAGAAATCAATCGTTGCTCATCAGGTTTGGTTACCTCAGCATGTTTCCTGTGAATAGTACTACGTAATGTATTATTTTAATTATGAACTATTTCCGGTAAAATATGCACCCACTTATATATGACCTGTAGAGTAAATTGTCTCCACATGCATTTTTTTTAATTTCCTGTTGAATCGTTCGATTATACTAGCTTTCAGCATATATTTGTAACCATGATTAGTCTTATCCAAATGTTTTACTGTCCCTGTGCTCATTTCTATCAGATCACCTTGAAACAAATCATCTATTCCTTTCGTTACCACACTCAGTCGTATTTAGTTGCGACGATCTGGTCTGTGTAATTCATTCACTATATCTTGACATCGGGTACTATTAGAAAGTATGACACAAAATTGATTATTTTCAGGATATAATTGTTTCACTTCAAATAATAATTTGTCACAAGCTTACACATGTATTTTACATGTATTTGCACATTCATCCCAATATGCAATCGGTATCTGAAGTGCTATGTACACACCATATTTTCTCAGTATGGTGAAATTGGGTACTTCGACATGTTTCCCCTTCTTTACATAGCCAAATTTTAAAAATTTAATATTACCGTCAATGAAAAATTCATGAGACTGAGTGTATGGATACAATTTGTAAACATTATGTGCATTAACATAAATCCAGTGCCCTCGTACATTTGCTACACTCTCACGTCTATCTATTGCAACGGTAAAAAATTGACGTAATTCAAGATCGTCTAATCTGCTTAACACCGTTTCTTGATATTCGTTTATGGTGCCTGCCATTTCATCATAGCTAGGTTTGATTTTCACATTGACATGCAGTTGTTTAAATTGTTCTTTGAGATCATGAAGTTGAGAGGTAAAACCTGATAAAGATCGTGTACCTGACTTCTGATTTCTACAAACAATGCATAAAGTTCGTTAACTATCTGGTTGATAGGCAAAGTAGCGATGATATATTGAATTACAGCTATTTCCGCTTCAATATTTTTGATGTCCTCTGATTTCAGTATTCGGTTTACTGCTCTTTTTACAGATCTTAACTCTTGGGAAGTGGGTAAATTGGATGCTGTGTTTTGAAGTATTATCAAGTCCTGTTTAACTACATCTACCTCTGCAGCATCTGCTACACTGATTAAGACATTTTTAAGTTGCTGTATGTCATCTTGCGTAGGAGTAGACTGTTGCAGAGTTTGCAATTTGTTCTGTATATCGTCTATAAGATGGTGAAAAGGAGATAGTTCAGATTCAGTGTTGAGATTCTCTAGTTTTGTGATCTGTCGTTGAATTATATTTAAAGATTCGGTTATGCCTGGCAACTTCAATTCAAGATTTTCCAGTACATTTGTCAATTCATTTCTCATGGTTGTCAAAGTATCTTCAATAATGAACTATGTTACCCTGTATCTTTCCAAAATCTTCGTAAGTTTTTAACTGTAATTTGATAGTGGTTAGACTGTGTGCGATGGAATTTTATTCGAAAGATCAAGGTCAATTATTAATAACATCTTCTAATGTTTGTAGTTTTTATTGAAGTTCTGTTATGGCTGCATGTAATTGGTCTGTTGGCAGTTCGGATGTAATATATTCCAGTGAGGGAATTTCAAAAGATAAAAATTGGTCCCGTAATTCAAGAATGCTTGTATTGAGTAGTTCATATTGATTCTTGATAGTTTCAATTATGGAAAGTAGTTCGGTACGAATAGTATTCGCTTGGTTATTTAGTTCTTGCTTTACATGTTCCGAAGTAGTTGTTTGAATTTGACGGAATTTAACAAGATCATTTTTTAAATTTAGCTAAATTCTCTTTTAAATTTTCAACATTATCGATTGAAGCTAAATTAGTATATTTTTGAAGTAGGGACTTGAGTTCCCCATCAATTTTCACTATGGGATTAATTAATTCAGACTGAGATTCGTAATTTCAGCATGTAAGCTTACATTCAAAGAATTTTGTAATATTAGTAAATCTGATTTCAATTTCTTACGACGTTCGTCTAATCTGGTAATGTCGCTGGAATTATCCGGTACTTCATGTCGTCTTCTGTTTCCAAATATGTCCATTTTGTTTTGTTTATATGCTTTTAATTTATTATATTTAATATTTTATTTTTGTTTCGGTATTTATATATTCAAGAGAGGATAGATTATTCTTATTTCGATGAAGAGAGGAATTAGTTAATCATAAACGCCAATTATTTCACCATAGAGGAAATTTATTTTTCACATCGTATGATGTGTTGGGAAACATATTATTATGCTAAATTCTATAGAGATTTTATCCTATATGGACCACAGAAGCATTAGGTGGTGGGATAGTTATCTGGATTTTCCCTGTGACAGGGATTTCATATGATGGATGGTTGTTATTGAATACATATAGCTGTTTTCCGGTCTTGTCATCAAATTCGTGCCAAATACTATTAAGTTTAATAACAGCCAACCCTATCGATTTACGGTAAAGATCGAAAATTACTTGCATGTTGATGTCTGGACTTCTCTCTATTTGTGGAATATGTTGCTTCTTATAGCCAAATACACTCATTGGCATTTTTTCTTTTGGGATATTTTGATCATTTTAATGTATTATATTTTTTTATTAATTCTTAAGATATAAAATATTTTTTAAGATAATCTATGTCGACTTTGGTCTCGTTTTAAAGACTACGTTGAGACGAAGTGAATAAATAAACCGCACCTTTCTAAGTTGTATAGTTTTTGATATATGAGTGCTTTAATAATTTGCAAGTGATCACTGGTCAAGCAAACTGTAAGACAAAATATATTACTTATTGACTTTCTTTATTACACGCAAAGAAACAGATAACAATCTTTATTCCAAGTTGAATCTCTTTAGCATGTCATGTCACGAACTGTCATCGATCCCCTTTTCGTACTCTACATATGTCAGTGTTAAATCTAACATTGATTTTCTCTTGCCTAAACATGCGTGACCTCGCGATTCATTCAGATTTTGAGTCTATGATTTTTTAGAATGAGACAAAGAGAGAGGGAGGAAAAGGGGGTAACATTCCCCAAACACAGTATTTATTTATAACTTTCCCTAACTGACCAATGTCTCCACCTTGCAATAAATCATGTAACCTTAAGGAACCTGCACAAATAATAATATTACATAACTGAGTGTGCGTAACATCTCCGAGCTACTATTATCGACATAATATTTCTAACAGTCCATTGCCTCGTTGTTCCTACATACACCTGCATATTACAGAGCCCCCTAAGGGAGGAGAGAAGTTATTTCTTACGTAGTATTGTCATCTAGCAGCAAATAATTGTACTTGGAGATACATGACAGAAGAATAGAAACGTGTGTGTGTGTGTGTGTGTAAGTGCTTGCCATCTAGTTGCAATAGAGAGTACTAATATAGCTTTCATAACTGAGCTTGGGTAACTTTCTCCGAGCTAGTAACCCTTAGCAATGCCTCAATATTTGTATATACACTTGCATATTAAACTTTTCCAGAATGGGGAGGGGGAGGTTACTAACAAACACAAGTATGTGTGTATAAGTGTTGGCCATCTAGTTGCAAAAAAAGTCGTTCCCAGATACAAGTTTCATTACCTAATGCTTTATAACATATTCAGCAGTGACTAGATTTAGCTAAAAAAAATAATAAGGCGCTCTTAAGTTGAAGTAGCTAAGTTTTTGGGGCCCCCAATATCTTAAACTTGTATATTTCTTGTACCGCCATGATGTTGCTGATTAGTTATAAGCACAAACAGTGTGATAAACAATGTCGAAACACTGGGGGATATGAGAATATGCAAGTACGGTATCTTCTGTTCAGATATACAAGTAAATGGGTCAAATGTATACTGGGGTATTTTGCAAAATTTTTAAAATTTGACTGACATGAGTAAGGCGTTCAATAAATTTTGAGTTATGTATAGTTAAGAAATCAACTAAATCCTTGATTTTTGTTAAATTACACTTAGAGAGCTCACTATGAAAATGTTAGATTTTGGGGAGTGATCGCTCGTGCCCCTACTCCTACTGCTGTTAGAGTAAAAATACATTTTAAAACACTATGCCGAGGTCACTCAAAATATACATCGTAAAAAGGTACGCCGTAGTGACAACAGTTTAACATGCTTCATAAAGAACTGTGGTATCTTAAAATATATATAGTGAAAAGCTACACCGAGCTGGTAACACTGTTAGTGAAGTTAACATACTTCGTAAAAGGCCATGGCCTCTTAAAATATATGTCTTAACAAAACCACGCCCTGTTGGCAACATTGCGAGTGAGGTTAACATACGTCCTAATATGCTATAGCCTCTTAAAATATACATCCTAAAAGGCTATGGCATCTTAAAATATACATCGTAAAAAGCTACGCCGAGCTGGCAACACTGTCAGTGAGGTTAACATACATCATTTACATCGTAAAGTCTACGCCGAGTTGACAACACTGCGAGTATCACTGAGTCCTATTTCCAGATTCTGAATCCTGGCACCACCACTTCTTATGAAAAATGAGAATCATCCATAGCAATTTTGAGAGCATCGAAACCAAATTCAAATGGTTTTAACAAAGATAGAACTATCCTTCAGAAATATGACAACAGCTTTGCTCTTGCTCATCACAATTTCTTCCAGTGGCCTCCTCTTCTTGGTGCAACAGGGTTCTCAAAATTTTACCTGATTGAATCATAGTTCACGGCGGGGGAAGAGAGGGTGCTACATCCTTAGAGTTCGCAGAGAAAAGAGGAGGAAGTAAGGGGGTGTAGAGCCTGAGTCGTTCCATAGAAGGAGGAGTGTTTTAATTATCGACCGGTCACAGGTATACTGGGTGAAAAAGTTGAATGACGAAAGCTAATGAACCTGAAAGGGTCTTATATCGTGTTATTTCTTTCAAAATCACGTCTCAAAAGTTTAAATTGCTCAATTAAATAATAAGAAATTTTACGAAAATGGAGGTTTCCTAGAAGAGGAAAGTGCAATGTGTTTGTGTATCAGGGTGACGCAATTTAAAAATGTTAACTACTTGTATTGTCAGCAACGTGCATGAAAACATAAATTGCGACAGGACGTCACACGCAGTGCTCGCTGACTGCACTCTTGCGCTAAAATCTTCCAATGTCGATTTTTAAACGAAAAAGTATTTCTCATTGTCATTAGTTCCGGAGAAAAGTTCTATAAAAATCGGGTATATACTGACACAACTACTTAATCTGAGGATCTGAGATCCCACCGAAATTCCAAACCAACAAGAGGATGGTTCACACGTGAATGTGTAATGACATGTTTAGATGGATCATATAATTCCACTTTTCTTCTTCGAAAAAGTAACCGGGCATAAACGTTTCCTACCTGAATATGCTGCATACATTTTTCTTTCTCCAGCCGATTGAACTTGGCATCAAGGATGGTGCACACTAAGAAATCCCTGGATCAGGAATTCGGAGGGACCCCGCGACAGGTTAAGTTTGCAGCAACTTTTCGCATATAATAGACACAAACGTGCACACAGAATGTAGTCCTGCTGCAATGCTGTAGATTTTATCACTGTATGTGATATGAACAGCTCGGCAGTTCAGGCAAGACTTGCATTGGAGATGCTGAGCGACATTCTCGCGTGATTTAATACATAAAAACATGCTGCAAACTTAACCTGTCGCAGGGATTAGGTGGACTGGCTACATTGGACCAACATCATGACCTGCAAGGTCACTCGGTCTGGATATATTTGAGCTCTGGCTGTAGGGATATTTGAAGGGGGAAGTGAGTGCCGAAAACCAATAGATCTGGTTGATCTTAAAGCTAAGGTATTTGCAGTCATGGACGGCATTTCGAAGAAACAATTCTATTAAGAGATGCCAGGGGAAAAAAATAAAGACGGATGTTTAATACAATTCGATATCCTGTGGGGGAGATCCGGGATTCCTTCCACCTGTTCAAGGGCCTCCGGGACCCACCCAGCATCGTCTAAATTGGGTACCTGGAGGAAACTCTAGGGGGTAAAGGCCGAAAGGGGTGAGGTGCTCTTCACATAAACCCACCTTCGGCCATGATCAAATAAGTGTGTGGCTCTAATCCCACACCACCTACACGTCTTCATGGGGTGGTGCATAGTACAGGGGAGGACTTTACCTTTACCTGAAATTAGTAGAAATGTTGTTCATTAAAATATTTCTGTTTGTTACAAAGATATAGTGAATTTTAATGTGGAAATTACTGTAAATAACACTTTACACACATAGAGTAGTTGTATTGATGATATTATAAACCCAAAAATTGTACAAAAGAAGAGCTCAAATGATTAAACAGCCCGATTTGCCTACACTTAAAACTATGTCAAGAGGGGCATATGCCCCAATTCTTCAAGTGTGATATGCTCTTAATTTTAAGAATTCTGAATTCTAGTGTAGAAAAGAAGAAGCCTCAACAGACAGATTTGCCTGCACTTAAAACTATGCCAAGTTCCCATATGATCTTATTGTTTACAGTGTGTTTTTCTGTCAAAATCCCAGGAATCTTGAATTCTAGTGTAGAAATGATGAGCCCCCCCTCAGATTGATTCTAGAGGGGGCTGACTCAAACCCAGAAGCCTCTTGATTACTAAACCAAAAATACTTATATTCTCATACTCTTCAACTTACAATCAATATATTAGGGCAAGGCCAGGCGTGCAAATTGCTTGCATGTTTTTTCTAATCTTGGATCAATTCCATGTCCCGGCCAGCAATAAATTATGCACGCCTGGGAGATTATATCTGCTGGCATGCAAGAGATATAATCTACACTGTGCCTTTTCAGGGAAAATTGCATGCCATCCATCATGTCATTAACTCCAAGGGAAATTCTTAGTAAAGAGAATATTGGCATCTTGCATGACAACATGCAAACCTGAATTGGATTCAGGTTTTGCCTTGTTGTGATAATATATACCCGAGTGTGTAACTTACAGAATATTTATTGAACATTTCTGGGTTTGAGCTTTCCTGCAATAAGCAGAAGTGCTGTATTTGAGCTTTCCTGCAAAAAGCAGAAGTGCTGTAGACATAGTTCCATGGCTTATATGTTTTATAATCAAGAGGCTTCTGGGTTTGAGCTTTCCTGCAAAAAGCAGAAGTGCTGTATTTGAGCTTTCCTGCAAAAAGCAGAAGTGCTGTAGACATAGTTCCATGGCTTATATGTTTTATAATCAAGAGGCCCCCCAGGTTTCAAACCTGGTAGAGTGTGTGGGCCTCCCTGACGGCAAAGTGTTTGTATTATTGCCTTGTAATCAAGAGTCTTCTGGGTTTGAGTCGGCCCTCTAGAATTGCTCTGTGACTCTCTCATTTCTTACATCATAAACATATGATTTTTCACCTATGAGAATAACACTACATATGGTGTCATCGGGGAGTGTATAATGGAATTCACAGATAATTTTAATGTTTGTCCTGTCATTAACCACAACTTGTTTTCTTTTTGAAGTGTTGATGACAAACATGGGTCTCTGTGCTTTGAATTCATCTGGTGTGTAATACATGTCAGTAATGCCAGTAGTGACCCTTTTGTATGATGTAAATGCCTCATATAATTTAATGAAATCATCCTTGGACATGTCTAAATTATAATTTTCTCTAGGAGATACCTCATTTCTGCCATTTTTAAGATATATGTTCTTGATGTTGCAGTTATCAAATTTACTTGAATTTTTTTCCTGATTATTATGTCTTCCAGTCTGAAACAGTACCACCACAAAATCCGGCATGTCATATTGTATACTGGAGAATGAATTTGTGGCATCAAACTCATAATAGGTACCAGATGCAGGCTTCTGTACACATTGATATGTATAAAATTGTAAAGGAATCTGGGGATTTTTTAGAATATCTGCTTTGTATTTAAGAGCATAACTGGCCTCATATTCAACAACCGGGATTCTTAGCTCCATAGTCTGAATAATGCATATGCCTTCATCAGGTAGGGTATTAGGCAGAGCTTCCCCTGTAGAGTTTAATGCACTGTACCTCATCAAAGCATTATTATCATTGGCAGCTCTTCTAAATGTAATTCTTAAACCACCCTTCCACATAATATCTTTGTAATCTGAGAAGAATCCTGGCAACAGGCGCATGGGGAACAGCACTGTGTGGTTTTTAGATAATATTTTATCACCAGCCTCAAATCCACCTATTTTGTAGTAAGAAGCCTCGGTCTTGGATAATTTTAGTGTGGCCAAAGCTGTGGAGGTAATGCCGGGGTAATCCACTCTGTTTATAACAACACCATGTTTTCTGATCTCAATTTCAGAGAACAGATGTGGCACAAAATTATCTACCAATCTTATATTTGAATTTGCCGGATAATCTGTACCATCGAGTTTTACAACATCAAATTTGATGTATAGATCTGCTCTGTGGGGGTGTATAAAGCCATCCCCTACATCAAGATCAACCTCAATCTCTGTGTTGGGTTGATTTAAATTTGCAAATGTCCTCCTGTTTGGGGGGAATGATTGTAGCTCATAACTCTCAATATTTTCCATTTTTTTCTTGTATGTATTTTTATTTAAATATTAATCTCTATGATAGCAGTTGTTGTGGCTCCAGCAAAATCAACTAATTCTTCTTTTTCATTAGTGACCATCAATTCAATGTAGTCTATTCTGTTGTGGCACACAGGAAAATATAATGTTGGGGATGGATTGTAGATGATGGGCTCCATAAATTCAGAGTTAGGTTTGAATGTTGCAATGATCCCAGTTTGTTTGTGAGTACCTATGCCATTTGATTTGGTGATCATACCCTCGGCCACATTACAGTGAATATTCAGAGTCTCTATGGCTAAGAATTTAGGTATGTTAATAGCAGTGTGTTTGATGGCTGGTTCAAGTTTTGTGTTGTTCTCAAATCCTAATAGATCTCCTATAGTACCCAGATCCACTGTTTCTGTAGCAGATACAAAATCTACTCTGTGAGTGACAGAATTTTGAGTTAATACTATACCTCTGGGTAACTGAGCATTTAAAGTGGACAGATTATATTGCCCTGGAGTGATGACAATTTTTTGATCCCCTACTGCAATTGTGTTGTTGTGGTGTGTAATATTAGGGATTAAGTACATGCCATAAAATGTTCTGAGAGCTATTGTTTTGGGATACACTATATCATCATGTAATTTGAGTTTCAATATTGAATTTTGGCTGGTGAGATGGAATACCCCCATGATGTTTCAGATACCACAGGGCTTTTTGAAATTCTTCAATTGATGGTTTATTTATTTGAGACATATATCTAAGAACAGTTAAACACAAATGTCCACAATTAACATCTTTGAAGTTTTGAACACGGGCATTATTGTAATAAAGATTAGCTGATTTTAGATATTTTATTAAATTTTCAGGTGGAACACCTCCAAATGAATCAAACACAAATGCCTCATTTTTTAAATATTTAAGATAACAAATCCAGTGAGTGCCCTGATTTTTGTACTTATCCAAATTAACTATGCCACACTCTTTGTAGAGTGGTTGTTCTGGCAAAGAATCAGACATGTACACAACTCTAAAATGTTTGATGCCCAGTGGCTTGATTAAAGCTTCAATATCTTGGTTTGTAAGCGGCTCTTGTTTTTTTTAAACTTATTCACGGCTCTCTTAACACCTTTGCCTTGTTTCCCCATGGCCAGGTTATGGCGCTTCAATTCATCTAATTCTGCCCTATTCTTCTTGGCATCTATTAATGTTTTTGCTATGGCAGCTGATCCCCCAGCCAAGCTCCCAACAGCCCCGAGAGCTGCTAAGATGGCCGGGATAGTAAATATAAATCCACCCACATGTGATTTTTTCTTGGATTGCTGTAATTTTTTTAATTGAGGGGTACTAAGTAACAATTTCATACCATGGCCCTTTGCAAGACAAGAGCTTTTTTTTTGCGCTGCTTTTTGGTCAAAAGGCTATCAATAGTTTTAAGATATTTAAGACCTGCATAAGGTATTTGATACATAACACCCTTGGCCTTCATTGTAGGTTTATTATATACATATTCACAACCCCCACCCCAGTTTTTGTTTGGTATTCATAGCTATGGTGGTCCCCAATTCTGCTATTTTTTCACTTAAAGAAGCATCTTTGCTTACAAATCTACCAAATGTAGCCTCTTCTAATTTCTTGTCTGCCACATGTCTCTTGTCAAATCAGAATGTGTGTTGTATGCTATGTCATGGTCTCTACAAGCAGCATCTAGGGGATTAACACCAGGATCACCTCTGTTTAATCTATGGTCCAATTTTGTGCCTGGACCACAATACTGATAGCCTGGAAGGTGTAGTTCAAATGGCAGCTTGTTTATAATGTCATTAACCAGCCCCCGACCCTCAGAAATATTCCAAAATTTAGGTGGTAGAGTATTAATAATTTTTATAAGATATCCAATCCCCTTAGTGTCATTCACTATAAAATTAGACAATTTTGTTCTTATCATGTCCATAATTCCAACCTTTTCATTGTAAAAATTGTGGTTGCCAGCATTTTCCTCCCCAGCTATCACCAATAACCTATCTACAAGTTTCCTGACATGATCAACCCACACAAATTCTTTGGGAAGGGTGTTGTATTGTTTGATTCCACTACCTGTCTTGATTTGTGACCATATGGGCTTGATTAAGTTGTTATATTTTGCTCCACTGCTAGACTTGACTCTTTTTTGTGTGGGATCATTGTTCTGGTATAGAGCATATGATTTTATTAATATTTCTTTGTAATGCTCATAATCTTGATCTGTATTGCTGCCAGGCCTTTTCCTAGTCATCAGTTCCCACAATGCAGGTGTTCCGGGATACTTAACAAAAGCACCTTTTTCTCCGAGACGAGATTCTGAATAAACAATCAGATCATCTCCCTTAAATGTTACTCTGAAATTGCCAATTCTATGTATGATGCTACCATCACGCTCTGTATCAGCATATAAGCCAAAGACCTCATCTTTGTTGTCTTTAGGTGTGCTTAAATATTTTTGAGCAAGAAGACCCAATTCAATAGGATCCTGAATAGCTTCAATTCTTCGAGGAGCAACAGGACTAGGTTTATGAATACTGGAAAGTGTTGTGAATGGATAATCTAATATGTTTCTTGCAGCTACAGGTACAAGCTCTGTGATCACATTTTGATTTTGCTCTGTAACAGTTTTGATATTTTTACCTAATTCACCAATAGCATCAATAATAGGCTGTTCTGTGCGCTTGTGTTGCTCATAAAAACCTCGGTTCTCTGATTTCCATCCCTTAAATCTTTTTACAAGATAATCTCTTAATTTAAGATCATCAATTATTGGCCTTTTCATGGTTATTTATTTATGTTTCAATGTCTAGAAAATTATTGATTTTATTTCTATATTTACCACTATTGGGTTTTCTTGTCATATCAATTTTGACAAACCCATAACTGTCCTGGTCCCAGCACCTACTGCAAATTTTGGAAGAATCATTGTAGCTCAAGTCCCCACCTACATATTCATCGTGTATATGTTTGAGGTTGGTATGGTATTGATGAAACACACATATAAAATTGCTGTTGTCTCGGATCAGCTGCTTGGGTATTTTTGAAAAAGTCTGTGCAAGGTAGATGCAATCAATGTTTTTGTGTCGGCCCTGTGTAAAGAAATTTCTAACCTTGTTTTGATTATCCAGTATAATATCATCAAACACAACAACAGAATTATCGAGACATTCATGGAGTGGCTTAACATCTGGTTCAAAAGTGGCTATATCCAGTCCATCATATAGCTTCATCAGCTGCTGATATTTTAATTGTTCCAAGCTCTTAGAGAAGACATACAAGTGCCTGTTTTTCCAGTCTAACCAGTTGGGTGCCAATAAAAAATTATCAACCATTAGTGTAGTTTTACCACAAGCAGATGGCCCAAAAATAAGACACCTAATATTATCAGGCAGCAATTTTCCATTTCTCTTATTCTGCTGTTCTGGTTCTGGCAGCCTTTTTATAACATCCCAGGTGTTCATATTATCACTTTGTTTGCATCGATCCAGCTGTGTTCTGGGAGTCCTAGCCATTTGACAAGTAACTTGTTGCCTTTTCTATGAGATATGTGTCAGGCTGTTTAGTTTTGCTGAGCTCTTCTTCATAAAACCTGCCTTTGAGAATTTCTCCTCGGTGATCTTTTATTATATATGCGTTAAGGGTCCCAGGTTTAACTTGAGCCACTGTAAATAATTCAGTGATCCAGTTTCTTGTAAAACCTCTTTTGAATAAGTGCTTATATTTACTGATTCTTACTTGATCACCAATCTTGTATTTGGCTTTTCTTGTTGTTGGCTGGTATCTAGGATAATAAACAGTGCTGATCAATTTTTGCTCATCAGATGAAGTTACTTCAGAGGGTTTCATGTTGATTGTGGAATGGACCGAGTTGTTATATTTATGTAGAAGTTCTGGAAGAATATTAATCCATTTATAATTACCTTGAAGTGTGAATTGTTTATACATAAGATTTTTTAGGGTTTTCTTGAATCTCTCTACAATTGAGGCCTTGAGATCACTGTAACTCGAGTAATGTTGTATTGACTGGCTTTTAATAAATTGTTGGAACACAGAATTATAAAATTCTTTGCCATTATCTGTTTGCAAATAGCGCGGTGATCTTCCACTCTGATTGATGATTGTCCTGAAGGCTTCTGTAACATATTTTCCAGTCTTGGATTTGAGTGGCACAGCCCAGGCAAATTTTGAAAATGTATCTATGACAGTGAGTAGATACTTGTAGCTCTTGTTGATTTTGTCTAAGTTTTTCTGCTGTCCACTTGCCATCTCAATCAAGTCACCCTGCCATAAATCATCTATGCCTTTTGTGACTACTGGCAGTCACTTATAATTATGTCTGGGTTGTCTGTGCAATTTATCAACAATAATTTGTCTACACATAATATGTAAACAAGAATATTGCAACTATAGGGTGTTCAGCAGCTGATACTACAGGATTTTCTAAATATAATTTGTCCCCTATTTGTATTTTAAATTCCAGAGAGCCATCATCTTCAGCATAAGATGTTTCTAATGTATTGGGATCTGTAAAATCCTCTAACTCTACACTGGTGATATTTGGTTTGTTGTCAGCATTTGTTATTGATAAGGTAGGGTAGTGGTGTGCCTGTGGTTGTAGCCAATATTTGATCTTGATTGCTCTAAGTGTGCCCCCAACAAAAAACTGGTAATAAAATTGTGCAGGGGACAGCCTATATATTTTGCCACCTGGTGTAAATGGTGAATCATATTCTTTGTTGGGGATACTGTACAATTCAAGAATTACTGTATGTTTAGGATTTTCAATAATGCCAGTTATTTCTTTTTCTGCTGTGAGCAATCTACTTATTACAGATTCAAGGTGCTCATTGATGGTCCTAACAACATCATCATGGCCTGGCTTGATCTTTATGTCCACAACATGTTTCTTGTATTCACAATTTCTTGTAGCTGGGTGGCAAAAACAGACAAAGCATTTGCTTGATTGGATTCCATGGTCCCTAGCTGTTGCTTGATATTAGCTACAATTTGCTGTAAATTTTCAACAACTGCCAATTTTGAATTTTGAGCAGTAAGATCATGGACCTGTCTTCTGATATCCTCAAACAGGGCATGCAGTTCATTAATATGTTGATTGGTTGGTAGAGTGGCCACTGTCTGAGTAAGTTGTTTGATCTCTGTCTGGATATTCTTGATATCTTCTGATTTCAATATGCGATTCACAGCTCTCTTAATATTTTTAAGTTCCTGTGATGTAGGCAGATTTGATACAGTATTCTGCAAAGATTCAAGTGCCAATTTCACATTGTTTAATTCAGAAGCATCAACCACACCACGCATAGCATCTTGGAGCAGGGCTATATCTGCCTGAGTAGGTGTTGATTGTTGTAAAATTTCAAGCTTTGTTTGGATATCATCAATCAAATGATGAAAATGAGATAGCTCAGATTCAGTGTTGAGGTTTTCAAGCTTTGTGATCTGTTGCTGGACACTAACAAGGGTATCTACAATCCCAGGCAATCGGGATTCTAGAGTTTCTTGTATATTTGCCAAATCACTTTGCACTGCTGCTATTGTACCCTCAAGATGGGTTATGGTACTTTGAATTTTTCCAAAATCTTCATATGTTTCAAGTTGCAGCTTAATATTGGCAACACTCCGAGTAATTGCACTCAAAGCATCAGAAGATGGCAAGTTGTTCATAAAATTTTCAAATGTCTCAATTTTTTCTTTAACCTCGGCTATGGCATTGTTCAAGGGGTCCAGATTAGGTATCTTTAGTGACTGAATCTGTTCCTTTAGAGTGGAAAACAATAGATCAAACCCTTCTTGTGATTTTATGCTTTTGACAATTGGCTGGAGCTGTGCCTGGACATTATTAATCTGTTCCTCCAATTGTTGTTTCAATTGTTCAGAGTTGGTAGCCTGGGTCTTAAATTTGACTTGAAGAGCTGCTACAGCTTCTTCTAAACTGTGAAAATTATCCAATGTGGCCAAGTCAGTATATTTCTGAAGCAGCAATTTGAGTTCAGAATCAATTTTAAGAAGAGGGTCCATGCATTGTGATTGCAAATTTGTAATTTCTAGTTGAAGACTAGCATTGAGTGTAGTTTGTAAAGCTTGTAAATCACTTCTTAATTTCTTGACTCTGACATCAAGCAACAGAATCTCATCACTGTGATCTTCATGTCTTGTATGGCCAAATATATCATTAGGCATTTTGTTTTAGTGGTTATTTATTATTGGATATCTAATTCTTAATTCTATAAAAAAAGGTATAAGTTTGTCATAGGATCCCGGGACCTCAATATATAAGCAGTCACCAGCAGAACAGTATATACAGTGCCAGAAATCATGTTTGAGTGCTTAATTCTATAAATATTTCTCCCTACTGAAATCTTGACATCACCCTCACGGGTTGTAATAAATTGTAATTGTCCACCTACAGGTAATTGGTAATAATTAAATTATTGTTAAATATGTACAATGTTTTACCTGTTTCATCATCAAAATCTGTAAGTATGCTGTTCAGTTGAATAACTAACGAAGCACTTAGTTTAGATATTATATCAGAAGAGGGTTGTGGTGTTGGAAGGTCCATAATAGCCTGTTTTTTGAACCCAAATAAGTTCATAGGCATGTTTATTTATTTCAAATCATGCTCCGTGATTTGGCATTGATTGCTATTTTTCAAATCGCAATGACCCCATGGTAGAGTATGTATGCCAAATGACAAAATACATCTCTTATCATCATGTGGGTCCAGAGACACTTTTCTTACAATATTTGTAGTCAACAAGTGATCCACACTCTGAATTATGCATTCTGATGTTCTGATTGTGCTACATGATTTGAGGCAATTTTTGTAATCTTCAAATTCAAGCTCTTTGTCTACAGTCACTCTGCCAATGCACTTGGCCTTTTTGGCAACAACACCACCACATGTCTCAAAACTGTACATCTTGGCCCTTAACCCAGCAAATGCCACAATAACATCACCAAGTGTCTCATCTTTTAACTTGCCAGGCACCTTTTTGTTGTGGGGTTGAATCCTTGTATGTTCACTGCTATCAAAATATTCAAGCAATTCAGGCTGTGACATATCTTGATAAACATCTTCTGTCTGAATATCAAGAATAAAACTATCTGTGTCCATGTACATCAGTTTTACACGATCCTTATAAAGAGGCTTCAACACATTATAATACAATTTTAACATATGTAATTTGGCCAATTCCAATATCACAGCCCCTACATAAATAGGCTTATCAAACTTAATTTTTGTTTTTTTCATGTTGAAGAGTGCCATATTTTCATCATAAATTCTTCTATAATTGAAATTACGCTTTGCAATCAATTTTTTGCTCAGGTGGGGTCAGTAATTATTTTAACATCAGTATGTTTTCTGACATTTTCAATAGTTTTGCCTTATACAGAATTGACCATCAATTTAAACAAAGTTTTATGAAATTGGCTCATTGCAGATGTTCGAAGCTCTGTGTTTGTATCAATATATGGCTTCAACCATCTTGAGTGCCAAACCTCAAAACTTTTCCAATTTTGGTCACTTGAACACCATGATGCATCAGGAATTGGAGGTTTTTGTAATATATGACATAATCCTGTTTTGGCTCCAGAGTCATCATCAATTTCTTTTGTTTAGAGCCAGGTGAGCACTGAACCTCGGGAATTGGGGGCAGATCAGAAAATGTGTTGTGTAAATTATCTGGAATTGTCAGATCAACCTCTAAGAAGAGGCCAAAGTCACTGTCATCAAAATCCTTAAGATCTTCAATATTGAAATCTTCAACCCACTCAAGCCCTGAATATGGCAATTTATCCATCATAGCATAACCATAGAGGCTGTTGGCATCTACATACAGTATTTGATGGCAGTGCTGGATCATAATCAGGAATATATTTGTTATTTCCTCTGGCATATATCTGAGAGCATTGCACCATGCCTCCTCTTATACATTGTTCCATAAACAGATACATGTCCTGATCCTGAATCAGATACAACTGCATTTTAGTATTCAAAAACATTGCAGACAATGCTAGGCCTGGTGCAATGTAAAAATACATTGGATCCAGTTTATAATTTTCCTAGGAAGATTTTCTAAATGCCTGAAGTATATCAGCTAAGAGAGTCACATCAAGTTTTAAATATGCCTTATGATAATCACCAAATACCTGGCATTTTAAATTGTTCCACATCAACTGGGCATGGTGATAATCATCATCTGTGATTCCAGATCCTCTGATTTTGCTGTAAAACTCTTGTTGTGGTGGCAGAGCACACTCATCAAATTTAGAAAAATCTGTAACATAGTCATATGGATATACACCCTTCCGCCTAATTAATTTCAGTTCCTGATTTCGAAACATGGTACATGTGATTTTGAATTGATCATCAGATAATTGAGTGGCCAGTGTAGCCAGGCTAGCGGACAGAATTCTGTAGGAATCAAGAAATCTTAAGTGAATAGGAACACCATTAACTTTAATTATTTTGCTAATGGCAATATATTTCTCATCATTTTCTGCTAAAATATTTAAATTCTGCTTGTCAAACCCCTCGTACCTGATCAAATGATGAAAATCATAATTGGATGCACCATGGCAAAATATAGGGACAAATGTTGGTCTCTGTATCTTAATATTACAGTTATTACACAGTGCCATTAAGAATTTACCATCTGTATGGGAATGGTGTTTCACCTTGATATTTCTATCTGAAAATTCAGAATCACATACCGGGCATTTTTCTGCATTGTTGAAATCTTCAATCTGTTTCTCTGTTAAAGACAACATAGGTTTTGTTTTTAATAAGATATTAGATGCTATGTCATGGCACTCATTTTCTATTCTATGTGCAAATTCTTTGATGGCATCTGCTCCTGTGTATAAATCTTCTTTACTAACAACCCCATCCTGTACAACCACATAACAAAAACTGGAGGGTTCATGTAATTGAAGATTCCTCAGGATCTGGGCTACAGAATGCAAGAGGTTTGAGATTTGATTCAAAATTACAGACTATATATGCTGGGTGTTCCAACAAGGCTTCAAACTTTTTGAATTTTGCATTTTAACTTGGCATTGGCATCACCATATGAACAGGTTTATAGTTGCCACAGTATTTTAAATGTTCAATTAACTTGTTTTTAGCAATTTCTGCATTCACTTCCCGAACCCCATTCACCATTTTTTGACCATCAAATACAGTTAAACATCTTCGGCACAACTTGAATATTCTATTGGATTTGCCCTGTTGTTTTCTGACTAAAGCTTCAAGACTGTGTATCAGAGTGTAATGATATGTGCCATCCCCTTCAATTAAGAGCAGACCAATCGGAACAGCAGAATCATCATCAAGTGTACTGATTCTGAGAGGTGCTATCAAGCAATTGCCACGGCCAGTGGAACAAATAAATACATTAATAGATAATTGTTTACGATTGATATCCCGGGCCTTTTTTTCAAATTTATCAATATTCTGAACAGACATTGGATATTCTAAACCCTCCATTGCTTCATCAAAATTGTGTTCATATTGTTTATAATAAGTTATTCTCTCAGGATGCCTTAAAACTGGAAACAAAGCAGCTAAAATACACCACAAAAAGTATTTCTCATCATTATTTTCAATATTGACCACGGCTCTTTTGTTTTTAATATTGCCAGGTAATGACAGATATGTAGATCCTTGTAAGGGGCTGAATTCAGAAATATTAACATATAACTTGTGTGGAGATCCGCATAGGCTCCATCCTGATTCTTTTGCTGCAAATTCAGAGTGTTTAATATTCAATTGTTCTATCAAACTGCTTATTATTTTGTCTAAATTTGCTTTTGAATATACAGCTACAGTTTCTGTTATGTGGGGCTGTGTAAATTTTGTGCCATTTGATTTCTTATATTGTGTAAACAATTTGAGGGACAGCTTATAAGAGCCATTTTGTGCAATTAGAATTGCCTGCACATCAGGATTTATACTGTTCAAAAAATTCTTAATGCCACATCTTGGCTCTGATACAATCCGGTAATCCCTAAGTTAGCCATTAAAAGTGCTATGGATAGGTAGTGCATAGCGTGGCTGCTTTGCTGCTCTAGCATTAACAGGTGCTTTTTGCTTCCTTTTCAGACCAGATGTAGATGGTTGTGAGGGCAATGTTGATGACTGTACATAACAAGTACACTTGTGCCATTTGTAATATGCCTTGCTTAATATTTTATGGCATCTTGGACACATTTTTGTGGCCTTTCTGCATTTCTTAGAGTCACAAATATGCCGGTGCCTAGACCAATTAGAACTAGATATATTTTTATTACACTGATTGCAATATTTTTGTTTTGGCATTTTTATTGTTTATTTATATAAAATTTCTTGGTCCAAAAAAACAGAACTATGCCAAAACAATTGTAACAGCAGTTAGTGGCTGAGCTGGTGCTTTTATACGCAGACAACAGCAATAACTAGGCTCTGGTAATCCCCAATATAAAATAATTTTGCTCTATTATGCTGTTGTACAACACACTTTACCAGGTTTCAGATCTGGGAGCTATCAGTTGTATATCAACTAGCAGTAATTATTCTCAAAATCTCACGTGTGGAGATATTATTTTGCCACATGTATTTCAATCTCACACATTTTATCAGAACTCAAACCCGAGCCTCTTGTTTACAAGGCAACAATATTAACACTTTGCAATCAGGGGAGGCTTCACATTTTATCAGGACTCAAACCCAGAAGCCTCTTGATTACAAGGCAATAAAAACCATGGGGCTATGCACCACACTCTTCTGGGTCTCAGAAACCAGGAGCTATGAGCTTTATATCAATGTACACATGGCGGAATCAATCTGAGGGGGGGCTCATCATTTCTACACTAGAATTCAAGATTCCTGGGATTTTGACAGAAAAACACACTGTAAACAATAAGATCATATGGGAACTTGGCATAGTTTTAAGTGTAGGCAAATCTGTCTGTTGAGGCTCCTTCTTTTCTACACTAGAATTCAGAATTCTTAAAATTAAGAGCATATCACACTTGAAGAATTGGGGCAAATGCCCCTCTTGACATAGTTTTAAGTGTAGGCAAATCGGGCTGTTTAACCATTTGAGCTCTTCTTTTGTACAATTTTTGGGTTTATAATATCATCAATACAACTACTACATAGCCATGTGTGTGTGTATGAGAGAGATAGAGAGAGAAGGGGAGAAAGTGAGAGAAAGATAAATTAAGGATACATCATTGGTATAATGTTCATTTAAATTGAGAATTTTACAATATGTTAGGTGTATCTCACACCAAACTGGGAAATGAAAATGCCTGTATTCAACCCTTCCAGTCAAGACGTGAAAACAAAATGATCGTTCCTTCTGTCTTGCAGACCAAACAATCTCAATTATGTGGAAAGCATTTTAGTGTCCAATAATGCAGCAGTAAAAGAGAGAAGAGTTGCATATGGTTGGATGGAACTGACGGGTGAGTTAACATTAATATTATAATACTAGTTATTGTAAAACGAAATTGGTCCATCTTATATTTAAAAAGCTAATTCAGCATAGCACCAGCTACTCTGTAAAATTAGATAATGATATAAAATATATACAGGGTGTATCTAAAGGTCGTTTACAACGCTTGGGAGGTGATTCCTCAAACGAAAACAAGCAAAAAGTGTTTGTTCCATTTTTACGACTGAGGCTTCGTTTCCGAGATTGGAGCCTCGCAAGAGGTGAGAAAGTGAACTTCACACCTAACTGGGACGAATACTATCAGAGATAGAGAGGCAGTGAGAAGGGAATCATCAAGGAATCTCATGTGCTCAGTCCGGAAGTCACTACGAAAAGTTCACTGCACGCATGCGCAATGGAGTCCTCAAAGGAAATGGGGATTTCCAGCAAGAACAATGCATGAAAGGCTATGTAACGCAGCAAGAAAGATAGTGACAATGAGAAATGCGTTAAAGACAACACATCCCGACCTCAAACATCCAAATAAGAGCACGGAACACACAATCATAAACGTTGAGCACGTTAGCATACCCCACTTATACGAGAGGAATGAACGAATTATGTCATGTGGCATATGAGAGACACATTACTCCACAAGGAGGAGGGAAAGAAAAACACAAAATGAGATGACTACGACAACGTGTGTTTTTACACGCGGCAACTACTTAATATCCCCCCACACAAACACAACAAACAACAAATGCTAAAATGTATTACGCTCAGTCATTGCGTGTTACTGTACGCCCACTTAAGATGTCAATTTCACCACACAAAGAGGTGGGGAGCAACACCAAGAGTGCTCTCACTGGGATTTGCCGAGGGCGATAAATAAAGACGGTTTTCAAAATTTATGCCGTTCACTTCTACACAGATGTGACAGCGACGAATCAAGGATTGCCGAGTACGGGCAAACAAGCCAGGCGTATCTGCTACCGTCACGGCTGCGACATTGATGAGAGCAACGAGGTCCTCAGCGGATGTGACAGGTGTGTCGTATACGAGGGTTTTCATTTCTCCCAAGAAGAAAACATCGAGAGGGTTGTAATCTGGCGTCCTCGGTGGCCAAGGCACAGGCTCATCCCCACCAATTAATCTATTGCGAAACACGTCAAGCAGGAAATGTCGTACATTACGATGGAAATGAGCTTATGCCCCATCGTGTTGGTATCACATTTCTTGCCGCAGTGCGTAAGGTACGGTCTCCACCTGTTCAGGCAGAACCTCACTAAGAAATGCATGATACGTGCTACCATTTAGGCGAACAGGGAGAATGTATCTTCCAATGAAATGATCATGTACTATCCCGCACCACATATTCACTGAAAACCTGAGCTGGTGATGGGACACAAAATGTGCATGTGGGTTGTCAAAGTCCCAGACATGACTGTTTCTACTATTGAAGACATCCATCCTGGTGAAAATGGTTTCATCTGTACACAATGCCTTTGAACCGAAGTGGGGTTTTGTTTCCAGCTGATGCAACAACCATTGGCAAAACTCCATACGAGAGCGAGGTAAGAGTTCTTGTACTTTCTGCTGTTTAAAAGGGTGCATTCCTTCCTCTGACAACATTTGCCAAACAGTCATATGAGACGTGTTTAGTGCCCGTAGGTATCGAATGGGGGTAGAAAGGGAAATGACGGAGGTCACAGCACATGAAGAACATTTCGCCAGGTAGTGTCCGCAAAGCAGTCTACAGAAGAGGATTCCCCAGAGAAGAGGGGGACAGACAACATGTGCAAGAGGTGTATGATTGCACACACGTACACAAGTAGTATTATTTATTGTCTGTGGAAATGAGGTACGATACATATCACAGACGTTGTTGAAAATGTCCGCCAGCCACATCTACACACAGACAGCATCGGCGTAGCAGGGACGCTGTGGTATGCTGAAATACGTTGGGCATGTCATTGATCATCCCAGCAGCGACGGTAACTCAAGCAACGAGGTCCTCCACACTTTCCACCGGGGTTTCGTTACCATCCTCTTCATTTAGCCCCACAAGAAGAAATCTAGCATTGTGAGGTCGGGTGACCGAGGTGGTCACAAAACAGGTCCACGCCTACTAATCCATCTACCACCGTATGCATTGTTAAGTACAGCTCTGGCTCGGCGGGCAAAACGTGCAGGGACACTGTCATGTTGATACCATACATGTGGCCTAATTGCGAGCTGTACATTTTCCAACAGTTCAGGTAGAACTTCCAGTAGGAACACACAATAGTTCCCACCGGACAAAGTATTGGGCAACAGGTACGGACCTATGAGGTTCTCCCAAAATTGCCACATCACACATTTGCTGCGAACCGTCGCTGAAAATGACGCTCAATCATTGCATGGGGTTTTGCAAATCCCACACGTGACTTATATTGGGAATTGAAGACGCCTTCTCTGGTGAAAGTGCCCCGTTGGTCCACAACACTGTATTTCGAAAATTGGGGTTTGCCAGTGTTTGTTGCAAATTCCACTGACAAAAATCAAGGCGTAAGGGCAAGGCACTGTCTGCACTTTGTTTTGGGTGCATACCCTCATCGTTCTGCACGCGTAACACATTGGTATGGTGCATGTGTCGCACATGAGCAATGGCACGGGTATCCTGTCCAACACTTCCTCGTCAAATTGGACACTGCGCACAATGCCCGGTCTGCTACGAACCCACACCCTAGGTTGTATAGATCCAGTGCCACGTAAACGAGCATCCACCTGTTGAAACAGGAAATGTGATGGTAAGTGCCGATTTGGAAATCGTTCGCGATACACACATCTTACCTGAAGGCTGTTTTGGTGTGTATCACAGTAAACGAGACGCATATCGGCAAGCTCGTTAGTTGTGTATGTGATGTATGTACAAGAGGTGTATGATGACACACACGTACATAAGTAGTATCCAAGGCTGTAAGTAGAAATAAAATACGTACGTACACGTTAGAGAACTACCAGCAAGTACTGATATTGGCTCCAAATACTACGACGGAAGACGTAGTAGTACATAAAGCTCCGCCAGAGGCGCTCAGCGGGATGCTACCTGCCACGGCCCGATATCGCTGGTATACGTACGTACAAACAACGCGACAGTGTACGCGACTAGCTATCTGCCTATCAGTTACGAGTGTTGTCGCAAGGTGTTCATCCTGAGGCGTGTGGTGAAATTGAGCACATTGCTAAAGTGACCGTTAGGAAGTACGTAGTGCGTACCATCTGTAATATCTGTAAAGGGTGGACACCTATGTGGACTGTTCAGTGCTTTAATCGTGAACGCTACATCACAAGTTTTTTTCTTACGTAGCCGTGTGCTCCTTTGTGAGCCTGGCAATGGCGACATCCACCACCATCGTTATTGCCGATCTGCATCTCGTTTACGGTGAGACACACCAAAACAGCCTTCAGGCAAGGGGTGTATCGCGAACGATTTACAAATCGGCGCTTACCATCACATGTCTTTTTCAAGAGTGGATGCTCGTTTACGTGAAACTGGATCTGTACGACCTAGGGTGTGGGATCGTGGCAGACCGGGCAGTGTGCGCAGTGTCCAATTTGGGGAGGAGATGTTTAGGACAGGGTACTTGAGACGATAGGCACCAGCACCTGTGCCATTGCCCATGTACGACACACGCACCATACCAATGCGTTACGCGTGCTGAACGATGAAGGTATGCACCCATACAAAGTGCACACGGTGCAACACCTGCAGCCGATGGACTTTCCACTACGCCTCGATTTTTGTCAGTGGTATTTGCAACAAACTCTTGTAAACCTCAATTCTCCAAATGCAGTGTTGTGGAACAATAAGGCACTTTCACCAGGGAAGGTGTCTTTAATGCCCCTAATAGTCACGTGTGAGATGTACAAAACCCACATGCAATCATTTACCGTCATTTCTAGCGAAGGTTCTCAGTGATGTGTTATGTGGCATTGTTGGAGACAACCTGATAGGGCCGTACCTGTTGTCCAATACTTTGTCCGGTGGAAACTATTCTGTGTTGCTACGGGAAATTGTACCTGAACTGTTGGTAAATGTACCCCTTGTATTTAGGCAACATGTATGGTATCAACATGACGGGGCCCCTGCACATTTTGACCGCCGAGCCAGAGCTGAACTCAACAATACATACGGTGATAGATGGATTGGTAGGCGTGGATCTGTTCTGTGGCCACCTCGGTCACCCGACCTCACAATGCTAGATTTCTTCTTGTGGGGCTAAATGAAGAGGATGGTAACGAAACCCCGGTGGAAAGTGTGGAGGACCTCGTTGCTTGAGTTACCGTCGCTGCTGGGATGATCACTGACATGCCCAACGTATTTCAGCATACCACAGCGTCCCTGCTACGCCGATGCCGTCTGTGTGTAGATGTGGCTGGCGGACATTTTCAACAACCTCTGTGATATGTATCGTACGTCATTTCCACAGACAATAAATAATACTACTTGTGTACGTGTGTGCAATCATACACCTCTTGTTCATGTTGTCTGTGCCCCCTCTTCTCTGGGGAATCCCCTTCTGCAGCCTGCTTTTCGGACACTTCCTGGCAAAACCTTTTTCATATGCTGTGACCTCCGTCATTTCCCTTTCTACCCCCATTCGATACCTACGTTCCATGTCGGATATGTTCCCGGGAATCCCTCAATTCTTGTGGGAAATCCCTGCCGCATTCATTTTCGACACGCAATTTGTGCATCATTCGCTATTCCAGGTGTGTTTTCTTTGGGGATATCGTGCCGTATCTTCTTTATGAGTACTATTTACCGGCATATGGAGGTGTGAATTTCGTTTTCACACGATCTAGGCATCCTCTAGCTCTGACACGTTGCGTCATTCAACAAAATTCTATTTATATTTTAATCTTCATTTCACTTGGCGATTCAAATCCTCCTCGTTGTAGACGGAATTTTGCACCACCTTATATATTAAATAACAACACAAAAGAGGGCGACAGATTTTCCTCACACTTTCGCTGAAACTAGTAACCCGCCTGTGATGATAATTCATTCTATTTAGTTTGCGAAATATGTTTGAAATCAATTTGTTCTAATCTATGTAGATGTAACTGGTCAAAACTCCGCCTCATTGCGATGAACGAGTTCACTGTTCGATGCCCGGTGGAAGTTCATAATAGTTCGGATTCCACTTCAAACTGTAGATCTCACCCCGATTTGCCTATCTATGAACAAAGTGGACTTGAAATAATTACTTGTTAAAAATTTGTGGTAGTTCGTTACTGATCGTAAGTTGCGTTGTTGGAGGATCTCCGGATAATATACGCGTTGAAAGGAGCTTCTAATTTTCAAATATATTTTAAGTTTTGGCATTTAGTGTCGTTTATATGCCACTTTTGGGAAATTACGACGATGAAGATGAGTGATGACTTGATAGATGGACATAAAAAACAATGCCCATACGGTATTCGAACCCGCAATCCCTGTCGTCGTACTGCGCTGTGCTAACCATACCGCAAAGGATGTGGAACATTTTTAGATACAGCACAAACTGACACATTTTCCTTACATTTTACATTTACCTACTGCACCTCCTACCACTCTCATGTATCATCAATATGAATAATACCTCTTCATTTCAAGTTTAGCTCATTTACAGCTTCCGCTCGGGGTAGTGAATGAGTAGTGTATGTATATTTTCGTTTCCTGTTGAGGCACAAAATCCACCACCCAGGTTCAACATTTAAAAAAATGTAGGTCCTGCTTAGTTTAACCATAGAACGCATATGTGGGGACTCTCAGACCCCACATAGTATATTAAGGCACCTTCTGACACAATAAATGCTCATCAGTTCTTCAGTGTTCGTGATATTTTACATCTGAACGTGTTCTTATAACGTACGAAATTATAGCCCCATACCAATAACATTTTTTTTTAAATTTTGTTATTTTGTATCATTACCCCATGTTTCGATACGTGGGGTCGTTCAGACCCCAACAAGAAATAATATATTTCAGTAATGTTAGGCACTAGTTCTGTCATAGCAATGCAATTTGCTCTCGTTCAACTCTAGCATCGTGCTTTTACAGGTGCTTTATAGATGCGCTAATGAATCAGCTTCAGATCTATTTCATAATATTCGTCTATAAAGCGATATACTCCTATTTGGCCGCATTACTGTAAGAAGAAGAAATACATACTATATGTTATGTTTCTTCCGGTAGCCCTTTTGCTGTGCATCACAATATTATTTACAACTTGTCACCTTTCTTGCTGAAAAATAAGTTATTTATGTAATATCAATGATGCATAGGATATTTGAATCGTGGCAGGTTTGTGTTAGTGTTGCATCATAGGAGTGTGATTTAGAGATTTGGAGCTTTTTTCAAGGTATTTGTTTCAACCAGTGAGAATGTGTTTTAAAAAAGGAAGAATGAGCGTTCTGTGAATCCAGAAGATGGTAATTAGAGTGAATTTATCTCTGAGTGGCTTGCTGAAGAGGGAGTTTTATCCTCTGAAGAAAGTATTCAGGACAGTGATGCAGGAGGATGCTTCGAAAACGATCAGGACAACTATTTTGACCAGAAGAGATTGTACAGCGTGGTCTTCTGTTCCTAAACCTATTGCACAAACTCGTCAACACAATGTGCTTCTCAATGCCCCTGGACCCGCACCAGGAACTATAACTGCCACGCCAAAGGACCCATGGGAGTATTTCATTACGGAAGTATTATGTGATGAAATATTATATTGCACAAATCTTGAAGGTAGACGCATCGCTTCACAAAAGGGGAAAATCTGTTAAAATGTTACTATTACTGAGCTACGTAATGGATATAGCCACACTGAAGCATTCACTCTCTTTGTGGAGCAAAATCCTCATTACTGCAAGGACGTGAAGACGAGTAGAATACAATTTCTGAAGGAGTTAGCAATACAGCTGACATTACCAAACATGGAGAAACGAGCACAAACCCAAGCAATCTCTTGCGTTGTGGTGTGATTGCTGCTCGTTCTGACGACCCTACAGCAACGAAAGGAAAGCTAAAGAGATGCTTTCTTTGTTCCCGTAATAATTACAGAAAGAGTGTAATTGTTTGCGTGAAGTGTAAAGAAAATGTATGTGCTGAGCATTCTAATGTATTCTGCACTGAATGCAAGTAGAAACTTAAAACTTGCAGCCGTGCGCTAGAGATAGAAGTGTAGTTTATGCTGTTACATTACAAGAAAACTGCATTTTTTAGACCTGTGTGTGTGTCCTGTTGTTGTTGATATAATGCCCATTGTATGATTGAACATAAGCAAAATAGTTTAGAGATAATAACAAATATTTTTGTGAATATAGATGGAAATCTGACTTCCAAATACACTAATTACGTACTAATGTTGAAAAAAATTACTTTATAGTGCTACTGTAAAGAATGTTGTGAATTCTGCTGCATCTGACAATAAAAAAGGATAAATATGTTTTTATTATTATTTTTTGTTTGTTTGTAAAAGGATGGGAGGTAAATTTTAGAATAGATCTGTTAGAACTTGTTGTGAATAGCAATAACTGGATTGGGAGTGCTCAAGACAGAAAGAGGTGGATGTTGTATGTTGCTCTGGCTAGAAACTTTCGGGTTTTGTGATGCCAGAGAGTTAGTTAGTTTGTAAAGGTTGTGATAAAATACGTGTGGATATCTCAAAACGACATTAATATGTGATTTCCTTATCTTGTTGTAGACAAAATATGTATTTCTAATTACTTTTAATGATATATTTTGATGGGGTCTGCCAGACCGCCCCTATGGAAAGTTGTAAATATTTTTGGGTATGCGTCCTAGGGTTAATTATTTTGAATTCGCGTAGATCAGAAAATATTTTGCGTTGTTTCGAGATTATCAATTAGGATACAATTAGATATGAGAAAATGAAACTTGCATGTCACAATTGCCAGATCCAACTGATCTCCTTACGTATAATGAAAATAGTGTTTTGCAAGTCAAACTCCAATTGTATGCTATTATTGCTTCTATGATATTAATGTGATGTGCCTCCTCCTATCGCCCGTCAAAGAGAAGGATGCTTGTCTTCGAAGAACTAATTTTCGATCTAATGCCACCCATAAATCAAGTGTCCAGAAACAGCTATTACACATGAATTTAAGATAAAATACTCCTTATAAATTACATTAATTATAAGCTAACTTGTGTCCGAGAGTTATAAAAGTGAGACTAAATGTTCGCGCTCCAGATTCTAAGTTCGAGTCCTGATCTCGGCATGGAGTTCTATCACTGTAGTGTATCTTTTTATCAATTTAATCTAATTATCATTCATCCTCATAGTTATGATAAATTATAATCGTGTTATGGTAAAATAAAAAAAATAATAACAAAAATAATGTAAGACTAATACAATGTCAGAACTACGTTGGAAAGAGAAAACGTGAAAACAAGACCATTCTCAAACAGGCATTTGGGTAGAACTGTTTAGACAGTCAACATGCTCCATAAAGTTGCCAATCGACATGTAGAATGACCTTCGGTACTAAAGTTGTGCGTTAAGAAAACTTTTCTTGAGTCTCCTCATGCGTCTTATCATGAAGGCCTCGGTGTGGCCAGAAATGCCAACTTATTTTCGACTGTGCAAAATTTATATCTACAGTATTTAAGGGGGAGCCATAGCTCGATAATCAATAATTATCAATTACGTTAATCGATTTCCAATAATCGATAAGTGATCAATATATTTTTTGGGTGAAAATCGATTTTCTTTTTAATTTGGTGTGGGTGAGGGTGTTTCCAAATAAGGAGTTGTATGTTAGGGTATGTGGGTATTGTTAGCTAAATATAGTGATTGACTGATTGACAGGTGTAATATTTATTTATAATTTTCCAAATAAGGAGTTGTTTGTTTGCTTATGTGTGTGTGTAGTTAACCTAGTATAGTGATTAATTGTTGGGTAATTGATATGTTTGTAGATTGTTGTATTGTTAAACCTTATTGTAGTTGTTAATATTATTGATAATAATATAGATTGATTGATTGGTCGATTGTTTCTATAGGTGATTCGTGACGTCATCGATTGGAATGGGTGCATGTCGGATGATGTATCTGGTTGTAGTGTCGTTCTTGATCTGTGCTTGCTGTGTGCGTGTTGTCGGTTAATATAGTAGCGGTGTGGTTGTGGGGTGCGAATGCGTGCGCATGCGGCTCGAATTTTTTTGCTCTGTGGGGGAGCGCAGGTGGTGTCGACAGCTGGGTGAATGAGCGGATCGAATATTTTTAGGCTCTACGTCGGAGCGTCGACATCTGTTCGGATGTGAGTATTGAATCTTTTGCTCTGCGGGACATGTGGACCTGATGAAATATAATTGTCTGTGGTGGAGCGTTGACATCTGGCGGATGCTCGGTCGAATGCCTCTTTGTGGGGTAGCGTTGGCATCTGGCCAGCTCAAATAGAGTACTTCTCTGTGAGGGAGCGCAGCTGTGTTGTCTCCTGCGAGGGTCGAATGATTCTCTGTGGGAGAGTCCGGCAATGGTGTCTGGTAGTTTCAGTAACCGTTGCGAGGTTGTCGGGCGAAGAAGCAGAATTGATAACGTCAGCGATGAATGGTTGCCGTTGTTTTCCGGGAAAGTATGAACCCCCTCAGACTGGTTTTGGCTACACATAAAACTAGGTCAAGATGTCCATCTGAGCTTATTGCTCAAGTGTGTTACTCTGTCTAACCCAAGACTTTAGTAAAAAAAAGCCTTTATGGATTCCCTGAGAAAGTATGACTTCTCTCAAATTGATTTGGCTACACTTACAAAAGCTACATCTGTCAGATTGTTGTCCATAAGCTTGTTAAAAATATGTCACTCTTGGCACTGTTTTGGCTACACTTAAAATTAAGCCAAGGTGCTCATAAGAGCCACACACACTCACACCCACCCACGCACACCCACACCCACCTACATCCACCCACGCTTACCCACGCACACCCACACCCACACACCCACACCCACCCACACCCACCCACAAGCACCCACACCCAGCCACACCCACCTACGCACACCCACAAGCACCCACACCCACCCACACCCATGCACACCCACAAGTTTACTTCTGGTCTACTTCTGGTCTACTTCTATTGCATCATGTTGTGCAACAAATTATTATCCAATACTATGCAACAAATTATTAGGCAAGAGTTTTTGCATTACATATCATTTAGTATTGTGAGAGTCGTTGAAGGGTATGGATGTGTTTTTGCAGTGCTCCTCATACAGGTCTGTTTGGTTTGATATATAAAATTTCTTATTATTCACACTAAACATATTTATGGTATACTGAAAAAAAAAGGATTATATTTTGTATAAAGGAGTCTGATATTTGAAACATCCAGCTTGTTTGTTATAATCCACTCATATTTAGTGTCAGGCAGATACACTAATTTATATCTGTCCCAGTTTGTTATACAAGATCAATACATGACACACGGTGTTAGGTCATTGCCTTTCTAGGACATGCTGGTGCAGACACGCATTTGTGGTAGGTCAGTGCTTCTGTAGATCAATACTTATTCTACCTTTGTGCATGTAGGCTATTATATTTACAACCTGTCATAGTTTTATTTAGTATAGAGTTTTGATTTGAACCCCAAGAAATCTTATATAATAAACCAACAACAAAAAATACCAAAGTCAGAAATATTACCACACTTAGTATACACACTAAGTATACAAAGCACACTGCTGAACCCAACTGATATTTTGTATTAAGTATAGAGTTTTCATTTGAACCCCAAGAAATCTTATATAATAAACCAACAACAAAAATGCCAAATCAGAAATATTGTAATCAATAAAATAAGAATATATGCAGCCCTAATTGGGCTAAGCACCAAAGGAATTGTGATCCAGAAAAATGCAGAACACCCACAAAAATATGCCCAAAATGCCATAGAAAATATAGCATGGAATACTTAACATATAAACATATGGGTACTTGTTCTGCACAAGTCATCAACATTGGCCCCACAGCCATCTACATTTTCATCTGGTCTAAAAAGGAAGCTTGAAACATCCGATAATGCAAGACCAGCAAAGCAGCCACGCAATGCACCCATCCATAGCAGTTTTAATGGCCAACTTAGTGATTACTGTTTTGTATCAGATCCAAACTTTGACATTATGAAGTTTTTGAACAGTATAAATTCTTATGTGCAGGCTATTCTTAATGCACAAAATGGCTCTTATAAACTGTCCCTCAAATTGTATACACAATATAAGAAATCAAATGTCACAAAATTTACACAGCCCAACATAACAGAAACTGTACCTGTATACTCAAATATAAACTCAGACAAAATACTAAGCAGGTTGATAGAGCAACTGTACCTTGCTGCTAATGAATCGGGTTTGAGCCTATGTGGATCTCCACACAAGATCTATATTAATATTTCTGAATTCAGACCACGACAAGGTTCCACGTGTTCCATTACCTGCCAATATCAAAAACAAAAAAGCCGTGGTTAACATAGAAAATACCGACCAGAAATGCTTTCTGTGGTGTATTTTAGCTGCTTTGTTTCCAGTTTTAGATCATCCAGAACGAGTAAGTTATTATAAACAGAATGAACATGATTTTGATGATGCTATGGAGGGCTTAGAATATCCAATGTCTGTTCAGAATATTGATAAATTTGAAAAAAAAGGCCAGAGATTTCAATGGTTTGCCATTATCTATTAATGTATTTATTTGTCCTACTGGTCGTGGCAATTGCTTGATAGAACCTGTCAGAAAAAGTACACTTGATGATGATTCTGCTGTCCCGATTGATATGCTCTTAATTGAAGGGGATGGAACATACCATTACACTCTGATACACAGTCTTGAACATTTATTCAGAAAACAACTGGACAAATCTATTACAATATACAAGTTGTGTCGAAGATGTTTGACTGTATTTGATGGTAGGAAAATGGTGAATGGTGTTGATGAGAACAATACAGAAATTGCTAAAAACAAGTTAGTTGAGCATCTGAAATACTGTGGCAACCATAAACCTGTTCATATGGGTATGCCTAAGACAAATGAAAATGCCAAATTCAAAACATTTGAAGCCTTGTTATGGCACCCGCATATATAATCTGTGATTTTGAATCAAACCTCAAACCCCTTGCATTCTGCAGCCCAGATCCTGATGAATCTTCAAGTACATCATACCAGCTACATGAACCTTCTAGTTTTTATTATGTGGTTTTACAAGATGATGCTTTTAGTAAAGAATATTTATGCACGTATTAAGCAACATCACCATTCTCATACAGATGGTAAATTCAAAATGGCCCTGTGTAATAGCTGTAATATTAAGATCCAGAGACCAAAATTTGTCCCGATATTTTGTCACGGGGCATCCAATTATGATTTTCATCATCTGATCGGGTATGAGGGGTTTGACAAGCAGAATTTAAATATTTTAGCAGAAAATGATGAAAAATATATTGCTATTAGCAAAATAATTAGAGTTAATGGCAGGCCTATTCATTTAAGGCGAAGGGGGACAATTAGAGACTCTCAGTGGTTTCTGGTAACACTGACCAAGGGAACGGATGAGGAGGCGTGGCCCTGCGAGAGCAGGCCATGTCCACAGCTGCCTCCCTCGTCCACTTAGCGACCAATATAATTTATGACTGTTGATGGGAGCGAGGGACACCCAAACAAGTCCTCGGTCAATTTTCTTGCAATCTGAGAAGGAAGCCACCAGATGGGGCCAGAGAGAGAATTGCACTGAGATAACTGGAACAACTTCATGAAATTTAAATTTTGAGTTAGTGCTGACATTTCTAGACTTTCGTTTTCGGCATTCAGAAAGTGCAGAAATCATTCACGGAAGTCTGAAACTGACTTTGACAATACACGCGACGGTATTTTCAATTATTTTTTTTGTACAGTATCTTTCGTCGCGTAATATCATGCATCAGAGATACCATGAAGGGAGAGCAGAGAAAGTGATCTCCGTATGTTTTTCTTTTATAATAAGACCTCGATTCTTTTATAATAATAATAGACTCAAATATGAACTTTTCAACAATAAAGTATTATGAATTCAATTACAATTTTATGATTTGTAAAATAATAATATTAATATACGTAACACATATTTTCTTAACGACTGAAAGTCAAGACATGGAATCTTACTCTGCCACTCCTCTCTCCGCAGAAAAATCCTTCGGGTGCCCTAGGTCGTCTGAGGAATGAAATGAATTAGCTTTACTCCTATTTTTATGTGATAAATCAAATAATAATGTATTTATGGTTTTGGGTATTGTTCAAACTCCATAGCCTACATTACAGTTTACCAAAGTAGTCTCCAACGCGGAGACATTATCGAACATTAAGTCTCCGTCTCGTCTCGATTTTACAAAGTTTGTCTTGTTCTCGGTCCTATCTCTATTTTTAAGAGTTTTCTCATTGGAATTTTGAATATTAAGATGTAACAAACTTGTACCAATCCCTTCGAGTTCTGAGATTTCGTGCGACTTTGGTTTAGGTTAATTTTTCGAAGGTCACACATTCTGATTAACCAACTATCCAACGAGACGAGAGTGTCGGACAGTAAGTCTCAGTGTCTTCAGTCTTTAGAGAAGCACGTCTCAACCTTGGTTTCGTCTTGGAAGTCAAGGAAACGTTCCCCGTGCATGTAGCACCGTGCCGAGGAGGTACATTTAGTGGATGTGGTGGATAGGGACCCACATATTCTCGATCTCGGCAGCTCTGGAGGTGATGTTATCAGCATCACGCTGCGACCGCCTTTACCTCCCACGGTTTCCTCCAGGTAACCACTGATTTGAGGCTGGGTGAAAACCGGATCCGTTTTTAAGTGAGGACAAGGTCGGAAAAATTCCGACCTTAATCGAACCCGGGTATCCCGCGTGGCAGTCAGATACCATACCGACTAGTCTTGAAAGTCAGGTATCGAATATCAAACAGCCATCTCAGTCTCAATCGACTAGTCGCCAAAACCTGCCCTTCAGTCAACCGGTAAACTATCGTTTTCTACCGAATTATAAGTTTCCTGTCCTTCTCCAACAGCTGATTTGAAAATCGCAATCTAAAAATGAGAGCTATAAAGAGCGTCCGAAAAGTAAAAAACAGCCAAATGCGAAGAATACACACACACACACACACACACCCACACACACACACACACACATAGAGAAGGATGTGTGTGCGTGTGTACAACCATTATATATATGCATAAATATTATATATACAGACATACACACCCACACACACAGGGTGGACCAAAAGTCGCAATACATAGGAAAATAACATTTTGTTTTTAAGTTTTCTATTTATTTATTTTTTAAAGTGTTCTTCTTAATGCGTGTTCATCAAGAGTGGAAGAAACGTATTGCAAACCAATGGTAACCACGTAGAGGATATTATAAGAATACATTGTTTCTTATCACAACATATTTATTTGTCCTATGTATTGCGACTTTTGGCCCACCCTGTATATATGTATCAGCCACGTATCTAGAAATATGTTTCGGGGGGGTCCGAACCAAGTGTTTCAGGAATAATAATATTTAATAACAGTAATGTTTAAATTATTATATAAAATTAAATTAATACTAATAACAATATATAAATTAATATTATATTATTATTACACGATTAGGTAAAATGACTATAAGAATAGAGATATAACAGCGCATATTCATTACGTAGCTTATCTGTAGTTAAAATCGAAATAATTTACATTAAAACAAGTGACCTGGCAATGAAATTATGTCAATAAATAAATAGATAAATAATTGAATATTTACCGAATAACAAAAATTATGTTAGATGTAGTTGGAGAAAAGTGAGCTTCTGATTTATATTTCTTGCATAAATTATTTTGAGTAGTAGTGCACATAAATCTTCTTTGTAGTGTCATTCAAAGCCGTATGATCCCAATATAATCCTTGCCTTCTAAAAAGTTCAGAGGAAATTAATAACCATCGACAAATGCTAATATTTTCATTACTTCATTTTATTACTTGGTAAGGATCTCAGAGCGTCCAGACCCCCCCCTTAAATAAGTTCTTCCTGTTCTTCCAAGCCATATGATCCCAATATAATCTTTGTCTTCCAATAAGTTCAGAGAAAATTAGAAGCCCAATATTCACGAAGAAATTTTACAGTTAATTGTTGGAGATGGTGTGGCAGATTGGATTTTAACGAAGTCGAAGTTCCTGTCCACGGTGCGTTTGGTCCTGAAGTGGCAGCCGCTCACCCCCCCCCCCCCCATCACCATTAAATATTTTGATGCAAACCTACAAAAATAAAATGGATATATTTTTTTAAGATTTTGCAATAATTTAGATTTTCTTCTTGTATAAATGAATAGGTTGTCTCTAAAGAGACGCAGAAGTCTGCAGTCTACTATATTTAGCAATTTTAGTTTCTTAGTAATTTTAGTTGTATAACAATTTCTGCGAAGCTAGTAAATGTTCCAATTTGGTCGGGACAGTTCACCATATTTGCTCCCTCTTTTGACTTTTTTCGAACTGCAGTCTTCAGAAAATGCTCTCTTTTTGTGGTTAATTCACATTCAGACATGTTCTTCATTATTAGGATAATTCCATAGTTTTGGTGGATACATTCAAGGTACGAATACATACAAAGAAGGAATGACAAAGAATGATATCAGCCTGTGTGTGAATGTTTCATACATCTCTTGCTCTCTCTCTCTCTCTTTTTTAGGGCTGGTAACAGCATAAGGTAAAAAAAGTACTTCTACAGTCATTGATAAGACTTTAAAATTATATCAAATTGGACTAGTAAGAAATGGAGCTGTAGTTGCGAAGGTTGTTGTCAATGTCACCCTAGGCCCCTGGATCATAGAAATTATACCGACCTGTTATTTCTCGTACATTTCTCACCTCCCTTCGTCGGGAATAAAACATAGCATCACAGGTTAATTTAATTTAATAGGAAACTAATGTCTTTAAAGTTTCTCATTTTTTGTACATCCACCTAGTTATTTTTAATTTGCAATCGATGTTGCAGATGTGAACAATAACACACACTGCTTTAATGAAGACTGTTCTTCTATTAGTCACATTTCTTGAATGCTATGTTCTCTTTTCATCGAATTCAACGGAAAAGAGTAGGTGCATAAAATTTCTACAATGCCTAAGTATGCCAGCTACGTCTAGGTAGGGGAGGGTGCAAATTTGGTGCAGGGATGCGAAAATCATTCTCGCCCTGGACACTGAAATCTCTAGCTACAACTCTGATAAGGAAATATTTCCTTTCGAGAGACCATTAATAGATTTACACCATTATAGAAGTATAACACAATAAATGTATGAAAATTTAATTATCATTTTAATAAAAAGCAATACAAAATTACTTTGGTACATTTATAAACTAGCAAATTAATTCCTTTGATTGGTTCAAAATGTCAAGAAATTAGAAGATAGGTGAAATGATTTTCATAAGTGAAACTTTTCACCCATCTTCTAATTTCTTGACATTTTGAACCAGTCGTTAAAGGAATTAATTTGCTAGTTTATAAATGTACCAAAGTAATTTTGTTTATATATATAAATGAATTAATTAATGATATTAATTATTTAATAATTGACATATATTTCATGACAATATATATAACCAAGGTTTCGGTCTTGGCCCGCCTCAAAAACATCCTGGTACTGGCCTGATCGCAATCCCTAAATTTCTTTACGCACCCCCTCAACACCCCTAGATGATAAATCCAGGCGCCGCCGCTGCCTTTGCCTCCTAGTTTTGGCACCCAATCGCCTCTTCTGTATATAACCATATACCCAGAACATTTTGAAAGGCACATATTCGTGTTCTAGAAATCGAGATTTGGGCATATTGCATGATCTAGGGCTCACGAATATTAAACCACGAAGGTCTCCACAATAATATTTCCTTCGGAAAAAAGATCAAAATGTTATATTATTTACTATTATTAACTACTATTTGTCACAACACAATTTAATGGGGCAAGGAAGGGGTCTATCGTTAGATGGTTGTAGGGAATCGGAGAAAATGCTCATGGGAGTATTATTTTTATTATACTCTTGTGAATATCAAACTTCCAATGGCGCAGAGATGCATAATATAATAAATCAACTATCCTTTCACAATGTGAGTTGATTGAGTTTATTTCACTTCGCTGTTTTTCCACTTTTGGCTAATCGCGAAGATGTGAAGATACACTCACAAAGAACACCCACGCCCTCACCGGGATTCGAACCCGGGATGAACACTGCACGACGTGCTAACCACTCCGCCACGGAGGCCGGCATATGAACTGATCACATTTGAATATTTCAGTCATATGATGTAAAGTGAAGTTGTTGCTTTTTTTCTCCATAAGGAATGAAGGGGATTCTATAAACATTTATTCATCATGATTTTCAAACATAGTGTATTGCTAATGAACTAGAAATCGCTTACACTTGCAACATGGGGAGAAATTCACACTATATCATGTGGTATGATTATATTTTAGTAGCAGTACCCATTCCGACGATGTAGAAATAAATGTACACCTGGTACGAAACTGCCAAGTCTTCTAATATATGCAATTAATATGAACATCAAACCCAAATATGCACCAAGTGTTTTAAATAGAGTCAAATGCATTAATTCGTTGACAGCATGTGGATTTTCCTCAAGGAAAAAAATATGCAAAAATCCGCCGGCGAATCATCATCACTCATCTTCATCGTCGACATTAGTAAAAAGTGGCAAAAAAAAACAAAGGTAAATAGCAAAATTTAAAAACCAAGCGGGACTCCAACCAAGTATAAAAAATTGAAGTACTGGCCTGGGTTTGTAAATAGAGATACAGAAGGTTCGAAACATGTAGGGGAATTCGTTCCTGTAAGTCCCATGACGTTACTAACATCTTATACTAGCACTACGCCCTCTCTTTTTACTCTTGGAAACAAATGATTTTCAAATTACTGTCTAAATGTTGACATTCCTACAGTAGCAACAAATGTCCCGGATGTTAGTTCCCCAACAAACTTTCACCCCGCTTACTTCTTGCCTTTGTCCTTGAAAATGTATCAGAAAGAGGTAACTTCTGTTACAGTGACAACAGTTAGAAAATAAAGTATCAGTGAATATATATATTCAGTGTTCGAAAAATCATCTTCAGAGCTAGGCGCCAGCTTTGAAAAGCAGGCGCCAAAAAACCACATGCTAGCAATTGTGCATACTATAAGAAGCTGAGCCGGCCCCCGTGGCGGAATGGTTAGCACATCGCGGTACGAAGCAAGGGGTTACGGGTTCGAATTTCGCCTAGGTGTGGATGTTTGTGTGTGTTCATTCATCAATTTCATCATATCACTTATCCCCATCTTCGCAAATTAACTAAAAGTGGCACAAAAGGCGAAGTAAAATAAAGGAAGTCAATCAAAAATCGATCAATCTATAAGAAGCTGAACATCACCGTATTCAAAACATCGCTAAATCGTGTGAGAAAGCTGGAAATGGGGGGGGGGGGGGTTGGGGACAGAGAGTAAGAAATTGTTACTGATTCAATGGAATGTTCACAACTTTGATAAAAAAATCATTTGCTAAATACGTAGATAAAAAATTGCTAACTTACGCTGTACTGCAATTTGAACTTCGAATATTTAAAATTTCGTACATGTTAACTAAAAGAAAACGACAATACTACAGCAAAATATCACAGTCGCCAGGCTGAATTTTTTAGTCTCAATGGCGACAGGGATTTTTCGAACCCTGTATATATATATATATCCCATGGCTTGACAGCCCTCGAAGGTCCTTGGCCCTCTCGCCCATACATATATACTATATACAGTATATTAATAATTACTTACAGATTAGGGGTTAATTAAGTAATAACATAAGAAAATTGGGTTTAATTTTGTAAACGCATTGGAAATTGAAACTGATTATCTTTTGTTACAGTCACAGAAGTTAGGAAACAAAAATACTGATATGTATCATCTATCAGTGTAAACATTAGATTCTGGAGAATGGCTGGATAATTTGCCCATTCTTCGCGAATGAGGAGTTTATGAATAAATGATGCAAGGAAACCGGATATTTTACAGAAAAGGATTGATACACACACATACATACATACATAGAGAATGAACTTCGATGGAAAACATACCACTTACAAGTTTTCTGAAGTGCAATTTAGATCCACTTTATGCTCAGGTAGGCAAATCGGGACTAGACCAACAGCTTGAAATAGGATCGAATCCACTGTGTCATGTGCCTCCAGCAGGAATCGAACCTGGAGCCAGGTCACTGGCACTGTCACGCTTAGCCAGTTGACTGTTCCTCAAGGACTCATCGGTTATGACGCACAAGCGGCTACAATCTGTACTCCTTGAAAAGCATAATGTATGAAAAATACACGAAAATATCTGACAAAATTTGTCTATTTGTGCATCACTGTATGAATCTGTTTGAAATAGTTCCCTTGTACGAAGAAAAAGTAAACATAGTATTCGATGGAATTCTGATCATTTCCAAAGAATTTCCATGATGGAAATTAAATTCTGCAAAATACAGAGCATTCCCTGACATTGGCTATGAGACTCGGCGGAAAGCGGCCCGGCATCGGCGCTTGTCTTTCCCGGTGAATGGGTCCGCGACAGTCGCTTATATTAAACCTAGTAAAAAAGTTTAGAGTAACAGGGTCAGTTCTGAATTAAAGTGGAAAGAAAAATGGGGAAATAAAGTATACAAAGACAATCCGCACACCATCCGTGAGTTAAAAGAGAGTATTGTATGAAAAATCGGGAGAATGACAGTAGACGAACTTGCACGTGTAAATGTCAATTTCCTTCGGAGATGCCGGGAATGTGTTGCAGCAGAGGGACATCTATTTCAACACCTTCTGTAGTCAAGATTAGTACACAATATGAAAACTGTAATTTTAATAGCCGATTCTAGCGACTGTCGCTGACCCGTTCACCGGGAAAGACAAGCTCTGATGCCGGGCAGCTTTGCGCCGAGTCTCGTAGCGAATGTCAGGGAATGCTCTGTAGAAGTATGCTTGAAAGTAGGAAATGTAAAGTATATTTTCTTTTCGTTTTAAACATACGTTCATTGTGAAATTCACATTCAGTAAAAGCAAAATAAACATTCAATACACAAAAACCTGTCTATTTATCGTCTGAAAAAACAGAGCATCCCAAAATATATCCGGACAATTTGTTCAGGGAGATTAAGAAAAGCCCTGTGTACAAAATAACACAGTTTTATTTCCCACCCCAGCAGTAATAAATCATCGTTCTTGAAGCAGAGATGTCCCATAGTTTAATATATATTGTGCGGAAACGAAAAATTGCAATGAGGAGAGGTACAAGTTACAGTAAAACAATAGTTAAACAATGGTAAACCAAATAAATATGGATATAATGTAAATATGTACTGTATTTGTTCGGTTACATGTACATTGAGACAAATCCATGAAGAATTACATAATTATTATAATAACTCCATGCCTCTCCTGCATTCTGCCCGTAATTTTCCAGGCTTGTTCAAGTACGTTACTGCATATTACAAGAAACTGTATAATATGTTTCCTGATTTTCTACCTGAAATCTATTCCCTGTTGTCTGCTTTGTTTTTCTACCGTCCCTACTTTTCAGAGCTTCCAGGGCCTTCTTGCCTGTCGCGAATCCCACCCTGCAAGCTTGTTTACTCTGGAGGACCCTTCAGAAATATTTTTGCTCTAAAACGAACATGTGTTTCTCGTGAAGTGACCAGTAGACAGACCTCTTCTCGCCCCCCCCCCCCTCTGCCCTCCGCGACGAGCCTCGAGGGGTGAAGCGTGTACCGGGGACAGCAGACAGGTAGAAATTTAACATAACGCATATGGGAGAATTAATTTACTGGGACTCTTGGGAATATCAAACTTCCGATGGCGGAAAAAAACATATCATCGGTTAGAGGATCCATTGAAGATTATATTTTCCTTAAGAAAAGACAAAACTCCCATTGGTTTAGCCGTAACTTGAATTTAAAGTTGCTCCTCCATAAGGAATACATGGGTTTCTGTAAATACTAATTCATCATATTTTTCAAAGACCGTATAAGGCGTATTAATCAACTTAAGAAACCGCTTCCACTTGCCAAATGGGAAGAAATTCATACTCTTCATTTCAGGCGGAGATCTTTTTAGTAGCATTGCTCATTCCGACGATATTGGAATAAATGCATGCCTGGTGCGTTATTGTCCCTCTTCGACTTAAGATTTCTTGATTCATACAGAATTCCGTCGGCTAGCCTGGCTAATCTGGCCAATCAATTATCCGATGACCAATTCAAAATCACATGTGCTGTGTTTCCAAATCAGGACCTGAAATTAATTAGGCATAAGGGTGTATACCCATATGACTATGTTACTCATTTTTCTAAATTTGATGAGTGTGCTCTGCTATCACCACAAGAGTTCTACAGTAAACTCAGGCCATCAGGAATCAATGACGATGATTATCACCATGCCCAGTTGATGTGGACCAACTTAAAATGTCAGAATCTTGGTGATTATCATAAGGCATACTTGAAACTTGATGTGACTCTCTTAGCCGATATACGTCAGGCATTTAGAAAATCATCGATGGAAAATTATAAACTGGATCCAATCTATTTCTACAGTGCTCCGTGCATAGCATGCTATGCCATGTTTTTGAACACTAAAATGCAATTGGATCTGATCCAGGATCAGGACATTCATCTGTTTATGGAACAATGTATATGAGGAGGCATGGTGCAATGCTCTCAGAGACATGGCAGAGCCAACAACAAATATATTCCTGATTATAATCCAGGACGGCCATCAAACTATATACTTTATGTGGATGCAAACAGCCTGTATGGTCATGCTATGATGGATAAACTGCCATATGCAAGGCTTCAGTGGATTGAAGATTTCAACATTGAGGATCTTCAGGAATTTGATGACAGTGACTATGGTCTATTCTTAGAGGTTGATCTGACAATTCCTGATGATTTACACAACAAGTTTTCTGATCTGCCCCCAATTCCTGAGGTTGAGTGTTCACCTGGCTTTAAACAGAAGAAACTAATGATGACTCTAAAACCAAAACAGGGTTATGTCATATACTACAAAAACCTCCAGTTCCTGATGCATCACGGTGTTCAAGTGACCAAGGTTGGCAAAGTCTTCAGTTTAAGCACTCAACATGGTTGAAGCAATACATCGATACAAACATCGAGCATCGAGCACTTGCTGTAACCCAATTTGATAAGACCTTGTTCAAATTGATGGTCAATTCAGTATATGGTAAAACCATAGAAAATGTCAGAAAACATACTGATGTCAAGTTGGTTACCGACCCAAACCGGAGCAAAAATTGGTGGCAAAGCCCAACTTCAATTACAGAAGAATTTATGATGATAATTTGGCAATCTTCAACATGAAAAAAAACAAAGATTAAGTTTGATAAGCCAGTTTATGTTGGGGCTGTGATATTTGAATTGGCCAAATTACACATGCTGAAGCTCTATTATGATGTGCTGAAGCCTTTTTATGGTGATCGTGTAAAACTGATGTACATGGACGCAGATAGCTTTATTCTTGATATTCAGACAGGAGGTGTCTATCAAGATATATCACAGCCTGCATTACTTAAATATTTTGATACAAGTGAACATCCAAAGATTCAACCCTACAACTAAAAGGTGCCTACCAAGTTAAAAGAGAAGACACTTGGCGATGTTATTGTAGGATTTGCTGGCTTAAGGGCCAAAACGTACAGCTTTGAAACATGTTGTGGTGCTGTTGCCAAAAAAGCCGAGGGCATTGGTAGAGTAACTGTGGACAAAATGAGCTCCAATTTAAACATTATGAAGATTGTCTGAAATCACAGAGTTCAATCACAAAATCAGAATGCAGTATCCAGATAAAGAAAATTTGTTGACCACAAATATTGTAAGAAAAGTGGCTCTGGACCCACATGACGATAAGAGATGCATTTTATCATGTGGCATACATAATTTACCATGGGGTTATTGTGACTTGATAAGTGGCAATCAATGCCCAATCACTCAGCATGATTTGAAATAAATAAACATGCCAATGAACTTATTTGGGTTAAAAAAACAGGCTATTATGGACCTGCCAACACCAGCACCCTCTCCTGATATACAATCTATGATATCTAAACTAAGTGGTTTGGTAATTATTCATCTGAACAGCATATTTAAAGATGTTTATGATAAAACAGGTTGTTCATATTTAACAATAACTTAAACCACTACCAGTTATCTGTAGGTGGCCAATTACAATTTATTACAACTCCCGAGGGTAATGTCAAGGTTTCAGTGGTTTCTGGCACTGTATATACTGTCTCTGATGGTGACTGCTTATATATTGAGGTCCCGGGACACTATGGCAAGCTTTTACCTCTTTTTATAGAATTAAGAATCAGATACTCTATAATAAATAACTACTAAAGCAAAATGCCAAATGATATTTTTGGGCATACAAGGCGCGAAGATCACAGTGATGAGATTCTGATGCTTGATGTCAGAGTCAAAAAATTAAGAAGTGATTTACAAGCTCTACAAATTACACTCAAGGCCAGTCTTCAACTAGAGATTACCAATTTACAATCAGAATGCATGGACCCTCTTCTTAAAATTGACTCTGAACTCAAATTTCTGCTTCAGAAATATATTGACTTGGCCACATTAGATAATTTTCAAAGTTTAGAGGAGGCTGTAGCAGCTCTTCAAGCCAAATTTAAGACTCAGGATACCAACTCTGAGCAACTGAAACAGCAACTAGAAGAGCAGATTGGTAGTGTCCAGACACAGCTCCAAACAATTGTCAAAGCATAAAGTCCCAAGATGATTTTGATCTAGTAATTTCTGCTCTAAAAGAACAGATTCAATCACTACAGTTTCCTAATCTGGACCCTCTGAGCAATGCCATAGCCGAGGTTAAAGAAAAAATCGAGACACTTGAGAATTTTATGGACAACCTACCATCTTCTGATGCTCTGAGTGCTATCACTCCTAGTGTTGCCAACATCAATTTGCTAATCAAGACATATGAAGATTTGGGAAAAATTCAGAGTACTATAAGCCAACTTGAGGGTACCATAACAGCAGTACAAAGTGATCTGACAATATATACAAGAAACTCTAGAATCCCGCCTACCTGGTATTGTAGACATCCTTGTCAGTGTCCAGCAACAGATCACCAAACTTGAAAACCTCAACACTCAATCTGAGGTATCTCATTTTCATCACTTGATCGATGATATCCACACAAAGCTTGAAATATTACAACAATCAGCACCTACTCGAGAGACATAGCCCTGAACCAAGATGTTATGCATAGTGTGGCTGATGCTACGGAAATAGATGCTGTTAAATCAGCCTTGGAGTCTTTGCAGAATACTGTAGCCAATCTGCATACATCACAGGAGCTGAAAAATATCAAGAGAGTCGTACATCGCATATTGAAATCTTAAGACATGAAGAATTTCCAGACAGAGATCAAACAGCTTACTCAGACAGTGGCCACTCTTCCAACCAATCAGCATATTAATGAACTCCATGCCTTGTTTGAGGATATCAGAAGACAAGTCCATGATCGTACAGCCCAAAGTTCAAAATTGGCTGTTGTTGAAAATCTACAGCAAATTGTAGCCAACATCAAACAACAGCTAGTGACTGTAGAATCCAACCAAGCAAATGCTCTGTCTGGTTTAACCACACAGTTTCAAGAGATTGTGCAACAATACAAGAAACTTGCTGTGGACATAAAGATCAAGCCGGGCCACGAAGATGTTGTTAGAACTATCAACGAGCACCTTCAATCTGTAAAGAGTAGATTGCTTACAGCAGAAAAACAAATAACTTGCCTAATCGAGAATCCTAAGCATACAGTAATCCTTGAATTGTACAGTGTCCCCAACAAAGAATATGATTCACTATTTACACCAGGTGGCAAAATATATATGTTTTCCCCTGCACAATTTTATTACCAATTTTTTGTTGGGGGCACACTCAGACCTATCAAGATCAAATATTGGTTACAACCACAGGCTCACCACCACCCTACCTTATCAATAACAAATGCTAACAACAAACCAAAAGTCACCAGTTTAGAGTTAGAGGATTTTACAGACTCCGATACATTAGAGACAGCTTATGCTAAAGATGATGGTTCTCTTGAATTTAATATACAAATAGGGGACAAACTGTATTTAGAAAATCCTGTGGTATCTGCTGCTGAACACCCCATAGCTGCAATATTCTTGTTTACATACTATGTCTAGACAAACCATCGTTGATGAACTAGACAGATCAGCCAGACATATCTATAAGAGACTTCCAGTGGTTACGAAAGGCATAGATGATATGTGGAAGGTTGACTTGGTTGAGATGGCAAGTTGACAGCTGAAAAACTTAGACAAGATCAACAAGGGCTACAAGTATCTACTCACTGTCATAGACACATTTTCAAAATATGCATGGGCTGTGCCGCTAAAATTCAAGACTGGAACATGTGTTACAGACGCCTTCAGGACAATCACCAATCAGAGTGGAAAATCACAACAAGATCAAACAGATAATGGCAAAGAATTCTATAATTTGGTGTTCCAACAATTTATTAAAAGCCAGTCAATACAACATTACTACTCGAGTTACAGTGATCTGAAGACCTCTATTGTAGAAAAATTCAACAGAACCCTAAAAAATCATATGTATAAACAATTTACCCTTGAAGGTAATTATAAATGGCTTACTATGCTACCTGAACTTCTAGATGGATATAACAACTCGGTCCATTCCACAATCAACATGAAGCCCTCTGAGGTAACTTCATCTGATGAGCAGCAATTGATAAACACTGTTTACTATCCTAGAAACCAACCAAGAACAAGAAAAGCTAAATACAAGGTCGGTGATCAAGTAAAAATAAGCATATATAAACATGTATTTGGAAAAGGTTTTACCAGAAATTGGAGCACTGAATTATTTACAGTGGTTTGAGTTATACCTGGGTCCCGTAACACATATATAATAAAAGACCAGCGCGGAGAAATTCTCAAAGGCCGATTCTATGAAGAAGAACTCAACAAAACTAAACAGCCCGACTCATATCTTATAGAAAAAAATCATCCGCAGAAAAGGCTAGAAAATACTGATTAAATGGCTAGGTCCCCCAGAACACAGCTGGATCGAGGCAGACATAGAGATACTATGAACACCTGGGATGTTATAAAGAGACTACCAGACCCTGAACAGCAGACTAAGAGAAATGGCAAACTGCTGCATGATAATATTCGCTGTCTTATTGTTGAGCCATCGGCTTGTGGTAAAATTATACTAATGGTTGATAATTTTTTATTGGCACCCAACTGGTTAGACTGGAAAAACAGGCACTGTATATCTTCTCTAAGAGCTTGGAACAATTAAAATATCAGCAGCTGATGAAGCTATATGATGGACTTGATATAGCCACTTTTGAATCAGATGTTAAGGCACTCGATGAGTGTCTTGATAACTCTGTTGTTGTGTTTGATGACATTACACTGGATAACCAAAACAAGGTTAGAAATTTTTCTACACAGGGGCGACACAAAAACATAGATTGCTTCTACCTGGCACAGACTTTTTCAAAAATACCAAAACAGCTGATAGGAGACAACAGCAAATGTTATATGTGTGTTTCATCAAGACCATACCAACCTCCAACACATACATGATGAGTATGTGGGTGGGGACTTGAGCTACAATGATTTTTCTAAGTTTTGCAGTAGGTGCTGGAACCAGGACAGCTATGGTTTGTCACAATTGATATGACAAGGAAACCCAATAGGGGTAAATACAGAAATAAAATCAATAATTTTCTAGATATTGAGACATATATAAATAACCATGAAAAGGCCAATCATTGATGATCTTAAATTAAGAGACTATTTTGTAAAAAGATTTAAGGGATGGAAATCAGAGAACCGAGGTTTTTATGAACAACACAAGCCCACAGAACAGCCCATTATTGATGCTATTGGTGAACTGGGTAAAAATATCAAAACTATTACAGAGCAAAATCAAAATTTGATCACAGAGATTGTACAAGTAGCTGCTAGGAACATATTAGATTATCCAATCACACCACTTTCTAGTATTCATACACCTAGTCCTGTTCCTCCTCGAAGAATTGAAGCTAGTCAGGATCCTATTGAATTGGGTCTTCTTGCTCAAAAATATTTAAGCACACCTAAAGACAAAAAAGTTGAGGTCTTTGGTTTATATGCTGACACAGAACCTTATGGTAGCATCATACATAAAATTGGCAATTTTAGAGTTACGTTTATGGACGTTGATCTGATTGTTTCAGAATCTCATCTTGAAGAAAGAAGCGGGTTTGTTAAGTATCCTGGAAAACCTGGATTTTGGGAACTGATGACTCGTAAACGGCCTGACGACTATACAGATGAAGACTATGAGCACTACAAAGAAATACTATTAAAATCAGATGCCCTGTATCAAAACAACGACCCTACTAAAAAAAGAGTCAAGTCTAGCAGTGAAGCAAAATACAACAACTTAATCAAGCCCATGTTCACACAAATTAAGACAGATAGCGGAATCAAACATTACAACACCCTGTCTAAAGAATTTGTCTGGGTTGACGATGTCAGGAAACTAATACTAGATAGGCTGTTCGTCATAGCTGGCGAAGAAAATGCCGGTAACCACAACTTTTACAACGAAAATTTGGAATTATGGATATGATAGCCACCAAATTGTCTAATTTTATAGTCAACAACACTATTGGCATTGAATAACTTATAAAAATTATTAATACTCTACCGCCTAAATTTTGGAATATCTCTGAGGGTCGGGGGCTGGTTAATGACATCAAAAACAAGCCGCCATTTGAGCTACACATACTAGGCTATCAGTATTGTGGTCAAGGGACCAAACTAGACCATAGATAAAACAGAGGGGACATGGCATAAATCCCCTAGATGCTGCTTGTAGAGACCATGACATAGCATACAAAAAACATACCAATCTTGATAGGCGACATGTGGCAGACAAAAAATTAGAAGAGGCTGCATTTGGTAGATTAGTAAGCAAAGATGCATCTTTGGGTGAGAGAATAGCAGCACTGGGGACCACCATAGCTATGAACACCAAACAAAAACTAGGGTGAGGGTTGTAACAGATAAAATAAACTGGCCCAGCAATAAGTGTTACAACTTAAATTTAAGCCACTTAATTAAGCTTTGTAATCCCAGAATATGTATATAATAAACCTACGATAAAGTCCAAGGGTGTTATGTATCAGATACCTTATGCAGGTCTAAAATCACTTGGGACTATTGATAGTCTTCTAACCAAAAAGCAGCGCAAGTAGAAAAGCTCTTGTCTTGCCAAGGGCCATGGTACGAAATTGTTACTTAGTACCCCGCAATTAAGAAAATTACAGCAATCCAGAAAAAAATCACATGTGGGTGGCTTCATATTTAGTATCCCGGCCATCTGAGCAGTTGGTAGCTTAGCAGTGAGATCGACTGCCATAGCAAAAACAGTAATATATGCCAAGAAGAATAAAGCAGAATTAGATGAAATAAGGCGATATAATCTGGCCATAGAGAGACAAGGCAAAGGTGTTAAGAGAGCCATGAATAAGTTTATAAAACAAGAGCAGCTTACCAACCAAGATATTGAAGCTTTAATCAAACAACTGGGCATCAAAAATTTTAGAGGTGTGTACATGTCTGATTCTTTACCAAGACAACCACTCAAAAAAGTGAGCTACATAGTCAATTTGGATATGTTCGAAAATCAGGGCACTCACTGGATTTGTTATCTTAAATATTTAAATAATGAGGCATTTATATTTGATTCATTTGGAGGTATTCCACCTGAGAATTTAGTAAAATATCTAAAATCAACTAATCTTTAATACAATAATGACCTTGTTCAAAACTTCAAAGATGTTAATTGTGGACATCTGTGTTTATCTATGCTTAGATATCTGTCTCAAATAAATAAACCATTAATTGAAGATTTTGAGAAAGCCTTGTGGCATCTGAAGCATCGTGTGAGTATTCCATCTTACCAGCCAAAATTCAATATTGAAGCTCAGACTACATGATGAAATAATATATCCCCAAAACAATAGCTCTTAGAGCATTCTATGGCATGTACTTGATTCCCAATATTACACACCATAACAACGCAATCACAGTTGGTGACCAAAACATTGTCATCACTCCAGGGCAGTATAATCTGTCTACTCTAAATGCTCAGTTACCCAGAGGTATAGTGTTAACTCAAAATTCTGTCACTCACAGAGTAGAGATAGTGTCTGCTACAGAGACAATAGATCTGCGTACTATAGGAGAGCTATTGGGCTTCCAGAACAACACAAACTTGAACCAGCCATCAAACACACTGCTATTAATATACCTAAATCCTTAGCCATAGAGACTGAATATTCACTGTAATGTGGCCGAGGGTAAGATCACCAAATCAGACGGCATAGGCACTCACAAGCAAACTGGTATAATCGCAACATTCAAACTTAACCCTGAATTTACGGAGCCAATTATTTACACTCCAGCACCAACATTATATTTTCCTGTGTGACATAATAGAATAGACTACATTGAGTTGATGGTCACTAATGAAAAGGAAGAATTAGTTCAACAACTGGTATCAGAAATTAATATTTAAATAAAAATACATACAAAAAAATGAAAAATATTGAGAGTTATGAGCTACTCATATCACCCGAATCTTAGGACTTTTGCAAATTTAAATCAACCCAACACAGAAATTGAGGTTGACCTTTATGTAGGGGATGGCTTTATACACCCCCATGGAGCAGACCTATATATCAAGTTTCATGTTGTCAAGCTCGATGGCACAGATTATCCGGCTAACTCAAATATAAGACTGGTAGACAATTTTGTACCGCATCTGTTCTCTGAAATCGAGATCAGAAAACATGGTGTTGTTATAAACAGAGTAGACTACCCTGATATTACCTCTACAGCTTTGGCCACTCTGAAGTTATCCAAAACCGAGGCTTCTTACTACAAAATAGGTGGATTTGAGGCTGGTGATAAAATATTAACCAAGAGCCACACTCTATTGTTCCCCATGCACCTGTTGCCAGGATTCTTCTCAGATTACAAAGATATTATGTGGAAGGGTGGTTTAAGAATCACATTTAGAAGAGCCGCAAATGATAATAATGCTTTGATGAGGTACAGTACATTAAACTCTACCGGGACAGCTCTGCCTAATACCCTACCTGATGAAGGCAAATGTCTTATTCAGACTATGGAGCTAAGAATCCCGGTTGTTGAATATGAAGCCAGTTATGCTCTTAAATACAAAGCAGATATACTAAAAAATCCACAGGTGCCTTTACAATTTTATACATATCAATGTGTCCAGAAACCCGCTACTGGTAGCTATTATGAATTTGATTCTACAAACTCATTCTCCAGTATACAATATGACATGCCAGATTTTGTAGTGGTACTGTTTCAGACTTAAGGAAACAATAACGAAGAAAAAATCAAGTTTGATAGCTGCAACATCAAGAACATATATCTTAAAAATGGCAGAAATGAGGTGCTCCCCAGAGAAAATTATAATTTAAACATGTCCAAGGATGATTTTCTTAAATTATATGATGCCTATACAGCATACAAAGGAGTTACAACCGGGAATACCGACATATTACTCACCACATGAATTCAAAGCACGGAGACCCATGTTTGTCATCAACACCTCAAAAACGAAACACGTTGTTGTTAATGACAGGACAAACATTAAAATTATCTGTGAATTCCATGATACACTCCCTGATGACACCATATGTAGTGTTATTGTTATAGGTGAAAAATCACAGAGCAATTCTAGAAGACTTCTGCATATTACATTGTCTTAGTACTAGATAAACTAGTTGGGCCTAGCGTCCAATTAAAATATTCAGGTTAACATATTAATACTCTGAAATTATACCGGAAGTAGACCGGAAGTGGACCGGAAGTGATCCGGAAGTAAATATGTGTGGGTGTATGTGTAGGTGTGGGTGTGTGAGGGTGTAGAGATAGCTAATAAGATTACACTTTACAGAGTATTACACTAAAAGCAATAAGCTATTATGAGCATCTTGGTTTGGTTTTAAGTGTAGCCAAGACCAGTAATAGGTTAAATTATACTACTAAGGAAGCCCGTGTTTTCTGCAGGTTGTTGGAAAATGCCAGCTAACCAGAAGGGTGATGTATGTTTCACGGAGCATTTTCGGTATTGTGATTTGGAGGAAAGTCGCGACGTTAAGTGTGGGTACTGTATATGAAGGAAAGTGAAAAACGCGTGCGACTATTTCCGCGATTCGTCGAACACTGAGCATGTATTTGCATATTACGAACCAAAACATGTGGAGGTATGTGGAGGTTGTGACAAAACAGTAATGGAATTGTATGGCGGTCTTCAGAGAATGATCGTGGATAGTCTGTTGATGGAGGATCTTGTACGTTGGTTGGAGCGTAATGAGAAGTTCAACGGTCCGGAGTTGTTTTGAGGTTTACGGGTAGAGTAAGGTGAGGAGAAGCAGATGTGCGAAGCAGCTGAATATTGTGTTTTTTTTTTGTTATTTGTTTTTTGTATGTTTAAGTGGTTTGGTTTGGTTTTGTGATCATTTGTCGCGAGGGGATGAATGTGTGAAGTCGTGCGGCGTCGATGGGTAGAGGTTTTGGCGGTCGCGTGGGTGTTTTGTGTCGTTTTCTTCGAAAGGGTGTTGTTCGTACAGACGAGAAAGGTATATTGAATAGTGATTGGCTACATTTAAGAGGTGGGGTGTTAGCTTTATGAATCCGAAATCTCAAGCAAAGACGGGTTTTTACTTTAATAGGTTACCGGACGTAGTAAAGTGTGTGTTTTGTGGTGTTGAGATAGGAAATTTAGAGTTGGGGGATAGTGCAGAGAAAGAGCACTGGCGTTGGAGTCCGTACTGTCCGTTCCTGAGGGGTATGTTTGTGGGGAATATTGAAGCGGAGTAGGAAAGGGGAATTGAGTTTGAAGATAACGTCTGTGTGTATTCGATAATGTCGCCGTATACGTGTTTACCCGAGAGTTTGGATATGTACTGTGTTTTCCGCAGTATGACTAGTTACACACACGAGTACGCTGTGCTATGTATTGGTTGTTTCGAGGGTTACCCAGACGGCGAGGCTCATCCATGTGTTAGGGAGCATAATAGTGTCTGCGGCGGACGTGGTGTAGATGGTGACTGTTATGTTTGCGTGCGTAAAAAAATGCGAAGGTGGGTTAGCTACGCCCGACAGCCGAAAAATATGTACCATATGTTTGCACAGTTTACTCGCGACCACAGTAGATCAGTCGACGGTTCCGGCGGAGACGACGACGGCGATACGACCGGAGTGGAGTTTATGTTTTACGACACTTTGCTTCGATTGGTTGAGTTACCATCGCTGATGAGGGAGCTGGTGACGTGCATCGCGCAGAACGAGTGGCTGCATGGACAAGGTAAGTGGAGCAGTTGATGTACTATGTTTGTGTGTGGGGGGGGGAGCGCATCTGTTGTTATTGGGATCTGGCCATCTGCGAGGATCAAATTTTTTGCTGTGTGGGGAGCGCAGGTGGCCGGATGCGCTGATCGAATGACTTTCTCTGCAGCTTTACATGCGCATGCTCGCGGGATCCCTGGAGTTTGGGTAGAATATAAGTGACCGTCGATCGGTGTGAGCAACTGTTGCGGTAGGGAAGACCACAGGTCAACCAGTTTACTATGGTGTTGTTGAAGTCATGTGAGATATACGTGAGCTAATGCGATGTTCTGTTGGAGCAATATGAAAGGGGAGAAGGTGGAGGATCGGAGACGACGAGGATGATTCTGCAGGAGATTATCCGATGTTGGGTCGTGGCGAACCATGCCGGCGTCTTGATTTGCTGGAACGTTTGATGTCCGAAGTGCGTAGTTTGGATGGAAACCAGGAGGGAGCGGGAACGTCGTCCAGTAAGAGGGATGGCGACACCGGCGGCGACCGCGATTTCCTGGTAGAAGAGGACGACGACGAAGAGGAAGAAAAAGAAGAAGAATAACGGGAAATGGCACCCCATACGAAGTATGTGGACATCAAAGAAATGGATGTTCGTCGAGTGAAAAAGTATAACGCTACGTGCATTACGACGACCTTTACTTTCAGGTCGTCGGACGAGAACGGAGATGCCATGAGTTGGGTGTACGAGGTGTTGGACGCTGTAGTGAACCACATCGTGGATCGACAAAAAAGTAGTTATAGAAGGGGCACCAGCGGCCACCCCCAAAAATCTAACAATTTGATAGTGAGTTCTCTTAGTGTAATTTAACTGAATATCATGATTCTAGCTGATTTTCCAAGTGAAAAAAAAATGAAAATTTTTTTACGCAAAAGCTTAAATTTCAATTTTATTGTATAAAAGTTCTAAGGTTTAAATAATTTCCCCTATGACATCCAATTTTTAAAATTTTACTTTTTTCAAATAACTAAAGCGAAATCTATTACTTTTTTAACTGTAAAAAATAATTGACTCTTATGAGTTTTTTTTTTGCAAAACCCTAGTATACATTTGGTTCATTTATATCTGAACCGAAATACCGTACTTGCATATTCTAATATCCTCCAAGCATTATGATATTGTTATACACACTGTTTGTGCTTATAACTAATTAGTAACTTCATGGCGGTACAAGAAATATACAAGTTTAATGTAGTCTAGTGTTGGGGGGCCCACAAACTTAGTTACGTCAACTTAAGAGCGCTCTATTTTGGTCTTCAGCTAAATTCCGTTACTGCTTGAACATGTTATAAAACATTAGGTAATGAAACTTGTGTCTGACAAGTACTTTTCTTGCAACTCGATGGCGTGCACTTACATACACATACTTCTATTTGTTAGTAACACCCCCTTTTTTCTTCTCTCCCTCTTCTCGAAAAGTGTAATATGCATGTGTATGTACAAACATTGAGGCATTGCTAAATGTTACTAGCTCGGAGAAAGTTACGCATTGTCAGTTATGAAAGCTATATTAGTACTCTCTATTGCAACTAAATGACGAGTGCTTATATACACACACAGATGCACATGCATGCTTCTATTCTGTTTCATGTTTCTCCAATTACAATTATTTGCTACTAGATGGCAATACTGTGTAAGAAATAAACTTTTCTACTCGGAGGCTTTGTAATATGCAGGAACAGGCAATGTTTTGTTAGAAATATTATTGATTTGAAAGACAGTGTTCTTCGGAAAAGCTAAAGGTACCTGAGGGAAGCATGTTTTTTTATTTCTACAATTTGCTTAAGGTTACATGATTTATTGCAAGGCGAAGATATTGGTTAGTTAGGGAAAGTTATATTAATAAATATTGTTTTGGGGGGAATGTTAACCCCTCCCTCTACATCTCTTTTCTTCCTCCTTATACAAATCAGAGACATAAAATCTAAATAAATATTTGAATGGCAAGATCATGCATGTTGTGCGAAGAGAAAATCAATATTGGCATTAAAAACTGACATATGTGTTGTGCGAAGAGGAGATCGATGACAGTTCGTGACATGACATGCTAAACAGATTCAACTTGGAATAAATATTGTTTTCTGTTTCTTTGCATGTAATAAAGAAAGATAATAAGTAATAGATTTTGTGTTACATTTTTCTTGACCCAATCTTCACTTGCAAATTATTAAAATACTCATATATCGAAAACTATACAAAGTAGAATGGTGCGGTTTTTTATTCGCTTCGTCTCAACGTACTATTTAAAATGAGACCAACGGCGACAAAACTTATTATAAAAAATATTTGATATTTTAAGAATTAGTAAAAAATATAATATATTAAAATGATAAAAATATCCCAAAAGAAAAAAAAAATGCCAATGAATGTATTTGGCTATAAGAAGCAATATATTCCCCAAATGGAGAGAAGTTCTGACAGCAGGATGCAAGTGATTTCCGATCTTCATCGTAAATTGAGAGGGTTGGTCATTATTTTACTTAATGGTATATGATATGAAGTTTATAAAAATTCCGGAAAGCAAATACATGTTTTTAAAAACAACCATCAATCATATGAAATCCCTGTGACAGGAAAGATTGAAATAGGTATCAGTCCACCCAATTCAGCAGTTGTTCACATAGATTGAAATTTGTACAGGATTATCACACAATAATATGATTCCCAATACAATATGTGATGTGGAAGCAGGTGATTACCTCTATGCTGAAATAATTGGCGATTATGATAAACTAATTCCCCTTTTTATCGAAATAAGAATAATCTATCTTCTTATGAATATATAAATACCGAATCAAAAATAAAATAAAAAATAAGACATAAATAAATATAACAAAACAAAATGGACATATTTGGAAACACAAGACGACAGGAGATTCCAGATAATTCCAGCGAGATTGCTAGCTTAGATGCACGTCTAAAGAAACTTAAATCAGGTTCATTAATATTATAAAATTCTTTGAATGTAAGCTTACATGCTTAAATTACCAATCTACAGTCTGAATTAATTAATCCCATAGTAAACATGGATGGGGAACTCAAGTCTTTACTTCAAAAATGTAATAATTTACCGTCTCTCGATAATGTTGAAAATTTGAAAGAGAATTTAGCCAAATAAAAAATGATCTTGAGAAATTTCGTCAAATTCACACAACTACTTCGGAACATCTAAAGCAAGAACTAAATAACCAAGCGAATACTATTCGTACCAAACTATTTCCATAATTGAAACTATCAAGACTCAAGAGCAAAATGAACTGCTTAATGCATGTATTCTTGAATTACGGGAGCATTTTTTACCTTCTAAAATTCCCTAATTGGAATATATTAAATCCGAACTGTAAACAGAGAAATTACATGCAACCATAACAGAAGTTCAATCCAAACTACAAATATTAGAACATTTTATCAATACCTTACCTTCATCTTCCGAATTAAATCCATTGCTCGCAGTGTTGCAAACATCAAATTGCAAATAGAAACTAACGAAGATTTTGGAAAGATACAGGGTACCATAACTCATATTGAGCATACTTTGACAACCATGAGAAACGACTTGACGAATTTACAGGAAACTTGGAATTGAAGTAGCCAAGCATAACCGAATCTTTAAATGTAATTCAACGACAGATCACAAAATTAGAGAATCTCAAAACTGAATATGAACTATTTCATTTTCACCATCTCATAGACGACATACAGAACAAATTGCAAATACTGCCACAGTCTACCCCTACGCAAGATGACATACAGCAACTTAAAAATGCCTTAACCAGAGTAGCATCTGCTACAGAATTAGATGTAGTTTAGCAAGTTTTAACCTCACTTCAAAACACAGTATCAAATTTACCCACTTCCCAGGAGATCAGATCTGTAAAAAGAGCAGTAAATATAATATTGAAGTCGGAGGACATTAAGAATAATCAAGCGGAAATTGCCATAATTCAAACAATATTGCTACTTTGCCTACTAATCAGATTGTAAATGAAGTACATGCATTGTTTGTTGAAATCAGAAGGCAGGTATTAGATCTTACAAACCAGATCACTAGATTGAAACTTGTAGAAACCTTAATGGCGATTACTTCCACCATTGGAGAACAAATTGCTACCCTCGAAACAAGCCACGAATCTGCTTTATCAGGTTTCACATCAGAACTTCACGATCTCAAAGAACAATTTAAAAAATTGTATGACGATGTGAAAATCAAACCCAGCTACGATGAAGTGGTACGCACCATAAACGAATAGCAAGAAACGGTATTAAGCAGATTAGACGATCTCGAATTACGTCAATTTTTTACTGTTGAGATAGTTATACTTGAAAGTGTACCAACTGTACGAAGGCACTGGACTTATGTTAATGCAGGAAATGTATACAAAATGTACTCTTACAGCATGTCTCATGAATTTTTGCTTGATAACGAAATTAAATTTTTAAAATTTGGCTATGTGAAGAAGGGAAAGCATTTGGAAGTGCCAAATTTCACCATACAGAGAAAAGATTGCGTCTACAGATCACTACAGATACCTGTTGCATATTGGGACGAATCTGGAAAGAAATATAAAATACATGAGGATCAAGGATTATCTGTTTCCCAAGTGCAAGCTAATGACAAATTATTATTTGAAGTGAAACAATTATACCCCAAGGATATTCCATTTTATGTCATATTTTCTTATAGAATCCGATGTCAAGACAAGATATAGTTAATGAATTACACAGACCAGCTCGTCGGAGCTACAAACGACTGAGTGTGGTAACGAAAGGTGTGAATGATTTGTTTCAGCCTGATCTGGTTGAGATGCCCCCCCCCCCCCAACGGGGATTTAAAAAAATTGGATAAGATAAGTCATGGTTACAAATATATGCTTACAGTTATGATACTTTTAGCAAATATGCATGGGCTGTTGCTCCAAAATCTAAGTCTGGTACTTGTGTTACCAAGGCTTCTAAGTCGATATTTAGTCAGAGAAGGATACCAAAATATTTACATACAGATAGAGGAAATAATTTTACAATTCTACATTTGCTAAGTTAATGCAACAACATAATATTAAACATTACAAAAAGCGATCTGAAAGCTAGTGTAGTGAAACGATTAAACAGAACATTAAAAAATCGCATGTGGAGACAATTTACAATACAAGGCAATTATAAGTGGGTGCAAATTTTACCCGAGCTAGTTCATGATTACAACAATACAGTGGACAGTAGTATTCACATGAAACCTGCTGAGGTAACCAAATCTGATGAGCAACAATGGATTTCTACTGTTTATTGTTAAAAGTATAAATATACTACCAAGAAGCCAAAGTTTATAATGGGTGATCAGGTAAGGCTAGTAAATATAAAGAGTTATTCGAGAAGGGATTCACTAAAAATTGGAGTACCGAGTTATTCTCAGTGGTTCAAGTTTTACCAGGGAATAGAAATACATATATAATAAAAGATAATCATATCAAAATATTGAAAGGGAGATTCTATGAAGAGGAACTCAGTAAAACAAGATATCGAGATACATATTTAATCGAGAAAATATTGAAGAAGAAAAATAATAAATTGTATGTGAAATGGTAAGGTCTGCCAGAAAAAAAAAATTGATAGAAGCAAACCAGTTGATTCTTTAACACCAACATGGAATGTGGTACATCGTTTACCAGATGTAGTGGAAACTAATAAAAAAATGGAGAGTTGTTACCTGATAACGTAAGATGCCTCATTACTGGCCCAACAGGTTGTGGAAAAACCACTTTGCTGGTTGATAATAGACACTTGTATGTATTCTCAAAGAGTTTAGAACAACCGAAATACCAAAAACTCATGAAGCTGTACGAGGGACTTGGCATAGCTACATTTGCATCAACAATAAAACCTCTCGACCAATGTTTGAAAAATTCTGTTGTGGTGTTTGGTGATGTTATTCTGGAAAATCAGAATGAAATTAGAATTTTTTACATAGGGTCGTCACAAAGAATTAGACTGCTTTTATTTATCTCAAACGTATTCCAAAATTCCCAAAAAATTACTACGAGAAAATGCAAATTTAATCTGTTTGCTTCTTCAAGATCATACTAATTTGAAACATGTATACGATGATTATGTGGGAGGAGACTTAAATTACAACCAATTTTCAAAATTTTGTTCGTCTTGTTTGAACAGTGAAGATTTTGGATTTGTTACTATCGACATGACTCGTAAACCTAACAATGGTAAATTCATAAATAAAATCAACGATTCTTTAAACGTTGACTCAATATAAAATATCTATTAATCAAAAAATAAATATGACAAAACACAAAATAGCAGATAATTCGAAATTACGAGAATACTTGTCCAAACGTTTCGAAGGTTGGAAATCAGAGAATCGAGGATTTTCGAACAACACAAGCGTCAAGAAATTTTTTTTATCGATGTGATCAGTGTTCTTGGTAAAGAGATTAAGGGTGTGACAGAACAAAATAAGAACCTCATCAATGAATTAGTATGTCTTACTGCTAAAAATTATGCAGATTTCCCTCCTACGCCATTATCGTACATCCACACTCATGTGGTACTTAAGGAGCCACCTGTTAAAGCAGCTATAGAAGAATCAGAGAAAATCGAGTTGGGTTCCCTGTCAAGGGATTATTTGAGTACCCAAAAATTCGAAAAAATGAAGTATTTGGATTGTATCCTACTATGGAGGGTAATGAAGGCGAAGTATGGAAAACTGGCAAATCTAAAGTTATATTCGAAGAGGCAACATAAAAATTAATTTGGGTGGGAGAATCAGCTGGTCCAGATATCCTGGTACTGTTGGGCTAAGGGAGCTCATCACTAAGAAACAACCAAAAAGATTTACAGAAGATTATTATTAAAGTTGCTCTGAAATTTTGACACTCTCTGATGATCTGTACCAAAATAATGATGCCAGTCAAAAGCGTGTTAATTCGAGCAGTGGTGATAAACACAAAAACCTGATCAAACCCACCTGGAACCAACTCAAAACCGGTAGTGGTATAAAGCAATACAATACTCTACCTAAAGAATTTGTTTGGTTAAACGATGTTATAAAAGTCATAGATAGATTGCTGGTTATAGCAGTTGAAGAAAATGCTGGAAAACAACTTTCATAATGAGAAAATGGGTATTGTAAACATGATTAGTGACAAACTAGCTTATTTTATTGTGAACGATCCCAAGGGTATAGGATACTTAATTAAAATGATCAATACTTTACCTCCTAAATTCTGGAATATATCAGAGGGTCGAGGTTTGGTGAATGATATTATTAATAAACTTCCATTCGAATTAAACGTAACTGGTTACCAATACTGTGGTCCGTTGACAAATCTTGAAAAAAGGTTAGAAAGAGGAGACAGGGGTATTAATCCTCTCGATGCAGCTTGTAAAGAACATGACATTGCATACAGCACACACAGAGATCTGGATGATCGTCATGTGGCTGACTATAAATTAGAAGAGGCTGCATTTGGAAGATAAACCAGCAAAGATGCATCATTAGCTGAATGAATAACAGCATTGGGTACAAATATTGCTATGAATACAAACCAAAATTAGGGTGGAGTTTGTAATATATATAAATATATAATATAAATACCCTGAAAAATAATAATATTAAATAATAAGAACAACATGAAACCAAAAGGAGTTGTGTACCAAATACCATATCACAATCTTAAACATTTAAAAACAACAAGAAAAGAAGAGACAATGTATACCTAAAGGAAATGGAATGAAATTATTATTGAGTACGCCACAATTTTGCGGGCAGTGGGGAGCCTAGCTGGGGCCAGTGCTGATATACCCAAAATTGTAATTGATTCAAAAAAGAATAAGGCAGAACTATAAGAGCAGAATCGCCATAATCTTGCTATGGAGAAAAAATTAGGCAACGGTGTGAAGTCCAGAGCACTCAGAAAATTTAAGAAAAAAGAAGAAACACGTCCGAACCAAGACATTTAATATTTAGTTAATATATTTAAAATGAAACACTTCAGGGGGGGTTTCATGTGTGATTCTCTCCCTAATGGTAGTCCCCACTCTCGAGAATGTGGTGTATTCAATTTGGATAAGTCTGAAAACATCGGTACCCACTGGATATGCTATTATAAACAAAATGACAATGCTTTTATTTTCGATTGTTTCGGAGGGGTACCACCTACAGAATTATTTTCGATACTTGAAACATGTTAAAATTTATTACTACGACGATCGTCTTCAAGATTTCGATCACATTTTATGTGACTATGTTTGCATTACGATGCTCAGATTATTAAATAAAATACCAAACATCAAATTAAAAGATTTTCAAAAAGATGCATTATACACTGCTCAACATTAAAATTGCAACACCCAGAAGGAAATGAGATAGAAACACGAAACTTGGCAAATATCATAATAAGATAAGAAAATGATTACTGTTAGAGCTCGTTTGTGTGACATGTGGAACGTAGAACATGGTTGCATAACTCCAATGAGCTAGTAGCGTGTATAACCTCCACGGGCGGAAATAACTGCTGCAACACGGCGAGGCATGGACAGAATGAGTCTATTGATGTCTGCTTGCTATATGGTGTCCCAAGCGGCTTCCACACGGTGCCAGAGGTCTTCAACATTACGTGCCGGAGACCTGAGTTGCTCCAGCCGGCGAACCACCATTTACCAGACATGTTCAATTGGCGACATATCCGGCGGACGTGCTGGCCAAGGAAGCTGGGGCACGTGGTTAGCTTCCATAAATGCGAGGACATTCCTTGCTACATGGGGGCGCGGGTTATCCTGTTGAAAATTGGCATTATGCAGTGCATGGATTAATGTGACAGCAACAGGGGTGAGGACCTGTGTGATGTACCGTTGGCTGTTCAATGTCCCTTGAATGCGTACGAGACGCGAACGAACACCTATGGCAATGGCACCCCATACCATGATACCCAATGAAGGCCCTGTGTGATGATGCATGATGCAGGCGTCATGAAGCCTAGTGCCTCGGTGCCGCCACATGCGTGTACGTCCATCATGATGTTGTATACAGAAGCGAGATTCATCAGAGAACACTACAGAATTCCACTCCGAACACCATGCACGACGGTCCTGGCACCATCTCAGACGCAAACGCCTATGCTCTAGCGTCAGAGGAGTCCGCAACAGTGGGCGCCGGTAAAAATTCCCAGGTTCGCCAAACGACGAAACACGGTTCGTGGGGACACTGGACGTTGTAAAACATCCCGTACTTCATGCGCATTCCTCGTTGACGTGGCCGTTCTGTCTGTAAGGGCCATGCGTAGCAGACGTCTGTCCTCTCGTTCCGTAGTCCTACGCGGACATTGTGAACTTCTACGTCGCTGTACAGTGCCTTCCTGGACCCCCTGGTTCCATACACGGACCACTGTGGATGCATTCCGTCCTACACGGGCACCTATCTCAAGGTTGGATAATCCGCATTTACGGTATGCAACAATTCGGCCGCGATCGAACTGGGAAACCTGTTGGAATCGCTGCCGTATTCGACGGCGTGGCATTGCTGAACAATTTTAACACACTACACTCACGACCATGTACTTTCACTGCTCTTCTGCACCTATCTGACCTACTACAGGTACCATTTACCAGATGGCGTGGCAGGCGCACATGACGCATGACGGCCTTAAACATCAAATCATTTTATTCTGCACCTCTCCTCTACACAGTGTGCACTGTGCAAAACTATTGATTTTGTCTGAGTAAAAACAACTAGGTTACATGAGAATTCTTGCCAATATTTCTGTTTGTATTCAATTTGATTAAAGTTACTGGTTAAGGAAAAGATTTTTTTAAAAAAATTAGAAAAAGAAACACTACGAAAACCTATGACCTTACTTATACCGCGTTTGTTAGAACCTGTCCCGTTTCCCGCTTTAGCGATCACTCAACAGTTTCGGTGCCAATGAAAAACGACGAAAAAAATCGTCTGCTGGGCAGCTAGGAACGAATGGAAGTCAGAAGAGAAGCGCTCACGTAGACACTGTTGAGACGTTGCGTATTTTAATTGGCTGCCTAACTTTGACTTTCCCCAGCACGGAGAAAATGCCAGCGACCAGCTAGCGTGGGAACCGGGACAGGTTGTAACAAACGCGGTATAGATTCATTTTCTTCTTAACAGGTCAATGCCTCAATATTCACACGCTCCCGTAAGTACGTCTATCTAAAGACATACACTCAGGAATGTGGAATGCAAAGAATTCTCTTCACAAAACTATTGATTTTGTATCAGCAAGAAAAAAAAGTTTACATGAGAATTCCTGTACATTACTACACATTTCCAAACATAAAACGTAATCAGAATACACACCTTTGAAAAATATTATATAGGCAGCACTGTACAGCATTGTAAAATAACTCAAAATAACTATCAATATATCTATTTCTCTTAAAAAATATAATAATTATAAATATATGCTTAAATATACTAATACAGGCTCAAAAGTAAATTTTGTTCCTATGAGTGACCTTTGATAAAAAAAGATTTTTTGAATCTTTCCCCTTTAGAAAATAAGCTGAAATCAGGGTAAAATAAATAAATAGCAAATAAATGTTTGCAAACGAACCAATATTAATAAATACATCAAAACTCAATCTGATCGATTAGTGTGTATACTTAGTCTGTTACTATTTTTGAGTTTGATAGTAGTGGGGTTTGTGATATTACTGGCGCGATAAATGATGAGCCCCCCTCAGACTGATTTGGCTACACTTAAAAGTATGTCAAGATGTCCATATGAGCTTATTCCTCAAGTGTGCCACTCTGTCTAACCCAAGACCTAAGTAAAAAAGCCCTCGGGAATTTCCCGTGAAATGATGAGCCCCTCAGATTGATTTGGCTACATTACAAAAGCCACATCTGCCAAATTGTTGTCCATAAGCTTGTTAAAAATATGGCCCTCTTGATATTGTTTTTGCTACACTTAAAATTAGGCCAAGATGCTCATAAAACTCACACCCACACCCACCCACACATATTTACTTCCGGTCCACTTCCGGTTTACTTCCGGTTTACTTCCGGTCCACTTCCGGTCCACTTCCGGTCCACTTCTATTGCATCATGTTGTGCAACAAATTATTATCCAATATTATGCAACAAATTATTAGGCAAGAGCTTTTGCATTACATATTAGTTAGTATTGTGAGAGTGGTTGAAGACTATGGACATGTTTTTGCAGTGCTCCTCATACAGGTCTGTTTGGTTTAATATATACAATTTCTTATTATTCATATTAAACATATTTCTGATATACTGAACAAAAGACTTATATTTTGTATAAAGGAATCTGATATTTGACACATCCAGCTTGTTTGTTGTAATCCACTCATATTTAGAGTCAGGCTTATATCTGTCCCAGTTTGTTATACAAGATCAATACATGACACACGGTATTAGGTCAATGCCTTTCTATGCGGGCCTCCCCCATGGCGCAGTGGTAGCGTCATTGCCTTGTAATCAAGGGGTCCCGGGTTCGATACCCGGTGGAGGCACAAGTGGTTCGAATTCCACTTTAAACTGTAGGTCCAGTCCCGATTAGCCTTACTGTGCATAAAGTGGACTTAAAACAGCAACTCAAACCAAACCTTTCTATGCACACCAGAATATGCATGTCTGCACAGGCATTTGTGCTAGGTCAGTGCTTCTGTAGATCAATACTTATTCTACCTTTGTGCTTGTAGGCTATTAGCTTTACAACCTGTCATAGTTTTATTAAGTATAGAGTTTTGATTTGAACCCCAAGAAATCTTATATAATAAACCAACAACAAATCCAAACATATTAACACACTTAGTATACACACTAAGTATACAAAGCACACTGCTGAGCCCAAGTGATATTTTGTATTAAGCATAGAGTTTTGATTTGAACTCCAAGAAATCTTATATAATAAACCAACAACAAAAATGCCAAATCAGAAATATTGTAATCAATGCAATAAGAATATATCCAGCCCTAATTGGGCTAGGCACCAAAGGAATTGTGATCCAGAAAAATGCAGAACACCCACAAAAATATGCCCAAAATGCCATAGAAAATATAGCATGCAATACTTCACATATAAGCATATAGATACTTGTTATGTACAGCCTTCTACTTCATCTCAGCCATCTACATCTTCATCTGGTCTAAAAAGGAAGCTTGAAACGTCTGATAATGCTAGACCAGCAAAGCAGCCACGCAATGCACCCATCCATAGCAGTTTTGCTGGCCATCTAAGGGATTACTGTTTTGTATCAGAGCCAAAATGTGATATTAAGAATTTTTTGAACAGTATAAATCCTGATGTGCAGGCTATTCTAAATGCACGAAATGGCTCTTATAAGCTGTCCCTCAAATTGTTTACACAATATAAGAAATCAAATGGCACAAAATTTACACAGCCGCACATAACAGAAACTGAACCTGTATACTCAAATATAAACTCAGACAAAATACTAAGCAGGTTGATAGATCAATTGCTTATCAAAGACTCTGAATTTGCTGCAAAAGAATCAGGATGGAGTTTATGTGGAACTCCACACAAGTTATATATTAATATTTCTAAATTTAACCCATTACAAGGATCTACATATCTGCCATTACCTGCCAATATTAAAAACAAACAAGCTGTGGTTAACATAGAAAATAATGATGAGAAATGCTTTCTGTGGTGTATTTTATCTGCTCTGTTTCCAGTTTTAAGGGATCCAGAAAGAATAAGTTATTATAAACAGCATAAACAGGATTTTGATGATGCAATGGAGGGCTTAGAATATCCAATGTCTGTTCAGAATATTGATAAATTTGAAATAAAAACGCCAGAGATATCAATGGTAGGCCATTATCTATTAATGTATTTATTTGTTCTACTGGTCTTGGCAATTGCCTGATAGAACCTCTCAGAATCAGTACACTTGATGATAATTTTGCTGTCTCAATTGGTTTGCTCTTAATTGAAGGGCATGGGACATACCATTACACTTTGATACATAGTCTTGAAGCTTTAGTCAGAAAACAATAAGGCAAATCTAATACAATATTCAAGTTGTGTAGAAGATGTTTGACTGTATTTTATGGTAGAAAAATGGAAAATAGTGTTTGTGAACAGAATACAGAAATTGCAAAAATAAGTTAGTTGAACATTTAAAATACTGTGGCAACCATAAACCTATTTATATGGTTATGCCTAAGCGAAATGAAAATGTAAAATTTAAAAAAAATTTGAAGCTTTGTTGGAACACCCATCATATATAGTCTGTGATTTTGAATCAAACCTCAAACCCCTTGCATTCTGCAGCCCAGATCCTGATGAATCTTCAAGTACATCATACCAGACATGAACCTTCTAGTTTTTATTATGTGATTGTACAGGATGGTGTTGTTAGTAAATAATATTTATACATGGGACCAAATACTATCAAAGAATTTGCACATAGAATAGAAAATGAGTGCCATTACATAGCATCTAATATCTTATTAAAATCAAAACCTATGATGCCTTTAACAAAAAATCAGATTCAAAATTTCAATAATGCAGAAAAATGCCCGGTATGTGATTTTAAATTTTCAAATACAAATATCAAGGTGAAACACCATTCCCGTACAGCAGATGGTAAAATAGCTGTAATATTAAGATCCAGAGACCAAAATTTGTCCCAATATTTTGTCACGGGGCATCCAATTATGTTTTTCATCATCTGATCAGGTACAAGGGGTTTGACAAGCAGGATTTAAATATTTTAGCAGAAAATGATGAGAAATATGCAGCTATTAGCAAAATAATTAAAGTGAATGGTGTTGGTATTTACCTAAGATTTCTAGATTCATACAGAATTCTGTCGGCTAGCCTTGCCACTCTAGCCAGTCAACTATCTGATGATCAATTCAAAATCACATGTGCTTTGTTTCCAAATCAGGACCTGAAATTAATTAGGCGGAAGGGTGTATATCCATATGACTATGTTACTGATTTTTCTAAATTTCATGAGTGTGCTATGCCATCACAACAAGAGTTCTACAGTAAACTCAGGGCATCCGGAATCACTGATGAAGATTATCACCATGCCAAGTTGATGTGGGACAAATTAAAATGCCAGACATTTGGTGATTATCATAAGGTATATTTAAAACTTGATGTAACTCTCTTAGACGATATACTTCAGGCATTTAGAAAATCATCGATGAAAAATTATAAACTGGATCCAATCTATTTCTACAGTGCTCCAGGCCTAGCATGGTCTGCCATGTTTTTAAACACTAAAGTGCAATTGGATCTAATCCAGGACATGTATCTGTTTATGGAACAATGTATAAGAGGAGGCATGGTGCAATGCTGTCAGAGTTATAGCAAAGCCAACAACAAATATATTCCCGATTATGATCCATCACGGCCATGAAACTATGTACTTTATGTGGATGCGAACAGCTTGTATGGTTATGCTATGATGGATAAACTGCCATATGCAGGGCTTGAGTGGGTTGAAGATTTCAACATTGAGGATCTTCAGGACTTTGATGACAGTGACTATGGCCTGTTCTTAGAAGTTGATCTGACAATTCCTGAAGATTTACACAACAAGTTTTCTGATCTGCCCCCAATTCCTGAGGTTGAGTGTTCACCAGGCTCTAAACAGAAGAAGCTAATGATGACTCTAGAGCCAAAACAGGGTTATGTCATATACTACAAAAACCTTCAGTTCCTGATGCATCATGGTGTTCAAGTGACCAAGGTTGGCAAAGTCTTAAGGTTCAGGCACTCAAGATGGTTGATGCCATACATTGATACAAACACCGAGCTTCGAACATGTGCAGTAAGCCAATTTGATAGGACCTTCTTTAAATTGATTGTCAATTCAGTGTATGGCAAAACCATAGAAAATGTCAGAAAACATACTGATATTAAATTAGTTACTGACCCCAGCCGGAGCAAAAAATTGATAGCAAAGCCTAATTTCAACTACAGAAGAATTTATGATGACAATATGGCACACTTCAACATAAAAAAAACAAAGATTAAATTTGATAAGCCTATTTATGTAGGGGCTGTGATATTAGAATTGGCCAAATTACACATGCTAAAGCTCTATTATGATGTGCTGAAGCCTTTTTATGGTGATCGTGTAAAACTGATGTACATGGATACAGATAGCTTTATCCTTGATATTCAGACAGAAGATGTCTATCAAGATATATCACAGCCTGCATTGCTTAAATATTTTGATGCTAGTGAACATACAAAAATTAAACCCCGCAACAAAAAGTGCCTGGCAAGTTAAAAGATGAGACACTTGGTGATGTTATTGTAGGATTTGTTGGGTTAAGGGCCAAGATGTATAGTTTTGAAACATGTAGTGGTGCTGTTGCCAAAAAAGCCAAGGGCATTGGTAGAGTAACTGTGGACTAAGAGCTCCAATTTAAAGATTATGAAGATTGTCTCAAATCACAGAGTTTAATTAGAACATCAGAATGCAGAATTCAGAGTGTGGATCACATGTTGACTACAAATGTTGTAAGAAAAGTGGCTCTGTACCCACATGACGATAAGAGATCCATTTTATCATGTGGCATACATACTCTACCATGGGGTCATTGTGACTTGAGAAGTAGCAAACAATGCCCAATCACAGAGCATGATTTGAAATAAATAAACATGCCAATGAACTTATTTGGGTTCAAAAAACAAGCTATTATGGACTTGCCAACACCAGCATCCTCTCCTGATATACAATCTATAATATCTAAAGTAAGTGGTTTGTTAATTATTCATCTGAACAGCATACTTACAGATGTTGATGATAAAACAGGTAAAACATTGTACATATTTAACAATAACTTAAACCACTACCAGTTACCTGTAGGTGGTCAATTACAATTTATTACAACTCCCGAGGGCAATGTCAAGGTTTCAGTAGGCAGAAATATACTTATAGAATTAAGCACTCAAACATGGTTTCTGGCACTGTATATACTGTCTCTGCCGGTGATTTCTTATATATTAAAGTCCCGGGATATATGACAAGCTTATACCTTTTTTATAGAATTAAGAATTAGATATTTTATAATAAATAACCGCTAAAATAAAAAAAAATGCCTAATGATATATTTGGCCATACAAGGCATGAAAAACACAGTGATGAGATTCTGATGCTTGATGTCAGAGTCAAAAAATTAAGAAGTGATTTACAAGCTTTACAAACCATTCTCAATGCCAGTCTTCAAATAGAAATTACAAATTTACAGTCACAAGGCATGGAACCTCTTCTTAAAATTAACTCAGAACTCAAATTATTGCTTCAAAAATATACTGACTTGGCTACATTAGATAATTTTCAAAGTTTAGTGGAGGCCATAGCAGCTCTTCAAGCCAAAATACTCAGTCTACCAACTCTGAGCAATTGAAACAACAACTAGAAGAGCAGATTGGTAGTGTCCAGACACAGCTCCAAACAATTGTCAAAAGCATAAAATCACAAGAAGAGTTTGATTTAGTAATTTCCACTCTAAAAGAACAGATTCAATCACTGGAGATTCCTAATCTAGACCCTCTGAACAATGCCATAGCTGAGGTTAAAGAAAAAATTGAGACACTTGAAAATTTTATGAACAACTTACCATCTTCTGATGCTATGAGTGCTATAAGTCGCAGAGTTGCCAACATCAAACTGCAACTTGAAACATATGAAGATTTTGGAAAAATTCAGAGTACCAAAACCCACCTTGAAGGTACCATAGCAGCAGTACAAAATGATCTGGCAAATGCACAAGAAACTCTAGAATCTCGCTTGTCTGGTATTGTTAACACCCTTGTCAGTGTCCAGCAACAAATCACCAAACTTGAGAACCTCAACACTGAATCTGAGCTATCTCATTTTCACCATTTGATCGATGATATCCAAACAAAACTTGAAATTTTTCAACAATCAACACCTACTCAGGCAGACATAGCCCTGCTCCAAGATGCTATGCGTAGTGTGGCTGATGCTTCTGAATTAAATGATGTGAAATTGGCACTTGAATCTTTGCAGAATACTGTAGCAAATCTGCCTACATCACAGGAACTTAAAAATATTAAGAGAGCTGTGAATCGCATATTTAAATCAGAAGATATCAAGAATATCCAGACAGAGATCAAACAGCTTACTCAGACAGTGGCCACTCTACCAACTAATCAACATATTAATGAACTTTTTGCTTTTTTTGAGGATATCAGAAGACAAGTACATGATCTTACTGCTCAAATTTCAAAATTGTCAGTTGTTGAAAATCTACAGCAAATTGTAGCCAACATCAAGGAACAACTGGGGACCATGGAATCCAACCAATCAAATGCTCTGTCTGTTTTTGCCACCCAGCTTCAAGAGATTGTCCAGCAATACAAGAAACTTGCTGCGGACATAAGAATTAAACCAGGGCACGATGAGATTGTTTGGACTATCAATGAGCACCTTGAATCTGTAATAAGTAGATTGCTTACAGCAGAAAAAGAAATAACTGGCCTAATCGAGAATCCTAAACATACAGTAATTCTTGAATTGTACAGTATCCCCAACAAAGAATATGATTCACCATTTACACCAGGTGGCAAAATATATATGCTGTCCCCTGCACAATTTTATTACCAGTTTTTTGTTGGAGGCACACTTAGACCAATCAAAATCAAATATTGGCTACAACCTCAGGTTCACCTCTTCCCTACTTTATCAATAACTAATGCTGACAACAAACCAAAGGTCACCAGTGTAGAGTTAGAAGATTTTAAAGACCCCAATACATTAGAGACAGCTTATGCTGAAGATGATGGTTCTCTTGAATTTAAAATACAAAGAGGAGACAAATTATATTTAGAAAATCCTGTAGTATCAGCTGCTGAACACTCCATAGTTGCAATATTCTTGTTTACATACTATGTCTAGACAAATTATTGTTGATGAGCTACACAAACCAGCCAGACATAACTTTAAGAGATTGCCAGTAGTTACAAAAGGCATAGATGATTTATGGCTGTCTGACTTGGTTGAGATGGCCCCTCATGGGGGACAGCTGAAAAACTTAGACAAGGTCAACAAAGGATACAAGTATATACTTACTGTTATAGATACATTTTCAAAATTTGCCTGGGCTTTGACGCTCAAATCTAAGACTGGAAAATGTTTTACAGAAGCCTTCAGGACAATTATTAATCAGAGTGGAAGATCACCACGTTATCTACAAACAGATAGTGGCAAAGAATTCTATAATTTGGTGTTTCAACAATTTATTAAAAGCCAGTCAATAAAACATTACTCAAGTTACACTGCTCTCAAGGCCTCTATTGTAGAAAGATTCAAAAGAACTCTAAAAAATCATATGTATAAACAATTTACCTTCAAGGTAATTAAATTATAAATGGCTTACAATCCTACCAGAACTTCTAGATAGATATAACAACTCGGTCCACACCACAATCAACATGAGGCCTCTGATGTAACTTCATCTGATGAGCAAAAATTGATCAGTACTGTTTACTATCCTAAATATCAAACAACAACAAAAAAAGCTAAATACAAGGTTGGTGATCAAGTAAGAGTTAGCTAATATAAGCACTTATTTAAAAGAGGCTTTACAAGAAACTGGAGTACTGAATTATTTACAGTGGTTCAAGTTAAACCTGGGACCCGTAACACATATATAATAAAAGACCATCGAGGAGAAATTCTCAAAGGCAGGTTCTATGAAGAAGAACTCAGCAAAACTAAACAGCCTGACACATATATGATAGAGAAAGTTATCCGCAGAAAAGGCAACAAGATACTGGTCAAATGGCTAGATCTCCCAGAACTCAGCTGGATCGATGCAGACAAAGTGATACTATGAACACCTGGGATGTTATAAAGAGACTACCCGATCCTGAACAGCAGAATAAGAGAAATGGAAAGCTGCTGCCTGATAATATTAGATATCTTATTGTTAGGTAATCGGCTTGTGGTAAAACTACACTAATGATTGATAATATTTTATTGGCACCCAACTGGTTAGACTGGCAAAACAGGCACTTGTATGTCTTCTCTAAGATTTAGAACAATTAAAATATCAGCAGCTGATGAAGCTATATGATGGACTGGATATAGCCACTTTTGAATCAGATGTTAAGCCACTCCATGAATGTCTCGATAACTCTGTTGTTGTATTTGATGATATTATGTTGGATAATCAAAACAAGGTTAGAAATTTTTTTACACAGGGCCGACACAAAAATATAGATTGCTTCTACCTGGCACAGACTTTTTCTAAAATACCAAAACAGCTGATGAGAGACAACAGCAATTTTATATGTGTGTTTCATCAAGACGATACCAACCTCAAACACATACATGATGAATATGTAGGTGGGGACTTGAGCTACAATGATTTTTCTAAGTTTTGCAGTAGGTGCTGGAACCAGGACAGCTATGGGTTTGTCACAATTGATATGATAAGAAAACCTAATAGTGGTAAATATAGAAATAAAATTAACAATTTTCTAGACATTGAGACATATACAAATAACCATGAAAAGGCCAATCATTGATGATCTTAAATTAACAGACTATCTTGTAAAAAGATTTAAGGGATGGAAATCAGAGAACCGAGGAATATATGAACACAAGCTTGTATATATATACAAGCGCACAGAACAGCCGATTATTAATGCCATTAGTGAACTGGGTAAAAATATCAAAACTGTTACAGAGCAAAATCAAAATTTGATCACAGAGCTTGTACCTGTAGCTGCTAGGAACATATTAGATTATCCAATCACTCCACTTTCTAGTATTCATACACCTAGTCCTGTTGCTCCTCGAAGAATTGAAGCTACTCAGGATCCTATTGAATTGGGTCTTGTTGCTCAAAAATATTTAAGCACACCTAAAGACAAGAAAGATGAGTTTTTTGGTTTATATGCTGTCATAGAGGTTGATGGTAGCATCATACATAGAATTGACAATTTTAGAGTAATATTTATGGGAGATGATCTAATAGCATTTTCAGAATCTCATCTTGGAGAAAAAGGTGCTTTTGTTAAGTATCCTGGCACACCTGGATTGTGGGAACTGATGAATAGGAAGAGACCTGGCAACTATACAGATCAAGACTATGAGCACTACAAAGAAATATTAATAAAATCAGATGCTCTATACCAGAACAAGGATCCCACACAAAAAAGAGTCAAGTCTAGCAGTGGAGCAAAATACAACAACTTTATCAAGCCCATATGGTCACAGATCAAGACAGGTAGTGGGATCAAACAGTACAACACCCTGCCTAAAGATTTTGTCTGGGTTGATGATGTCAGGAAACTTGGAGATAGATTGCTGGTGATAGCTGGGGAAGAAAATGCCGGTAACCACAATTTTTACAATGAAAAGTTTGGAATTATGGACATGATAAGCACCAAATTGTCTAATTTTCTAGTGAATGACAATAAGGGGATTTCATATCTTATAAAAAGTATTAATAGTCTACCACCTAAATTTTGGAATATCTCTGAGGGTCGAGGGCTGGTTAATGACATTATAAACAAGCTGCCATTTGAACTACACATACCAGGCTATCAGTATTGTGGTCCAAGTACCAAACTAGACCATAGACTAAACAGAGGTGACCCTGGTGTTAATCCCCTAGATGCTGCTTGTAGAGACCATGACATAGCATACAACACACATGATAATCTTGACTGGCGACATGTGACAGACAAAAAATTGGAAGAGGCTGCATTTGGTAGATTTGTAAGCAAAGATGCTTCTTTGGGTGAGAGAATAACAGCATTGGGCACCACCATAGCGATGAACACCAAACGAAAACTGGGGTGGGGGTTGTAATAAATTAAATAAATTAGTTGCAATTTAATTGTGATAGTTAATCCAAGAATATGTATATAATATACCAACAATGAAGGCCAAGGGTGTTATGTATCAGATACCTTATGCAGGTCTTAAATCTCTTAAAACTATTGATAGTCTTTTAACTAAAAAGCAGCGCAAGAAAAAAAGTTCTTGTCTTGCCAAGGGCCATGGTATGAAAATATTACTTAGTACCCCCCAATTAAAAAAATTACAGCAATCTAGAAAAAAATGCATACATATATTTAGTATCCCAGCTCTTTTTGCAGCACTTGGTGAAGTTGGCAGCTTAGCAGGGGGATCAGCTGCTATAGCAAAAACAGTAATAGATGCCAAGAAGAATAAGGCAGAATTAGATGAATTGAAGCGCCATAATCTGGCCATTGAGAAACAAGGCAAAGGTGTTAAGAGAGCCATGAATAAGTTTAAAAAAAACAAGAGCCGCTTACAAACCAAGATATTGAAGCTTTAATCAAGCCACTGGGCATCAAAAATTTTAGAGGTGTGTACATGTCTGATTCTTTACCAGAAAAACCACTCAACAAAGAGTGTGGCATAGTTAATTTGGATAAGTACAAAAATCAGGGCACTCACTGGATCTGTTATCTTAAATATTTAAAAGATGAGGCATTTGTGTTTGATTCATTTGGACGTGTTCCACCTGAAAATTTAATAAAATATCTAAATTCAGCTAATCTTTATTACAATAATGCCCGTGTTCAAAATTTCAAAGATGTTAATTGTGGACATCTGTGTTTATCTGTTCTTAGATATCTGTCTCAAATAAATAAACCATCAATTGAAGATTTTCAAAAAGCCTTGTGGTATCTGAAACGTCATGGGGGTATTCCATCTCACCAGCCAAAATTCAATATTGAAACTTAGATTACATGATGATATAGTGTATCCCAAAACAATAGCTCTCAGAGAATTTTATGGCATGTACTTGATCCCTAATATTACACACCACACCAACAAGATTGCAGTTGGTGATCAAAAAATTGTTATCACTCCAGGGCAATATAATCTATCTACTCTAAATGCTCAGTTACCCAGAGGTATAGTGTTAACTCAAAATTCTGTCACTCACAGAGTAGAGATTGTGTCTGCTACAGAAACTGTAGATCTGGGTACTATATAAGAGCTGTTAGGATTCGAGAACAACACAAAACTTGAACCAGCCATTAAACACGCTGCTATTAATAAACCTAAATTCTTAGCTATAGAAACTCTAAATATTCACTGTAATGTGGCCGAGGATATGATCACCAAATCAGATGGCATAGGCACTCACAAACAAACTGGTATTATTGCAACATTTAAACCCAACACTGAATTTATGGAACCGATCATCTACACTCCATCACCAACATTATATTTTCCTGTGTGCCATAATAGAATAGATTATATTGAGTTGATGGTCACTAATGAAAAAGAAGAATTAGTTGATTTTGCTGGAGCCAGAACAACTGCTATCATAGAAATTAATATTTAAATAAAAAAACATACAAAAAAAATAAAATTGAAAATATTGCGAGTTATGAGCTACAATCATTCCCCCCAAACCGGAGGACATTTGCAAATTTAAATGAAGCCAACACAGAGATTGAGGTTGACCTTGATGTAGGAGATGGTTTTATACACCCTCACAGAGCAGACCTATATATCAAATTTGATGTTGTCAAGCTCGATGGTACAGATTATCCAGCTAACTCAAATATAAGACTGGTAGACAATTTTGTGCCACATCTTTTCTCTGAAATTGAGATCAGAAAACATGGTGTTGTTATAAACAGAGTAGACTATCCTGGTATTACATCTACAGCTTAGGCCACACTAAAATTATCCAAAACCGAGGCCTCAAACTACAAAATAGATGGATTTGAGGCTGGTGATAAAATAATATCTAAGAGCCACACAGTATTGTTTCCTATGCGCCTTTTGCCTGGATTTTTCTCAGATTACAAAGACATTATGTGGAAGGGTGGTTTAAGAATTACATTTAGAAGAGCCGCAAATGATAATAATGCTTTGATGAGGTACAGTACATTAAACTCTACTGGGCAGCTCTGCCTAATATCCTACCTGATGAAGGTAAATGCCTTATTCAGACTATGGAGCTAAGAATTCCAGTAGTTGAATATGAAGCTAGTTATGCTCTTAAATACAAAGCAGATATACTAAAAAATCCACAGGTGCCTTTACAATTTTATACATATCAATGTGTGCAGAAGCCTGCCACTGGTAGCTATTATGAATTTGATGCTAGAAACTCATTCTCCAGTATACAATATGAAATGCCAGATATTGTGGTGGTACTGTTTCAGACTGGAAGAAACAATAACCAAGAAAAAAATTCAAGTAAGTTTGATAGCTGCAACATCAAGAACATATATCTTAAAAATGGCAGAAATGAGGTGTTCACTTGAGAAAATTATAATTTAGACATGTTCAAGAATGATTTCCTCAAATTATACGAGGCATATACAGCATACAAAAGAGTTACAACCGGGAATACAGACATGTATTACTCACCAGATGAATTCAAAGCACAGAGACCCATGTTTGTCATCAGCACCTCATAAAGGAAACAAGTTTTGGTTAATGACAAGACAAACATTAAAATTATCTGTGAATTCCATGATACACTCCCTGATGACACCATCTTAGTGTTATTCTTATAGGTGAAAAATCATATGTTTATGTTGTAAGAAATGAAAGAGTCACAGAGCAATTCTAGAAAACCTCTGTATATTACATTGTCTTAGTACTAGATATACAAGTTGACCCTGGTGCCCAATTAAAATATTCTTGTTAACATATTAATACTCTGAACTTAAACCGGAAGTGGACCGGAAGTGGGCCTGAAGTAAACCGGAAGTGGACCGGAAGTAAACCGGAAGTAAACCGGAAGTAAACCGGAAGTGGACCGGAAGTAAACCGGAAGTGAACCGGAAGTGGACCGGAAGTAGACCGGAAGTAAACCGGAAGTGGACCGGAAGTAAACCGGAAGTGGACCGGAAGTAAATATGTGTGGGTGGGTGTGGGTGTGGGTTTTATGAGCATCTTGGCCTAATTTTAAGTGTAGCAAAAACAATATCAATAGTGCCATATTTTTAACAAGCTTATGGACATCAATTTGGCAGATGCAACTTTTGTACACATGGCCAAATCAATCTGAGGGGCTCATCATTTCACGGGAAATTCCCGAGGGCTTTTTTACTTAGGTCTTGGGTTAGACAGAGTGGCACACTTGAGCAATAAGCTCATATGAACATCTTGACATACTTTTAAGTGTAGCCAAATCAGTCTGAGGGGTGCTCAACCTTTATCGCGCCAGTAATATCACAAACCCCACTACTTTTGATAATTATCTATAATTTTTTCGGAGCTCAAATAAAAAATATGTACTTAATAAAACGATATACTTAAAAAAACTAAAAAACCAACAGATGTCTGTCAAGTAGACCGGAAGTAGACTGGAAGTAAATCTGCGTGGGTGTGCGTAAGTGTGCATGGGTGTAGGTGGGTGTGCGTACGTGTAGGTGGGTGTAGGCGTGAGTGTGCGTGGGTGTAGGTGTGGGTGTGTGTGGGCATGCGTGGGTGTAGGCGTTACGTACTTTAACTCGAAATAAATAATGACACTCGTACGAAATACGAAATGAAAAATCACAGAACTGCAATAGTATAAAATCGACAAAAACATCGTCAAAATAGGTTTTCCATTGTGCTTAAATTAATAAAAATATTAGACCTCGTACCAAGTACGGCTTAGAACACCTCCAATACCTCTACTCACAATCTATTGCTTCGGCATTAGGAAATAACGTTTCATTGTGAATGGAATATCATATTATTTATCTTGATCGATCTTCTTCAAACTCGAGGTTACTGATAAAGGAGCTTGATAATATCACTGGTGTTCAATTGAAATATGTTGATAGCGCAGGACATATGAGGAGTGGAATAACTGAAGCGTATCGTACCCCAGGTATTGGGTAAGAAGTATACATTTTTAGCATAGTAGGAAACAGAGATAGGAATGCTGAATAAGTAATCATGCAAAGGTCGGGTGATTGACTTGTAAGGCTTATGTGACATGAGTGTTGGAATTGTCAGGATGTGTGATCAGTTGGCGAGAATACGAGAGAGAGTAAGTTCTGCGGATTGCGAGAGAAAAGCAAAGTGGAGTGTAGAACAGGAGGACAAGTGTAGAAGCAGTCTTCATCTATTTGTAATGCAAGTAATATCCGTTTCTAAACCAATCCATATCGGTTCAGTCATGGAGAGTATAAAACCCATATCTAATATAAGTTAATTTCTATCGCCATTCCTTTAAATGTAACTTCTTGTATTTATCCCATTTAGGCCAAGCGAGTGATAACCATCTGAAAGATGAATGAGGAATAGCTACATTACCCAATACAATCTAGAGGTTCTTGGTTCGATCCCAAACGCAGCATGGGTGTAGCGTTACGTGGTGGAGCTACTATGGGCTTCTCATCCATTTTACGCAACTCCGATGAGAAAACATTGCACTACGTGAAATACTGCGATTATCATCTATTTCATCCCAAAATATGATGAAAATAATAGAGCCTCCTAGCTTTTCAAATTACTTACGTTCGATATGGCGCCAAAATTTTCACTTGTTAGCGCTTTATGTTGTGTTAATTATCAATTGTTACCAAATATCAAGAAAAGAAAGAAAAAGGTAGACCTGGCAATAAGCTACGCGATATGGCACAAATAAATAAGGGTAGTGTTTCAACTAGGTTAATCGTCAATTGGTTTGTGGAAAAAGGAGAATTAACATTAGGATGTTGCATAAAGGTTGGTAAAATATTTTAGAGATGTGTTCGATACATTCGTCACTCTGTTACGCGATTGTTGAACCTAACGTATCAAATTTCCGGGAGAGTAAACAATTGAATTGCTAATAATGTCCTGTCGAAGCCACGGGGGATGAGAAATGTAAATAAGCAACTTAGGGCTTATTTTAAGCTAATCAAGCATTTTTCCTGTGCCTAGGCTAATCATAGAATCATGGCGCAATCTAGATTTATCCACCACGACATTCTCGAAACTATCCAGTTTCAAGGTAAGATTCACGAGGATGTATTGAAATTCATTGATACATTTGAAAGTTTAGCTATTCTTAATGAGTGGAATGACTTAAAGAAAAGGCAAATGCTACCGGCATTTTTGGGTGATTCAGCATTGGAATGGTTCAATACTTGGAGTGGAACCCAGGAAGCACAGATTTTTAAACTTTAAAAACTAAAATTGTGGAAGAATTTACGGAACCGGTGGACACTTTTCAATTAGAAGAACAAATCAGATTGCGCTTCCATCAGGAAAATGAACCTGTTTCAAAATATGTGAGAGAAAGACAATTATTGTTATTAAACTTAGATCCTGGCATGGACATTAGTGAGCAAATTAAGCAAATAAGCGGGGGTTTACAACTTACTAACTTTATGAAAGAAGTTTATAACAGGGAATATGATTCAGTGCATGGAATGTTACGAGACCTGAAAAATGTTGAACAATTAAATTATCTTGTGCAAAAATGTAAAATTCTAAGAACTGAATGTGAGACAATGAAATCTCTGTCATGTTCTGAATTGAGTCGAGTATACATGCCTACTCAGCAAGCTATCACATTGCAGCGAACGGTCAATGGTCTTGTTGACGTAACTTATTCTCAGGCTAATCGGGAGATTGGGGAAAGATGAAATGCACTGCAACAAAACCTTGATCAATTACTGTCGAACACGGGACTCGTCTCATGAGTCAGATTTATTTTCGCAATTTCAGAATCTTGAGGATAAAGTAAATGCACTTGCAGAATATCGGCAAAAACATTCATTCACTGAGTCATCATTCTCATATACAGTTAGATAAAATGAACATAAAGATGCAAACAATAGGATAACCTATTATCGCATAGGGGGCGATCGCGCAATGGCGGTAACCCTAAATTTCAGAGTTCGCACTTTTCATCTTCATCGCCGCGAACATTTTTGGAGCAACAACAATGGCGCGAATATCCAAATACCCATACAAATCAGGTTGTTAGTACATCTTTTCGTAAGAACAGAAGCAATTTTAAACGAGTAAGACCTCCATATGATGGGAACCTAGGTGCAGAGCCTTCGGGGAAAACTCTAAAGGTCTCTACTTTTCCTTTTGAAGAACTGATTTACATCAATATGAAAGTAGATGGTTAAATTGGACAGTTCATCGTGGATAGTGGATGTCAGTAGATGTAATTGACGGTTTCACAAACACCAAGTGGGTCTCAGTGTTGCCAACATACACCAAGAAAATTCCACCATATGATATTTTACAGGCGAAGCTAACCTAGAAATAGGAGTTGGCAACTCTGACTAGTTGCTTCTCAACATCTTGGAAAACGTCTTAAAACAAATATCTTAATCTTTAAGAAAGTCGATTTCCGGTACGTCAAGATGTTACTTCCGGTCTGTCAAGAAAATTTTCTTAAGAGAAATATCTTAAGACGTTTACCAAGACATTGATTATCTTGGCTCCTAATAAAGTTAGGATGATTATTTTAGTTTTGTTGGCTAGGATTCGACGAGAACTATTCGACTAGCAAATAAAATCGATTCTATCCCCCATCTATTTTTTTCTAGCATACTGATTTGTTGCATGCTAACCAAACCTCTTGGGAGGTAGGCTCTTGTAACGCCACGGGACCTCCACATGTTTGTATGTATGTAATGCGATTTGTGGGGGAAGAGGGGGGCCAAAATTTTGAACATACGGCAGGAAAATGTTTCTATAACATGTTTTCGTTAGAAGCAAATTCATAGATATTGTTAAATATATATTAATATTTTGCTATTAATTGTAAATATTTACTTATTGTATTGTGGGAATTGTTTTTTTTGGTATCGAAAAGCGACTGCTAATGTATTTGAAAATTATTTTTCTGTGGACATCTACAATTCGTCATTCTGCGTGCTAACAATGTTGACAGAATACAGTATGAACAATAGGTAGGGGCCTTGGACGGCGGAAGTTATACTTCCTGTTTTTTCAGTAGCTGAACGATGGAATTCCTCACTGGCAAATTTTAATCATACAGCTAGAAATGTTTCTATAAAATAACCATGCCTATGAACCTGTTTGGCTTCAGGAAGCAAGATGTGGAAGTGCCCGTCCAGCATTCGTCGACGAGCTTCAACGAACTACTACCTTCCATGCTATCTAAACTTAACGGTCTGTTAATTATATACTTGAAAAGCATTTTGTCCCAGTACGACGAAGATGGTGGCAAAACTTTCTATTTATTCAACAATAACTTTAATTATTACCAGTTCCCAATCTCGGGCACACTTAAGTTCAACATGAATCCCGAGAACAAAGGGGAGGCCAAGGTTTCCTCTGGCAAGAAAATCTATCGCATCAAGCATGATAGGATGCATTCAACTACAACGTACGAAGTGTCTGCTGGCGATCGCCTGTACGTGGAGCTATTGAACGACTACGACAAACTCATCCCTCTTTTCATAGAAATGAAAATCACCTACCCTATAATAAATCACCACAGTGGTAACAATGCCTAACGATATTTTTTGTCACACCAAGCGCGATGATCACGGCGACGGGCTTCTCATGCTTGACGTCAGGGTCAAGAAGTTGCGAAATGACCTGCAGGCCCTGCAGTCCACGCTCAACTCCAGCCTCCAGTCAGAGATAGCTAGCCTGCAGTCTCAGTGCCTTGCATCCAGACTGAACTGCAAAACATTATTCTGAGCATCAAGACTCAAGATGACAACGATCGCGTGAATGCCAGTATTGCCAAATTGCACGAACAGTTTCAATATTTCGAAATTCCTACATTGGAAAGCATCAAGGCTGAGCTTCAAACAGACGCTTTGCATGCAGGCATCAACGAAGTCGAAACTAAAGTCCAAAAGCCAGAGGACTACATCGACAATCTACCTTCGTCCAGCGAGCTGCATGCTATTGCCCGTAGCGTGGCCAACATCAAACTCAAACATGAGACCTACGAGGATTTCGGGAAGCTGCAAGGTACCATAGCCCATATTGAAGATGCTCTTGCTGTCATCAAAAATGATCTGGCAAACGTACACGAAGAACTTGACTCTAAACTGCCTGGCATCAGAGATACTCTGGCCAGCGTCCAACAGCCGATCACCAAGCTAGAAAATTTAAACACCGAATCAGAGTTGTCGCATTTTCATCACTTGATCGACGACATACAGGCTAAGTTGGAAACTTTGCAACAATCCACCCCCACCCAGGACGACATAACACAATTACAAGAAGGCATGCGCGCTGCTGCTGCTGCCTCAGAGTTGGACGCGATGAAAAAAGCTTTGGAGTCGCTCCAAAACACGGTGGCAACCCTGCCTACCTCGCAGGAACTGAAAAGCGTGAAGAGGGCCCTCAACCGAATACTCAATTTCGACGACATCAAAAACATACAACCCGAAATTAAATTGCTTCGGGAGTCTGTTGCAACCTTACCCACCAACCAGAACATAAGCGAGCTACATGGGTTGTTTGCGGAAATTAGAACCCAGGTCCACGACCTCGCAACCCAGAGCTCCAAGTTGACACTAGTGCTATCGAGGAACACCTGGAATCGCTGGAATCGGTCAACGGTAGATTGGAGGATGTGGAGAGCGAGGTTCGAACCAATGTACACACCCTGAACGCCAGCATCGACAATCTCAAGTTCACCTTTGTCATCGAACTGTACAGCATTCCAAACAGGGAATTTTCCTTGCTCTTCCATCCGGGTGCCAAACTCTACATGCTGACTACTGCCAAAGCCTATCACCAGTTTTTCATCGCTGGCACACTTCAGTTTGTTAAAGTTTTATACTGGTCTTTGCCTCATGCAACTCACTACCCAACCATGACCGTGACAAACATCAGTGACGAGCCTAAAATAAGAGTAGTGGAGTTGGTTGATTTCACCCACCCCGAAACTCGCGAGACTGCCTATGCCGAAGATGCCACTCAAATTATCGACATAGAAGTAGGTGACAAGCTGTACATAGAAAACCCGGCATTGTCTGCGGCCAGAAATCCCATCCAAGCTATATTCTTATTTTCGCGCAATGTCTAGGCAGGCTATTGTGAACGAGCTGCACAAACCTGCACGGCGAAACTACAAACGACTGGCGTTAGTGACCAAAGGCATAGACGACTTGTGGGAAGCTGACCTTGTAGAAATGATTAGTGGCAATCTAAAAAATTTACATAAAATCAACAAGGGATACAAGTATCTTCTCACCGTCATAGACACATTTTCAAAATTTGCGTGGGCTTTACCCCTCAAGGCAAGAACAGGAACCTGCGTGGTGGAAGCATTCAAAACTATTTTCGATGAAAGTAGCAGGCGACCTCGATTTCTTCACACGGACAACGGAAAAGAATTCTACAACTCTGTCTTTCAGCAATTTATTCAAAAACGAAATATTCAACATTACGCCACCTTTAGTCACATCAAAGCCAGCATAGTGGAACGTTTCAACCGAACTCTCAAAACACGCAGTTGGAACAATTCACGTTTCAGGGGAATTACAAGTGGCTCGACATGCTTCCGGAACTTGTTAACAGTTATAATCACAGTTTGCATCGCACGATAAACATGAAACCAGCTGACGTCTACAAATCTGACGAGCGGCGTTTAATTTCAACGGTTAATTGCCCAAAGTACAAATTTACAAGCAAGAAACAGTAGTGTATTTTGTGCTATTATAAACCCGAGAAATCATGAGGTGTTTTGACTGAATAGAAATACTTAAAACTAAGGGTAAATGTCTATAAAAATTCATTGCTACTGTGTAAAACCTACGATGTTTGAAAAAAAAAAAGTTTCCGAGAAAAGATGACCCCCTCAAATTGATGTGGCCAAACTTGAATTTGCTAAAATTGTTGTTTATAAGTTTGCTAAAAATATGCTTTTCTCGATACTGTTTTGGCCACACTTAAAAATAAGCCAAGATGCTCTTAAGAGCTTTTTGATTACAGTGTGCTATTTTGTCTAATCCAAGACTTTTGTAAAAAGCCCTCGGGCATTTCCCGTAAAAAGTATGATTCCTCGGGGATTTCCCGTAAAAAGTATGATTCCTCGGGAATTTCCCGTAAAAACAAAATTCTCGGGAATTTCCCGTTTTTTTCTCAGACCTTGTTTAGCTACATCTATAAAAAGCTGGATCTAACTATAATAGTTAATATTGTGAGAATAGTTGAAGAGTACAGACTTGTTGTTCCAGTGCTCCTCATATTATAGATCTGTTTGGTTTGATATACCGAATTTCTTATTATTTTTATTAAACATATTTCTACTATATTGAACAAGAATCTTATATTTTATATAAAAGAGTCTGATATTTGTTATATCCAGTTGTAATTAGTTTATATTTAAAGTTTTGGCTTGCACCTGTTGCAATCTGTTTCCGTGTGTTATCCAAGATCAATACATAACACACGCTATTAGGTCATTGATATATCTATGCCTGTCTGCACATGCAATTGAGGTAGATTAGTGTTCTTTGTAGGTCAGATCTTCTGTGGATCAATACTTATTCTACCTTCGTGCATTTATATTGATGTATATTGCATTGATATTATAATTTGTGATAGTTTTATTAAGTATAAAATTTTGATTTGAATCCCGAGAAATTTGATATATAAAACCAACTTCAAAAATTAAAAATATTAACATATTAAATATATAGAATAAATATAAAAGCTCACTGCTAAATCTAATTAATATTTTATATTAAGTATAGAGGTATAATTTAAACCCCAAAAAATCTTATAACTAATAATAAAAATGCCAAATCAAAAATATTGTTATCAATGCAATAAGAATATATCTAACCCTAATTGGGCTAGGCACCAAAAGAATTGCAATCCGGAAAAATATGGAACTCCCACAATAATATGCCCAAAATGCCATAGAAAATATAGTCTGGAATATTTTATATATAAACATAAAAATACTTGTTCTGCACAGTATTCGATTTTATCACAACCATCTACATCTTCTTCTGGTCTAAAAAGGAAACTTGAAACATCTAATAATACTAGATCAGCAAAGCAGCCACGCTATACACCTATTCATAGTAGTTTTAATAACCAATTAAAATATTACCGTTTTATATCAGAGCCAAAATGTGATATTAAGAATTTTAAAACAATATAAATCCTGATGTGCAAGCTATTCTAAATGTACAAAATGGCTCTTATAAACTGTCTTTCAAATTATTTACACAATATAAGAAACCAAATGGCACAAAATTTACACAGCCTCACATAACAGAAACTGTACCTGAATACTCAAATACAAATTTAGACAAAATAATAAGCAGGTTGATAGAGCAATTGATTATTAAACACTCTGAATTTGTTGCTAAAGAATCAGGATGGAGTTTATGTGGATCTCCACACAAGTTATATATTAATATTTCTGAATTTAACCCATTACAAGGTTCCACATATTTGCCATTACCTGCCAATATTAAAAACAAACAAGCCGTGGTTAATATAAAAAATAATGATGAGAAATGCTTTTTGTGGTGTATTTTAGCTGCTTTGTATCCAGTTTTAAGGCATCCTGAGAGAATAACTTATTATAAACAACATGAAAATGATTTTGATAATATTATGGATGGCTTAGAATATCCAATGTCTGTTCAGAATATTGATAAATTTGAAAAAAAAAGTCAGAGATATTAATGGTAAACCATTATCTATTAATGTATTTATTTGTTCCACTGGCCGTGTCAATTGCTTGATAGAACCTCTCAGAATTAGTACACTTGATGATGATTTTGCTATTCCAATTGATTTGCTTTTAATTGAAGGAGATGGCACATACCATTACACTTTGATACATAATCTTGAAGCTTTAGTAAGAAAACAACTAGACAAATCTAATAGAATATTCAAGTTGTGCCGAAGATGTTTAACTGAATTTGATGGTAGAAAAATGGTGAATGGGATTAGTGAAAATAATGTAGAAATTGCTAAAAACAAATTAATTGAACATTTAAAATATTGTGGCAACCATAAACCTGTTCATATTTTTATGCCTAATCTAAATGAAAATGCCAAATTTAAAAAATTTGAAGCCTTGTTATGGCACCCAGCATATATAGTTTGTGATTTTGAGTCAAACCTGAAACCTCTTGCATTCTGTAGCCCAGATCCTGAGGAATCTTCAATTACATAATATCAATTACATGAACCTTCTAGTTTTTGTTATATAGTTATACAAAATGGTGTTGCTAGTAAACCGCACTTATACATGGGACCAAATGCCATCAAAAAATTTGCACTTAGAATAGAAAATGAGTGCTATTACATAGCATCTAATATCTTATTAAAATCAAAACCTATGATGCCTTTAACAAAAGATCAGATTGAAGATTTTAAGAATGCTGAAAAATGCCCGATATGTGATTTTAAATTTTCAAATACAAATATCAAGGTAAAACACCATTCTCATACAGATTGTAAATTTTTAATGGCTGTGTGTAATAGTTGTAATATTAAAATCCAGAGACCAAAATTTGTTCCAATATTTTTCCATGGTGCATCTAATTATGATTTTCATCATCTGATCAGGTACGAGGGGTTTGACAAGCAGAATTTAAATATTTTAGCAGAAAATGATGAGAAATATATATCTATTAGCAAAATAATTAAAGTTAATGGTATTCCGATTCACTTAAGATTTCTTGATTCATACAGAATTTTGTCGGCTAGCTTGGCTCCTCTGGCCAGTCAATTATCTGATGACCAATTTAAAATTACATGTGATATGTTTCCAAATCAGGACTTGAAATTAATTAGGCGAAAAGGTGTATATCCATATGACTATGTTACAGATTTTTCTAAATTTGATGAGTGTACTCTGCCACCACAAAAAGCATTCTATAGTAAACTCAAGGCATCCGAAATCACTGATGAAGATTATCACCATGAAAAGTTAATGTGGGACAATTTAAAATGCCAGACGCTTGGTGATTATCATAAGGCATATTTAAAACTTGATGTAACACTCTTAGCCGATATACTTCAGGCATTTAGGAAATCTTCAATAGAAAATTATAAGCTGGATCCAATGTATTTCTATAGTGCTCCAGGTCTAGCATGGTCTGCCATGTTTTTGAATACTAAAATGCAATTAAATCTAATCCAAGATCAGGATATGTATCTATTTATGGAACAATGTATACGAGGAGGCATGGTGCAATGTTCTCAAAGATATGCTAGAGCCAACAACAAATATATTCCTGATTATGATCCAGCACAGCCATCAAATTATATAATTTATGTGGATTCCAACAGCCTGTATGGTCATGCTATGATGGATAAATTGCCATATGCAGAACTTGAATGGGTCGAAGATTTTAATATTGAGGATCTTCAGGATTTTGATGATAATGATTATGGTTTATTCTTAGAGGTTGATATGACAATTCCAGATAATTTACACAATAAGTTTTCTGATATGCCCCAATTCCTGAGGTTATGTGTTCACCTGGCTCTAAACAAAAGAAATTGATTATGACTCTAGAGCCAAAACAGGATTATGTTATATATTATAAAAACCTCCAGTTCCTAATAGATCATGGTGTTCAAGTTACCAAAGTTGGCAAAGTTTTGAGGTTCAGGCACTCAAGATAGTTGAAACCATATATTGATACAAACACCGAGCTTCGCACATCTGCAGTAAGCCAATTTGATAAAATATTGTTTAAATTAATGGTAAATTCAGTATATGGCAAAACTGTAGAAAATGTTAGAAAACATACTGATGTTAAATTAGTTACCGACCCCAGCCGGAGCAAAAAATTGGTGGCAAAACCGAATTTTAATTATAGAAGAATTTATGATGAGAATATGGCACTTTTTAATATGAAAAAACAAAGATTAAGTTTGATAAACCTATTTATGTAGGGGCTGTGATATTAGAATTGACCAAATTACATATGTTAAAACTTTATTATGATGTGTTGAAACATTTTTATGGTAATAGTATAAAATTAATGTACATGGACAGAGATAGTTTTATTCTTGATATTCAAACAGAAGATGTTTTTAAAGATATATCTCAATCTGAATTATTTAAATATTTTGATACTAGTGAACATACAAAAATTAAACCCCACAATAAAAAGGTGCCTGGTAAGTTAAAAGATGAGACACTTGGCGATGTTATTGTAGGATTTGCCGGGTTAAGGGCCAAGATGTATAGTTTTAAAACATGTAGTGGTGGTGTTACTAAAAAAGCCAAGGGTATTGGTAGAGATACTGTAGACAAAGAGCTTGAATTTAAAGACTATGAAGATTGTCTCAAATCAGATAGGTTAATCAGAACATCAGAATGTAGAATCCAGAGTGTGGATCATTTGTTGACCACAAATGTTGTAAGAAAAGTGGCTCTGGACCCACATGACAATAAGAGATGCATTTTATCATGTGGGTTACATACTCTACCATGGGGTCATTGTGACTTGAGAAGTGATAAACAATGCCCAATCACAGAGCATATTTTAAAATAAATAAACATGCCGATGAACTTATTTGGATTTAAAAAACAAGATATTATGGACTTGCCGACACCAGCCCCCTCTCCTGATATAAAATCTAAATTTAGTGGTTTCTTAATTATTCATCTGAACAGCATACATACAGATGTTGATGATAAAACAGGTAAACATTATATATATTTAATAATAATTTAAATTATTACCAATTACCTATAGGTGGTCAATTACAATTTATTACAACTCCGAGGGTGATGTTAAGGTTTCAGTAGGGAGAAATATTTATAGAATAAAGCACTCAAACATGATTTCTGGCACTGTATATACTGTCTCTGCCGGTGACTGTTTATATATTGAGGTCCCGGGATATTATCACATACTTATACCTTTTTTATAGAATTAAGAATTAGATATTTTATAATAAATAACCGCTAAAATAAAAAAAAATGCCTAATGATATATTTGGCCATACAAGGCGCGAAGATCACAGTGATGAGATTCTGATGCTTGATGTCAGAGTTAAAAAATTGAGAAGTGATTTACAAGCTCTACAAACTACACTCAATGCCAGTCTTCAACTAGAAATTACAAATTTACAATCACAATGCATGGACCCTCTTCTTAAAATTGACTCAGAACTCAAATTATTGCTTCAAAAATATACTGACTTGGCAACATTAGATAATTTTCAAAGTTTAGAGGAGGCTGTAGCGACTCTTCAAATCAAATTAAAGACTCAGACTATCAACTCTGAGCAATTAAAACAACAACTAGCAGAGCAAATTGGTAGTGTCCAGACACAGCTCCAAACAATTGTCAAAAGCATAAAGTCACAAGAAGATTTTGATCTAGTAATTTCCATTCTAAAAGAACAAATTCAATCACTACAAATACCTAATCTGGACCCTCTGAACAATGCCATAGCCGAGGTTAAAGAAAAAATTGAGACACTTGAAAATTTTATGAACAACTTGCCATCTTCTGATGCTCTGAGTGCTATAACTCGAAGTTTAGCTAACATCAAACTGCAACTTGAAACATATGAAGATTTTGGAAAGATTCAGAATACCATAACCTATCTTGAGGGTACCATAGCAGCAGTACAAAGTGATCTGACAAATGTACAAGAAACACTAGAATCTATCTTGCCTGGTATTGTAGACACCCTTGTCAGTGTCCAGGAACTGATCACCAAACTTGAAGACCTCAACACTGAATCTGAGCTATCTCATTTTCATCACTTGATCGATGATATCCAAACAAAACTTGAAATTTTACAACAATCGACACCTACTCAGGCAGACATAAACCTGCTTCAAGATGCTATGTGTAGTGTGGCTGACGCTAGTGAATTAAATGATGTGAAATTGGCACTTGAATCTTTGCAGAATACTGTCGCCAATCTGCCTACATCACAGGAACTTAAAAATATTAAAAGTGCAGTGAATCGCATACTAAAATCAGAAGATATCAAAAATATCCAGACAGAGATCAAACACCTTAATCAGACAGTGACCACTCTACCAACCAATGAACATATTAATGAACTCCATGCTTTATTTGAGGATATCAGAAGACAAGTCCATGATCTTACTGCCCAAAATTATAAATTGGCAGTTGTTGAAAATTTACAGCAAATTGTAGTAAACATCAAGCAACAACTAGGGACCATGGAATCCAACGAAGCAAATACTCTGTCTGTTTTTGCCACCCAGCTTCAAGAAATTGTGCAACAATACAAAAAACTTGCTGTAGACATAAGAATAAAACCAGGCTACGATGAAATTGTTAGGACTATCAACGAGCATCTTGAATCTGTAATAAATAGATTGCTTACAGCAGAAAAATAAATAACTGGCCTAATCGAGAATCCTAAGCATACAATAATTCCTGAATTAAACAGTATCCCTAACAATGAATATAATTCACCATTTACACCAGGTGGGAAACTGTATATGCTGTCCCCTGCACAATTTTATTACCAGTTTTTTGTTGGGGGCACACTTAGACCAATCAAAATTAAATATTGGCTACAACCACAAGCACACCACTAACATACTTTATCAATAACTAATGCTGACAACAAACCAAAGGTCACCAATATAGAGTTAGAGGATTTTACAGATCTCAATACATTAGAAACATCTTATGCTGAAGATGATGGATCTTTGGAATTTCATATACAAATAGGAGACAAATTATATTTAGAAAATCATGTGGTATCTGCTGCTGAACACCCTATAGTTGCAATATTCTTATTTACATACTATGTCTAGACAAATTATTGTTGATGAATTACACAGACCAGCTAGACGTAACTATAAACGACTGCCAGTAGTTACAAAAGGCATAGATGATTTATGGCAGTGTGACTTGGTTGACATGGCCCCTCATGGGGGACAGCTGAAAAACTTAGACAAAATCAACAAAGGTTACAAATATATACTTACTGTTATAGATACATTTTCAAAATTTGCCTGGGCTTTGACACTCAAATCTAAGACTGGAAAATGTGTTACAGAAGCTTTTGGGACAATTATTAATCAGAGTGAAAGATCACCGCGCTATATACAAACAGATAATGGCAAAGAATTCTATAATTTGTTGTTCCAACAATTTATTAAAAGCCAGTCAATAAAACATTACTCAAGTTACAGTGATCTCAAAGCCTCTATTGTGGAAAGATTTAACAGAACCCTAAAAAATCATATGTATAAACAATTTACCCTTCAAGGTAATTATAAATGGCTTACTATCCTACCAGAACTTTTAGATAGATATAATAATTCAGTTCACACTACAATCAACATGAAACCCTCTGAGGTAACTTCATCTGATGAGCAACAATTGATCAGTACTGTTTACTAGCCTAGATACCAACCAACAACAAAAAAAGCTAAATACAAGGTTGGTGATCAAGTAAGAATTAGCAAATATAAGCACTTATTCAAAAGAGGTTTTACAAGAAACTGGAGTACCGAATTATTTACAGTGGTTCAAGTTAAACCTGGGGCTCGTAACACATATATAATAAAAGATCACCGAGGTGAAATTCTCAAAGGCAGGTTTTATGAAGAAGAACTTAACAAAACTAAACAGCCGGACACATATCTTATAGAAAAAATATTCGCAAAAAAGGCAATAAAATACTGGTCAAATGGCTAGGCCTCCCAGAACACAGTTGGATCGAGGCAGACAAAGTGATAATATAAACACCTGGGATGTTATAAAGAGACTACCAGATCCTGAAGAGCAAACCAAGGAAAATGGTAATTTGCTACCTGATAATATTAGATGTCTTATTGTTGGGCCATCGGCTTGTGGTAAAACTACACTAATGATTGATAATTTTATATTGGCACCCAACTGGTTTGACTGGAAAAACAGGCATTTGTATGTCTTCTCTAGAAGTTTAGAACAATTAAAATATCAGCAACTATATGATGGACTGGATATAGCCACTTTTGAATCAGATGTTAAGCCACTCCATGACTAACTTGATAACTCTGTTGTTGAATTTGATGATATTATACTGGAAAACTAAAACAAGGTTAGAAATTTTTTTACACAGGGGCGACATAAAAACATAGATTGCTTCTACCTGGCACAGACTTTTTCTAAAATACCAAAACAATTGATAAGAGACAACAGCAATTTTATATGTGTGTTTCATCAAGACCATACCAACCTCAAACACATAGATGATGAATATGTAGTTGGCGACTTGAGTTACAATCATTTTTCTAAGTTTTGCAGTAGGTGTTGGAACCAGGATAGTTATGGGTTTGTCACAATTGATATGACAAGAAAACCTAATAGTGGTAAATATAGAAATAAAATTAACAATTTTCTAGACATTGAAACATATATAAATAACCATGAAAAGACAAATTATTGATGATCTTAAATTAAGAGACTATCTTGTAAAAAGATTTAAGTGATGGAAAGTAGAGAACCGATATATCTATGAACAACACAAGCGCACAGAACAGTCGATTATTGATGCTATTAATGAATTAGCTAAAAATATTAAAACTGTCACAGAGCAGAATCAAAATTTAATCACAGAACTTGTACCGGTTGCTCCTAGGAACATATTAGATTATCCAATCACCCAACTTTCTAGTATTCATACACCTAGTCCTTTTGCTTCTCGAAGAATTGAAGCTACTCAGGATCCTATTGAATTGGGTCTTCTTGCTCAAAAATATTTAAGCACACCTAAAGACAACAAAGATGAGGTATTTGGTTTATATGCTGACACAGAGGTTGATGGTAGCATCATACATAGAATTGGCAATTTTAGGGTAACATTTATGGGAGATGATCTAATAGTATATTCAGAATCTCATCTTGGAGAAAGAGGTGCTTTTGTTAAGTATCCTGGTACACCTGGATTATGGGAAATGATGACTCGTAAGAGACCTGGCAACTATACAGATCAAGACTATGAGCACTGCAAAGAAATATTAATAAAATCAGATGCTCTTTACCAGAACAATGATCCCACACACAAAAGAGTCAAGTCTAGCAGTGGAGCAAAATACAACAATTTAATCAAGCCCATATGGTCATAGATCAAGAAATGTAGTGGGATCAAACAGTACAACACTCTGCCTAAAGAATTTGTCTGGGTTGACGATGTCAGGAAACTTGTAGATAGGTTGCTGGTGATAGCTGGGGAAGAAAATGCTGGTAACCACAATTTTTAGAATGAAAAGGTTGAAATTATGGACATGATAAGCACAAAATTGTCTAATTTTATAGTGAATGACACTAAGGGGATTGGATATCTTATAAAAATTATTAATACCCTACCCCCCAAATTTTGGAATATCTCTGAGGGTCGAGGTCTGGTTAATGACATTTTAAACAAGTTGCCATTTGAGCTACACATACCAGGCTATCAGTATTGTGGTCCCGGTACAAAATTGGACCATAGATTAAACAGAGGTGACCCTGGTGTTAATCCCCTAGATGCTGCTTGTAGAGACCATGACATATTATACAACACACATACCGATCTTGACCAGCGACATGTGGCAGACAAAAAATTAGAAGAGGCTGCATTTGGTAGATTTGTAAGCAAAGATGCTTCTTTGGGTGAGAGAATTGCAGCATTGGGGACCACCATAGCCATGAACACCAAACAAAAACTGGGGTGGGGGTTGTAAACAATTAAATAAATTTGATGCAATTTAATTGAACTAGTTAATCCCAGAATATGTATATAATAAACTAACAATGAAAGCCAAGGGTATTATGTATCAAATACCTTATGCAGGTCTTAAAAATCTTAGAACTATTGGTTGGTGCGAATGAAATGTCCGCTTTGACGTCTGGTGGTAAACTCACCTCAACACCTCAACACAGGGATTGACTGAGGTCACAGGTCTAACGTCATAAATTCTGCATACGTCCAGCAAACAGGTTGGAGCACCCAGACAGTCAGGAGGCAGTGTGTTACTGAACAGGGTCATCTTAAAATGCACCATGGAGAACACGCAATTGCGAGTGATTTGTCTTACGAATTTAAACTGTGACATTCTGCTCAGCATGCCGCCAAAAACACTAACAGTGCATTTGGGCCAGGAATGGTAAATGAACGCACCATTCGCCGCTGGCTTGTCATATTTCGTTCCGGTGACAGAGCATTGCAAAATGAACCCAGTGGCCATCGACCAACATCATGTTCGGATAAGCTCCTCAGGAACCCCGTGGAAGTGGACCCTCGGGAAAGTGTTCGTGCCATTGCAGACGAGTTAGGCATACACCATACCACTGTCGTTTGGCGGCTCCGTTCGATCAGTAAAGTGAAAAAGTTGGAGTCATGGGTACCCCATGATTTGACACCGGTCAACAAGACTCGCCGTCTGGAGGTGTGCAGTTCTCTGAGTGTAAGGAATAGCTGGGATGGTTTCCTGCATCGGATTGTCACTTCAGATGAAAAATGGATCTGCTATGACAATCATAAACGATCAGGACAATGGTTGGATCGTGATCAACGTCCAGGGCGATTTCCGAAACCACCTCTCCAACCAAGGAAGGTGTTGTTGCTGGTATAGTGGTCTATGGTGGGTGTGATCCATCATGTCTTTCTCAGGCGAGGTGAAACCATCAATGCAAATTGTTACAGTGCTGAATTCCATGAAATGCACCACAAACTTCTCCACAAGCATCCAGCAATAGTCCACAGACATGGTGTCCTCGTGTTGCACGACATTGCTCGCCCACATGTCGCACAAAGGACGGTGCAGTCTCTCCGTGAGTTGCAATATGAAACCCTTCCTCATCCAGCATATTCTCCCGACCTCTCTTCCATTGACTACCATCACTTCCGGCATCTCGATCACTTCCTGACAGGGAAGACCTTCCCTGATGATCGGGCGGTGCAACATGCCATTGAGGAGATCTTTGCGTCGCAGACTCCAGACTTCTTTCGCCATGGAATCCAATTGTTGGCTGTGCGATGACAAAAGTGTGAGGCCGCAGACGGCGACAATTTTTATTAACCAGGTATTGTAGTTTTGATTTTCTTGGCCTTTGGCAATGACGCGCCTGGGCCGGACATTTCATTCGCACCAACCCAATATTGATAGTCTTCTAACCAAAAAGCAGCGCAAGAAGAAAAGTTCTTGTCTTGCCAAGGGCCATGGTATGAAATTATTACTTAGTACAACACCAATTAAAAAACAAATACAGCCTTCCAGAAAAAAATCACATATAGGGGGTTTTATATTTAGTATCCCAGCTATTTTAGCTGCTTTGGGGGCTGTGGGGAGCTTGGCTGTGGGATCGGCTGCCATAGCAAAAACAGTAATAGATGCCAAGAAGAATAAGGCAGAATTAGATGAACCAAAGCGCCATAATCTGGCCATAGAAAAACAAGCCAAAGGTCTTAAGAAAGCCATGAATAAGTTAAAAAAAACAAGAGCCGCTTACCAACCAAGATATTGAAACTTTAATCAAACCACTGGGCATCAAATATTTTAGAGGAGTATACATGTCCGATTGTTTACCAGAACAACCACTCAAAAAAGAGTGTGGCATAGTTAATTTGGATAAGTACAAAAATCAGGGCACTCACTGGATTTATTATCTTAAATATTTAAACAATGAGGCATTTGTGTTTGATTCATTTGGAGGTGTTCCACCTGAGAATTTAGTAAAATATCTAAAATCAACTAATCTTTATTATAATAATACAAGTATTGAAAATTTCAAAGATATTAATTGTGGACATCTGTGTTTATCTGTTCTTAAATATCTATCTCAAATAAATAAACCATCAATTGAAAATTTTCAAAAAATTTTGTGGTATCTAAAACATCATGGGGGTATTCCATCTTACCAGCCAAAATTCAATATTGAAACTCAAATTACATGATGACATAGTGTATCCCAAAACAATAGCTCTCAGAGAATTTTATGGCATGTACTTGATCCCTAATATTACACACCACAACAACACAATTGCAGTAGGGGATAAAAAAATTGTCATCACTCCAGGGCAGTATAATCTGTCCACTCTAAATGCTCAATTACCCAGAGGTATAGTATTAACTCAAAATTCTGTCACTCACAGAGTAGAGATTGTATCTGCTACAGAAACAGTGGATCTGGGTACTATAGGAGAGCTGTTAGGCTTTGAGAACAACACAAAACTTGAAGCGGCCATCAAACACACTGCTATTAATATACCTAAATTCTTAGCCATAGAGACTAAATATTCACTGTAATGTGGCTGAGGGTATGATCACCAAATCAAATGGCATAGGCACTCACAAACAAACCGGCATCATAGCAACATTCAAACCTAACTCTGAATTTATGGAGCCCATCATCTACAATCCATCCCCAACATTATATTTTCCTGTGTGCCATAATAGAATAGATTATATTAAATTGATGGTCACCAATGAAAAAGAAGGATTAGTTAATTTTGCTGGAGCCACAACAACTGCTATCATAGAGATTAATATTTAAATAAAAATACATACAAGAAAAAAATGGAAAATATTGAGAGTTATGAGCTACAATCATTCCCTCCAAACAGGAGGACATTTGCAAATTTAAATCAACCCAACACAGAGATTGAGGTTGATCTTGATGTAGGGGATGGCTTTATACACCCTCACAGAGCAGATCTATACATCAAATTTGATGTTGTAAAGCTAGATGGTACAGATTATCCGGCAAATTCAAATATAAGATTGGTGGAAAATTTTGTGCCACATCTGTTCTCTGAAATTGAGATCAGAAAACATGGTGTTGTTATAAACAGGGTAGATTATCCCGGCATTACCTCCACAGCTTTGGCCACATTAAAATTATCCAAAACCGAGGCTTCTTACTACAAAATAGGTGGATTTGAGGCTGGTGATAAAATAATATCTAAAAGCCACAGTGCTGTTCCCCATGCGCCTGTTGCCAGGATTCTTCTCAGATTACAAAGAAATTATGTGGAAGGGTGGTTTAAGAATTACATTTAGAAGAGCTGCCAATGATAATAATATTTTGATGAGGTACAGTACATTAAACTCTACAGGGGAAGCTCTGCCTAATACCCTACCTGATGAAGGCAAATGTATTATTCAGACTATGGAGCTAAGAATGCCAGTTGTTGAATATGAAGCCAGTTATGCTCTTAAATACAAAGCTGATATCCTAAAAAATCCACAGATTCCTCTACAATTTTATACATATCAATGTGTACAGAAGCCTGCATCTGGTACCTATTATGAGTTTGATGCTACAAATTCATTCTCCAGTATACAATATGACATGCCAGATTTTGTGGTGGTACTGTTTCAGACTGGAAGACACAATAATCAGGAAAAAAATTCAAGTAAATTTGATAACTGCAACATCAAGAACATATATCTTAAAAATGGCAGAAATGAGGTATTCTCTAGAGAAAATTATAATTTAGACATGTCCAAGGATGATTTCCTTAAATTATATGAGGCATTTACATCATACAAAAGGGTCACTACTGGCAATACTGACATGTATTACACACCAGATGAATTCAAAGCACAGAGGCCCATGTTTGTCATCAACACTTCAAAAAGAAAAACAAGTTGAGGTTAATGACAGGACAAACATTAAAATTATCTGTGAATTCCACGATACACTCCCCGATGACACCATATGTAGTGATATTCTCATAGGTGAGAAATCATATGTTTATGATGTAAGAAATGAGAGAGTCAAAGAGCAATTCTAGAGGGCCGACTCAAACACAGAATCCCCATGATTACAAGACAATAATACCAACATTTTGCAGTCAGGGAGGCCTATACACTCTACCAGGTTTGAAACCTGGGGGCTTTTTGATTATAGAACATATAGGCCATGGAATTATGTCTACAGCACTTCTGCCTCTTGCAGGGAAGCTCAAATAACACAGCACTTTTGCCTATTGCAGGGAAGCTCAAATAACACAGCACTTCTGCCTATTGCAGGGAAGCTCAAATAACACAGCACTTCTGCCTATTGCAGGGAAGCTCAAATACAATTCAAAGTGGGACTTTGAAATGTGCAATAAATATTCTTGTAAGTCTCTCTCGGTATATATTATCAGAAGAAGGCAAAACTTGAATTGGCTCGGGCATGCAAGAGTGAAGTTCTGTGCTCTTCCAGTAAATTGGAGATTATATCTGCTGGCATGGCAATTTTCTCTGAAAGATGAAAGAGCACAGTGTAGATTATATATCTTGCATGCCAGCAGATATAATCTCCCAGGCGTGCATGATTTATTGCTGGCCGAGACATGGGACTGATCAAAAGATTAGAAAGAACATGCAAGCAATTAATTATGCATGCCCGCTCTTGTCCTATTGTATTGATCGGGAAGTTTTGCTTGCATGAAAATATAAATATTTTTCGCTTAATTTCAAGTATTGCCAATACAATGTCAAGAGGGCATATTTTTGACAAGCTTATAGACAACAAACTAAGAGATTCAGCCTTTGTACACATGGCGGAATCAATCTGAGGGGGGCTCATCTTTTCTACACTAGAATTCAAGATTCCTGAGATTTTGACAGAAAAACACACTGTAAACAATAAGATGATATGGGAACTTGGCATAGTTTTAAGTGTAGGCAAATCTGTCTGAGGGGGGTTCATCATTTCTACACTAGAATTCAAAATTCTTAAAAATTCAGAGCATATCACACTTGAAGAACTGGGGTATAAGCCCCTCTTGGCATTGTTTTAAGTGTAGGCAAATCGGGTTGTTCAATCAAATAACCTCTTCTTTTCTACACTTATAAGTTGAGTTTATAATAGCATCAATCCCACTACTGCAGCGTCATCCTTATTGCAGAAAAAAAATTGTGTATGATGTTAAAAATGAAAAAGTGACCGAACCGTTTTAAGTACAAGAAAAAAATGCATAATTATATAAAAATTATACTGACCGTAGGTTCAAATGTTAGATGTTTTGTTAACCTGCAACGCAGTGTCCAGGGGGATCATTTCACTGGAACCCGACAGTAACGAAACTCGAAATAACATACATACAAGAATTGTACTCGTTTTGTACCGAAATGTACCACAAAAATTTCGTTTTCTACCAAAAAAAAATTGGGGGAGCATGTAGTTTCCCGTGCGATTTTTGTGGTACAATAATGGGAGTTAGTTTTTCTGAAAGGTATTGGCACAGTGAAGACGAATATGGATGTTGCCAGTCCCAAAAATTGTGAAGGAGGGTGGGAGGGGGGATTCAAAATGGCCGACAACTCGTTTCACCGAAACAGCAATATCTTCATCATTTATACGACTACAACAAATTTTCAAAGCTTTAAATACTTCTTGATGCAGTTTCTACGATTATTAGGAATAATGTGAATTGTGTAAAAACTAGCGGTAACGCTACATATTTATTTTAAAAAAGCTCATGTTATGCATAATTAAATACAAAAAAACTTTCTTTTTCAGATGGATCTCAGTGAACCAGAAACGAGGCTAAAAATAGAAATCAACTATGCACTGTGTATAATATGTGAGCAGAAATTAACCGAAGGACTAATCACAAACCCCACCACACATGAAAAGGTTTTACAAAGTGTGCAAGAGAATGCTGAATACGAAAACGTGAAGTATGTATAATCTAATATTCGTCTATGTGGAATGACTGCTGCCATGCTGGCACACAACAGGGCATCATGGCACCGAAGTTGTTATCAAGAGGTCACTCACAAGGGAAAATTGGAGTGTATGAAAAAGCGCTATGAAAGCGAAAACCAGCAAACACCAACTGTGACGGAAAGCAGCACACCAAGACTAACACGTTCGCATTGCATTCCATTCAACAAAGATGAATGCTTCTTCTGTAATGGTGGTCAGACACGTGCAAATTCCCTCAGGAAGCTGTCGGTTGATCATGCTCAAAAGAGCCTGAGTGATGCTATTGCTAAAAGTGGAAATGAAGCCCTCCAGATAAAGCTCAATACAGCAATCAACCCTGAGGATGGTCACGCTATCGACATTAGATACCATTTGCCGTGCCCATTTGCCGTGCTGGGCAAATAATGTGACGCATGTACTACGATGTCCTGATACCTGTACACCCAATATCTCTACAGCCCCTGAAGCTGCATCAGAGATTGAATTCATCTGTATGATTCAAGAATGTTTAAAGACTGGTTCCTTGAGTATGGCTGATGTGCAAACCACTTATGAAACATTCGTGTTATGAATAATGTCGCTTATCCATCTATAACAAGGAAAGAAATTAAGAAATTGCTGAAGAAAAATGTTACAGATATTGAATTTCACCGTCCATCACAAAGAAATCAACCTGAAATGTCAGTATGAAGCATGCACGAGATATTGCTATGACATCACAGAATGATGATGAAGATTTGGACTTGACTATGAGGAGTTTGTATGATGCTGCTAGTTATCTTCGTAAGTCTATAATGAACACTAAGAAGTGGGAATTCACAGGATCATTAGAAGCAACAGAAGAACATGTGCCACGAGAAGTGTATTCTTTTTTCAGATGGCTTATTTGTGGTACTGTTGAACATATGTCTTCAGAACGCAAGCAATCAAGTGTTAACAAGGCTGTCATGAGCATATCACAAACTGCAATATCCATGACATATAATGAGAGACAAGTGAAATGTACAACAACTACAAATATTTAGTCTACACGTGTAATGCCCCAGCAAGTAGCTGTAGGATTATCAGTTCACCAATCTGTAAGGAAGAAGAAGGTCATTGAGCTTTTAGATGGCTATGGTCTGTCAATTGGATACGATCGACTTCGACGATGTGAAACATAAATAGCTGAGACGATAATAGATGATATAAAAAATAACCAGGAAGTGTATGTGCCGGCATATATCATGAAGGACAGATATATTTTCTTCGTAGTAGATAACGTGGATTTCATGATAGATAGAAAGAATACCACGCATGCAACTGTCCTTGCCATTTATCAACAGAAACAATCAGATGATACACTTGATCAGATCATCAAACAATAGAGCTCTAACAGAAATTTCAGACAGCGTGACATTATTGAAATAATGCAGTATGCCAACAAAACCAACCCCAAAATCTCCAACATATATTAATTTTTCATCAAGGAAAGGCAATATAGGTATTAAGGAAATGAAGTCATGGCTCATAGCAAAGATATTACATGCTGCAACAGAAGATATTGATAGTGAAGAAGACATTAATAGTGCCAGTCGTATTTTGTAAGCTTTTGCAAACTTGGGATTGGATGCAACACCATCTAATGGTATTTTTGATGCGTTAGAACGTTTTGTTTGCAAAATCGGATGTTGGAGCTGTCCAGTTTACCTTATTTCAAAAGAAAATTGCCGAATCAGAGAAAATGCCACCAACACAGTCAGCTCTTCGCTATGCTATATTGAGAGCACATTATCAAGTCATGGTATGGCGAAATGATGTTGTTGCCAATCCGAAGATTCCACAGCCAGATGCTGGTTATGGATGGGAAAGACAAAACGGTACATTTGTACCCCCAGATGAACACGATGCAACCTACCCCACAGGCCATTCTGGAACTAGTGAAATGTCCATGCAAAAAGAGTAGATGTTCAACACTTGTATGTAAATGCAGACGTCATGCCTTTCCATGCACTGACATGTGTGAATGTGTGGACCCGACAATGATGTAAATAACTGTTTTAACCGGAATGGGGATAATAGTTCATATAAAGACAGTGAAACTGATTAATAAGTGTAATTATTATTTTACATTATTTTTATTTGGATGACCTCCTGTTTTCAAACACTTTGTAGTAATGATCTTCTGAAACAGATTATTATAATATTTAATTCATATCATTGTGTCTTCGGTAACAAACAAATACATCAATATGATGCCATGGAGTTTTTCTGTCCTTGTATCTAAAATTTATGATGATGGAGTAATTAAATAAAATAAAATAATGAAAGCTACAGAATGAATATTTTGTTTAATTCCAAAATATGTTTTATACTCTGTAACAGAAAGTAACCCTTCAACGGAAACCAGAAGAGCTATATTAAGCAATCCGTAAGAGGCTAACAGGTTCATTTATATTATTCGCAATATTTTGGTAATTGTATAAACTGCATCAAGAAGTATTTAAAGCTTTGAAAATCTGTTGTAGTCGTATAAATGATGAAGATATTGCTGTTTCGGTGAAACGAGTTGTCGGCCATTTTGAATCCCCCCTCCCACCCCCCTGCACAATTTTTGGGACTGGCAACATCCATATTCGTTTTCCTTGTGTCAATACCTTTCAGAAAAACTAACTCCCATTATTGTACCACAAAAATCCCACGGAAAGCAAATATATTACCATTTGCCTCCCCACTATAAACTAGATATCGTATACCAAAATACCGGGTTCCAGTGAAATGGTATTTTCGAAATTCGAAAATTGAGGTTGTGATACTGCCACCGAATATAACTCGTTTTGTACCGAAATGTACCACAAGAATTTCGTTTTGTACCAAGTTCCTTATACCAGATATCGTATACCAAAATACCTGGTTCCAATGAAACGATAAAACCCCGATATTAGAATTTCAACGTTTTTATGATGTCATCGAATTGTACTCGTTTTGTACCGAAATGTACCACAAAAATTTCGTTTTGTACTAAAATCCTTATACCAGATATCGTATACCTAAATACCGGGTTCCAATGAAATGTTATTTTCGAAATTCGAAAATTGAGGTTCTGATACTGCCACCGAATAGTACTCGTTTTGTACCGAAATGTACCACAAAAATTTCGTTTTGTACCAAGTTCCTTATACCATACATCGTATACGAAAATACCGGGTTTCTGTGTAACGATAAAACCCCGACAATGGAATTTCGACGTTTTTATGATGTCATCGAATTGTACTGGTTTTGTACCGAAATGTACCACAAAAATTTAGTTTTCTACCAAAGTCCTTAAACCAGATATCGTATACCAAAATACCGGGTTCCAATGAAATGGTATTTTCGAAATTCGAAAATTGAGATTCTGATACTGCTACCGAATAGGACTCGTTTTGTACCGAATTGTACCACAAAAAAATCGTTTTGTACCAAGTTCCTTATACCAAATATCGTATACCAAAATAAAGAGTTCCAGTGAAACGATAGAACCCCGACAATCGAATTTCGACGTTTTTATGATGTCATCGAATTGTACTCGTTTTGTACCGAAATGTACCACAAAAATTTCTTTTTGTACCAAAATCCTTATACAAGATATGGTATACCAAAATACCGGTTCCAGTGAAATGGTATTTTCGAAATTCGAAAATTGAGGTTCTGATTCTGCCACCGAATAGTACTCGTTTTGTACCGAAATGTACAACAAAATTTTCGTTTTGTACCAAGTTCCTTATACCAGATATCGTATACCAGAATAAAGAGTTCCAGTGAAACGATATAACCCCGACAATCGAATTTCGACGTTTTTAAGATGTCATCGAATTGTACTTGTTTTGTACAGAAATGTACCACAAATATTTCGTTTTGTACCAAAATCCTTATAACAGATATCGTATACCAAAATACCGGGTTCCACTGAAATGTTATTTTCGAAATTCGAAAATTGAGGTTGTGATACTGCCACCGAATTGTACTCGTTTTGTACCAAAATGTACCATAAAAATTTCGTTTTGTACCAATTTCCTTATACCAGATATCGTATACAAAAATACCGGGTTCCAGTGAAACAATAAACCGCCGACAATCGAATTTCGACGTTTTTATGATGTCATCGAATTGTACTAGTTTTGTACCGAAATATACCACAGAAATTTCGTTTTGTACCAAAATCCTTATACCAGATAACGTATACCAAAATACCGGGTTCCAGTGGAATGGTATTTTCGACATTCGAAAATTGAGGTTCTGATACTGGCACCGAATAGTACTTGTTTCGTACCGAAATTTACCAGAAAAATTTCGTTTTTTACCAAAATCCTTATACCAGTTATCGTATACCAAAATACCGGGTTCCAGTGAAATGATATTTTCGACATTCGAAAATTGAGGTTCTGATACTGCCATCGAATAGTCCTCCTTTTGTACCGAAATGTAACAAAAAAATTTCGATTAGTAACCAAAATCCTTATACCAGATATCATATTCCAAAATACCGGGTTCCAGTGAAAGGATAAAACCCCGACAATCGAACTTCGACGTTTTTATAATGTCATCGAATTGTACTCGTTTTGTACCGAAATGTACCACAAAAATTTCGTTTTGTACCAAGTTCTTTATAACAGATAACGAATACCAAAATACCGGGTTCCAGTGAAACGATAAAACCCCGACAATCGAATTTCGAGGTTTTTATGATGTCATCGAATTGTACTAATTTTTTTATCAAAATTTACCAGAATTTGATAAAGTGTACTTTTAAATCACCAAATCTATCAATATGCAACCCAACGATTCAGATTTTCAGGACACATGGTGTATTTGTTAATTGATTGATTGATTGAGTTTGTTTTTTATGTCCACTTTATGCACTGTAAGGCTAATTTGGACTGGACCTAAAGTTTAAAGTGGAATCCGAACCACTATGTGACTCCACCAGGTTTCGAGCCGGGGTCCCGCTTCCCTCCCCTCAGGGAGTCTATTATTTGTTAATACTACCTAGGTATGAACACATGCATTTTTCTCTTATCTACACATCATAGTTACCGAGAAAGAGGAGGCTAAAATTTCATAATATTGCACAGATCGTTCATTGTCGAGGCCATGGTTGTACCCTGCAGTGCTTAACAGAAAAAGTTGTATCTCAAGAGTCAAATCGATATATCCCTTTTACTTTTTTCTATATTTCATAGATATATGTATGTTCCATTGCAAAGTTGTCACCAATATTCCTTTGCGCTGAGAGTCAGAAAATATTATTGTATTGTAAATAATGTTTGCATTATCACTAACCGCAATGCACTTATCATGCCAAATTTTATTCAAATTGAAGCTTAACGTGAATTCTAAAAATATATCAAATAAAATTAGTGGCTTTTTCACTGTTTCTATTAATAAATGTTTATTAATTAGAACAACTTCAACGCTATCATTTCAGATTTTCATGAAATTTGGTAGGATGGTAGATGACATGAAGCTACTTACACATTTAAAATTTTAACGCTCAGTGATAAACGGTATTCATATAACAGGTTTGCCAACATTTTAACAAGTTTAAAATATGTGTCTACAAGGTCAATTAAAACAATTTGTAATTTTGCTTCCAATTATGGTAAAACTTTCATCTTGAGCTTGTTTTGTAGTTATTGGAACATGTATTTCATAAAAAATAAATAATATAAAAATATTAAAATTTCCATTTCAAGGTCACATGATGTGACCTTTGACCATCCATATATAAACATATGTATGCTCAATTTATAGGACTAATGTAGTATGTTATATAGTTAAATGCAGACTCTGTTTGTTATAAGCACATATCTGTGGTGCAAGTTTCATTTTGGAATGACTTTCAAAACAGAAATAAAAAATAATCTGGCTTTAGTATATCTCATACATATCATCTATTTCATGAATAGATGTGTTATTCGTGATGCATTTCGACTTTCCCCCCTCCAAATACAAAATAATAACTAATCGCGCAGATAATGGCGCAAAACATAAGAGGGTTTCTAACAGAACCTCCCCCCCCCCGGTATGTGAAAATTATAAAAATAATTATTCCGCCAGTACTAAATATCGAAACACTCAAAAACCATGTAAATGTAGTAGTGTAATTGATGCTATAATAAACCCGATAAATGAAGAGCCCCCCTCAAGCAGAATTGGCTACACTTAAAACAAGCTCAACATGCCCATATGAGCTTTTTGCTCAAGTGTAGCACCCCCTCTAATCCAAGATTTTTGTAAAAATGCCCTCAGGAATTTCCTGAGAAATGAAGAGCCCCCTCAGATTGATTTGCCTATACTTACAAAAATTGCATCAGCCAGATTGTTGTCCATAAACTTGTCAAAATTGATATTTTTTTTGGTCACACCAGAAATTAATCCAAAAAGCTATATACACACACACATACACACACACACCCACCCATATACACACATATTTACTTCCAGTTTAAGTTTAATTGGACCCCAGCCTCAACTTGCATATCTAATATTAAAACAATGCAATATGCAGAGACCCTCTAGAATTGCTCTGTGACTCTCTCATTTCTTACATCATAAACATATGATTTTTCACCTATGAGAATAACACTACATATAGTGTCATCAGGTAATGCCTCATGGAATTCACAGATAATTTTAATATTTGTCCTGTCATTCACCACAACCTGTTTTCTTTTTGAAGTGTTGATTACAAACATGGGTCTCTGTGCTTTGAATTCATCTGGTGTGTAATACATGTCAGTATTGCCAGTAGTGACCCTTTTGAAGGATGTAAATGCTTCATATAATTTGAGGAAATCATCCTTGGACATGTCTAAATTGTAATTTTCTCTAGGAAATACCTCATTTCTGCCATTTTTAAGATATATGTTCTTGATGTTGCAGTTATCAAATTTACTTGAATTTCTTTCCTGATTGTTGTGTCTTCCAGTCTGAAACAATACCACTACAAAATCCGGCATGTCGTATTGTATGCTGGAGAATGAATTTGTAGCATCAAACTCATAATAAGCACCAGATGCGGGCTTCTGTACACATTGATATGTATAAAATTGTAATGGAATCTGTGGATTTTTTATTATATCAGCCTTGTATTTAAGAGCATAACTGGCCTCATATTCAACAACAGGGATTCTTAACACCATAGTCTGAATAATGCATTTGCCTGCATCTGGTAGGGTATTAGGCAGAGCTTCCCCTGTAGGGTTTATTGCACTGTACCTCATCAAAGCATTGTTATCATTTGCAGCTCTTCTAAATGTGATTCTTAAACCACCCTTCCACATAATATCTTTGTAATCCGAGAAGAATCCTGGCAAAAGGCGCATAGGGAACAGCACTGTGTGGTTTTTAGATAATATTTTCTCACCAGCCTCAAATCCACCTATTTTGTAGTATGAAGCCTCGGTTTTGGATAATTTTAATGTGGCCAAAGCTGTGGAGGTAATGCCGGGATAATCCACTCTGTTTATAACAACGCCATGCTTTCTGATCTCAATTTCAGAGAATAGATGTGGCACAAAATTATCTACCAATCTTATATTTGAATTTGCCGGATAATATGTTCCATCGAGCTTTACAACATCAAATTTGATGTATAGATCTGCTCTGTGAGGGTGAATAAAGCCATCCCCTACATCAAGATCAACCTCAATCTCTGTGTTGGGTTGATTTAAATTTGCAAATGTCCTCCTGTTTGGGGGGAATGATTGTAGCTCATAACTCTCAATATTTTCCATTTTCTTCTTGTATGTATTTTTATTTAAATATTAATCTCTATGATAGCAGTTGTTGTGGCTCCAGCAAAATCAACTAATTCTTCTTTTTCATTAGTGACCATCAATTCAATATAATCTATTCTATTATGACACACAGGAAAATATAATGTTGGGGATAGATTGTAGATGATGGGCTCCATAAATTCAGAATTAGGTTTGAATGTTGCAATGATGCCGGTTTGTTTGTGAGTGCCTATGCCATTTGATTTGGTGATCATACCCTCAGCCACATTACAGTGAATATTCAGAGTCTCTATGGCTAAGAATTTAGGTATATTCATAGCAGTGTGTTTGATGCCTGGTTCAAGTTTTGTGTTGTTCTCAAAGCCCAACAGGTCTCCAATAGTACCCAGATCCACTGTTTCTGTAGCAGATACAATCTCTACTCTGTGAGTGACAGAATTTTGACTTAACACTACACCTCTGGGTAATTGAGCATTTAGAGTGGATAGATTATATTGCCCTGGAGTGATGACAATTTTTTCATCCCCAACTGCAATTGTATTGTTGTGGTGTGTAATATTGGGGATTAGGTACATGCCATAAAATGCCCTGAGAGCTATTGTTTTGGGATATACAATGTCATCATGTAATTTGAGTTTCAATATTGAATTTTGGCTGGTGAGATGGAATACCCCCATGATGTTTTAAATACCACAAGGCTTTTTGAAAATCTTCAATTGATGGTTTATTTATTTGAGACATATATCTAAGAACTGATAAACACAAATGTCCACAATTAACATCTTTTAAGTTTTGAACACGGGCATTATTGTAATAAAGATTAGCTGAATTTAGATATTTTAATTAATTTTCAGGTGGAACACCTCCAAATGAATCAAACACAAATGCCTCATTTTTTAAATATTTAAGATAACAGATCCAGTGAGTGCCCTGATTTTTGTACTCATCCAAATTAACAATGCCACACTCTTTGTTGAGTGGTTGTTCTGGCAAAGAATCAGACATGTACACACCTCTACAATTTTTGATGCCCAGTGGCTTGATTAAAGCTTCAATATCTTGGTTTGTAAGCGGCTCTTGTTTTTTTTAAACTTATTCATGGCTCTTTTAACACCTTTGCCTTGTTTCGCAATGGCCAGGTTATGGCGCTTCAATTCATCTAATTCTGCCCTATTTTTCTTGGCATCTATTACTGTTTTTGCTATGGCGGCTGATCCCCCGGCCAAGCTCCCAACAGCCCCGAGAGCAGCTAAGATGGCAGGGATGGTAAATATAAATCCCCCCCACATGTGATTTTTTTCTTGATTGCTGTAATTTTTTTAATTGGGGGGTGCTAAGCAACAATTTCATACCATGCCCCTTTGCAATACAATAATTTTTTTTCTTGCGCTGCTTTTTGGTCAAAAGACTGTCAATAGTTTTAAGAGGTTTGAGACCTGCATAAGGTATTTGATACATAACACCCTTGGCCTTCATTGTAGGTTTATTATATATATATATTCACAACCCCCACCCCAATTTTTGTTTGGTGCTCATAGCTATGGTGGTTCCCAATGCTGCTATTTTTTCACTTAAAGAAGCATCTTTGCTTACAAATCTGCCAAATGCAGCCTCTTCTAATTTCTTGTCTGCAACATGTCTCTTGTCAAGATCAGAATGTGTGTTGTATGCAATATCATGGTCTCTACAAGCAGCATCTAAAGGATTAACACCAGGATCCCCTCTGTTTAATCTATGGTCCAATTTTGTACCGGGACCACAATATTGATAGCCTGGAATGTGTAGTTCAAATGGCAGCTTGTTTATAATGTCATTAACAAGGCTCCGACCCTCAGAAATATTCCAAAATTTGGGGGGTAGAGTATTAATAATTTTTATAAGATATCCAATCCCCTTAGTGTCATTCACTATAAAATTAGACAATTTTGTGCTTATCATGTCCATAATTCCAACCTTTTCATTGTAAAAATTGTGGTTCCCAGCATTTTCTTCCCCAGCTATCACCAATAACCTATCTACAAGTTTCCTGACATCATCAACCCACACAAATTCTTTGGGCAGGGTGTTGTATTGTTTGATTCCACTGCCAGTCTTGATCTGAGACCATATGGGCTTGATTAAATTATTGTATTTTGCCCCACTGCTCGACTTGACTCTTTTTTGTGTGGGATCATTGTTCTGGTATAGAGCATCTGATTTTATTAATATTTCTTTGTAATCCTCATAATCTTGATCTGTATAGCTGCCAGGCCTTTTCCTAGTCATCAGTTCCCACAATCCAGGTGTTCCGGGGTACTTAACAAAAGCACCTTTTTCTCCGAGACGAGATTCTCAATATACAATAAGATCATCCCCCATAAATGTTACTCTGAAATTGCCAATTCTACGTATGATGCTGCCATCAAGCTCTGTGTCAGCATATAAGCCAAAAACCTCATCTTTATTGTCTTTAGGTGTGCTTAAATATTTTTGAGCAAGAAGACCCAATTCAATAGGATCCTGACTAGCTTCAATTCTTCTAGGAGCAATGGGACTAGGTGTATGAATACTGGAAAGTGGGGTGAATGGATAATCTAATATGTTCCTTGCAGCTACAGGTACAAGCTCTGTGATCAAATTTTGATTTTGCTCTGTAACAGTTTTGATATTCTTACCTAAATTATTAATAGCATCAATTACAGGCTGTTCTGTTTGTTTGTGTTTTTTATAAATTCCACGGTTCTCTCATTTCCATCCCTTAAATCTTTTTACAAGATAATCTCTTAATTTAAGATCATCAATTATTGGCCTTTTCATGGTTATTTATTTATGTTTCAATGTCTAGAAAATTGTTGATTTTATTTCTGTATTTGCCACTATTGGGTGTTCTTGTCATATCAATTGTGACAAACCCATAACTGTCCTGGTTCCAGCACTTGCTGCAAAATTTAGAAAAATCATTGTAGCCCAAGTTCCCACCTACATATTCATCATGTATGTGTTTGAGGTTGGTATGGTCTTGATGAAACACACATATAAAATTGCTGTTGTCTCGGATCAGCTGCTTGGGTATTTTTGAAAAAGTCTGTGCCAGGTAGAAGCAATCAATGTTTTTGTGCCGGCCCTGTGTAAAAAAATTTCTAACCTTGCTTTGATTATACAATATAATATCATCAAACACAACAACAGAATTATCGAGACATTCATGAAGTGGCTTAACATCTGGTTCAAAAGTGGCAATATCAAATCCATCATATAGCTTCATCAGCTGCTGATATTTTAATTGTTCCAAGCTCTTAGAGAAGATATACAAGTGCCTGTTTTTCCAGTCTAACCAGTTGGGTGCCAATAAAAAATTATCAACCATTAGTGTAGTTTTACCACAAGCAGATGGCCCAACAATAAGACACCTAATATTATCAGGTAACAATTTGCCATTTCTCTTATTCTGTTGTTCAGGTTCTGGCAGCCTTTTTATAACATCCCAGGTGCTCATATTATTATTTTGTTTGCATCGATCCAGCTGTGTTCTGGAAGTCCTAGCCATTTGACAAGTAACTTGTTGCCTTTTCTGCGGATGATTTTTTCTATGAGATATGTGTCAGGCTGTTTAGTTTTGCTGAGCTCTTGTTCATAGAACCTGCCTTTGAGAATTTCTCCTCGGTGATCCTTTATTATATATGTGTTGAGTGTCCCGGGTTTAACCTGAACCACTGTAAATAATTCAGTGCTCCAGTTTCTTGTAAAGCCTCTTTTGAATAAGTGCTTATATTTGCTGATTCTTACTTGATCCCCCACCCTGTATTTGGCCTTTCTTATTGTTGGCTGATATTTAGGATAATAAACAGTTCTGATCAAGTTTTGCTCATCAGATGAAGTTACTTCAGAGGGTTTCATGTTGATTGTGGAATGGACAGAATTGTTATATTTATGTAGAAGTTCTGGAAGAATATTAATCCATTTATAATTACCCTGCAGTGTAAATTGTTTATACATAAGATTTTTTAAGGTTCTGTTGAATCTCTCTACAATTGAGGCCTTGAGGTCACTGTAACTCGAATAATGTTTTATTGCCTGGCTTTTAATAAATTGTTGAAACACTGAATTATAAAATTCTTTGCCATTATCTGTTTGCAAATAGCGCGGGGATCTTCCACTCTGATTGATGATTGTTCTGATAGCTTCTGTGACACATGTTCCAGTCTTGGATTTGAGTGGCACAGCCCAGGCAAATTTTGAAAATGTGTCTATTACAGTGAGTAGATACTTGTAGCCCTTGTTGATTTTGTCTAAGTTTTTCAACTGTCCACTTGCCATTTCAATCAAGTCGCTCTGCCATAAATCATCTATGCCTTTTGTGACTACTGGGAGTCTCTTAAAATTATGTCTGTGTAATTCATCAACAATAATTTGTCTAGACATAATATGTAAACAAGAATATTGCAACTATAGGGTGTTCAGCAGCTGATACTGCAGGATTTTCTAAATATAATTTGTCTCCAATTTGTATTTTAAATTCCAAAGAGCCATCATCTTCAACATATGCTGTTTCCAATGTATTGGGATCTGTAAAATCCTCCAATTCTACACTGGTGATTTTCACTTTGTTATCAGCATTTGTTATTGATAAGGTAGGGTAGTGGTGTGCCTGTGGTTGAAGCCAATATTTGATCTTGATTGGTCTCAATGTGCCCCCAACAAAAAATTGGTAATAAAATTGTGCAGGGGACAGCATATATATTTTGCCACCTGGTGTAAATGGAGAATCATATTCTTTGTTGGGGATGCTGTACAATTCAAGAATTACTGTATGTTCTGGATTCTCGATTATGCCTGTTATTTCCTTTTCTGCTGTGAGCAATCTGCTTGTTACAGATTCAAGGTGCTCATTGATGGTTCTAACAACATCATCATGGCCTGGCTTGATTTTTATGTCCACAACAAGTTTTTTGTATTGTTGCACAATTTCTTGGAGCTGGGTGGCAAAAACAGACAGAGCATTTGCTTGATTGGATTCCATGGTCCCTAGCTGTTGCTTGATATTAGCTACAATTTGTTGCAAATTTTCAACAATTGCCAATTTTGAATTTTGAGCTGTAAGATCATGGACCTGTCTTCTGATATCCTCAAACAGGGCATGCAATTCATTAATATGTTGATTAGTTGGAAGAGTGGCCACTGTCTGAGTGAGATGTTTGATCTCTGCCTGGATATTCTTGATATCTTCTGATTTCAGTATGCGATTCACTGCCCTCTTAATATTTTTAAGTTCCTGTGATGTAGGCAGATTTGACACTGTATTTTGTAAAAATTCAAGTGCCAATTTCACATTGTTTAATTCAGAAGCATCAGCCACATTTTGCATAGCATCTTGGAGCAGAGCTATATCTGCCTGAGAGGGTGTGGATTGTTGTAAAATTTCAAGTTTTGTTTGGATATCATCTATCAAGTGATGAAAATGAGATAGTTCAGATTCAGTGTTGAGGTTTTCAAGCTTTGTGATTTGTTGCTGGACACTGACAAGGGTATCTACAATACCGGGCAGGCGGGATTCTAGTACATTTGCCAAATCACTTTGCACTGCTGCTATTGTACCTTCAAGATGGGTTATGGAACTTTGAATTTTTCCAAAATCTTCATATGTTTCAAGTTGCAGCTTAATATTTGCAACACTCCGAGTTATTGCATTCAGAGCATCAGAAGATGGCAAATTGTTCATAAAATTTTCAAGTGTCTCAATTTTTTCTTTAACCTCGGCTATGGCATTGTTCAGAGGGTCCAGATTAGGTATTTGGAGTGACTGAATCTGTTCCTTTAGAGTGGAAATCACGAGATCATAATCTTCTTATGATTTTATGCTTTTGACAATTGTTTGGAGTTGTGTCTGGACATTATTTATTTGCTCTTCCAATTGTTGTTTCAATTGCTCAGAATTGGTGGCCTGGGTCTTAAATTTGGCTTGAAGAGCTGCTACAGCTTCTTCCAAACTTTGAAAATTATCCAATGTGGCGAAATCAGTATATTTCTGAAGCAGCAATTTGAGTTCAGAATCAATTTTAAGAAGAGGGTCCATGCATTGTGATTGTAAATTTGTAATTTCTAATTGAAGGCTGGCATTGAGTGTAGTTTGTAAAGCTTGTAAATCACTTCTTAATTTCTTGACTCTGACATCAAGCATCAAAATCTCATCACTGTGATCTTCATGTCTTGTATGGCCAAAAATATCATTAGGCATTTTTGATTTAGTAGTTATTTATTATAGAGTATCTGATTCTTAATTCTATAAAAAAAGGTATAAGCTTGTCATAAGATCCAGGGACCTCAATATATAAGCAATCACCAGCAGAAACAGTATAAACAGTGCTAGAAATCATGTTTGAGTGCTTAATTCTGTAAATATTTCTCCCTACTGAAATTTTAACATCACCCTCAGGGGTTGTAATAAATTGTAATTGCCCACCTACAGGTAATTGGTAATGATTTAAATTATTGTTAAATATGTACAATATTTTGCCTGTCTCATCATCAACATCTGTAAATATGCTGTTCAGATGAATAATTAACAAGCCACTCAGTTTAGACAGCATAGACTGCATATCAGAAGAGGGTTGTGGTGTTGGCAGGTCCATAATACCTTGTTTTTTAAACCCAAATAAGTTCATAGGCATGTTTATTTATTTCAAATCATGCTCTGTGTTTGGGCATTGTTTCCCACTTTTCAAATCACAATGACCCCATGGTAAAGTATGTATGCCACATGATAAAATACATCTCTTATCATCATGTGGGTCCAGAGCCACTTTTCTTACAATATTGCTAGTCAATAAGTGATCCACACTCTGAATTCTGGATTCTGATGTTTTAATTAAACTCTGGGATTTGAGGCAATTTTCATAATCTTCAAATTCAAGCTCTTTGTCAACAGTCACTCTGCCAATACCCTTGGCTTTTTTGACAACAGCACTACATGTTTTAAAACTGTACATCTTGGCACTTAACCCAGCAAATGCCACAATAACATCACCAAGTGTCTCATCTTTTAACTTGCCAGGCACCTTTTTGTTGTGGTGGTGTTGAATCTCTTTATGTTCACTGGTATCAAAATATTTAAACAATTCAGGCTGGGAAATATCTTGATAAACATCTTCTGTTTGAATATCAAGAACAAAACTATCCGTGTCCATGTACATCAATTTTACACTATCACCATAAAAAGGTTTCAACACATCATAATACAATATTAACATATGTGATTTGGCCAATTCCAATATTGCAGCCCCTACATAAATAGGTTTATCAAACTTAATCTTTGTTTTTTTCATGTTGAAAAGTGCCATATTTTCATCATAAATTCTTCTATAATTGAAATTAGGCTTTGCAACCAATTTTTTGCTCAGGCTGGGGTCAGTAATTATTTTAACATCGGTATGTTTTCTGACATTTTCAATTGTTTTGCCATATACAGAATTGACCATCAATTTAAACAAGGCCTTATCAAATTGGCTCTTTGCAGATGTTCGAAGCTCCGTGTTTGTATTAATGTATGGTTTCAACCATTTTGAGTGTCTGAACCTCAAAACTTTGCCAATTTTGGTCACTTGGACACCATGTTTCATCAGGAACTGGAGGTTTTTGTAATATATGACATAACCCTGTTTTGGCTCCAGTGTCATCATGAGCTTCTTCTGTTTAGAGCCAGGTGAGCACTGAACCTCAGGAATTGGGGGCAGATCAGAAAATTTGTTATGTAAATCATCTGGAATTGTCAGATCAACCTCTAAGAAGAGGCCATAATTACTGTCATCAAAGTCCTGAAGATCCTTAATATTGAAATCTTCGACCCATTCAAGCCCTGCATATGGCAGTTTTTGCATCATGGCATAACCATAGAGGCTGTTTGCATCTACATACAGTATATAATTTGATGGCAATTCTGGATTATAATTAGGCATATATTTGTTATTTGCTCTGGCATATCTCTGAGAACATTGCACCATGCCTCCTCTTATACCTTGCTCCATAAACAGATACATGTCTTGATCTTGGATCAAATCCAATTGCATTTTAGTGTTCAAAAACATTGCAGACCATGCTAGGCCCGGGGCACTGTAAAAATACACTGGGTCCAGCCTATAATTTTGCATAGAAGATTTTCTGAATGCCTGCAATATATCAGCTAAGAGGGTCACATCAAGTTTCAAATAAGCCATGTGATAATCACCAAATGTCAAGCATTTTAAATTGTTCCACATCAATTGGGCATGTTGATAATCATCATCAGTGATTCCAGATCCTCTGATTTTGCTGTAAAACTCTTCTTGTGGTGGCAGAGCACACTCATCAAATTTAGAAAAATTTGTAACATAATCATATGGATATACACCCTTCCGCCTAATTAATTTCAGGTCCTGATTTGGAAACAATGCACATGTGATTTTGAATTGATCATCAGATAATTGAGTGGCCAGTGTAGCCAGGCTAGCAGATAAAATTCTGTAAGAATCAAGAAATCTTATGTGAATAGGAACACCATTAACTTTAATTATTTTGCTAATGGCAATATATTTCTCATAATTTTCAGCTAAAATATTTAAATTCTGCTTGTCAAACCCCTCATATCTGATCAGATGATGAAAATCATAATTGGATGCTCCATGGCAAAATATGGGGACAAATTTTGGTCTCTTGATCTTAATATTACAGCTATTACACAGGGCCATTTTGAATTTACCATCTGTATGAGAATGGTGTTTCACCTTGATATTTGTATCTGAAAATTCAGAATCACATACCGGGCATTTTTCTGCATTGTTGAAATCTTCAATCTGTTTCTCTGTTAAAGGCAACATGGGTTTTGACTTTAATAAGATATTAGATGCTATGTCACGGCACTCATTTTCTATTCTATGTGCAAATATTTTGATGGCATCTGGTCCCATGTATGAATATTCTTTACTAACAACACCATCCTGTACAATCACATAACAAAAACTAGAACGTTCATGTAGCTGGTATGATGTACTTGAAGATTCTTCAGGATCTGGATTGCAGAATTCAAAAGGTTTGAGGATTGATTCAAAATCACAGACAATATATGCTGGGTGTTCCAACAAGGCTTCAAACTTTTTGAATTTGCAATTTTCACTTGGCATTGGCATCACCATATGAACAGGTTTATGATTTTTACAGTATTTCAGATGCTCAATTAACTTGTTTTTAGCAATTTCTGCATTTTTTTCCCGAACCCCCTTCACCATTTTTTGACCATCAAGTACAGTTAAACATCTTCTGCACAACTTAAATATTCTATTAGATTTGTCTAGTTGTGTTCTGACTAAAGCTTCAAGATTATGTATCAGAGTGTAATGATATGTGCCATCCCCTTCAATTAAGAGCAAATCAATCGGAACAGCAGAATCATCATCAAATATACTGATTCTGAGAGGTTCTATCAAGCAATTGCCACGGCCAGTGGAACAAATAAATACATTAATAGATAATTGTTTGCCATTAATATCCCGGGCCTTTTTTCCAAATTTATCAATATTCTGAACAGACATTGGATATTCTAAACCCTTCATTGCATCGTCAAAAAAGTGTTCATGGTGTTAGTAATAACTTATTCTCTCAGGATGCCTTGAAACTAGAAACAAAGCAGCTAAAATACACCACAAAAAGCATTTCTCATCATTATTTTCAATATTAACCACAGCTCTTTTGTTTTTAATATTGGCAGGTAATGGCAAATATGTAGATCCTTGTAATGGGCTGAATTCAGAAATATTAACATATAACTTGTGTGGAGATCCGCATAGGCTCGATCCAGACTCTTTTGCTGCAAATTCAGAGTGTTTAATATTCAATTGATCTATCAACCTGCTTATTATTGTATCTGAATTTGCATTTGAATATACAGGTACAGTTTCTGTTATGTGGGGCTGTGTAAATTTTGTGCCATTTGGTTTCTTATATTGTGTATACAATTTGAGGGACAGCTTATAAGGGCTATTTTGTGCATTTAGAATTGCCTGCACATCAGGATTTACACTGTTCAAAAAATTGTTAATACCGCATCTTGGCTCTGATACAAACCGATAATCCCTAAGTTGGGCATTAAAACTGCTATGGATAGGTGGTTCATAGCGTGGCTGTTTTGCTGCTCTGGCATTAAGAGGTGCTTCATGCTTCCTTTTCAGACCAGATGTGGATGGTTGTGGGGGCAATGTTGATGACTGTGCAGAGCAAGTACCTTTATGTTTATATGTGAAATATTCCATGCTATATTTTCTATTGCATTTGGGGCATATTTTTGTGGGAGTTCTGTATTTGCCTGGGTTACAATTCCTTTGGTGTCTGGCCCAATTAGAGCTAAATATATTTTTATTGCATTGATTACAATATTTTTGACTTGGCATTTTTGTTGTTGTTTATTATATACAATTTCTTGGGATTCAAATCAAAATTCTATGCTGGATAAAAAATATCAGTTGGGTTCAGCACTGTGCTTTGTGTGTGTGTGTGTGTGTGTGTATGTGCTTTTGCAGATGCTACCTTATGGGGACACTCGTCAGTTGTGAATCCACCTGATGGGGACCACACCGACTTGTGGGGACCAAAATCCGGTCCCCACAAGGAAATCGTTACGAAAATACATTTAGAAACCTCAGATCACTGCCCTTGAATGTTTGAGGAACGATAATGGAATTACCTAATATTAAGTACATGGAAGAACCTGATGGATAGCATCCTTACTTGGGAAAATTTGTTTTTCACGTGTCCCCATAAGGTGGCAAATTTCAATGCAACGTGTGGGTTGAGCTTACTATTTTCCACACCAGGTGGCAGAAAAATCGCGTCCGCGTTACACACCCACACGCTCTGGTTTTATCGCCCTTGTCGGTACCCGGGGGGAAGTGGAGTAAGGGGGGAAGTTTCGGGTGGTGGTGCGGTGAGAGGGGGAGCGCATACACACGATTTCTTTCCGAGTAGACCTTGTGGGTACCGGAGAATCACCTCCCGGTCAAAGGCCAAGATATTCAAGGTGTATCGGCGCTCGTCAGGAGAGGTTGAGACAGTGTCTGGCTGAAGGTCACTTTTTACCCAACAGCTTTCTGGAATTCGATTTCTGAAATACTTTTAATTCTTATTATTTGTCGCCATTGCCCTCTATCTAAATCTATGTTTCGCAACCGGTGTTCCTCCACAAGCTCACGAGTGTGCTGCGAACTTTTCTTGTAGTAACAAATTGAATGTAAATTATTTAATCTGACTACCATGCGAGAGATCCGGGTTCGATCCCCAGCGGGGGAGAACCCGTATATTTTCCACCTGATCAAGCGGTTCTGGCGCCCATCCAGCGTCGTATAAAGTGGGTACATGGAGAAAACTTTTGGCGAAAGAAGGTGGCCATGGACGTGGTGCTGATCACTTCACCCCCACCTTCGACCGTGATCAAGAAAGTGTAGAGTCCAAACTCCACACCCACTTTACTCCTCCATGGCATGGTGCGATGCACAGGGAAGCACTTTACTTTTTACCGTTTGCACATCGCGCAGCGACGCCAAGGGTCCCGGGTTCGTATCCCGGTCGGGCTTGGTTGTTTGTGAATGTCCATTCATCAATTTCATCATTTCATCACTCGTCCCCATCTTCGCAAATTAGCCAAGAGGCACAAAACGCGAAGTAAAAAAAACTAAATCAATCAATCAATTATGTTTGTATTTTTCGCTCTGTCATTGTCATGACTTAAATAAGACGCCACTTGATGGCAAGGGTCAGTTTGTTATTACACCTACATAATCTCTACAGGCGTTTCGGATCCATATAATCAGCTGCATGAATCGTTTCAATAATAACAATAATAATAATAATAATAATAATAATATTGATAATAATAATACCAAAATTACCTATGAGTGCAGTGAAATATGTATTATTATTATTATTATTATTATTAGTAGTAGTAGTAGTAGTAGTAGTAGCAGCAGCAGCAGTAGTAGTATTTTTAACTGATTATATTGTTACTCATTCCTAAACTTTTAATTTATATCAACAGTGCCGTAATGTTTTTTTTTTAGATAAATAAATTTTATTATGTGCCGTGTTCAATACTGGACAATTTATGGTATTCTGCGAGGACAAGAAGGTTGCGGAACATTGCTCAACCTTTACTTTTACAGACGATCGAGTATTTTGAGGGGTTTAGAATTATCAGAAGGAAAAAGAGGGGAACACCATACTTTCGGAGGTATTTTCTTATGGCCTGGTACCTTAAAATTAACTCAGGGCGTGAGTTCCGCGATTTTTCTTTTACGGATTCCCTTTTTGATTCATCCTAAACTAACTAACTAACTAACTCCCTAGCCTTCTTAAACCCGAAGGTTCATGGCTGCAGCAACACAGGCCTTCCATCTTTCCCTATCTTGAGCAAGTTCTATATACTCTTTTCCATCCCTACCGATTTCCCTTAGGTCCATCTCAACGTTGTCCCTCCATCTTCGTCTTGGCCTTCCTACAGGTCTCTTACCATCAGGTTTCCCAACAAGAATCCTGTGAACTCCTCTTTCCTCTCCCATTCGTGCCACATGGCCCGCCCACCTAAGTCTTCTTGATTTAATTATTCTAATAATATCTGGACATGAATACAAATTATGTAGTTCTAAATTATGTAACCTTCTCCACTCACCTGTCTCCTCATCCCTTTTAGGTCCAAATATTTTCCTAAGGATCTTATTTTCAAATACTCTCAATTTATGTTCCTCTTTCAATGTAAGGGACCAAGTTTCACACCCATATAATACTACAGGCAAAATTACTGTTTTGTATATTTTAACTTTTAGTTTCTTAGATATTAAACGAGAAGACAAAAGTTTATGAAGAGAGAAGTCTTATATTGCTGTTTCTTGACATTTGTTTTTTTCAGTGCAGAGTTGTCAGCTCTACGCCTAACCCCCAATATGAATGGAGGAACTACTACACAAGACTTTGATTCATCCTTTATTTTCCTTATTTTTTTGTTTACAGTAACTCATTGCGACATTGGCATGAAGAACCAAATTTGTTCGGTTTTCCTGAACAACGTTGGTTTTACAGCATTCCTACGAGGAAATAAGTAAGATTAAAATAAACGTTAATAATAGTTAGTAGAAGGTAAATGTGTGTTAGTGTTCAACATTAATAATATTTATGAATACAGATACAAAATCACATAAGTGTGTAATTGGTTTGGTAATGTTTTGTTAGGATAGGTTATATTGTGTGTCGTGCGCCTTAATGTTAGTGTTAGTGTCAGAAGGAAGTCATGAGCTAAAAAGACGTCCGTTAAAAGTGTAAAGTTAGAGAGGCCCTATCACGGGTAAATACATGTTGTTCAGTTATTTTTCCCACTTATTTCTCCTTGATTCAACCTCGATAGCAAGAAAAGATTAAGATTCAGTTGAAGTCAAGAAACTTCTTTTGGTACTTAATTACTGCGATGTGTAGGGAGTAAAACCACAGACTAAAAAACTAGGGAAGAACAACGTCAATACCTATTTTGTTCTTTGTTTCTTGACTGTAAACTTACTGCTCTCTAGGACACAGCCTATATATTATGCAAGTTCTGTCCCAAAAGTAATTAGACCAATTCTAGAAAAATTGGTTTGTTGAAGGTACTGGTGTGTTTAAGGGGCCTATCGAATTTGAACCTTCTCAGAACATTCTCTGCACATAAATACTATCAATTAAATTCAATACCAATTTTCTTGCCCGACCCTGTGGCCGAGTGGTTAGCACATCGCGCTGCGACGCCAAAGGTCCCGGGTTCGAATCCCGCTCGGGCTTGGTTGTTTGTGAATGTTCATTCACCAATTTCATCATTTCATCGCTCATCCCCATCTTCGCAAATTAGCCTAGAGGCACAAAACGCGAAGTAAAATAAACTAAATCAATCAAAAAATCAATACCAATTTATGTGATGTAAAAATGTGAATAGAATTTATATTTTTTTCACATATGCCTTTTTGAATGTAACAATGCTATTGTACGTTTAATATTGTTGCCAAGTTGCTCGATGACTTAGACAGTCAAAGACGACAGTTGCTACCACTAAGTTATCCAGATACCTGTACCCTGCACCGTCCCGTTTCAATTTATTCATCATTGTTGCGGCCTACGAGGAAGGAATCCTTGATTCTTCAAACTGTTATGGGTTTTCAGCGACCCATTTATGCGCAGCAACCATAACTTAGCAGGGGCAAAGGAGACACTTGCTCCCATTTTTTTTTGGTTTATGGAGATTCACGAGATAATGGTAATTTTGTTAACCTCCTGAAACCCGAGGACTACAGTAATCAGTAATTTTATGATTTTGCAAATGTAACACCTATTTATCAAAATAGTCCTGGATGATATTTCTATGAGCTGCAAAAAAGAAAATATTCTGCTCAACCCCCCCCCCCCCCCATAAGTTAAGCTCCAAATTTTTATACCATAATCTGAGCATACGAAACAAACATTGAATATTTCATTCTGTAAAGTAACGTAAAGTTTTATGGTTGACGTAAAAGTGTGGAAGAAATCGAAGGAAAATTAAATGTAGATAAATAACATCATAAAATAACATCATTAATGTGAACGAAATTTAATAACGTCTATTTCTGCCATTAATTCAATGGCGCTTCCAGAAAATTAGTAAGAAGCCTAATGCTGCTTTTTCACTCTTGCAGATGTATGTTCCCAGTATTTCATATTATTTTTGACCGAATCGAGCGGAAGTTTACGTCCACTTTATACCCGATCTGACCGAACTGGAGTTACAAATTCAAAGCGCGAACAAGGACAACTTGAAACGTGACCCCATAAGAAATCAAATCCTGGAACCTATATTTACAAGATCAACGTCCTATCGGCGAAGCCCCTACGTAAATTCCTCAGTGTATGTGTAAATAAAATAGAGTAAGTTAGTTAGCATATATTTTTAACCGTGTTTGGAATTACAGTTTAATGTGGAATCTGTCCCGGGGAACCTTGATTGCAGCTTCAACCACTCGCTATCAGTTGTATTACGTTTTTCATTTTTCTCGGTAAAGGATATAAGTATTTATATTTGGGTGGTCACTGTTTCACATCTCACGACAGCCTAAAGAGTTCTCGTTGTCTTGTTGAGTCTATTCAGGCGACTGCCGAGATAGTGCCGCTGACGCTTTATTCCCTGTCCTTCATTTTCACTTTTTATACACCGTTATCTTCTCGTCGCTGTTCAGTTAATTTTGATGCCTCCTCGACGGCTCAGTGGCAGAGTCGTCGCCTTGTCATGAAGGGGTCCCTGGCACATAGTGGTTCGGATCCCACTTTAAACTGTAGACCCAGTCCCGATTAGCGCAACTGTGCATAAAGTTGACTTAAAACACCAAATCAATCAATCAATCAATCAATCAATTCAGCTAATTGTGCATACAAGCAATGATGAGTAAATAAACAAGCACCCAATCAAAAAAAAAAGATCCTTCAATTTTCCGCTTGTCATTAACTTAATTCATAGTTTCCAAAAACCTTTCAGCAGACGTGAATAAAAAACCGTAGGTCGTTCCCCGTGACGTAAGCATATCAGAATCAGCTGCCTTGTGACTTGAGAAGGAAAGGAGAAACGTGACAGGTTAGAAGTTCAGATTGCAATGCCTCGATTCGTGATACCCACACACATGCTTGGAACCGAATGCATTGTGTTTCGTTGTTGATAAAAACACAGCAGACCCAGAGAATATTTGTGGAAGTTGCTCACAGCATGTTCACTGCTCCATTTCGACCTTGAGTTCCTTCGCTGGAATCACTTTGAACTGCATCGTGTGATGTAGGTATATTGGAAGTCAAACGTCCCATCTTGTGAACGTCGAAATACATACATCTTTTATTATAAAGTTGATATTACAAAATATATGCTACGAATGATGTGATAAAAAATTAATGGCAGTTATTTTCCTCAGGACGTCTAACTGCCAAGCGGGTGACCAGGGTTCGATTTCCGGGTGGGGCATGATATACTTTCGGAATTTTTTCCGGTCTTGTCCCCGCATAAAGCGGGTCTGGGCTCACACAGACTCAAATCTATTGCTACCTGGGGCCAACCCTGAGGGGTAAAGGCGGCGGCAGCGTGCTGCAGATCACATCACCTCCAAAAGGACGAGATCGAGTTCGAGAATATGAGGGGTCCTATACCTATATCCCATAAATGTGCCTTTATGGCAAGGTGCTATCTGCACGGGGAAATTTACCTTTTACCTCACATTTATCACAATAAACAAGCTATGTTTAATATATATTAAAAAATATAGTTCTGACTGGGTAAAGGCTGTGTAATATCCCACTTTATTTTTCATGATTTTCTGTAACGTTACTAAACACGATATTTATTGCCATATTATTTTTATATTATATTTTTGGATTCTTTTATATTCCTTTTAGGAAACTGATTAGCGAATGTGTAAAGTGTTTCTCTCCAAGTCCATCAGCCCGTATGAACGATCAGTGTATCAAAGCTACAAATTAAAAAATCTGATAGACCTAACAGATAGTAGGTAAACATCTCTATCGGACCGTCCGTCTGTTTGGCCGTGAGGGACAAGAGTCCATGCGAGGTGAGACATCCATATCACAGAATCTGTTGACGCTACATCCGCAAAAATAAACACAATTTAACAACAAAGAAAATTCTAAACAATCCCTGTATAAATTATCTCCAATCCAATCCAAAAGTCGGAAACCACCCATATATTTTCTCCAGATATTATTTATTTATTTATTTATTTAACAAATGATGCCACAGAACATTGTTCCATTGAGACATACATACATTTTGTGCATTATATATGTGCATTACATATATCTGTGCATAACATAAATTGTTTCACTAATTCCTATACAGACGAACCCCTCACCCCTTTCTCCAATGAGCCAGTAGGACTCTTTTGAATGATTGAAATGACAGACTGTTTATATCAACGCTCCGATCATTTGCTACGTCTTCATTATAAGTTTTACCCATTTTCCACATCGGAGATATATTTACATAATTTGTTCTAGATTTTGGTACATGAAACAAACCGGGTTTCGGTCTGCTTCTCATTTGAGGTACATGATGCAGATACTAACCCCATAGAGTCTATTTTGTTATTTGCAATTTTATATAACGTGCTCATCAAATTAAGATTAAACTTTTCTTCAATTTTTTCAATGTTAAACTGCGATACAACCTCAGTACGGATTGAAATTAGGGTATCCTTTGTCTTCTCTATACTTTATGAACCTCAAGAACTTGGACTGAATCATTTCTATTTCCCTCATATGTTTTTTTTTGTCCAAGGGCTGCCATATTACCGATGCATATTCTACGAGTGAGCGTACTACGGAGTCATACAAAATTATTAATATTGATGTACTTTCTAGTTCTTCCCCACATATTTTTATCAATCTTAATTTCTTATATGCTTGGTTAACGATATGATGCATATGCTCTTTAAAACATAGATTTGCGTCATACGTGATACCAAGATCCGTGAATTTAGTGACCTTAGCTATTTGTTTTCCTCCCATCTGACACTGGAAGTTTCTTTTTATTTCAGTGTTTGTTATAGACATTACCTGACATGTATCAAGATTAAATGAAAGTCTATTTACGTCTGACTGCAAGTCAAGGCTGTCTTCGTCAGAGCAAATTGTTCTAAATATTTTTACATCGTCAGCAAATATAAGTCAACGTGATTTAGTAATAATTTTTGGGAGGTCATTAATAAAGAGTAAGAAAATGAGTGGGCCCAAATTGAATCCCTGCGGCACCACAGAAGGCGCAGGGTATTCCCGAGATATGTATCCTCTATAATTTACAAATTGCTTTCGGTCCATGAGGTAAGATTTTAGCAGCATAATTACGTTTTCAGAAATATATTAAAATACGATAGTTCCTGAAGTAAAATGTCATCATTTACCGAATCGACCGCCTTGGCCAGGTCAGCATAGATACCTATTTCCTTTCGTTTAATTCATAAGCTACAAAATGTGCAAATTCGGCAAGGTTTGGGATTGTCGACCTCCGCGATATAAAACCATGTTACATGGGAGATATAGCCGGTCGTACGTTGGCCATTATTCTGTCGTACAGTATTTGTTCAAACACTTTGCAAAAAAACTGAGAGAATTTACACTGGCCTAAAGCAATCAACGTTCTTTGCATTTGCCTTTTTTTGGGAAGGTATTAACTTTAGTGATTTTCCATTTTGATGGGAAGTTGTGATGTTCTAAAATGTTATTGAATATTATACTCAATGCTTTTCTTAGCGTTACCCCCACACCCCCTATACGCCTTCATGGCGTGGTGCTATGCACAGGGGAATACTTTACCTTTTTTTTACCTTTTATTAGCAGTTCAGCGCACCCCTTGACCACATAGGGAGGAATGATGTCCATCCTCACTCCTTTTTTGGCTTTCAACATTTTAATTGCTTCCTCGATATAATTCAATTCGATATACGATATATCGAGTTGGGAAAGCACTCCGGTTTCGCACTTATCTGATTCAACTATAGAGTACTGTAAAGAATCTTTGTACACCGATAGAAAGTAGGTAGTAAATGCATTTACAATATCGTGTCCGTTGTGTAAGATTTCATTGTTGTATTCAAAAGTATCACTACCTGAATCCCTCTTTTTATTTCTAATATAAGTCCATACATTATTTACATCTATCCCTATGTTTTCCTCCGTCTCACGGATGTACGCTTTGTACGCTGCTGTTAGCTTTTTCTTTATCTCTTTCCTAAGATTCTTGTATTTCCCTTCATGATACTCTGCGTTGCAATGACCTTTTTCCCACTTTCTGTAATGATATAATTTTGACATTATTTTCCTAATAATGTCACCATTGAACCACACAGCATATTTAGGTACCTTGATGCGTTTCAGTGGTACGCAGTCATTCAAAATATTATACAAAATATCTTAAAACGTATTAGATAGTGTATTGACATCCTCAATATCGCATAGATTTACCCAGTTATAGTCTGTTAATTTTCGATGTAAAGACTGGAAGTTCGCTTTTTTTAAGTTTTATTGAAAATTTACATTTTCTGCTTGAGTTGAAACATGGACCATTAATGTAGCCATATGCGGTATTAGGAGATAAAGTGCTTCAGGGGGCAGGATCGAAATTTTTTTCATCCCATAACTACTGTATTTGTAAAATTAAAAAGTTATATTAATATAAAATCAATTTTTAATTAAACTTTTAAAACCATTAATTATTTATTGGAAAATTAACAAGCCGAATAGAAAATTTAAACACACAGCAAACTTTTGTTGTTATACTTAATTTAAACTTAGGAGATAAAAGAGCATTCTTCTTTCTGGTTGCAAATATTAGTCCTTGGGGGCTTGTTTTAAGGTCGCCTTCCCCACCTGAAAATACTTGTTTCAAATGGTACATGTTAGAAATTTTAATATTGAAGGAGTTAAGGTAGGTCAAACTGTTTCAACAGTGAATAGATGATGATCATGCACATTCGCTGATGCCAGAATTATTTAATATATAGCAAACTGTTCGCATTTACGTATTCAATTTAATGTTTTTGATATTTAAAGTAACATCTGGTTATTCACGTGGGAATTTACAAATACAATTGTTGTCAATATTCTTTAAACTGTAATCAAAAGACCCAGGTTCGATACCTGGTGGAGGCCCACAGTGATTCGGATCCCACTTTAAACTGTAGGTCAAGTCCCGATTATCCTATTAGTGCATAAAGTGAGGTTAGAACAACAACTTAACAAGATATTTTATACGTCACACAGCATGCATGAAACTTTTCAGATTCTTTGACTTTCTGCTATCCACTGTGTACGTCCCAGCACTTCAGCCGTAGAGAAATATCGACTTGTATGGAAATTTTCACACGCATAAATCTTCCACGGTTTCATGTGATTTCCGGTGGCCGTGAAGAGCAGGACTTCCTCCATGCCGTAAGGACCACACAGTATTTGCAAAGCCCTGAAAACCTGGACAATACCTACTTTATAAATTGGATATTTAACCAATGTAGTTCTCTTTCTAAATTTTGTAGTCTTTTCTGTGAGAGGGCGCGATAGTTCTCTTTGTATTTCTGCCATTTTTTAAAGAACAAGAATCAGAGCTCAACCATGTATATACGATGACGTCCAAAGTGTACCTGGAGAGGGGATTATTTATCATCATTTTTACCCCTGTATCCTCATTAAATAATAATATTTTTCAAGAAAACTGGTCACGTGCTTTGTCCAGTATTTCAGGCCTTTGAAAAATCTGTGCCATGGTGTGCAAAGTATGCAGTACGGTGTGAGGTTGTTTGCATGAATTTAGTTTCATCTAGCACAGTATAGTTAAACTATTTTTTAGCGTGTAAATTTTACAATTTGTTTGCAGCAAGTTTTGTCACTCATGTTGAGCAGTTAATACCTCTAGTGCATAATGGTTCTATTATTGCAGAAGAAAACTATAAATGAGCCCAGCAACTCATCAATTCCTCCTCTGTAAACGATATATATTCTTCAAATACAAGTGATAGAAATGCAATAGTTTTGCGCTATCTATGTTGAAAAATGATGGTACCCAGCCACGCAAGAAATGTGGGCTTTAGAAGGGAATTCCTTCAGTATTTGGAATCATGTGAGACGTGGCATCCCCAAGCGTATCCGTGAGGTCATAAACATACTATATAGACCATAATACAATTTCGAAGGTGTTTTTATGCATAGCATATTTCGATCTTTATATAGCATATAAATCCGATCCGCCACATACCACGTATAGCACACAAGTATGAGTGAAGCTTCTAGTTCTAATGAAGCCTCAGGCCTCCCCGATGGCGCAGTGGTAGCGTCGTCGCCTTGTAATCAAGGGGTCCCGGGTTCGATACCCGGTGGAGGTACAAAGTGGTTCGGATCCGACTTTAGGTCCAGTCCACTTTATGCACAGTATTGACAACCTCCGTGAGTTCAGGATGCTGTGAGCATAAAGTGGACTTAAAACACCTAATCAATCGATCGATCAATCAAAAATCTAATGAAGCTTCAGTTTCCTTTCTTGAGTTGCGTCCGAGTAAAATTCATTTATCATTTTGGACCTATTAATATCATTCGTTTGTTAAATATACAAAACAGCAATAAGGCGAAGTATTTAATGCCTAGTAGCTTTGAGTATACAGTGTATTGGTCCTGAACCTTCGAGGGCAAGAAAGAATGCTCACAGCATCCTGAACTCACGGAGGTTGTCAATAATGTTTTGAACAGTTCATTTCAAATTTGGAAAATGTTCTCGTAAATGTTGTTCCTCACACACAAGAAAGTTCTGGGTTGAAACTCATGATCAGTGTTCTTATATTAACACATTCCTGACAGCACATTGAGTTCTGAACTATTTTCTGTCTCTGACATTTTATGTGTGGAATATACCTCTCTTTCACTCAACACCTGATTTTGGGGTGGGGGCGGTTGCCCGCCCTTGCCTCCGCCAAGTTATGCCTATGGCAACTTCTCTCGGCAAAATGTTCTCAAATGGTTTGTCTGTTTGTAAGTGAGGGTAAACAATTTGACAACATATACCTGTCGATTGCTCAGAAATAATTGCAAATTGGATTGAAAGTAGTCTAAAGTCTAGTATTATGGGATGATTGATATGTCGATAAAATTGTTTGTCTGTCAATGTAAGTTCAACTATTGATATACTACTTTCTGATTAGTACACATAGCATAGAGCATTCGCAGTTAGCTACACTGTAAACACCGCTCTAACTTCTTTTTACATCTGTACGACGTGACATAAGCATGAATCATGAACTCATGAAATAAGTGGAGGGATTTTCGCACCTGCATGCTTTACTTAGAATTTCAACCTGAGGTCCATAACGCTATGCTTGATCATTTTTACGTACACTGCTGTTATCCTCTAATCAACCAGCCCGAATAATGAAGCAAATTTGCATGTGAAAATGTAAAACTGTGGGTTAACTTTATTCATGTATTATAATTATGGACGGAAAATACATAAAATGTGATCTTTATAGTTCGCTTTTATTCATCGTACCTTCATCAACTATTTGTTTCGTTAACGGTAATGTCGAAGTTGCCAAATTCCGTACATAACTGTGGTACAACTTGCTGCACATGGAAGAAAAATAATATTTAAAGTTCTATGTAAAATGAAATACACTAACCGTCGGAGTGGTTAGCGCCAGGGGCATGAGTATTCTTTCTGAGTATCACTTAATCAATTTCATATAATCATCACTCATCCTCATCTTCGCGACTATCCAAAAGTGGCAGAAATTCGAAGTAAAATAAACCAAATCAATTAATCAATCAATGAAATATACTAACTTGAAGTTTACAAAATATATTTACATGTAACTCGTACATAATCAATTTACAATCTATTGATGGAAATATATTTGCTAATTTGCGGTGATTAGAAGACAGTCAAAAGTTCTACTAATTCTTGAGTTTGGTCGTTGAGATGTTCTTAAAACGTGCTCGTTAAAACTTTCGAAAGCAGATATTTTGATGCATTAAGGAAGATTCAGGCAAAAGCAGATTTCAGAAGAATAAGTAAACAAGAAACACGTGTCGTTTGAAACGAACATTAAGAAGCAAGTGTGACCTTCCACACCGGGGCGAGGCAATAAGCAGCTCAGTTGCCTGTAGATTGGGTGACTCTCGGAAAGGTTCGTTTTTTTCTATAGTCTAGTTGCACCGTTCACGTGCAGTGAATGCTGTTTTGAAGATTGCATAGAAGATCCAGGTGTTGTATCCCTTGCATTTTGTTGCTTTGGTACGAAACCCTCTGTTGGTTCAAGCAACTTGCTTGTCTCCTGTACGTACTTGTTATTTGTATATTTTGTATGAAATCTTCGTAACATAAATTCCATAGCCAAGAAAAACCTCGGAGCACTTGTAATGGTCGGATTGAGCATTACTGGTTTTGGAAATATGTTAATTAATTTCTGGCCAGCTACAAGGTGTAGGGTAAAGTAATATGTTTTTCATGTGTGTACTTTTATGTTATTACTGGATGTAAGTGTATGTGCTCATTGGATTGTGCTTTACTGGATATTAGATTCCCGTTTTTTATCACCCCAGTGGGGAAGATGTCTTTCCAAAGACCGTTACAGTGGAAAAAAAACGCCAATTTGGCTTTTATAGAAAACAGTGTTTCCCCATCTTTCGACGACGAGGAATGTCTCCTCGAGTTTAGTCCACTTTTGGTGGCTAGACTACTATAAGAATGTAGCATTTGATGTAAGCCAGCCCCTGTTTGCTGTCCCAAGTCCCCTTTAGAAAAGTTTTCAATATTTGGATATTTCCGTATTGAATAGTTGATGCCCAAAAGAAAGAGTAAAGGCGTAAGGAAACGCATTTGTAATGAACGGAATATCATTTCAGCTGAGGGTAGGCCCGCAGAGATAGTTTTGCCGAGATATATATATATAACAACGTATAATAAACAATATAACCCTACTAGAAATGTTGTTGCTGTTGTTGTTGATTTGGAGTTTTAAGTCCACTTTTTACACAGTAAGGCTAATCGGGACTGGACCTACAGTTTAAAGTGGGATCCGAACCACTATGTACCTCCACCGGGTATCGAACCCGGGACCCCTTGATTGCAAGGCGACGACGCTACCACTGCGCCATCGAGGAGGCACTACTAGAAATGTTATGATTTGCTGAATTAACTCTAAGAACTACAGTACCATTTTAAACCAGTTGTTTATTCACTTGATGTACATGCGTAACGAACCAGGGACTAAAAATATAAATTGTTATGTGAAAGCCCCCTTTCCTATTTCCGGCTCAAATATAATCTGCTCGCTTGGCACCCAGGGTGAGGTGAAAGGAGAGATTTGAAGGATTAAAGCAGGAAGTAATCCAGAGGGCCGTTTAGAAACCAGGGACTGGGGGCTAACCTTTCAAAGGGGAGGGGGGGTTGCACTTTCACACACTGATTCTAGGTTCTAGGTTCGAATCTTGGGTAATCGATATGTGTTTGTTCCGTCATCTATCTCATCAATTCATCCTTCATCATCATTGTATTGTGATTAACCTAGAGAGGTAAAAAAGGACGTAAAATAACAAAACAGAAGAAAGTAAGGTATGGACAACAACGTTCCTCCGAATAGAGGAAACATTTTATTTTGAAAATATGAAAGAGCTTCTGTCAACATTACAGTGTCGCCGAGAAAGATAGAAGAAAAAGGGGGGACCGAAATATTTTTTTAGGAATAGTCATTTTTTTTTCCCATTAAATATAGCATACAAAACGCATACTTGAGGTAAAAGTTGGTTAAATGACAATTTTCCTTGTAGGGACAATTTTTCTTGTAGGCTAAGGTATGTTCATGTACGCATGTGTCAAGCATGTGTACGACCGTGAGGTGCCGCTCCTCCACCCTTGTATTCCTCAAATCCTCAATTGTTTGTTATCATTGTAGTGAACAAAGTTGTAAAATTGTAATCAACAGGGTCGTAACGAGTAGTTTCATTGTGAAGCAATTAATCTTCGTTTTTAAAATAGCTACGTTCTAGATTTGTGTTTGAAGAAGTTGGAGCTAGGGTTGCAGCTTATCATGTTCTGCATGGGTATCGAGGCATTTAATAATGCCCTGAGTTGTCCTGAAGCACAGATTCGAACGACATTATGCGGGTGTGTCTACGAAAACCAATCCAGTCAGCAAATCGACCATCAGCTTGTAGATCCACTGTTTAAAATAGTAGCTTTGACACCACTCGCTTATAGCAAGCAACTGAATGTGTAGATATTTGTGCGACATTAAAGCACTGTTTTTGTTGTTGTGGCAATGTTTGTACAATTCAAGATATCGCCAGAGGTTAGAGTAGTTGCGCCAGAGGTTAGAGTAAGTTTAACTTGTTGAAACAAGTTCGCCACTTCTACCCAGTAGAGGCACATAATGGTTTGGATCCAACTTTAAACTGTAGGTCCAGTCCCGATTAGCCTTAGTGGACTTAAAACACCAAATTAATCAATCAATCAAGTTCGTCACTTCGCCGAAAGAAAAACTAAACATCTCTCAACTTACATCATTTTGTAATCGCGCAAAATAGCAAAAATCCATTTTCCTCCCGCCTTATCGAAGGCCTTGACCCAATTTTACTCAAATTAATTATCACTCTAGTCCTCGAAGGTATACAGCGACTGTAAAAAATCTGCCTAAAAGCTCTAAATTTACAGTAATTACCATCTTAGCAGAGTTGTAAGTTTTCTATTTTGTTCCCGCTCCCCCACCTATGCACTCAAAAGTAAATTTCTTACTGGCAAATTGTACATCTATTGTTTGTTGAGTTTCGATGATTAAGCTCTGAATATTCAGTTTCTACAGAGAATTGCAAATGTGAAAAATGGGTAAGTAGTGAATATGCATAAATATATTTACATACACACATACATACATATGTACATATAGGTAGGTATATGCATGGATGTAAGGTTCAAGTGACGGTTACATCCAATGGCTGGAAGCCCTCTGTTATGTTAAATGAAATGTGGTATATATCATCAGGAAAGCAGATCAATATTTCTGCCTAACCTCTCTTTTTGTTGTTTGTGTTGTTGTTTCCTCACTATCATTTCAAGTTTATTTCTTTAAAAAAAAATAATGCGGGTTCAACCTTACTTTACCCAACTTTTCACACCACTAGGTTTCGTGCGAATTCTTCTATTGTCTTTACAGTAACACATTATTTCACACGCATTTGTTTATGAGAGTTGTGAATTCGTGACAGGGCAGAAGTTGCTAGCAATGCTATGAAGAAAGCACAAAGTCCCTTGTTCCTCCAATGTTTGTTTTGATCTGGTGGGGCCTACACAACACTAGGCCCCATCTCATAAACAAGGGTGTTCTATGAATAACCAAAGAGACCCGGGAATTATGAAACATACATTGTCTTCCAAAATGAATGTAAAATTAAGTACATATCTGTAAGTAACTCTCAAAGTATCTTGATACAAAGTTTCGTTTATTATACAGATACAGAAGTTTATTATTATTATTGTAATTATTATTTGAGGCTCACCCTGACTCAAAAAATTAGTACCTTGGGGTAATCCTCGGGAGTAAGGGCGGCCGGAGTGTGGTGCTGAACACATCACCTCCAAAATGGCCGAGATCAAGAATATGTGCTCCCACGTCCCCTAAATTTGCCTCATGCACGGTGCTACTATATGCGCGGGAAACTTTACATTTTACCTACTATTATTATTATTATTATTAAATATGTGAGATATCTATATGCTCTTTGTGGTATTAGTTATTTCTTCGTTATTTTACGTCGCTTTCCGTTGGTTCGATGTGGCCTACAGACTGGGTATTGTTTGTCTCTTTCAGTACGGAATAAACATAACTTGATACGGAAAGCATTAGGTTGCCCATGTCATCTTCGTGACCGCGTACGTGACTTCATATGTTTAGAAAACAAATGCAGGTTGTTTCCACTTGACCTTGGAAGGGGTGGACTATAATTGTGTTTTAGTTCCATAAAGAATGCAGCGTATTCTTTCAATAGGTCGCCGCAGCACGGGATGAAATGGAATGCTTCCACAACTAGCGTTCAGCTTCAAGCCCTGCATTTTCCCTCAGTAATAAACAGACAAGGAAAGAAAAAGAGGGAACCCCTGAAACCTCCACCCGCATACGTTCAGGGGTAGGTGCTTAGTGCCCTGCTGCCTTTAAAATAAACAAGGGCGTCAGATCAGCGGAATTTCGGTTCCCCCGTTTTTCTCTTCGTCCATGTATTGACGGTTTCAATTATATGTATGTACGAGGCAATAAAGCTAAATCTAGATAACGTCTCATGGATATAGTGGACCAAGATTGCTCCGGCGTTCTAGAAACGAACTTGGTTGTAAGATCTTACTTGCTAGTAATTGAATTAAATTAATGGCATCTGCATTGCTAGTAATGAAAACCGCGGTAGCTCAGCTAGCGTCTGACTACCATGCGAGGGACCCGGGATTTTTTCCACCTGTTCAAGCGGCTCTGGTGTCATACGTCGTATAAAGTAGGTACGTGGAGGATACTCTAGGAGATAAAGGCGGCCCCACCTTCGGCCGTGATCAAGAAAGTGTGGGGCCCTAACTCCACACCCCGTATACGCCTTCATAGCTTGGTGCAAAGCACAGGGGAACACTTTACTTTTTATGTAAGTAATGAAACGAAGGTTGGGGAGCGGGGAGAATGTGTTAAGACAGAGGGGAGAAAGAGTGGTATTTAAGGAAGGTTATTAATTAAATGAGTTAAGCAGTGTGCGAATTCAGCGAAGGGGGTGCTGGTGATTTCCCCACCACAATAAATTTTATCCCCTGCAAAAGAAAATTATTTTTATCCCTGCCAGAAGTGTTTTTATCCCTTTAAAGAAAAATGGAATTCAAAGGATATTTTATTCCATGTCTTAACTATGTAACAGACACCATTGAAAAATCATTTGTTATTTATGGTTCAGTCATAAGATTTCCCTGCCCCAAAGTATGCAGCTTTGTGGATTAAGGAAGGGCACCATTCCGAAACTGACAACCTCACCGTGACGAGACAACAGAAACTCAAATTTTCGTGGCATAGTGCTGATATTTTACACTTATTAAATTGTTCACAAGAAACTTGTAGGTATGTAAGATTGGCATTATAAGTATGAACTTGGCAATATACAGTTGGTAACTTTTTCGGTGTTAGTAGTTCGATAACTATTTTCGTGTATGAGTTTGGGTTTACTTAGAATCAGGGGGGCCGCCAGGAGGTGGGGAAGGGTGCTTCATCACCCCTTCATTTTCTTCCTCACGCCGTCCAGCATCCCTTGTTCAACTTGTTAAACCATGTCATATTCAGCGTAGAAAGGTTTTGAAGTGAGATCGGTATTACTGCATACAACAGGCAAGACATCGATCTTAATCTGACATCAGGCACGTATCCAAGGGGGCTCGAGCCCCCCACCGAAAATTTTCTGTTTACACTAGATAAAATGAGGCTTTTAGTTTCTTGAATAATGTGATCATAATTTGAGAGTTATGATTATCGAGACAAGACAGAGAATGCTCTATAACCCTCTTATTGTTAATAGCACGTATCCAAGGTGAGGATCGGAAATTTTTCAATTTACTTTAGAAAAAAATAAATAGGTTTCTGTCTTCTTGAATAATAGGACCATGACTTAAAGAGAGAAATAATTATCAAGGCAAGACGAAGAATGTTTTATAACCCTGTTGTTCATAATATTGCACGTAAACTTTTCTTGCGCTTTCGGTGTTGTCGCAGCGAACTTGAGCACTATGGAAAAACTTGTCAGCATTTGAAATCTGCACAACAAAGGTAGCGCCACAAGTAGGACGATTCGTTGTAATTTTTAATCTCTGGAAAGCGCGAGAGGGAACTTTCTTGAATTGGAGAAGGAGTCGAACTACTACTGGCTATATTAACGAATCGTTTTCCTGCTGAACGTTCTAGAATGAGAATATTCATTTCCCGGTTGATCTGTAAAATAGAATCGGTTAATGAGACTTCAGGGGTAAGTGTGGCAACTCATAAAGTCGATCAGTGTCCATTGGTGGCTTTATAAGATCTAGTGATTTGAAAATGAAAAGTAACGAAGTCTACATCTAGTTCCAGTTCGGGTCCAAAGATGAAGACAATGACGACAGCGGAACTTCCGGAGCCTCAGTGTAGTGCTATTTCGGGTCGAGGGCTGAAGAGATCGAAGGTCTCTTTCTCTAAAGTTAAAATTTCAGCAATACCGGGTATTGGAGCAGTTTATTAAGAAAGAAATAAACTGCACAAATCAACTGAAAAACAAAGTTCTGATTGATGATTTAGTTGTGCCCGGACCAAATTCCGTGTATGCGGTTTGTAACCTTATATAATAGAAAGATGCATATGCATGTGTAAACATACAGCAGATACTGATATTTCAGATATTGGCTTTTTTATACTTGTTACCCAGCAAGCCTTGATGAGTTACTAAGAGTCTAATGTTCCCGACAAATGGAGTAGCGGACTAACTTTGTGACGACTGGTGTCCAACTGGAGGATGTTGCAACATCGCGCTACGAGGCCAGGGGTACCGGGTTCAAATCCCGGCCTGGACATGGATGTTTTTTGAGTGTCCATTCATCAATTTCATAATATCATCACTCATCCCAATCTCCGCAAATTAGCCAAAAGTGGCACAAAAGGCGAAGTAAAATAAAGCAGATCAATGAATCAATCACAATTTTGAACACTTGCGAGTGCCTGAATATGGACAATTTGGTGGGTTTCGGCTTTCATAAGAGCTGCAAACATGGGAGGACAAGACACATTAGTGGTGTTCTGGTTCGAATCAGATAGAAATGTTCGAGAACTGCATGCGTTCAGTTCGCAGCCCACAGTTAGAATCTCGCGTTGTCGAGTAGATTGACCATTCCGTGCATTTGTAACAGCTTCGTAAAAACACTCACAGATACCACAGATGTTTTGATGCCTGATGAGAAGAAATGGGCAAACACGCATACTCAGACGGTTCCGGCACACGATATTAATGCTTGGAAACAGATGAGTCGTGTGGTAAAAAATGTTCCGATTTCACGTTCTAATTAAAATGGCAGCCTTAAACAGTGGCGACGATTTAAGGGATAGTTGCTCCCCATTTTTTTGCCTCCTCACTATGGCCTCTTAATGGTAAGCTTTGTCTACCAAGAGAAAGTAAATTTTCATTGCACTGCCCCTCCCCCAGGTTTTGGAACCCTATCGCCACCACTGGCCTTAAACATGCAATTCTGAGGTTCTATATATGTATGTAGTCAATTGTTTTATGGGGTATTGTTGCTTTCCATTGTTATGCGGCAATAACGAGGGCCCAAAATACAAGTTTCCACTGTATTTTTACTTATTTCGGCCCTTAATATCTTGGTTAAACAACACTACCATATATTTTTACTCGGCATGAAAGCTCACTATTAGCACTCACTGAAATAGCACATTACTTGGAAATTGACGCTGTTAGTAGATATAACCCTTTAAATATTAAATTATTGCGCAATCCGCAACTTTAGAATTAGGCTTTTCTCAAAACAGCAAAAGGGAAGAGTAAAACTTGGTATACCTTATTGTAGCTGAATATACAGCGTAAGTCAAAATGATATTCCCGATTTCGTTCATTTCTTATACGAAAGGTAATGAGCTTTTCTTGCATATGTAATTTTTTTATGGAATAAAATCTCAAAAAGTTTTCCTCTTCTTTCTATTGAAGACTCGCTGTCGGCCACCAGAAGGCAGTTTAGTAGCAGTGAGGAAAATGGCTACCGCTGGACAGCAGAAAGCGTTCTGTATTTTCGTTCAGCGGTATTTCCGAATAAGATTTGTGGTTGAACCGCCTTCTGGCAAGTCAATTAGAAAATGCTACAACATTGGTGGAATTGCGTGAGCGCATCACTGCAGCCATAGCCGACGTGGACCCTGACATGCTAGGAAAAGTTGTGGCAGGAACTTGATTATAGACTAGATGTGTGTCGTGTAACACGTGGATCACACAGAGAACATTTATAATACGCCAGGAAAAACATTTTGAGTTTTTCAATCTGTGTGTGTAATATCAGTGATTTACGTATCATTACAATGAAATAAATAGACACTGAAATCGGAAAAATCATTTTGACTGACGCTGTATGTACTAACACATTGAAATAAAAAAAATCATTGGGGCCTCGTCCTATTTTTGAGGGGAAAACATCAAAATGTTAAGAAATGTCAATGTAAATTATCACACTTCCTTCGCTATCAGAAAGAGGAACAGACCTTTCTCCTACCCTTCTATGTTCCAAATGGAACAGTTCCTCTCTTGAAAAGTTGTGGAAGAGTTTCAGTTTTTCTTTCTTTGATGAGTAGCGTAGTGGTAATGCGACCTCTTTGTAATCAAAGGTCTCCGGGTTTAATGCAAGGTGGAGATACAAGTTGTTCGGATTCCACTTTAAACTACAAGACCACAGTCCCGAAAAGCATTTATGTGCATAAAGTGGGTTTAAAAATAAAACTCTACCGAACTCTACATACAGTGACGTACCAAGGACTTTCGTTAGCCATATTTTTGCCACCATTTCCTTCTTTAGACATTCTTTTTAGTGGGACAAAGAGGGACTATGATTCCCTCCACCAGGAATGTCCATCCCCCTTAAGGTCCTGAACGCAGTCTCCCAAATAAAGAATTTCAAGGCACCAAGCATAAGGATAATAGTCCAAAATTCATAACTAAATTCGATCATCATAACCCTCCAATATTATTTTGATAAATATAGTAACTGATTTTAATTTGGATGCAATAGCCTGTCAAGTGGTCAATAGTTATATCTTAAAATGTATATTTTCGACACGCAGAAAGCTAGTACATTGATTTCTTAAATAATTTGAAATGTCAGAAAATAAATTATGCGTATGCAGTGTTTTTGGTCGGGGAATAGATGTTAAAAAGCCCACAACTTAATGATAAGATAGAAAAATCTAACTGGGCACACCACTTGCATACGCATGATTTTTCGTTTCGGAGGCGGCCGGAATGGTAAAGGTGGATATTACATAGCTGCTTCACTGTCTTCTGGGAGAAGACGGGATATAAAATATTTCATAAATATTATTTTTTGCCTTCCTTTTTAAAGTTGTTCAAAGACAAATATCGGGGGTTGTTTTAAGGGGAGTTTGCTTTTATCATTTTGCCCTTTCCAATGTTTTTTTACTGCTTTCATTTGAAAAAAATGATTTTCTCAAAATTTCAGAATTTCAGATTTTCTCAAAAATTCATAGGTAATTGTGGAGCTACAGCACCATCATCTCCCCCAACCCATACCCTGCGTACACCAGTGGGGCAAACCAAATATTCATGCTGCAGTTGTCTTAACCAGAACTTGTTTGTTCCTATGACTGATTCAATTATCGTTTCATACACAGAGCCGTAGATAGTGAAAATAGTATTTGTTGCCTCCTGCAACAAATTCTCCTCTTAGGCTTAGAGTATTTCAAAGTAAAAAAAATCTGGATTGTATCTCACGTGTAAAATTCACTTTCTGCGACAAGTTTGATATGCACATCTTACATTACATATTTTCCTGTTGTGTCGGCTTCTTTACAATGCGTTAGTATGTAGTATATTTAGTACAATTATGACAGCACACGGAACAGACAATACAGTAGTATTTTTAAGAGAACTACTTCGTTGAAATGGTGCACCTGCAGGAAGAAATCGCACGGGCCAAGTCCTGTGAATAGGCTGGATGGGGAATAAATTCGAAGCAAAATTAGTGCAATTTTGCCTTTGGGACGCTCGATTTGTGGGATGGCGCGTTTTCCTGTTGCAAAAGCACTTTTTGAGCATTTTGGAAAGTGATTCATCTAATGAACTGCGACATCATCTCCTAAATTTACTAAAATATTCAATGAACACCAAGAATATTGGTCGTGTCTGTCAATGTAGTAGCCGACCTTCGTGGCGGTGTGATTAGCACAGCGCGCTACGACGCCAAAGACCAGGGGTTTGAATTTCGGGCTGGGCATGAGTGTTATTTGTGAGTGTTTCTTCATCAATTTTATCATTTCATCATTTATTCTCATCGTGGCGATCAGCTCAAAGTGAAAGAAAAGCGACGCTAAATGACAAAAATGAAATCAAACCGTAATGTAGCTACAGTATAATCCTTCACAATCATCTTATCAAGACCCAAATAGGGATAATTGCGAGCGAAGCGAGCGGGATAATTTTTATATCTATTTATTTGCATACTCACAAGAATATTACATTAATTTAAATTTGCGTCAATACTTTCAAAGGATGCCGTGCTATTTACTCTTTCCCAAATTATTCTCCACTTGCTCATGGGCACCAAAAACGAAAAGGGTGCATCACTAAGAAATGGTGGGGAAAAGTGGTTCAATATCATGTAAATGGTAAGACAAGAACTACAATAATCTTTTCGTATATAATATCACATAATGTGAACCGTAAAAATTGTACCTTTTTTTATTTTTTATTTTTTTTCTGTAGTGGTGACTTCCAGCGCTCTATGCCCCTTTTCTTCAATCCGCTGTTGTACACTGTGCGAAACACTGCAAGCGAATCGAGCAAGAAAATAATTAGGGCATTAATTAAGAAACCGGCAATAATATTTATTTAATAAGGAGTAAATATTTTCACACGGTCCCGCGACCTTTACTCCTTCCAAATTGTTCTCTTCTGGCTTCTTCAGCACCCACTTTGTTGTCTCTGAGCTCGTGGCGCCCCAGTGCCTGATGCTGTGTCAAACCATCTCTCTCACCTTCATTATCCTAAAGTGGCAGAAAAGTAACGTAAAATAACGAATAGTTACCCGTGGATTTCTTATTTAGTAGTCTGTGCTCTATTTTACTTCACTGCATTTTCATGCATCAGATGTTTTATTTAGAAGAGAAGGAAGAGAGGCGGATGGCTATGACACCCACCGCCACGCCGCTTAGCGAATAATCCAGAGTAAAATCCACTTTATACCATACTATCATCAAATGGTATGGTGTCTAAATAATGATCATCATACGAATTTTATGCCAAAGCGCTAAATATTGATTGCCCCCCTCCCCGAACTTCAAAGTTCGTTCCCTCCTTACTATGGAAAGTCTGTGCCAATCTAAAACTTAGCATTGCTATCCAATGTATGCCCTCGAAACGTTGGAAGCCAACTCCAATTTAACCTGACTGGTAACCCGAGAACACTTGTTCGAATTGTGTACTTGTTTCAATATTTAAAAAATATGTAGGGTACGTACATGTATTCCATTCAGACTTTTGTTATATTAGGATATTCCAGTTAACCATTTCCTTGCTTATTTTGTTCAAGGAGTCTTGAAGAAAATTGTCAACGGGGGAGGAAGGGGGGCTGGAATTAATGGGAAACCAGAAAGCAGCAAGAGCGGAACACACGAATCAGAAAACAGAAAATATAGCTGGTAAAGTCTATTGTAAACGCAGAGTATGTACACTGAAACAGAAAGAGCTTTCAACAAACGCCGAATATCAGGATAAAGTGGACTTAAAACATACAATGAACCTCCATCTCAGAACTGAAAATCTGCGTTTTACACGTAGGTAATATATCAATTAGTTATGATTGTTGACTACAAAAGTTAAGTGTAAGGCTCAGTCTGTAAAATACTATATATGTAATGTAAATATATGAAACACTATTCTGAAACATATAATGCCTAAAATTATTTTCTAAAAAATATGTTTGGATGCCGCAGGAGCGACTATCACTGTGAAATGCTGTGTGATTTGTTGTTCACACAAAACGTTATTGTGCACCATTGAAATTACTTGCTCATACTGTAGTAATGATATGCCAGTAATATGCTATGCTGCGTCAGTCTGGAAGCATCTCACAGCGCAAAAACAAATCAGAGATAGTCTCAGATCTGTACAACGGAATGTCCTGTTAAGGATCCTCGGAGCGTTTAGTACAACATCCAAGACTTTGGTAATAGCTGTTGTTGAAGTTCGACAAAGTGCATCTTGTTACTGGTGGAAAAAGGGACTAAAAGAAGGAAGACCAGATACTTGTAACTCCTGTTCCTTTGGGAGGCTTAAGGTCTAAGGTCTTATATTACTCAATAAATTTACTAGATAATATCATATATTCCAAGTTAGTATTTTATTATATTTTTCATTATAAATTTCCGTAAGATTTTCAAGCTGAAAATCAGCCCCAACCAAATCCTTAACATATACAAGTATATTTAGAACTTTTGGAAACACTGGTCAAACATATATATGATTTTGTTTGTTATATTTTATATTCATATTCTGTATATACTTTTCTTTTATTATATTTATTCCTCAAGTACAATAATCTTAGAAAACACAAACATATATACACACACACCTTGGTTTTATTAATAGGCACCAAGGTCAGAAACTTCTCCCTACAAATACTAGCATCCTCTTCCATATTCCAATCCTAAACGGGACACTACCGCTCTTGGCGAAATAACATCTATGATAAGCAATCTACGCAAAAGTATACCAATAGAGAGGGTTGCGTAGTGTGAGTGGCGAGAGGAGGCTGGAGGACCTCGTCCCTCAGTGTCCCGATCCATTATTAATGAGTTGGATTAAGTCTTACAGAGGAACTGTGCCAGTGTCTCCGGTTGAAACAAATGAAAACGTTATTTGTCGTGCATTTTGCCAAACAACTGTTCGCACCAAGGATTTTTAAATGTTCATGTGTTGCTCAGTTGACCTCCACTTTTTCATTCAGGGTCTTGTGCGAGTCGTATGTCGGGAATAGGAAAAATTATGATGGGTAAAAAATAATGAATTTGATAATCTATATTCATCACCAGATGTTATTAGAATTATTAAATAAAGACGATTTAGGTGGGCAGGTCATGAAGCACGAATGGGAGAAGAAATAAAACTGACAGAATCCTTGTTGGGAAACCTAATTGTAGGAAACTTATAGAGAGGCCAAGACGAAGATGGAATGGCAATAAATAAGACGCTTATAAGGAAACTGGTAACAATGGAGAAACCTGAATTAATCTTACCCATTGTAGGAACGGATAAAAAGTTTAGGTTGCTGTGACAATAAACTTTCCACTTTAGACTTTAAGTTCGACTTTGTGTTTTAAGTGCACTCTATGCATAGTATGGCTAGTCGGGACTGGGCATACTGTTTAAACTGTGATCCGAACCATTATGTGCCTCAATCAGGTTCGAACCCGGGATCCCTCGATTACAAGGGGACGCTCGCACTTTCCGCTTTAGGAATGCCAGAGAATTAGTTAATATTTTCTAATTACTTTCACTTTCAAAACTTAAAGTTCAACAAATCTCGACTTCTGTGGAATAAAAGTCAGTGATATTTGTGTCAAGAAGTGTAACTCAATTAGACGCACACGAGAGAGCGTAGAAATACGTCTAACCTGCAAGCACCTAGCATAGGGTATATTCAAGAGGATTGCCATGTCAGTTTGTATCACAAAATGGTCGACAAATTAAGTTTCACTCGGGGCTGTCGGACCCCTCGTTACCTTTCAACGTCTAAGATAACGGATTCATTTTTGGAAGTAGCGGTTGTAATTCATGGGTTAAGCTTAACGCCCACTGAGACGTTCTTAAACGCGACAACAGAACGCAACAGACGCGTTTCCGGCGTCTCAGCGGGCGATAACCTTTAAGATAACATGCAGACTTCTGGCATGGAAATTCCGTGCTTTTCCCTGTAGTGGAAGCAGACAACAGAAGTTCTGTTGCTTTCTGTTGCCGCGTCTCAGTGGGTGTTTAACTTAAAGTTTCCATCGTCACTTGAGACATATGCTGCGGAAATATTGCATTTCCTCTTATTTGTTTACCACATTTTCCGTCAATCTCTTACTTTGTAGTCCACGGTTAACCACCTAGTACAAATTGTCAATTTAAGTTGAATGAATTGAGCAAGGAAGAAGCTAGCAAACTGCTACATGCGAAACTTGTTTGAATTGTGTTACATCTTAATTTAGCATCGACATTCAATTATTCCCAGAGTTGTTTAATGTAAAATTGTAGTTGAGACATCTTGGAAATAGGGTCTGTAAGTTGGGTATGTTATGAATCCTCATGATAATATTTAATTCGGCTTCCCCGATGGCTCAGTGGTAGGGTTGTTCCCTTGTAATCAAGAAGTCCCTGGTTCGATACATTGGTGCAGATCATAGTTATAAACTGTAGGTTTAATCCCGATTAGCCTTACTGTGCATAAAGTGGACTTAAACCATCAAATCAACCAAATCGACCTCTACGTACACACACACACAACAGGTGTCTTTGTGCTTGCCATTAACTTCATTCCTACTTGATACTTCCTACCCTCACATCAGGTTAGAGTAAGGAAATCATTCCCCCTGACGTAATCAATCCCAAACACTCCTATCAAAATGAGAGAGCTTACACATAAGTGACACGTATGCAGTTTACACGTTTCCCTGCACCACCCACGCGACCCTAAATCTGTTGACCATGAGTTTATTTGTCGACATCAAGTGACCCAGCAACGAAAGATTTAGCGCGAACGCAGCTCACGTGTCGCCACTTTCATTCCGATGCAGTGGCGCGACCACAGGGCTTGGGGGGAGGGGCAGGGGAGGCATTGCCCCCCAACCTTGGACGGAAATGAGTTCTTGGGGGGACGGGGGGGGAAACATTGACGGCTAAGTGTACCTGCAATTACCGCCCATAACTTGAAATTTTATGCAAATAAAAATACTATTCGCAAAATGTTCTTGATCGCTCACTCGCTTTACCTGCTTTTCTTAGTCTTATCTTTTCTTAGTCTTCAGTACCGTAGCTACGGGGCGGAGGGAGTCTGCATCATCCCTGTGAAGGTCAGAAGCTGCAGCCCTCAGGCCCATAATCTTGTTCTAATCTTGATCATATTCTGCACAATTTTGCTCCTCTCATAAAGCCTCCTAAGCCTACTGGCTGCTTAACCATACAAGTGGGCATTAGATCACATTTTTTGTTCCAAAAGATTTGGAAATTCCTTTCGCTTTCCAATGATAAAATTGTGGAAGTTGAAAGAAAAGCTTAAATGAATCCCATTCAATTTATTATTTACTCTGACTTTTGTAAACCTATTCACGAAATCAGTGTTTCGGCAAAGCTTTTTATTGAATGATAATATGTGAACTTGTCTGTAGTATAGATAATATTCACAAGTAAAATATACATGAAGTGAACACCATAATAAACTTATTTATGAGACCTTTCGCATTCTCCCAAGAGTATATATTTATTGAATTTGATTGGGTTGGCACAGCAATTTTTGGGTAGGCAATTGTCCATCCTTGCCCACCCCTGTCGCCGTCCCTGTCGGGGAGGCACAATAGTTGTAAGAGAGAGAATGCATTGGCGTCTCGTGAAATTGTTTGAGCCCTATTAAACCAATATTGATTTCAGCCTGCAAAAAAATTGAATCCAAAAATTTTCTTGTTCGCTTTGCTCGCAATATATCATTGTTCTCTGTAATGCATTGTAAATTACCAGACAGAGAAATAAGACTTGTCTTAATTGATTTTGTTTTAAATGCATGAACAATTGTTTCGAGGAAAGTGAGCGTGCAGACAATTTATGTCATTTTTGCTGTTGGTTTATTGTGAGATGGATGAATTGGTTGCCTAATGGATTTAAATAATATAAGTTGTACATAATATGTATTAAATAAACTTTGAATATGCACACAATTTAGTGTCCACATCGCTCCATGTTGCATATATCGTTGGTGAAGGGGCGAAGTGGCGTAACTCGAAAAATTGCGTTTTTGATTTATGACTACCTCCTCTGTTACCTGTCAAAATTTCGTGGCTGAATTCCCACTGGTTCCGGAGATTTAAGCACCCTGCAATTGGCGTATCTTGAAATTTTCTGCATAAAGATATATGCGAAGTTTCTTCAGTGGCTGCTAAGAAATGAAGGCGCGTACTGGCGTAAGCTTATATCGGGAAACAAGATATACGATTTACGAAATATTATATAAATTTATATAAGATTAAAAGTTAGTTCCAGGGAGAAATCTGAAAGAAAAATGTGAAAAGTTTGGTAAAGAATGCTTTAAAATCACAGATGCGGAAAGACATGAATTTTTTAAGGACTTTAATGCAAGTGACGACCTTCAGCTTCAACGAGAATTCGTCAACACATATGTAAAGGTTTCAGACGGTAAACACAAACTACGCAAAATGAAGAATCTCGAAGATTAAAAACAAATCATTACTTTTTACCATAGAAGGAAAGAGAAGTAGTATCAGTGTGTAAAACCATGTTTCTAAACACATTTTTAATATTAGAGAAAACAATGCGAACTGCTCTAGCCAAAAGAAGATGTCATTGAGAAAGAGAGAAGAGGAGGAAAACTTCAGAGCCTACTGGAAAGGGACAAAATAATAGAGAATATGATGTAAAACTCATAAAGAGATTCCCAAGAGTCGATTGATTGATTGATTGATTGATAGATTTAGTTTATTTTACTTCGCGTTTTGTGCCTCTTGGCTAATTTGCGAAGATGGGGATGAGTGATGAAATTGATGAATGTACATTCACAAACAACCAAGCCCGAGCGGAATTTGAACCCGGTACCCTTGGTGTCGCAGCGCGATATGCTAACCACATTCTTTTATTATTTTTTTAAAGAAAAGCCCCTATGCGGAAGCTTACCCCATCACACTTCATTCACTCATATTATTTCATTCATATTTCAATTTAAGGACTTTTCAGGACAGACAATCACAAACATTCATGTCCGAGCCAGGATTCGAACCCGGGACCCCCTGCGTCGTAGCGCGATGTGCTAACCACTTCGCCACGGGGGCTTTCCACTCGACCACAGGGTCCGGCCCCAAGAGTCGAATCTCACTACTGCAGGAAAGATACAAAAAGACAATGTCTTCATTCGGATCTGCCTAAAAGCAAAATGTATAGTAGAATGTTTATTTAGGATCATAAAGAGAACATCATCCCTTTACCAACTTATCAGAAATACAGAAAGATATTCAAAAGCATGAACCTTTCTTTTCATTGACCGAAAAAGGATACGTGCGGTCTGTGTAGCAACTTTCTGGAAGGAGATGAGTCGAAGAAGAGCGAACTAGGTGATAAGTATCAAAAACATATCGCCGAGATAGATACTGTAAGATAGAAGAAAATGGAAGCTAAAGACACATCGGACTTTCAATGCAAGACTGTTGCTGCAGTGTTTCAGTTGCAGCAAGTCATTTATCTTCCCATTTCAAATGAAATAAAGTTATTTTATAAAAGACGATATAGACGATTATGAATATACAATTTTACACTCTATGATCTGAAGACAAGGGAATGCTATTGTTTTGTTTGGAACGAAGGAGTGACCCACGACCCACAGAGGGGCATGCGAAAATCTTCACTTGCCTAAACAATTTTCTTCATCAATTGGATGTAAAACAGGTTGAAGAAATTTACTTGTTCACTGAAGGTTGTACAGGGAAAAATAAAAACTCAATAGTTGCAGCCATGATGCTCTACACTGTTACTATGGCTCAGCATATCAGTGTCATCAATTTAAATTTCTTTGAATCGTACCACGGACAGAATGAAGGCACTAAAATCAACTGGAAATGTATTCAATCCAGCTCAGCTGCTACCAATTTTTAGACGCACGATCTGATAAACCATACACTGAGCATTCCCTTCGATACATGAATTTCTTAGATTTCCGAGATGTCGCATCAAATCTGAGGATCCTATCTGTAAGGAAGGATGATAATGGTGAAGGAATTGACTGAACTGGCATACGATAACTAATGGTGATCACGGATCAACCAGATAAAATTTATTTCAAGGACAGCCATTTAAATGTGGTTTATCGAAGTATCTCGCTGCAAAGGAAAGCTATATTCACCAAAACTCCAAAGTGTCTTCACTCACATCCACCAAGGATTTCACTACAGATGTATGCAGATTTGATGTCTTTATGTGAAGGAGATACACCTATAGTGAGAGAACCTGAGTTTGTGTATTTCTACAAAAATCTTCCACACTGAATATCATTAAAAAAATATTAAAAATATTCTATTGTACGAGCCTTCAAAGTCCCATAGTTATTCTTAGTTACAAGTACAACCAGAATTCATATTTTCTTTGTACTGAAGTGTTACTATATCTTGAATTGCATTAAAGATAAGATTAAGTTTCTGTATTTTATTAACTTCTTTTAACTACTATTTTCAACAGCAATGGATAAATAGACGTGAATGTATGGATCACTTTTAAATAAAGGTATGAAATCAATACAACTATTATTAAATACTTTATATTAACGGGAAAATTAATAAATGTATCTCTACATATTAAAAAGATCATTTTTAAAAAATGTAAGGAGGGCGTAACTTTAATCACAATCTTTGAAAAGAAAAGGCGAAGGGGCGTAAGTGATTCAAGCACATTCCAAAATTTTTCTTCCAGCAGAAATGAAAACATGTTCAAAATGTACAAAATTTGCAATTGATATAATAAATATCAAATGAGCACGACGGTAATATGTTGAACGAAAAACTTTAAATCTCTCTCTTAAAAAAATCGTAAAAATCAAGATATGTCACTTCATCCCTTCACCGACGATATGTGAAACATATATCGTGCACTAAAGTTATACATGTTAATGTAAAAAATAATTATATTTGGAATGCATTTATCAATGTGAAATTGAAAGTGTTGAAAAATAATTCAATCGTTTGTTCGAACACAAATGCTTTAGCGCCAACTTCTACCCCGTTCTTGCATAATTTACGAGGGTAATAATGTCTTTGTTACTACTACTACTACTACTACTACTACTACTACTACTACTACTACTACTACTACTACTACTAATAATAATAATAATAATTATAATGTTGGTACCGGGTTCGAATTCCGGCTTGGGCATGGATGTTTGTGAGTGTGTGTCCATTCATCAATTTCATCAAATCATCACTCATCCCCATTTTGGCAAATTAGCCAAAAGTAGCACAATAAGCGAAGTAAAATATGGTAAAATCAATAATAATAATGTTATAATAATAACATTATTAACATTATTATTATTAGCATTATTACTATTATTAATATGGCATATTTATCCTGGCACTTGCCACCCCAAACAAAAATTCGTGGTTGCGCCTCTGTTCCAATGGGTTTCTTTCTGAGATCGATCCACTTTCAAGTGTTTCAGATGTTTTTGAATTCAGATATTTAATATTCGTAATGATTCCAACGAGTTTATTTTTTCCAAAAACAATTACATTGTCAATAATGAAAAATATAACCAGCTAGATTTTCTGGCGCCTTACCCACGGTTACCCTCCCCCAAGCACCGACATTTTGCATATGTGATTTTTTGTCAATTTTAGATATCGTGGGGACGGGATCGTCCCGTCGAACTCATACCTCCTTTGAAAACAATGAGATATCAATATTATTCATCGTGCAAGAAATTCCGGATCTCGGTATTTAAAATTTCAAACCGGGTAGTCCCTGTAGTACTTTGTGAGTGACATATAATTATTTTTTTTCATATTTTCGCACATAAACGTTGTGTTTTTCTTCGCAGCAAACAAAAGAAATATATTGTCTTGTTTATCATTTTCAAACCTCTAGCGAGGGATAGGAAAGGGGGACTAGGAAGCCATGCACAGAAGGCGCTTCTTGAATTTTTTCCCCTCAAAGTAGTAGCAATAGGGCGTTTTAAATGATGTTCTACAGACATAACAGAAATCAGTGGCGCAACGACAGGGGGCAGGGGCATTGCCCCCAACCTTGGACGAAAATCCAATCTGGGGGGAAAGGGGGGTCAAACATTGAAGTAGAAGAAAAGCAAGACTGGCAGACTCTAAGAGTAACAGGACAAAAGGATACTCAATATGGAATATGTTTTCACGTATTTCTTGCATTTTTTCTTCTAGACGGCCAAGGCACCTGCAGCGGGGGAGAAAAAGGGTAACTACGCCACTTTATTTCAAATTTTATACAAATAAAAATACATTTCGTATATTTCTTGCTCGCAATACTTAATTTTCTTACAGTCTCATCAAGTTCAGAGCCGTATGTAGCTAGAGGGGCGGCGGGAGTCAGCCCTAGGAGCCGAACGATCCAAATGAAAGAAAAAAAATGTAAAAGAGAATCTATATTATTTTCAGTTTTCACAATTTTGGTTCTAAACATTTTCTTGCTCACTTCGCTCGCCATAAGAATTATATTCGTTATGCATTCTCTGTCGTACAAAAATTCAGATTGTGTGCTTGTTTTTCATTATTAGCTAATGAAAATAAAAGTGTTGAAAAATATTTCAAATAGTTTGATCCAACACTATTGCTTGGGCGCCGACTTCTAACCCCCCCTTCCTTATTGCGTGAATAATAATGTTTGGTACTACTACTATTATTAATAATAAAAATAGTAATACTAATTACAATCGTGTTGTTATTATTATTGATTCGTTCATCCTTTTGGTTGCCCCCCAAACAAAAATTCGTGGTTGCATCTCTGACTGAAATATTCTTAAATATGCTAAAACTTTTGTTAAAATCAGAAATGCAAAATACGAATCTTTAAATATAACCCATATTATTTTTAATGAGCTTTCATTTCTTTCCTTACTCCAAAATTTGTAGGATGTTAGCATTCGCGCTCATATTGGGAAAGGGGGGGGGGGGGCAGTGAAGCACTTAACCTACCTGAGATGTCTGGGAACACCTAATATCATTTGAATAGTGAAATTGTTGCGTGAAAACATGGACAAGGTGTGTCTTGAAAGATATCAGACTTAGTGGTCTCTGATATTTGAGTTTTTGTTTTTAAGTCCACTTTATGCACAGATAGGCTAATCGGGCCTTGACCGACAGTTTTAACTGGGATCCGAAGTTTTGGTTGCCTCCGCCGACTACCGAACTCGGAACCCCTTTATTACAAGGCCACGCCATTACCACTACGCCATCGGGTTGACCCTAGTCTCTGATATACACATCGTGAAAAAATACAAAAAGACACTGAACTGTTCCTAAAATAAATGTTAAAGTTTATGGAAAGGAAGCAAGTCGAATCCAGTTTCTATTTAAATAGAGGACTCAAGTCTGAACTTAGCAACAACGCCACGGTATTTTCAATTCAATTTAAATTTTATGATTTGTAAACAACGACAACAATAATGATAATAATAATAAAATGTCACGGTAATTTTTTATGATATGAAATATTACCCTGCCCCCAGGTGCTCGAAGTGAAAATCCTTGCCCAGTTTGGGAAAAAGATATGGTGATGCTTGTAGTTGTATGGATCAATTTTGAGAAAATGCGGTAGGTGAAGGAATGCCTATGCAAATTATCCTTGTCGTGGATGCTTTGTTAGAATTTTCTTAACTGGGGGATATCATTACTGTGGCATAAGAAGAAAATATCGAAGGACGTATGCGACTAAATTGCAATTTCCTCTACAGTTGTCATAAAACGAGAGCTCTCCTCCCTAACATCTTACATTTAGCCAACAGTACTCGTGGCGACGCTTCAGATGATTCTTTTTTCAAGTGACTGTTGCTAGTTACGGGGATCAACGATATGCGATTATAAACTTCCCTCTGCTACAGTTTTTCCATTTTCTGCGCCGCGTTTTTGTGAGGGACGCTCGGTTGACGAGTTAGCGACTGTACGAGACACTAAGCAAATTCAGGGCCTCCCCGGTGGTAACGTTGTCGCCTCGTAATCAAGTCCCGGGTTCGATATCCGGTGAAGGCACATGGCACAGTGGTTCGGATCCCACATTAAACTGTAGCTCCAGTCCCGATTAGCCTTTCTGTTCATAAAGTGGACTTAAAACAAATCAATCAATCAAACTAAGCAAATTCATCTACCGGTGACTTTCGGTATAGTGTAAAGTGCAATGATAAATAGGAGAACGATAAAACTGCCGGAGAATGGGCAAGAGTGTACGAATGATCTGAACAGCTTGGCGAAGAACGCTAGTTGCTCACGAATGAACCGCGTGGACACATTTGTCCGACTGGGACATGCAAGGTGTTCTTTATGTGAATTTTTGGGAAAAGGGTCATGATTTATGCCCAGTTTTCCTGCACATTGATGAAGGGTGCCGTATAATGACATTTGTATAAATAAGACGTTGATGTTGTCTGCAAATGTTATCCTTCACCATAATTTCCCCACATGGTCAATTTGACAGCAATAACTCTCCGAAAGGGTTTTGCTTCATGTTCTTACACTCCGGGCTTAGCTCTTAGTGAATATCAGATTTATTTTAGCCACTTATAGATAATATGAGAGAGAAGAAATTTTAGACAGATGAAGCACTGACAAAAAAAAAAATCAAGATATCCTGCGGTGGCTATGACAGCAGTCTATTTTCTTCAACGCCAAATAACTCACGGAACTGACACATTGCTAGCAGCTATGCCTGTATGCTCAGGGAGATTCCTTTAAAAAACTCACGTAGTTTTGTCCTTGCAGGACTTGTAGTCTTGGTCGGTCAACCCTGAATGACCCTTGCAAATCTGCTGTTTGAGAAAAGATCAAACTAATTCCATCTGTATTTTTACGTCGCTTTTCTGCTAATTTAGCTAATCGCGACGACAAGGATAAAATTGTGAAATAGATGGAAAGACAAAAACACATTATGCCTTGACAAAGATTCGAATCCAGGAATTCTGGCGCTATACTTACTTCTCTGCCACAGAAGACGACCAAACTATTTACATTTTTCAAATTATTTAGAGAATATTTTCGTTCACTGTAAATTAATGGAAAGACCAAAAATCATCAAATGAAATAGGTCTACAAGTTAGATAAAACTAAATTAATGCTTACTGGAAGAAAGCAATGTTTCCTTTCTTTTCCTTATGCCTCAGGCCTCCCCGTCGTCGCCTTGTATTCAAGGGGTGCTGGGTTCGATACCCGGTGGAGGCACATAGTAGTTCGGATCCTACTTTAAACTGTAGGTCCAGTCCCGATTAGCCTTACTGTGCATAAAGTGAACTTAAAAAAACTGTTTCTTTGACTTTATGAGTGTGAGTGATCGGAGTTTATGGGTCCGGGACGGGATCGATACGGTATATAAAACTATCCCGATCTTCAGGACAGAAAATATCACGTATTTACCGACTAGTTCAGAAAATGTTATGGATGGGTAATGTTCAGAATTTCCAAACACTCCTGAAATTATCGAGTTCCACGCACATTTTGTCCCCAAAGAAATTATTTTCGGCATTTTGATGCCATTTCTAGAAGATTTCCCTTCCGATAATTAAGTATATCCAGAATTCTTATTTCGCGATCATTTTAAATTCCTGACCTATCGGAAATCCCGAAAGTAAGGAAATCATTTCCCGAAGTTTCCCGGGACAGGACTTCTGGATCCCGCAAACTGAAGTCTGCTTTCCGTTGCGACTGGTAGTATGTCAGAGGTCCCAGGTTCGAATCCTCGTCATCGTGTTTGTTCAATCACCATGTTCCTGACGTGAAATAACCAGAATACGTAAACTTTAATAAACAAATGTCGTATGCGATGCAGAGGCGGGCTGATTAACATCTGTGCATAAATTGGACTTGAATCTAGGGATGTACAATATCGGAATTTTGCTATCGAGATATATCGTCAAGAAAATATCGTCGCAGACGTTACGATATTATTTCCGTATCGTGATATGAGTGATATATCGTCTCCCTCTCTACAATAAATATCGCAAAAATATCGTGACGATATATCGTCTAGTTAATATCGCCTGGACGATAGTTCCTCAATATCGCGATATATCGTCTGGACGATATATCGTCGATCAGTACTTGAATCAGTTGAAATGCCTGTTCTGCGAACCGAAGGCTTCGTGTTTTGATGACGTTACTTTGGCCTCAATATGTGTTCCTTGCACCCCTAGCACGCGTGGTTTTACTACAGAGAGCAATGTAATAAAAACGGACTCTTTTGAACGTTCGTACCGCCTAAAGGACCCACCGAAGAGAAAAATGACACTTGCATTAAAATAAAAAAAATCATTATGACCTGCCTGCTTTACCCACTGGATCATTCACTGTGCCTGGACTTCCTTCTTTTTCCTCCATGATATGTGGCGCCGTTCTTTCCCTTCAACATGTTTACAGTTAATCGGATATCAAGTAGTTGCAGCGGAAGGAATCTTCCAAAGCGAAAAAAAACAAAAACATATTTGTTTCCCCGCCATAATGAATTCACAGTTGCCTTCTCCTTAGATATAACACTGACATAGTGTTGATTGATTGGTTGATTGAGTTGGTGTTTTAAGTCCACTTTATGCATAGTAAAGCAAATTTGGACTGGACCTACAGTTTAAAGTAGGATCCGAACCACTATGTGCCTCCACCGGGTATCGAACCCAGCACACCTTGAATACAAGGCGACGACACTACCACTGCGCCATCGGGGAGGCCTGAGGCATAAGGAAAAGAAACGAAACATTGCTTTCTTCCAGTAAGCATTAATTTAGTTTTATCTAACTTGTAGCTTCCTTGACTGAAATATTGATTTTACCCATGTGTTATGTCGCCCCTCCTTCCTTCGAAAATTTTTAAGCCCCCTGTACTTTTTGAGGACATCATACACTTCCTCAACATAAGATAACAACATTATGAGGACGCTAATCACTTGTGCACCAGAAGTAATAAGCCTTGTGAGGACATCATACACTTCTTCAACAGAAGATAGTAACCTTGTGGGGACACTACTCACTTTGCATCAGAAGTAATAAGCCTTGTGAGGACATCATACACTTCTTCAACAGAAGATAGTAACCTTGTGGGGACACTACTCACTTTGCATCAGAAGTAATAAGCCTTGTGAGGACATCATACACTTCTTCAACAGAATATAGTAACCTTGTGGGACACTACTCACTTTGCATCAGAAGTAATAAGCCTTGTGAGGACATCATACACTTCTTCAACAGAATATAGTAACCTTGTGGGGACACTACTCACTTTGCATCAGAAGTAATAAACCTTGTGGGGACATCATACACTTCTTCAACAGAATATGGTAACCTTGTGGGGACACTACTCACTTTGCATCAGAAGTGATAAACCTTGTGGGGACATCATACACTTCTTCAACAGAAGATAGTAACCTTGTGGGGACACTACTCACTTTGCATCAGAAGTAATAAACCTTGTGAGGACATCATACACTTCTTCAACAGAGGATAACAACCTTGTGGGGACACTACCCACTTTGCATCAGAAGTAATAAACCTTGTGAGAACATCAAACACTTCTTCAACAGGAGATATCATCCTTGTGGGGAAACTACTCGCTTTGGATAGGCAGTAATATTCCTTGTGAGCACATAATACACTTCAACAACAAAAATGTAAGCTTGTGGAGCGAAAAGTTTCTTAAACGTATATCGAATTTCTATCGCGAATTGAAGCCATGACTTCCTTATTTCAAAGCATCCGAGCACATAAAGTAAATTGATTGAATTTGTGAGATGTAAATAATGCATAAAAGAATAATATATTATCATAAATTAGAAATGTACATAGATCAATAATAATAATAGCAGTTACTGTTAGTATTTTCATGGCGTGTAAAGTTACATTTTAGCTTCCTTGAAAAATATATTGACTTTGCCCATGATACACCCCTCCCGCTTCCGCTTGGAAAATGTCTACCCTTGAGCGCACTATATATTTATTCAATGGAAGATAACAACGTTGTAGGGACACTACTCGATTTTCCATCAGAAGTTATATCCCTTGTAAAAGCACTTTTTAAATTATTAACTAATTTAATGTAGTAACACTGTTGAGACTTGTTTCATGCCTTGGTCAGCATTGTAATGTTTAATTGAATTTAGATAAAAATTAACATTTAACTTAAAGCAAAGCATGATTCGAAATGTATATAAATTAAACACAAATAGTTTGTGAGAACAATGAAAGATACTTTGCATATATCACATTTTGCATCGTATCTTTCTGGCTTTTTGGGTTAATCGTGACGATTAGATAAAATTGATGAAGGGACACTGGAAGAAAATAATCGAACTCGGAACTTTATTGAATCAATTTCAAGTCCTATATCCCTCTGCAAGATTTCCACATCATATCACATGATGGTGGTATTATTATTATTATTATTATTATTATTATTATTATTATTATCATCATCATTATTATTTGTAATACGCGTGCTATGTAGCTTTTTACTTTTTATCTTGATGTTAAAACACAGAAGTTTGCATTTCTACCCAAAATAGCACAACACTCGTTAGTATAATTATTTTGCTAACTTTATTTGTCAGTTATTTAATTACATCCACCGTCAGATGTCTCCTATTTCATGTAACATCTGTTTCTCTTTTCCAGTGGTTTATTCTCTGCAGGACAAGTATTTACGATTTTTTTCAATGAAAAATATCATAAACGACAAAAACTGCAAAAATCGACAGAGACTAAAAGTATTTCCTCTCTTTTATTCTCAAGTACCAACAGGGTAGCATTTTCAAACTTATTTACACATCGGCCCCCACAGAGTCTGTACAGAATCAATCGTGTGTATGGAGTGTATGTGCAAATTTTCATGAATCTAATGGACCTTGTGGGGACCCGAGGCCACTTGATTTCACAGGCCTTGTGGGTACTGGTGTCCCCACAAGGATAGGAAACGTTTTTCTTGTATAATTTGCTCACAATGTAGGTTACTTCTAATTTTCGGGAGTTTATAGTTTTACTGTGTTATTTGTCACATAATTTCAACAAACACATCAGACTACGACTGTGATTTTCCCCGGTCCCCACAGTGTATGTGCACTAACAGAGTCGCCACAAGGTAGCATATGCACGTATGTGTGTGTATGTGTGTTAATATTTTTGGCTTTGGTATTTATATAAAATTTCTTGGGAATCAAATCAAAAATTGGCTTTTATTGTATCAGTGTATATTGTTTCTATGACCTTACTTGGGTTATTCCGCCAAATTATATGCTTCAAATCTCCTATACTTTGGTGGAGCCTGTTCAGGTTCTGCCCCCCACTTGTGGGTTCCACTGTCGATCCAGCAATGGTGAAGAATCTGCACTGTGCCCTGGCTTATATAGATTTACAGAGCCAATAGAAACACTGCTTATTTAAACCAATCAGAATATAACACATAATCACATTATGTCATAAGCAACCAATCAGAAAACAACACGTATCTAATAATTTATTGGATAATAATTTGTTGCACAGCATGATGCAATATAAATAAACCAGAAATAGGCCACAACTTGGCCACAAGTGGACCGGAAGTGGACCGGAAGTAGTCAAACCGGAAGTGGACCGGAAGTGGACCGGAAGTAAACCGGAAGTGGACCGAAGTGGACCGGAAGTAAACCGGAAGTGGACCGGAAGTGGACCGGAAGTGGGCAGAAATGGGTAGAAATAGCCAAAAATAGACCGGAAATGGACCGGAAGTGGGCAGAAATAGGTAGAAATAGCCAAAAATAGACCGGAAGTAAATATGGGTAGGTATAAGTATGTGTGTAGGTGGCTCTTATAAGCAGCTTGGCTTAGTTTTAAGTGTGGCCAAAAAAAAATATCAAGAGGGGCATATTTTTGACAGGATTTTGGACAACAATCTCACAGAAGTGCCTTTTGTAAGTATAGGCAAATCAATCTGAGGGGGCTCTTCATTTCTCAGGAAATTCCTCAGGGCATTTTTACAAAAATCTTGGATTAGAGGGGGTGCTACACTTGAGCAAAAAGCTCATATGGGCATGTTGAGCTTGTTTTAAGTGTAGCCAATTCTGCTTGAGGGGGGCTCTTCATTTATCGGGTTTATTATAGCATCAATTACACTACTAAATGTCAATTTCATTATATAATCATTCATCCCCATCTTCACAAATTAACCAAAAGTGGCACAAAAAGCGAAGTGAAATAAACCAAATCAATCAATCAACAATAATAAAAAAAATGAACGAAAAGAAAAATGTAACAATAAAACAACAACCACAACGCAACAGGAGTAAATCGAGGAACTGACGAAATCGCAGAACACTGTGATAGCAACATTTTTTCGCCATCCGAACAAGTTGTGTTTCCCTTTCTACCCTCACCTTCCCTTTCCCCCTCGTTGGACACCCAGTGCTGGACAAGAAATAGATGTAAAGCCCAGTTTGTACCGAGTGTCCAGCATTGCCAACCTCCCAATCAGCAAAATTGTGCTGATTAAACTCTTAAATTTTGTTCATTTTATTCATCTATTTTGGGGGGAGTTGTGATGTGAACATGCGATGTTGATTAGTTAAACAATTTTGGTAACTTCCCCCCATTAAATTAAATACAATGGTTTAACCAGTACAATTGGTTCAATAGAACGCTTGAAAAAGTTTGAGAAAATTCGACGCCTAAGAATTGAGGCGGTTTGTTTTATCTGTAACCCCAATTTTCTACCAATTTCCTTCAATAAAATGTTCCTCCTGAGTAGTACAATAAGCCTGCTTGAAACGCATCAATTGGGGTTCACAAAAAAATCAAAAACTCACTTTCTCTCCACGTTCCGAGCCTCATTTATTGCGCTGACGATGTTTCACAGCGAAGAAAACAGCACCAAAACATCAAAAACTCACTTTACTCATTTGGGGTTCACCAAAATCTCAAAAACTCACTTTCATTAATTGAGGTTCACCATACCTCAAAAACTCACTTTCTCTCCACGTTCCGCGCCTTCATTTATTGCGCTGACACAGCGTGATGAGTAAATAAATGCACTTTCTCATCCTTGAAGGATGAATGCATCTTATCGTAATTTTCCAAGTCCCGGTCAAATGTTTATATATCGTGACCTTTGTAAACCTCTCTCGGAACGATGTGCCACACAAACACACACGCGCGCGCGCCTCTCATTATTTCCGTATTGTGAAGCAAGCAAACAAACAAATAATAATTGTTTTTTTTCCACATGTATGTAATGCGATTTAAGGGGAAGAGAGGGGCCAAAAGTTTTGAATTTACGGCTGGAAAAATGTTTTTCTATATCATCTTTTCGTTCGAGGCAAATTCATAGGTAGATATTGTTAAATAAACATTAATATTGTAAATATATATATATATACTTATTGTATTTAGTTTTTTCGGTATAGAAAAGCGACTGTCATATCGTATTTGAAAAAAAATTACGCTTTTGCCTGTGGATATCTAGAAAAAACGACAATTTCGTTCCCTCTCCTCTCTGCGTGTGATATCAACGTTGACACAATGACACAAATTCAACAATACGTAGGCCACGATCTTCAGTGATATAACTTAACCTATTTTTTTTATTTGCGCACCGACATTGGACTTCGCGTTTGTTTTAATATTTCAGTCGAGAACATGAAGACGATACCTGAGGAAATAGTTGTAGTGTTTGCTACTAGATGTCGCCACCGGCGATGTGGACGCAGTGTTGCCACACTATGAGGGCCTTCCCAAGGGGCAAAATTTCCCTTTTTGGACCATTTTTTCCCTTCACCTAAGCAAAATAACATAATAGAATAATAATTAGTTGTGGTAGTAAAAGCAGCATTATTAGCGGTGGTGCAGTTGCGGTATTGTGGTATTTTTAATCGAAATTTCTCTTTTGGCTAAAAATCTCGATCATGTGGCAACACTGCGTGGATGCATAAAAGAAAAATTTTACACGACCTCTCTCGGTTCTCCTCCGTAGCCGTGCGTGTTAAGGCGTTCACTCGTTCTTGTCATTGTTCGTTCTACGTGTGGCCTATAGGTTCGAACCCGGTCGTGGTCGAAAGTTTTTCAGCGTGTCTAGGAGTCTTGATCAGCGTGTATATTTACTTCTCAAGTGTTGAATCTACGGATTCTGATCAGGGTTGTGTAATGTATATGTTGATCTTGATATATATATATATGGTGTTCATGTATGTATCCAAAGCACATTGGAAACAATATTCGATCAATAGCTGCGTTCAACCACTGCTTCGGAGGAGTAACCACCCCCTGTCCCCGGGGGTCCCCCCCTGTCCCTGGACCCCTGTCCCCGGGGTCCTATCCCTGTACCCGGGCTCGTGTTCCCGGTTAAGTTAGGTTAAGTTGTCTAATGTCTATGTCTATGTGTAATGTCTATGTCTATGTGTAATGTCTATGTCCATGTCTCTGTCTTTGTAGTTTTTTTCTTTTTTTTTATCCTAAGATTTTTTTTAACGCAGGACTTGGAAAAAATTTTCGATTGTTAAAAAAAAAAAAATGGTTCCATGACGACCTATGTTTATTTTGGTATGGGAGGACAGAGGATACCGAGACTCGACCGACACACTAAAACCGACCTCTCTACGCGTATTGGCACGTTGGAACGAAACGCGCAACATATATGAAATACACGAAGACGAAGATCTTACCGTTTTCGACGTGAGTGCCGGCGATAAGCTGATCATTCAAAACACGAGCGTGGTGCCACCCTCTTTGAATCCCATCACGCTCGTGCTTCTCTTCAAACGTAATCTCTAAAAATGTCTAGGCAAGCCATCGTCGAAGCATTGCATAAACTTGCACGCCGCAACTACGAACGTTTGGCGGTGGTAACCAAGGGAATCGATGACCTCTGGGAAAGTGACCTCGTGGAGATGAGCAGCGGCAATCTAAAAAATGTACATAAATCGAACAAGGGCAACAAGTACCTCCTCAACGTCATAGACACGTTTACGAAATTCGCTTGGGCTCTACCTTTGAAAGCCAAAACGGGAACATGCGCAACGGAAGCATTCAAATTAATTTTTCGCGAAAGCGACAGACGACCTCGGTTTCTGCACACGGACAACGGTAAAGAATTTTACAACGCCGTATTCCAAAAGTTTATTCAAAAACATGACATTCGACATTATTCGACCTTCAGTCACATCAAAGCCAGCATCATGGAAAGATTTAATCGAACCTTGAAAACACACATGTGGAAACGATTCACGCTTCGGGGAAATTACAAATGGGTCGACATCCTGCCGGAACTCGTCGACACCTATAATGATACGGTACACAGAACGATAGGCATGAAGCCAGCTGACGTTACGAAATCTGACGAGCAGCGTTTAATTTCTACAGTTTACTGTCCAAAGTACACTCCCACGACTACCAAGAAATCAAAATTCAAAATTGGAGACCAGCTGAGAATCAGCAAATTCAAACGCACCTTCGAGAAGGGATTCACAAAAAATTGGAGCACGGAACTTTTTACTGTGGTTCGAGTTTTACCCGGAAACCGACACACGTATATAATAAAAGATAGTAGCGGCGAGATTTTGAAAGGAAGATTTTACGACGAGGAACTCTCTAAAACAAAACACCCCGACACGTACCTCATCGAGAAAGTATTGCGTAGGAAAGGTGACAAACTTTTGGTGAAATGGCTGGGACTTCCGGAAAAGAGTTGGATCGACGCGAACGAAGTGATCTTGTGAGTACGTGGAACGTGGTGAAGCGTCTACCGGATTCGGAAAGTCAAACGAAAAAAAAGAACGGCGAGTTGCTTCCCGACAGCATCCGCTGTCTAATCGTAGGTCCTTCGGGGTGTGGGAAAACGACACTGCTCGTGGACAATTTTCTCGTCGCACCGAATTGGTTTGATTGGAAGAACAGGCACCTGTACGTGTTCTCGGAAAGTTTGGAGCAATTCAAATACCAGCAACTGATGAAACTGTACGATGGTCTGGACATTGCAACGTTCGCCTCGGAAATAAAACCACTCGACGATTGTCGTAAAAATTCAGTCGTTGTGTTCGACGACGTCATCCTGGAAAATCAAAATGTAATTCGCAACTTTTTCACGCAAGGTCGTCACAAAGGAATGGATTGCTTCTACCTAGCTCAAACGTTTTCCAAAATTCCAAAACAGTTACTACGCGACAACGCTAATTTCATATGTTTGTTTCGTCAAGATCACACCAACCTCAAGCACGCTTACGATCGATGACTACGTAGGCGGAGACATGAACTACAATCAATTTTCGGAACGCTGCTGCTCTTCTTGCTGGAACAGTGACGATTTCGGATTCGCGACGATCGACATGACGAGGAAACCCAACGACGGAAAATACAGAAACAAAATCAACGACTTTCTAAACGTTGCAACGTTGTGAGAAACGACGTGTATAAATAACGTTATGACGAAACGAAAAATCGAAGACGAAAATCTTAAGCTTCGCGATTACCTCGCGAAAAGCTTCAAAGGTTGTAAATCCGAGAATCGCGGATTCTTCGAAGAGAAGAAACGACAAGATCAACCTGTGATCGATGCCATTAGCGATCTAGGTAAAGAAATTAAAAGTGTCAGGGAAGAAAATAAAAATTTGATCAACGAACTCGTACCACTTGCAGCTAAAAGTTACACTGTACCCACGCCCATTTCGAGCATTCCTTCGACGCCGTTCGAACTGAAGGACGTACCACGACGTCGAGCCATAGGTAGCACGTCTTCGGATAAGATCGAGCTGGGATCTTTGGCACGAGACTACCTGAGCACGGGGAAGTTCGACAAGGATGAAGTGTTCGGATTGTATCCGAGCATGGAAACCAACGAAGGCGGTGTGGTGTGGAAGATTGGAAAATCGAAGATGACCTTCAAAGGCAACGACATTAAAGTCAATTTAGGCGAGATGGATAGTTGGACCAGGTATCCGGGTACGGTGGGACTGTGGGAACTCGTTGCCAAAAAGCAGCCGAAAGATTACACCGACGAAGATTACCAGAGTTACAAGTAAATTCTAATCATGACGGATGCCTTGTACCAAAACAACGACACCTCGCAGAATAGGGTGAAATCGAGCAGCGGCGAGAAGTACAGGAATCTTATCAAACCGATTTGGAACCAGGTCAAAACAGGCAGCGGCGTCAAACGCTACAACACGTTACCCAAAGAATTCGTTTGGGTGGACGACGTGAGGAAGCTCGTGGACCGATTGTTGGTGATAGCCGGCAAAGAGAATGCAGGCAATCGTAATTTCTACAACGAGAAGGTTGGCATCGTGGACATGATCAGCACCAAACTTTCCAACTTCATCGTGAACGACGACAAGGGTATCGGTTACCTGATCAAAATCATCAACACGCTGCCTCCGAGATTCTGGAACGTGGCCGAAGGAAAGGGACTCGTGAACGACATCATCAAGAAGTTACCTTTCGAGATGCATTTACCTGGCTACCAGTACTGCGGACCGGGTACCAAACTCGAGGAAAGATTGGAGAGAGGAGACAAGGGTGTGAATCCGTTGGACGCCGCATGCAAAGATCACGACATAGCTTACAACACCACTCGCACCGATCTGGATGCACGTCACGAAGCAGACAGAAAGTTAAAGCACGCAGCTTTAGAAAGATTCGTCAGCAGAGACGCTTCGCTGGGTGAACGGGTCGCCGCACTGGGTACCACCATCGCCACGAACACGAAACAAAAATTGGGGTGGGGTATATAAATAACATACAGTAAAAAAATAAATAATAACAACATGTCTCGTATAACTGATTTGCCGCCCGAGCTACTATGTAAAATATTCAAACACGCAGTAAACGGAGATTGTGAAGATGTAGGGAAACTTGTAATCATAGCAAACACAACACCGGCATTTCCTATCCCTTGTGAAATGGTTGTCAAGGACCATCTTCGGGAGATCAGCGGCCTGAGGTGCGGTGATCTCGACACTCTTCTTTCGGCCGCAGGGAAAAAATTAAACGACAGGATGGACACGGATGATTGGTGCAAGTTTGAACAGAAGACGGCAGATATTATAACGCACATCATCTCGTTTTCCAAAGCAGGAGCTTTCTTCGTCTTACACACACTGTGAAAAAAATAATAATATACGTGTCAAAAAAATATACATGTCAAAAAAAATGTACGTGTCAAAAAAAATATGAGAAAAAAATATACGTCAAAAAAAATGCCATGGAAAAAATTTTTATCGTCAAAAAAAAAGATTGTCTCGTCCAAAAAAAAAGTTGACGCGGACATCGTCGGAAAAAAAGTTGCCTTATCGTAAAAATTTTTTATCGTCAAAAAAAAATTGTCTCGTCAAAAAAAAGTTGACGTGGAAAAATTATTACCGTCAGAAACAAAGTTGTCTTATCGCAAAAATTTTTTATCGTCACAAAAAATTTGTCTCGTCAAAAAAGTTGACGTGGAAAAATTATTACCGTCAGAAAAAAAGTTGCCTTATCGTAAAAAATTTTTTATCGTCAAAAAAATTTGTTTCCTCAAAAAAAGTTGACGTGGAAAAATTATTACCGTCAGAAAAAAAAGTTGCCTTATCGTAAATTTTTTTTATCGTAAAAAAAATTGTCTCGTCAAAAAAAGTTGACGTGGAAAAATTATTACCGTCAGAAACAAAGTTGTCTTATCGTAAAAATTTTTTATCGTCACAAAAAATTTGTCTCGTCAAAAAAGTTGACGTGGAAAAATTATTACCGTCAGAAAAAATGTTGCCTTATCGTAAAAATTTTTTATCGTCAAAAAAATTTGTCTCCTCAAAAAAAGTTGACGTGGAAAACTTATTACCGTTAGAAAAAAAAGTTGCCTTATCGTAAAAAATTTTTATCGTCAAAAAATAATTCTCATCAAAAAAAAGTTGACGTGGAAAAATTATTACCGTCAGAAAAAATAAGTTGTCAAAAAATGTACAAGTAAAAAAAAACTTGATATATAAAAACACACATCGTGAAAAAAAATCTACGAGATCAAAAAAAAATCTTCGGTATATATAAATAACACATTGTGAAAAATTAAATTTCTATAAGACCCTTAAATTTCTCTTCGATATGACGACTGAAAAAATGAGTGATCTCCAAGCATTAAAACAAATGCTAAATTTGTCAGTCGAGTATGTGAAAATTCAGGAATTGGAAGTGGACAAACCTTACACGATAACTTCCGGTTCAATTGTTTCTACCCAGTACGGTCCCAAGGTGCGTCTGTTACTCAACGCACAATACAGTCTATTTTTACCAGATCGATACGCTAACATGTTATCCGACGAGAAGCTAGCTATTTTAATCGAGAACAAAACTCGAATCGTGTACAAGGGGACAAAGGAACTTCTTGGTAAGAAAACGAAGCACGTAATAGAATTTGTTTAATCACAGACACCCCAACCCCCGGAATATATATATAAATAACATACCATGAAAAAAATGACAACTTCTATAACTCAACTTCCTCCCGAAGTGTTGCACAAAATATTTACGTTCACGTTCGACGGGGATGTAACTAAACTCATAGACTTGTGTAAAGTAACGCCAGAATTTCGTTCACCGTGCAAAATGATTTTAATGGATCACCTCCGAGAAATAAGCGGAATGAAAAAAATGTTCCGATCCCCAGAGTAGTTGTATTGATGATATTATAAACCCGAGAAAGTATGAACCCCTCTCAGGCAGATTTGCTTACACTTAAAACAAGCTCAACATGAGCATATGAGCTTTTTGCTCAAGTGTGGAACCCTGTCTAATCCAAGATTTTTGTAAAAAATGCCCTCGGGAATTTCTCGGAAAATATGAACCCCCTCAGATTGATGAGGCTACACTTATAAAAGGCACTTCTGTGAGATTGTTGTCCATAATCCTGTCAAAAATATGCCCCTCTTGATATTTTTTTGGCCACACTTAAAACTAGGCCAAGATACACCCATATACACACCCATACCCACCCATACACATACATATTTACTTTCGGTTTAAGTTCAATTGGATACCAGGTTCAAATTGTATATTAAAACAATGCAATATGCAGAGACCATCTAGAATTGCTCCGTGACTCTCTCATTTCTTACATCATAAACATATGATTCTTCTCCTTTGAGAATAACACTACATATGGTGTCATCAGGTAAAGATTCATGGAATTCACAGATAATTTTAATATTTGTCCTGTCATTCACCACAACTTGTTTACTTTTTGAAGTGTTGATTACAAACATGGGTCTCTGTGCTTTGAATTCATCTGGTGTGTAATACATGTCAGTATTGCCTGTAGTGACTCTTTTGAAGGATGTAAATGCTTCATATAATTTGAGGAAATCATTCTTGGACATGTCTAAATTGTAATTTTCTCTAGGAAATACCTCATTTCTGCCATTTTTAAGATATATGTTCTTGATATTGCAGTTATCAAATTTACTTGAATTTTTTTCCTGATTATTGTGTCTTCCAGTCTGAAACAATACCACTACAAAATCAGGCATGTCAAATTGTATGCTGGAGAATGAATTTGTGGCATCAAATTCATAATATGTACCAGATGCGGGCTTCTGTACACATTGATATGTATAAAATTGTAGAGAAATTTGTGGATTTTTTATTATATCAGCTTTGTATTTAAGAGCATAACTGGCCTCGTATTCAACAACTGGGATTCTTAACTCCATAGTCTGAATAATGCATTTTCCTGCATCAGGTAGGGTATTGGGCAGAGCTTCTCCTGTGGGGTTTATTGCACTGTACCTCATCAAGGCATTATTATCATTGGCAGCTCTTCTAAATGTGATTCTTAAACCACCCTTCCACATAATATCTTTGTAATCTGAGAAGAATCCTGGCAATAGGCGCATGGGGAACAGCACTGTGTGGTTTTTAGATAATATCTTATCACCAGCCTCAAATCCACCTATTTTGTAGTAAGAAGCCTCGGTTTTGGATAATTTTAATGTTGCCAAAGCCGTGGAGGTAATGCCGGGATAATCCACTCTGTTTATAACAACACCATGCTTTCTGATCTCAATTTCAGAGAATAGATGCGGCACAAAATTATCTACCAATCTTATATTTGTATTTGCCGGATAATCTGTTCCATCGAGCTTTACAACATCAAATTTGATGTATAGATCTGCTCTGTGAGGGTGTATAAATCCATCCCCTACATCAAGATCAACCTCAATCTCTGTGTTGGGTTGATTTAAATTTGCAAATGTCCTCCTGTTTGGAGGGAATGATTGTAGCTCATAACTCTCAATATTTTCCATTTTCTTCTCTATGTATTTTTATTTAAATGTTAATCTCTATGATTGCAGTTGTTGTGGCTCCAGCAAAATCAACTAATTCTTCTTTTTCATTAGTGACCATCAATTCAATATTATCTATTCTGTTATGACACACAGGAAAATATAATGTTGGGGATGGATTGTAGATGATGGGCTCCATAAATTCAGAGTTAGGTTTGAATGTCGCAATGATGCCTGTTTGTTTGTGAGTGCCTATGCCATCTGATTTGGTGATCATACCCTCAGCCACATTACAGTGAATATTCAGAGTCTCTATGGATAAGAATTTAGGTATATTCATAGCAGTGTGTTTGATGCCTAGTTCAAGTTTTGTGTTGTTCTCAAATCCTAACAGCTCTCCTATGGTACCCAGATCCACTGTTTCTGTTGCAGATACAATTTCTACTCTGTGAGTGACAGAATTTTGACTTAAAACTACACCTCTAGGTAATTGAGCATTTAGAGTGGACAGATTATATTGCCCTGGAGTGATGACAATTTTTTCATCCCCAACTGCAATTTTTTTGTTGTGGTGTGTAATATTAGGGATTAGGTACATGCCATAAAATGCTCTGAGAGCTATTGTTTTGGGATATACTATGTCATCATGCAATTTAAGTTTCAATATTCAATTTTGGCTGGTGAGATGGAATACCCCCATGATGTTTCAGATACCACAAGGCTTTTTGAAAATCTTCAATTGATGGTTTATTTATTTGAGACATATATCTAAGAACAGATAAACACAGATGTCCGCAATTAACATCTTTGAAATTTTGAACACGGGCATTATTGTAATAAAGATTAGCTGAATTTAGATATTTTATTAAATTTTCAGGTGGAACACCTCCAAATGAATCAAACACAAATGCCTTATTTTTTAAATATTTAAGATAACAAATCCAGTGAGTGCCCTGATTTTTGTACTTATCCAAATTAACAATGCCACACTCTTTGTTGAGTGGTTGTTCTGGTAAAGAATCAGACATGTACACACCTCTAAAATGTTTGATGCCCAGTGGCTTGATTAAAGCTTCAATATCTTGGTTTGTAAGCGGCTCTTGTTTTTTTTAAACTTATTCATGGCTCTTTGAACACCTTTGCCTTGTTTCTCAATGGCCAGGTTATGGCGCTTCAATTCATCTAATTCTGCCCTATTTTTCTTGGCATCTATTACTGTTTATGCTATGGCGGCTGATCCCCCGGCCAAGCTCCCCACAGCCCAGAGAGCAGCTAAGATGGCAGGGATGGTAAATATAAATCCCCCCACATGTGATTTTTTTCTTGATTGTTGAAATTTTTTTATTTGGGGGGTACTAAGCAACAATTTCATACCATGGCCCTTTGCAATACAAGAATTTTTTTCTTGCGCTGCTTTTTTGTTAAGAGACTGTCAATAGTTTTAAGAGATTTGAGACCTGCATAAGGTACTTGATACATAACACCCTTGGCCTTCATTGTAGGTTTATTATATACATATTCACAACCCCCACCCCAGTTTTTGTTTGGTGCTCATAGCTATGGTGGTTCCCAATGCTGCTATTTTTTCACTCAAAGAAGCATCTTTGCTTACAAATCTGCCAAATGCAGCCTCTTCTAATTTCTTATCTGCAACATGTCTCTTGTCAAGATCAGAATGTGTGTTGTATGCAATATCATGGTCTCTACAAGCAGCATCTAAGGGATTAACACCAGGATCCCCTCTGTTTAATCTATGATCCAGTTTTGTGCCTGGACCACAATACTGATAGCCTGGAATATGTAGTTCAAATGGCAGTTTGTTTATAATGTCATTAACAAGGCCCCGACCCTCAGAAATATTCCAAAATTTAGGTGGTAGAGTGTTAATAATTTTTATGAGATATCCAATCCCCTTAGTGTCATTCACTATAAAATTAGACAATTTGGTGCTTATCATGTCCATAATTCCAACCTTTTCATTGTAAAAATTGTGGTTCCCAGCATTTTCCTCCCCAGCTATCACCAATAACCTATCTACAAGTTTCCTGACATCATCAACCCACACAAATTCTTTAGGCAGGGTGTTGTATTGTTTGATTCCACTGCCAGTCTTGATCTGTGACCATATGGGCTTGATTAAATTATTGTATTTTGCTCCACTGCTAGACTTTACTCTTTTTTGTATGGGATCATTGTTCTGGTATAGAGCATCTGATTTTATTAATATTTCTTTGTAATCCTCATAATCCTGATCTGTATAGCTGCCAGGCCTTTTCCTAGTCATCAGTTCCCATAATCCAGGTGTGCCGGTGTACTTAACAAAAGCACCTTTTTCTCCAAGTCGAGATTCTGAATATACAATTATATCATCTCCCATAAATGTTACTCTGAAATTGCCAATTCTATGTATGATGCTGCCATCAAGCTCTGTGTCAGCATATAAGCCAAACACCTCATCTTTATTGTCTTTAGGTGTGGTTAAATATTTTTGAGCAAGAAGCCCCAATTCAATAGGATCCTGACTAGCCTCAATTCTTCTAGGAGCAATAGGACTAGGTGTATGAATACTGGAAAGTGGGGTGAATGGATAATCTAATATGTTCCTAGCAGCTACAGGTACAAGCTCTGTGAGCAAATTTTGATTTTGCTCTGTAACAGTTTTGATATTCTTACCTAAATTATTAATAGCATCAATTACAGGCTGTTCTGTTTGTTTGTGTTTTTCATAGATTCCACGGTTCTCGGATTTCCATCCCTTAAATCTTTTTACAAGATAATCTCTTAACTTAAGATCATCAATGATTGGCCTTTTCATGGTTATTTATATATGTTTCAATGTCTAGAAAATTGTTGATTTTATTTCTGTATTTGCCACTATTAGGTGTTCTTGTCATATCAATTGTGACAAACCCATAACTGTCCTGGTTCCAGCACCTGCTGCAAAACTTGGAAAAATCATTGTAGCTCAGGTCCCCACCTACATATTCATCATGTATGTGTTTGAGGTTGGTATGGTCTTGATGAAACACACATATAAAATTGCTATTGTCTCGGATCAGCTGCTTGGGTATTTTTGAAAAAGTCTGTGCCAGGTAGAAGCAGTCAATATTTTTGTGCCGGCCCTGTGTGAAGAAATTTCTAACCTTGTTTTGATTATCCAGTATAATGTCATCAAACACAACAACAGAATTATCGAGACATTCATGAAGTGGCTTAACATCTGGTTCAAAAGTGGCAATATCCAATCCATCATATAGCTTCATCAGCTGCTGATATTTTAATTGTTCCAAGCTCTTAGAAAAGACATACAAGTGCCTGTTTTTCCAGTCTAACCAGTTGGGTGCCAATAAAAAATTATCAACCATTAGTGTAGTTTTACCACAAGCAGATGGCCCAACAATAAGACACCTAATATTATCAGGTAGCAAATTGCCATTTCTCTTATTCTGCTGTTCAGGTTCTGGCAGCCTCTTTATAACATCCCAGGTGCTCATATTATTATTTTGTTTGCATCGATCCAGCTGTGTTCTGGAAGTCCCAGCCATTTGACAAGTAACTTGTTGCCTTTTCTGCGGATAATTTTTTCTATGAGATATGTGTCAGGCTGTTTAGTTTTGCTGAGCTCTTGTTCATAGAACCTGCCTTTGAGAATTTCTCCTCGGTGATCTTTTATTATATATGTGTTACGAGTCCCGGGTTTAACTTGAACCACTGTAAATAATTCAGTGCTCCAGTTTCTTGTAAAGCCTCTCTTGAATAAGTGCTTATATTTGCTGATTCTTACTTGATTACCCACCCTGTATTTGGCCTTTCTTGTTGTTGGCTGGTATGTAGGATAATAAACAGTTCTGATCAATTTTTGCTCATCAGATGAAGTTACTTCAGAGGGTTTCATGTTGATTGTGGAATGGACCGAGTTGTTATATTTATGTAGAAGTTCTGGAAGAATATTAATCCATTCATAATTACCTTGAAGTGTAAATTGTTTATACATAAGATTTTTTAAGGTTCTGTGGAATCTCTCTACAATTGAGGCCTTGAGGTCACTGTAACTCGAATAATGTTGTATTGCCTGGCTTTTAATAAATTGTTGAAACACTGAATTATAAAATTCTTTGCCATTATCTGTTTGCAAATAGCGCGGGGATCTTCCACTCTGATTGATGATTGTTCTAAAAGCTTCTGTAACACATTTTCCAGTCTTGGATTTGAGTGGCACAGCCCAGGCAAATTTTGAAAATGTATCTATGATAGTGAGTAGATACTTGTAGCCCTTGTTGATTTTGTCTAAGTTTTTCAACTGTCCACTTGCCATTTCAATCAAGTCGCTTTGCCATAAATCATCTATGCCCTTTGTGACTACTGGGAGTCTCTTAAAATTATGTCGGGCTTGTCTGTGTAATTCATCAACAATAATTTCTCTAGACATAATATGTAAACAAGAATATTGCAACTATAGGCTGTTCAGCAGCTGATACTGCAGGATTTTCTAAATATAATTTGTCTCCAATTTGTATTTTAAATTCCAAAGAGCCATCATCTTCAACATATGCTGTTTCTAATGTATTGGGATCTGTAAAATCCTCTAATTCTACACTGGTGATTTTCACTTTGTTATCAGCATTTGTTATTGATAAGGTGGGGTAGTGGTGTGCCTGTGGTTGAAGCCAATATTTGATCTTGATTGGTCTCAATGTGCCCCCAACAAAAAATTGGTAATAAAATTGTGCAGGGGACAGCATATATATTTTGCCACCTGGTGTAAATGGAGAATCATATTCTTTGTTGGGGATGCTGTACAATTCAAGAATTACTGTATGTTTTGGATTTTCAATTATGCCTGTTATTTCCTTTTCTGCTGTGAGCAATCTGCTTGTTACAGATTCAAGGTGCTCATTGATGGATCTAACAACATCATCATGGCCTGGCTTGATTTTTATGTCCACAACAAGTTTTTTGTATTGTTGCACAATTTCTTGGAGCTGGGTGGCAAAAACAGACAGAGTATTTGCTTGATTGGATTCCATGGTCCCTAGCTGTTGCTTGATATTAGCAACAATTTGTTGCAAATTTTCAACAACTGCCAATTTTGAATTTTGAGCTGTAAGATCATGGACCTGTCTTCTGATATCCTCAAACAGGGCATGCAGTTCATTAATATGTTGATTGGTTGGTAGAGTGGCCACTGCCTGGGTGAGATGTTTGATCTCTGCCTGGATATTCTTGATATCTTCTGATTTCAATATCCTATTCACTGCTCTCTTAATATTTTTAAGTTCCTGTGATGTAGGCAGATTTGATACGGTATTTTGCAAAAATTCAAGTGCCAATTTCACATTGTTTAATTCAGAAGCATCAGCCACATTTTGCATAGCATTTTGGAGCAGGGCTATATCTGCCTGAGAGGGTGTTGATTGTTGTAAAATTTCAAGTTTTGTTTGGATATCATCTATCAAGTGATGAAAATGAGATAGTTCAGATTCAGTGTTGAGGTTTTCAAGCTTTGTGATTTGTTGCTGGACACTGACAAGGGTATCTACAATCCCAGGCAATCGGGATTCTAGTACATTTGCCAAATCACTTTGCACTGCTGCTATTGTACCTTCAAGATGGGTTATGGAACTTTGAATTTTTCCAAAATCTTCATATGTTTCAAGTTGCAGCTTAATATTTGCTACACTGCGAGTTATTGCATTCAAAGCATCAGAAGATGGCAAATTGTTCATAAAATTTTCAAGTGTCTCAATTTTTTCTTTAACCTCGGCTATGGCATTGTTCAGAGGGTCCAGATTAGGTATTTGGAGTGACTGAATCTGTTCTTTTAGAGTGGAAATCACTAGATCAAAATCTCCTTGTGATTTTATGCTTTTGACAATTGTTTGGAGCTGTGCCTGGACATTATTTATTTGCTCTTCCAATTGCTGTTTCAATTGCTCAGAGTTGTTAGCCTGGGTCTTAAATTTGGCTTGAAGAGCTGCTACAGCTTCTTCCAAACTTTGAAAATTATCCAATGTGGCCAAATCAGTATATTTCTGAAGCAGCAATTTGAGTTCAGAATCAATTTTAAGAAGAGGGTCCATGCATTGTGATTGCAAATTTGTAATTTCTAATTGAAGACTGGCATTGAGTGTGGTTTGTAAAGCTTGTAAATCACTTCTTAATTTCTTGACTCTGACATCAAGCATAAGAATCTCATCACTGTGATCTTCATGCCTTGTATGGCCAAAAATATCATTAGGCATTTTTGATTTAGTAGTTATTTATTATAGAATATTTGATTCTTAATTCTATAAAAAAAGGTATAAGCTTATCATAGGATCCAGGGACCTCAATATATAAGCAGTCACCAGCAGAAACAGTATAAACAGTGCCAGAAATCATGTTTGAGTGCTTAATTCTGTAAATATTTCTCCCTATTGAAATCTTGACATTGCCCTCAGGAGTTGTAATAAATTGCAATTGCCCACCTACAGGTAATTGGTAATGATTTAAATTATTGTTAAATATGTACAATATTTTGCCTGTTTTATCATCAACATCTGTAAGTATGCTGTTCAGATGAATAATTAACAAGCCACTTAGTTTAGACAGCATATCAGAAGAGGGTTGTGGTGTTGGCAGGTCCATAATAGCCTGTTTTTTGAACCCAAATAAGTTCATAGGCATGTTTATTTATTTCAAATCATGCTCTGTAATTGGGCATTGATTACCACTTCTCAAATCACAATGACCCCATGGTAAAGTATGTATGCCACATGACAAAATGCATCTCTTATCATCATGTGGGTCCAGAGCCACTTTTCTTACAATGTTGCTAGTCAATAAGTGATCCACACTCTGAATTCTGGATTCTGAGGTTTTGATTAAATTCTGGGATTTGAGGCAATTTTTATAATCTTCAAATTGGAGCTCTTTTTCCATAGTCACTTTGCCAATACCCTTGGCCTTTTTGGCAGCAACACCACTACATGTTTTAAAACTGTACATCTTGGCACTTAACCCAGCAAATTCCACAATAACATCACCAAGTGTCTCATCTTTTAACTTGCCAGGCACTTTTTTGTTGTGGGGTTGAATCCTTGTATGTTCACTCGTATCAAAGTATTGAAACAATTCAGGCTGGGACATATCTTGATAAACATCTTCTGTTTTAATATCAAGAACAAAACTATCCGTATCCATGTACATCAATTTTATATTATCACCATAAAAAGGTTTCAACACATCATAATACAATGTTAACATATGTGATTTGGCCAATTCCAATATTGCAGCCCCTACATAAATAGGTTTATCAAACTTAATCTTTGTTTTTTTCATGTTGAAAAGTGCCATATTTTCATCATAAATTCTTCTGTAATTGAAATTAGGCTTTGCAACCAATTTTTTGCTCAGGCTGGGGTCAGTAATTATTTTAACATCGGTATGTTTTCTGACATTTTCAATTGTTTTGCCATATACAGAATTGACCATCAATTTAAACAAGGCCTTATCAAATTGGCTCTTTGCAGATGTTCGAAGCTCTGTATTTGTATTAATGTATGTTTTCAACCATTCTGAGTGCCTGAACCTCAAAACTTTGCCAATTTTGGTCACTTGAACACCATGTTTCATCAGGAACTGGAGGTTTTTGTAATATATGACATAGCCTTGTTTTGGCTCCAGTGTCATCATGAGCTTCTTCTGTTTAGAGCCAGGTGAGCACTGAACCTCGGGAATTGGGGGCTGATCAGAAAATTTATTGTGCAAATCATCTGGAATTGTCAGATCAACCTCTAAGAAGAGGCCATATTCACTGTCATCAAAGTCCTGAAGATCCTCAATATTGAAATCTTCGACCCATTCAAGCCCTGCATATGGCAGTTTTTGCATCATGGCATGACCATAGAGGCGGTTTGCATCTATATACAGTATATAATTTGATGGCCGTGCTGGATCATAATCAGGCATATATTTGTTATTTGCTCTGGCATATCTCTGAGAACATTGCACCATCCCCCCTCTTATACCTTTCTCCATAAACAGATACTTATTTTGATCTTGGATCAGATCCAATTGCTTTTTGGTGTTGAAAAACATTGCAGCCCATGCTAGGGCCGGGGCACTGTAAAAATACACTGGGTCCAGTTTATAATTTTGCATAGAAGATTTTCTGAATGCCTGCAATATATCAGCTAAGAGGGTCACATCAAGTTTCAAATGTGCCATGTGATAATCACCAAATGTCTGGCATTTTAAATTGTTCCACATCAATTGGGCATGGTGATAATCTTCATCAGTGATTCCAGATCCTCTGATTTTGCTGTAAAACTCTTGTTTTGGTGGCAGAGAACACTCATCAAATTTAGAAAAATCTGTAACATAGTCATATGGATATACACCCTTCCGCCTAATTAATTTCAGGTCCTGATTTGGAAACAATGCACGTGTGATTTTGAATTGATCATCAGATAATTGAGTGGCCAGTGTAGCCAGGCTAGCCGATAAAATTCTGTAAGAATCAAGAAATCTTATGTGAATAGGAACACCATTAACTTTAATTAATTTGCTAATAGCAATATATTTCTCATCATTTTCAGCTAAAATATTTAAATTCTGCTTGTCAAACCCCTCATATCTGATCAGATGATGGAAATCATAATTGGATGCTCCATGGCAAAATATGGGGACAAATCTTGGTCTCTTGATCTGAATATTACAGCTATTACACAGGGCCATTAAGAATTTTCCATCTGTATGAGAATGGTGTTTCACCTTGATATTTGTATCTGAAAATTCAGAATCACATACCGGGCATTTTTCTGCATTGTTGAAATCTTCAATTTGTTTCTCTGTTAAAGGCAACATGGGTTTTGATTTTAATAAGATGTTAGATGCTATGTCACGGCACTCATTTTCTATTCAATGTGCAAATATTTTGATGGCATCTGGTCCCATGTATGAATCTTTTTTAGTAACAACACCATCCTGTACAACCACATAATAAAAGCTGGAAGGTTCATGTAGCTGGTATGGTGTAATTGAAGATTCTTCAGGATCTGGATTGCAGAATGCAAAAGATTTGAGGATTGATTCAAAATCACAGACAATAAATACTGGGTGTTCCAACAAGGCTTCAAACTTTTTGAATTTGCAATTTTCACTTGGATTAGGCATCACCATATAAACAGGTTTATGGTTCCCACAGTATTTCAGATGCTCAATTAACTTGTTTTTTGCAATTTCTGCATTTTCTTCCCGAACCCTATTTACCATTTTTTGACCATCAAATACAGTTAAACATCTTCTGCACAACTTAAATATTCTATTAGATTTGTCTAGTTGTGTTCTCACTAAAGCTTCAAGATTATGTATCAGAGTGTAATGATATGTGCCATCCCCTTCAATTAAGAGCAAATCAATCGGAATAGCAGATTCATCATCAAATGTACTGATTCTGAGAGGTTCTATCGGGCAATTGCCACGGCCAGTGGAACAAATAAATACATTAATAGATAATTGTTTGCCATTGATATGCCTGGCCTTTTTTTCAAATTTATCAATATTCTGAACTAACATTGGATATTCCAAACCCTCCATTGTATCGTCAAAAAAATGTTCATGTTGTTTGTAATAAGTTATTCTCTCAGGATGCCTTGAAACTAGAAACAAAGCAGCTAATATACACCACAAAAAGCATTTCTCATCATTATTTTCAATATTAACCACGGCTCTTTTGTTTTTAATATTGTCAGGTAATGGCAGATATGTAGATCCTTGTAATGGGCTGAATTCAGAAATATTAACATATAACTTGTGTGGAGAACCGCATAGGCTCCATCCAGACTCTTTTGCCGCAAATTCAGAGTGTTTAATATTCAATTGATCTATCAAACCTGCTTATTATTTTGTCTGAATTTGCATTTGAATATACCGGTACAGTTTCTGTTATGTGGGGCTGTGTAAATTTTGTGCCGTTTGGTTTCTTATATTGTGTATACAATTTGAGGGACAGCTTATAAGAGCCATTTTGTGCATTAAGAATTGCCTGCAGATCAGAATTTATACTGTTCAAAAAATTCTCAATGCCACATCTTGGCTCTGATACAAACCGGTAATCCCTAAGTTGGGCATTAAAACTGCTATGGATGGGTTCATAGCGTGGCTGCTTTGCAGGTCCAGCATTAACAGGTGCTTCATGCTTCCTTTTCAGACCAGATGTAGATGCTTGTGGGGGCAATGTTGATGACTGTGCAGAGCAAGTATCTTTATGCTTATATGTGAAATATTCCATGCTATATTTTCTATGGCATTTGGGGCATATTTTTGTGGGAGTTCTGTATTTGTCTGGGTCACAAATCTTTTGGTGCTTGGCCCAATTGGGGCTGGATATATTCTTATTGCATTGATTACAATATTTTTGACTTGGCATTTTTGTTGTTGTTTATTATATACAATTTCCTGGGATTCAAATCAAAATTCTATGCTGGATAAAAATATCAGTTAGGTTCAGCACTGTGCTTTGTGTGTGTGTGTGTATATATATGTGTGTGTGTGTTAATATTTTTTGGCTTTGGTATTTATATAAAATTTCTTGGGAATCAAATCAAAATTCTATGCTTAATAAAAAATATCAGTTGGGTTCAGTACAGACAAAAAAACTGAATAGCTTTATGTCAATTAGTTCTTGAGTTTTGTATTTAGGAACCACTTTGGCGGGAATAGAACTGCCCGGGCGGGGAGTATTAATGCCGCAGCTCCGCGGTGCGGGAATCTGAGAAACTGCCCCGAGTATTGATCCGTGCAGAGGAACTGGCTGCGCCGCAGCTCCGCGGTGCGGGAATCTGAGAAACTGCCCCGAGTATTGATCCGTGCAGAGGAACTGGCCGCGCCGCAGGTTTTTTCCCCCCCTTTTTTTTGCCAAAAATTTGGCTTTTATTGTATTAGTGTATATTGTTTCTATGACCTTACTTGGGTTATTCCGCCAAATTATATGCTTCAAGTCTCCTATACTTTGGTGGAGCCTGTTCAGGTTCTGCCCCCCACTTGTGGGTTCCACTGCCGATCCAGCAATGGTGAAGAATCTGCACTGTGCCCTGGCTTATATAGATTTACAGAGCCAATAGAAACACTGCTTATTTAAACCAATCAGAAAACACCACATCAGCATATTATGTCATAACCATTTAATCAATTAATATTCCACAACATGATGCAATAGAAGTGTGCCGGGAAGTAAATATGTATGGATGTGGGTGGGTGTGGGTAGGTAGGGGCGGGTAGGTGTGGGTAGGGGTGGGTGGGGGTGGGTGTGGGTGTGTGGGGGTGTTGGGGGTGGGGGTGGGGGTGCATCTTGGCTTAGTTTTAAGTGCTGTGTTCAAAATAAAAATATAGTGGCTGGTAGCTGTATCCAAGCCTTATTATAATTTTTAGTTTCTATATTCTGTCACTAATTTTGATCCTAGGATAATTATATTTATGGGGGTGACTCTGCATGGCCCCCAGAGCAACATACTGAAATTTTGAAAAAATCGATTATTTTATTTTTGCAATTTTCACTAGTTTTGATCCTAGGCCAGTTATATTTATAGGGGTGACTCTGCATGGCCCCCAGAGCAACATACTCAAATTTTGAAAAAATCGATAATTTTTTGGATTTTGATTATCTCTGGAACCATGAATCCTAGAGACATGGGGTTTGTTGCTTTGGCCTGGGCATGGCAAGATGCAACTTTTAGATCTCTATAAATTTTTCAAAATATCTTGTTGTTCTCTAGATCTTAAATAACTTGCCTATTTTTCAAGATATCAGCATGGGAGTTGTTTATTTCAATTCTGGATGCTGTTTAGAAGTTTTGTTAAAAAATCGATAATTTTTTGAATTTGAGATTTTTCAAAAACTATCAGTATTGGAGACTTGAAATTTTGTACGCATATTCTAGGCATGATTCTCTATATTTTTGTCTCTATAATTTTTCTGATATATGCAATATTTAAGCTGTAAATACCTAATTTTTATAAATAGAATTTTCTGAAAAGTGCAATATTAACAAAATTGTTAATATTTTGAAATCTATACCTGCTAGGGCACTATATCAGTCACTATACTTTAAGATATGATAAGATATAAAAAAAACATATTTTTAACAAATTTATGGACAACAATCTCACAGAAGTGCCTTTTATAAGTGTAGCCTCATCAATCTGAGGGGGTTCATACTTTCCGAGAAATTCCCGAGGGCATTTTTTACAAAAATCTTGGATTAGACAGGGTTTCACACTTGAGCAAAAAGCTCATATGCTCATGTTGAGCTTGTTTTAAGTGTAAGCAAATCTGCCTGAGAGGGGTTCATACTTTCTCGGGTTTATAATATCATCAATACAACTACTCCCCAGAGACTCTCTTTCGAGCCGCAAACAAAAAAAATGACGATAGGTTAGACAAGCTGCACGAGTGGAGGCAGGGGAGACGAAGATTTACCGAACACTGGTACGCGTCGAACATTGAAACTGTCGATCTTGTAAACCACATGATAGCATTAGGCGAAGCAAAAACTTTTTTCTTTCCCAGAATACATATATATAAATAACACATCGGCACAGTTGTTTTGAGTGAGACGATATAAATAACACACATCGTAAACCTAACGGAAAAAGAAGTTGTTCTCTTTCCCAGATAACATATAGCATCAAAAAAAACATGAAGCCCAAGGGTGTCGTGTACCAGATACCATACTCCAATCTAAAAACTCTAGGTTCCCTCGATGGGTTACTCACCAAGAAACAACGCGAGAAGAAACGTTCTTGCTTGTCGAAAGGACACGGAATGAAATTACTTCTCAGCACACCTCAATTGAGACGGTTACAGCGTTCGCGGAAACAGCAAAAGTTCGGAGGTTTCATATTCAGCATCCCGGCCAAGGGGGGAAGGGCATGATGAGGAAGTTTAAAAAAAAGAAACAGCAGCACTCACCAACCGAGACATTGAGTCTCTGATCGAACCATTACAAATCAAACACTTCAGAGGCGTTTTCATGTCCGACTCGTTACCTTCAACCGTTAAAGAAGAGAATGTGGAGTAGTCAACTTGAACCGTCAAGAAAATCCAGGCACGCATTGGATATGTTACCACAAAAATGATGACAAAGCATTCGTTTTCGATTCTTTCGGAGGTGTTCCACCTACAAATTTAGTTCATTATCTGAAAACGAACAAAACCTCTATATACTACAACGACGAACGCATTCAAAATTTCGGAGAGGAGAACTGCGGTCATCTCTGCCTCTCCGTGCTCGCGTTTCTCTCTAAAATAAATAACCCTACGATCGAGGATTTCCAGAAAGCATTGTGGAACCTGAAACATCATCACCAGGATGGGCGTGTTCCATCTCACGAGCGAATCTTCGATCTTGAAACTCACGCTGCACGACGACATCGTCTATCCTAAATCCGTAGCTCTGCGTGCATTCTACAGCATGTACCTCATACCTAACGTCACGCAGCACAACAACAAAATTAGCGTCGGAAGCGAACATATCGTCGTCACGCCAGGTCAATACAATCTTTCTACTTTGCAAGCTCAATTACCCAAAGGCACGTACCTTTCTCAAAATTCGGTCACGCACAGAGTGGAAATCGTGTCGGCTACGAAGACCGTGGACCTGGGCACCATAGGAGAACTTTTAGGTTTCGAGAACGACACAAAACTCGAAGCTGGCATCAAACACACGGCAGCAAACATTCCTAAATTCTTGGCCATCGAAACTTTGAACGTTCACTGCAACGTGGCGGAAGGCATGATCACGAAATCCTCGGACGGGGGGTTGCTGGGAAGTCACAAGCAGACGGGAATCATCGCCACGTTCAAACCAAGTTCCGAATTCATGGAACCGATCATCTACACACCCTCTTCGCCGATCTATTTTCCAGTATGTCGCAACCGCATAGACGACATAGAGTTGGTGGTGACGAACGAGAAAGGAGACATTGTGGATTTTGCAGGTGCAACGACAACGGCCGTCGTGGAGATAAACGTATAATAAATAACACACATAGTGAAAAAAATGGAGCAAATCGAAAGTTACGAATTGCAATCTTTCCCTCCGAACCGTCGCACGTTCGCCAATCTCAACGAAGCGAACCGGGAGATCGAATACGACGTGGACGTAGGCGACGGGTTCGTTCATCCTCACAGAGCGGACCTCTATCTTCAATTTGATGTGGTGAAGAAAGAAAGCGGAGAAGCGTTTCCGCCCAATGCCAATTTGAAACTCGTGGACAACTTCGTGCCTCACCTGTTCTCGCAGGTCGAGGTGAGGAAATACAACACCGTCATCGACAGAATCGATTATCCAGGCATCACGTCGACGGCAGTGGGAACATTGAAATTATCCAAAACGGACGCAGCATACTTACAGGCGGGAGGGTTCGAAGCGGGAACCAAAATATCGACGAGAAGTAACACGGTGCTCTTTCCCATGCGTTTGCTTCCGGGATTCTTCTCGGACTACAAGGAGATCGTGTGGAAGGGTGGTTTGCGTGTCACGTTTCGAAGAGCGGCTAACGACAATAACGCACTGATGCGATACACCAACTTGAACGCAGACGGCACGCCGATAGCCAACACTTTACCCGAAGCAGCCAAATGCGTCATCCGGAGCATGGAGTTGAGAATGCCGGTGGTGGAATACGAAACGAACTATGCCCTCAAGTACAAAGCCGAGATCTTGAAAAGTCCACAGGTGCCGATTCAATTTCACGGTTACCAGTGCGTGCAGAAGATAGCGTCAGGAAGTCACATGGAATTCGACGTGACGACGCAGTTCAACAACATACAGTTCGACATGCCAGATTTTGTCGTAGTCCGGGCGCGATAACAATCAGGAAAAACATTCCAGCAAATTCGACGACTGCAAGATCAAGAACGTTTATCTCAAGAATGGCAGGAACGAAGTGTTCCCGCGCGAGAATTTCAACCTCGACATGACCAAATATGATTACCTCAAACTTTACGAAGCTTACACCTCTTACAAACGCGTGACCGAGGGAAGCGTGGACATGTACTACACTCCCAGCGAATTCAAAATCCGCAGGCCGATGTTCGTCATCAATACCACGAAGAGGAAGCAGGTGGTGGTCAACGATCGAACCAACATCAAGGTCGTCTGCGAGTTCCACGACGCGCTGCCTGTCGATACTCTGTGCAGCGTCATCCTGATTGCAGAGAAGTCTTTTGTGTATGATGTCAAGAATGAAAGAGTGACCGAACAGTTTTAAGTACAAGAAAAAAAAATCACATAATTCTCAAAAAATTATACTGACCGTAGGTTCAAACATTAGATTAACTTGCAACGCAATGTTTAGGATGTACTGCGAGGAACACCTTCTTACATTTGTGAGAATAATCTGGAACAAAAAATAATAAAAAAATTAATTTTGATGCATTTTAGAAATAAATCACACTTGAACGCACAAAGGAACTTCCCCTTTGGCCCTGCGTGTGTCCCATATTCACCCCGTAGGGCGCGGCAGGGAGTTAGTCCCGCTAAAAATCCCAAACCTTCACCTGTTTTTTTTTCATTTGAAGATAAACACTATTGTTCTAGTATCTTGGCTATATTAAATTAGAACTTCTGTTACATGAATTGTTTTTTTTTGTTTTTTTTTCATACATACATACTATTTACTACATTTGAGGCATATCTTACTAGTTTCTAGACGATGGTGGCCCCACGGGAGCGTGTGAATCCCACATTTCAGAACACACCTCTTGTCGTCGCGTGCGTCCAGGGCAACCTTTCTCACCTGGTTGGTTGTCAACACATGGTCGACACTCTGGATGCGCTGCTCCACTCCTGGAATTGACGTCCTAGTTCGAAGGGTTTTGACGTAATCCTCGAACTTGAGGTACTCTTGGACGACCTGCCTGCCCACACCCTTAGCCTTTTTCGTGATGGATCCTTCTGCCCGAATAGCATAGACTTTGGCGCGAAGACCGGCAAACTCGAGAATTACATCACCGTCCTTCTCGTCTTTGAGTTTGCCAGGCACCTTCTTGTTGCGAGCCAGGATTTTGTATCGCTTCGGCTGGGAATAGCCTGACGTATCAAAGAGGTTCACAAAAGCTGGTACCGTGGCTATATCCCTATATGCATCGTCCGTGCGAACGTGGTACATCAAACTATATGTGTCCGTGTAGAGTAGGCTGATATTGTCGTTATAGTACTGGCGTAGTATCCCATAATATATTTGAAACATGTGCAGCTTGCTCAGGTCTAATACTGAGGCACCAACATAAATTGGCTTGTTGAGCATCACCTCGTTCTTCCTCATATGCACCAGAGCAAGCTGCTCATTATAAATGGTCCTCGATTTGAATAACGGGTTTGCTACGAGCCTGCGACATTGTGCTTTGTTTGATATTAGCCTCACATCTACACGATTTCGCACATTCTCCATAGTTTTCCCGAACACCGCATTGTTCATTAACTTGAAGAAATCGCGATCGAAATCAGAAGTGGCGACTGTGCGATGTTTGTTGTTGAGCTTGATGTATGGCCTCAACCATGGAGAATGCTCGAACATCAAAACTCGATGTACTGTGCGGACGGTAATCCCTTGCTTCATCAACCACCGGAGGTTTTGGTAGTGCAGGACATAACGCTCTTTGGACTCGAAGTCCATGACGAGCTTTGCTTGGTTCGAGCCAGGCGGGCATTTGAATTCCGGGACTGGCGGAAGATCGCTGAACAAATCCTGCAGCTTCTCGGAGAACTCAAGGTCCACCTCGGCAAAAATCCGCATTCCACATCGTCGAAACCTTCAACGTCAAATTTGGAGGGATCAGCCCACTCGAAGCCTCTAAAGGGGAGTGGCTGCATCATGGAGTGTCCGTAGAGGTTATTGACGTCCGTGTACATGATGTAGCTAAACGGTTGTGAGGGGTCGTAACCGGTGGCCATGTGGTGATTGTTGGCGTGCGAGTGTCGCTGCGACACCTGGACCATTCCACCCCACACGGCACGTTCTACAAACAGCATCATGTCCACGTCCGAAAGAAGCTCAAGCCTGACTTTCGTAACAAGAAGCATGGCCGACCATGCCAGTCCGGGAAGACTGTAGAAGTATGCAGGGTCCAGCTTGTAGATGGTCTTCGCAGTTGCACGAAACGCCTGGATCACATCAGCGAGGAGCGTCACATCAAGTTTGAGGTACGCATCATGGTAGTCCCCAAGATTTTGGCAATCCAGCTCGCGCCACATGGACTGAGCATGGTTATAGTCATCCTCAGAGATGCCCGAGCCTCGCAGCTTGCTATAGAAGTTTGCTCGAGGAGGCAGCGGCGTCTCCGCAAACTTGGTAGAGTCGGTGACGTATTCGTAGGGGTAGACCCCCTTACGCCTGAAGAAATCGGCGTCCAAGTTTGGAAAATTCGCAGAGGTAATGAGCATTTGCTCGTCGCTGAGCTTTTTCGCCAGGGCATCGAGGCTGGTCGGGAGGAACCTCAGGGAGTCGAGGAAGCGAAACTCGACGGTAGAGCGTGATCCTGGGATTCGAACCCACTTGCTCAAGCTAATGTAACGCTCCTCGTTCTGCGCCAGGACGTTGATTCGCATGTCGTCGTACCCAAAGTGAGGCACCAGATGGTGGAAGTCGTATCCCGAGCCATTGTGAAAAAACACAGGGATGAAGCGCGGGTCCCGGGTCAACAAATTACACCGGTTGCACCGTGGACCAATATACCTACAGTTAAAGTGATCATGGTGTTGGACTTTACGGTTGTTGATGCTAAACTCACAGGTGCACACAGGACAGGTTGTAGCCTCCTCGTGCTTGATTTTGTCGTCAGAAGACAGCGATTCCATAGGCTTGGGGGTCAACAGGAACTTCCCTATCTCGTTGGCTTCCACAACCATCCTGTCTAGAAAATGTTTAACTGCGTCGGGACCGCGATACACATAGGGCTCGGGGTCAACAAGTCGGTCTCGCCACACCACAACATAAGCATAACTCGAGGCCTCGTGGAGTTGGTAAGGGGTAGTAGAGGAAACTTCGGGATTGGGATCGCAAGTGGACAGGGGTTTGAGGAAGGCCTCGAAATCCGCGATGATGATAGCGGGGTGCTCTACCATGGCACCGTGCATGTGGAAACGCTCCACGGTGCCAGGTTTGGGCAAGACCGCCACCCCCGGCTCGTTGGCATTGCAATAATGTTTGTGGCGAGCGAGCTTCTCGGCAGCGATGTTGGAGCCTCGAACATGTTGGTAATTGTGTTGATCCCGTCCGTCGAACATTGACAAGCACCTGCGACAAACTTCTATGTGTTGTTTTTGTTTGCTTGTTTGGCTAGAAACAAGTCTAGAGAGGGAACGGATAAGGGTGTAATGGTGATGGGTCTCGTTCTTGATAAGTAGGAGATGGATTTCTCGAGCATCATCGTTGTCTACGTCGCTCACGCGAATAGGGTACACTACATTTTTGTCAGTGAGGCCATAAACGTTGATGGCCAATCGAGGGTTGTGTGTACGGGCCTCGAACTTGCGAATGTCCGGGACCTCCACCGGGTAGTCGATTCCAGCCATCGCATCTTCCAGCTCTGGCTCGTAGGGTAGGTAGTGGGTAACTCGGCGTGGATCGTTTTTCCAGTGAACAGGGTGCAACGCTGCAAGCACCGACCAGAGAAAGCACTTGGCGTCACTGTTCTGAATGTTCAGGACGGCCTTCTTTGCCGCAATGCTAGGTGGTAAGGGGACGTAGCTGGAGGCGGAGAGAGGCACAAACTTGCAAAGTTTGACGCACAGTTCGTGAGGCTCGCCACACAGCGAACCCCCCGAGCCCTTGGCTTGATGTTCCTCCTGCTTTGCCACCAGCTCCTCGGCAAACTTGTTGTAGATGACCTCTAGGTTTTCGACATCCGCCAGATGCAGCGTCTTCGCCTTGGTGTTGTGGCAGAAGCTGTAAATTTCATCAGACGGCTTCTTGTACTGGCAACGTAGCGATGAGTAGAATTTGGTGGAGTGCGTTGCAAGCGCATCGCCGAGGATGGAAATAATTTTGGCTTGCACGTTCTCCAAAAAGCTACGCACGTCGCATGAGCCCTCCGAAGTGAGGACAAAGTCCTCTAACAAACGCTCGAAAGCAGACTGGTTCGCTTTCGCCACAGGCTTGACTCGTTTGGCGGATGGTGGCGAGTCAGCTTCCGCTTTCCTCTTGGTCGAGCTGGTCGACGGTTGTGGAACAGGTGCTCCGACGACTTTGCATGTTGTTATATGCCTTTTCAAATTATTAATGGTAATATGTTTGTCGCACGTGGGACATGATTTTTTAGCGGTCACACGCTTACCAGGTACGCAGGTACGACAGTGCCTTTGGAAATGTTTAGTTGAAACACCAGTTTCACAAGTGGGACAAATTTTCACACATTGCATTTTTGTTGAAAAAAATATTGCAATTTAAAAAAATCTTGGAAGGCTACTTCGCTATAATGAAATATTTGTGGGGTATGTTATTTTATATATATATAGTAGAGTGCCACAAAATAAATGCTGTGCAATAATAATAAAAAAACCTTGGAAGGCTAATTCGCTATAATGAAATATTTGTGGGGTATGTTATTTTATATATTTAGTGGAGGAGTGTCACAAAATAAATGCTGTGCAATAATTCACGATGGTGCTGGGTTTGGTGGGAGTGTGCTATTTATGTATATGCTACTTCTTGCTTCTTAATGAATCCTGTAAATAATTGAAAAAAAATAATTAAGCTTGTGTATAGAAAACACACAAATATTATGTGTACATAATTCTACCAAACAATCTTTTTTTTCTAACCCTCAGCCCTCTTGGCATATGAAATATAAATCATAATTTCAGAAAAAAAACTTAGTTATTTTCCGGTCGCCATTTTTTAAATCAAACCATAACCATTATTTATGTTTATAGTATTCGTTGAGCAATAGCAGATAGAGCAAGAATCGTTTTCCTACAACCCATAGTTTATGAATTACAAAACATCTTAGAAATTACATCTTGAAATTTTAATCCAAAATAACTCGAAAACAGCAGGCACTAGTCATCATCCCTCCAATAGGTTGTAGAGTACTTCTAATTTTGTATCGAATGCTATTAAAATTTTCGAATTAGGGTAAAAACTAAGCCGGCGAATCAAGTTTCTCAAAAAAATAAAAAAATATCTGTACTTCCGAAACTTGAGAGGGTAGAATCGATTTTATTTGCTAGTCGAATAGTTCTCGTCGAATCCTATCCAACAAACCTAAAATCATCATCCTAGCTAAATTAGGAGCCGAGAAAATCAATGTCTTGGAAAACGTCTTAAGATTTTTGTCTTAAGAAAATTTTCTTGACAGACCGGAAGTAACATCTTGAGATACCGGAAGTCGACTTTCTTAAAGATTAAGATATTTCTCTTAAGACGTTTTCCAAGACGTTGATTTTCTTAGCTCCTATGGGGCCTAGAACCATGTAACTTTGGTCTATGTATATACCAGTACTTGCCCGACCCTGTGGCCGAGTGGTTAGCACATCGCGCTGCGACGCCAAGGGTCCCGGGTTCGAATCCCGGTCGGGCTTGGTTGTTTGTGAATGTCCATTCATCAATTTCATCATTCATCCCCATCTTCGCAAATTAGCCAAGAGGCACAAAACGCGAAGTAAAATAAACTAAATCAATCAATCAATCAATATACCAGTACTTTTCCTACATGTTCACTCACCTTACAACCCACCCGATGAAAAAAAAAATTACCCCCTGCGCGCATGTGCACATGTATAAATTTAAAATATAGGCTCGATATTGAAACAAAATATTATTTTTTCCCTCCACCTCTCTCTCTGGCCAAGATTGCAAATAATTGCAGGAATAATAATACCATGATATTTTAGACTGTAGGTCCAGGTCACCCGAACCAGATAACATTTGAGTTTGTGTTTTTTAAGTCCACTTTATGTGCAGTAAGGCTAATCGGGATTAGACCTACAGAGTTTTAAAGTGTTATCCGAACCACTTGTGCCTCCAGCGGGTATCGAACCCTTGAATACAAGCCTACCTACCACTGCGCCATAGGGGAGGCCCCAGACGACATATTTGCACTACAACAAGCAAAAATAAATTCATATCTGTGCATATGGGAAGTCCAATACATAGTTGGTAATGTGCGATGTGATCAGCACCAAACATTTAATTTTTATGTTTGTATATTTAAGTTCCGTGTTTGCCCGACCCTGTGGACGATTGGTTAGCACATCGCGCTGCGACGCCAAGGGTCCCGGGTTCGAATCATGGTCGGGTATGGTTGTTTGTAAATGTCCATTTTCATCCATTTCATCACTCATCCCCAATCTTCGCAAATTAGCCAAGAAGTACAAAACGCGAAGTAAAATAAACTAAATCAATCAATCAATCATTAAGTTCCGTGTTGCAATCATGAAATTAAATTTTAATTAACTTTTTTTTCTATCCATCTCTCAAATCTATATAGCCTGTTCATATTTGGCATGTCGGCCATTTTGTTTACGTAGCAAAAAAAAAATCTCAAGCCATTTTTTGAGAATGCTCGTTGTAGCCATAAGTATAATTGGATATAATTGCCGGATTTTATTTAATTTTAGGTTTAAAATCAATAAGCGTGCATAAAAAAAAATTAAATAAATAAGATTCTGATAACTATGTACTTCCACTAGCCTTTGCGATGGCGCAGCAGTAGCGTCGTTGCCTTGTAATCAAGAGATCTCGGGTTCGATACCCGCACAAGTGGTTCTTGAAATTGTAGGTCCAGTCCCGATTAGCCTTACTGTGTATAAAGTGGACTTAAAACATCAAATCAATCAGTACTTCCACTAGCCTCTACGATGGCGCAGCGATAGCCTTGTAATCAAGGGTTCGATACCCGGTGGAGGCAAAAGTGGTTCTTGAAATTGTAGGTCCAGTCCAGATTAGCCTTACTGTGCATAAAGTGGACTTAAAACATCAAATCAATCAATCAATTAGTACTTCCACTAGATATCAAACACACGCAACTCTCCTCCATTTTTCTTGCCTTCCTCTAACAATTTAACACATTTTTTTTTTTTTAAATATGCCCCGCACATATTTCCTACCTACCAACAACGGCACACGGAAGAAAAAGATATTCCAGCTACCAAGATGCATGCTTCAAATATATAAAAGCAGAGAGAGACATGAAACACCTTCTATATTCTCTCTCTTTTTGCATGTTTTGTGAGTATATTTTCTTCCACAATACATAAGAGCTGTTTGGTTTTTCAGGAAGTTACCTTCCTTCCACAATCTCTTATATCTGTTAGGCTCGTTTCAAGAATCAACTCACAAAAGCAATGCCATACTTATAAATCAAAGCCAACTCAAGCAAGCTAAGAAACAAAGTTACTTACTTTTGGAAAATCCTGCGGAAATGCTCTTCCCTGCCGTTCAAAATGAAACAGAACTTTCTACACCAGCGCTTTAAGTTTTATACGGTTTTCTAATGAGGTCAAAAGTGATATGTTAGCCAACGCAACGTGGACCAATAGAAATCCGAGACAATCTTCTCTAGAACATTCTTCCCCTACATTTCAGCCACATCATTTTGCGAGTTCGAAAATTCACAAGTTAATGCATCGCATCGCATCACTGCTACCTATGCTGTTAACTGACGTCACTATTTCTCAACAGTTGCCAGAGCTGATGTTAACAACCTGTTGTAACCTAAGCATCATGTGTATTGAAATATAAACAAAACAAATTGTATACGTCAGTAGGGAATTCCATCGTTCGGCTATTAAAAAAAAAAACAGGAAGTATAACTTCCGTCGTCCCAAGGCCTACGTATTGTTGAATTTGTGTTATTGTGTCAACGTTGATATCACACGCAGAGAGGAGAGGGAACGAAATTGTCGTTTTTTCTAGATATCCACAGGCAAAAGCGTAATTTTTTTTTCAAATACGATATGACAGTCGCTTTTCGATACCGAAAAAACTAAATACAATAAGTATATATATATATATATATATATATATATATATATATATATATATATTTACAATATTAATGTTTATTTAACAATATCTACCTATGGATTTGCCTCGAACGAAAACATGATATAGAAAAACATTTTTCCAGCCTTAAGTTCAAAACTTTTGGCCCCTCTCTTCCCCCTAAATCGCATTACATACATGTGGAAAAAAAAAACAATTATTATTTGTTTGTTTGCTTGCGTCACAATACGGAAATAATGAGAGGCGCGCGCGCGTGTGTGTGTGTGTGTGGCACATCGTTCCGAGAGAGGTTTACAAAGGTCACGATATATAAACCTTTGACCGGGACTTGGAAAATTACGATAAGATGCATTCATCTTTCAAGGATGAGAAAGTGCATTTATTTACTCATCACGCTGTGTCAGCGCAATAAATGAAGGCGCGGAACGTGGAGAGAAAGTGAGTTTTTGAGGTATGGTGAACCTCAATTAATAAAAGTGAGTTTTTGAGATTTTGGTGAACCCCAAATGAGTAAAGTGAGTTTTTGATGTTTTGGTGCTGTTTTCTTCGCTGTGAAACATCGTCAGCGCAATAAATGAGGCTCGGAACGTGGAGAGAAAGTGAGTTTTTGAGTTTTTTGTGAACCCCAATTGATGCGTTTCAAGCAGGCTTATTGTACTACTCTCCTGAACTAAGTAAGGAAGGATAAAGAAAAGATGAAAAGAAGACGGTGAACAGATGTGGCTGGATCGGCATGCTACGTTTTGTTTGAAACAAATAAAATCTGATTTTTTTTTATTTTATTTATTTTTTTCTTTTCAAAATATATTCCTCTGAATACAATTTATCTGTCTCCCAGGAACGCATGTTTGTAGATAATGCTATATTTTACCATTATGCCAAACCCTGAGTGCTAGTTACCAAGAAAGTTCAAACTGTACTACGTTTAGCTCAATTATGCTTGGGTTGGCATCACTGAGTGAGGCCGGACTCGCTGTGTCCATTTCGAACGAACGCGCCCCTAAAATTATTATTTCCCGCATGAATCACATAGAATGTTATGGGACCAGCAGAGGCCCTCTGAGAAGTGGCTCGACATGCGACGGTAGAGCTCCTGGCAGGGATGGAAATTTGTGGAAATTATCGTAAGGCTTAGAATTTCAGTTTTCTTAAGGCGCGATTAATGGAATTGTTAGTAATAAAATAATCCGTAATAGCCAAATATATTAGGGTAGGCCCGGCCTCCGGGCCTCTTATGACGCTTCGCCACTGGTCGTAGGCAGGTAATATATTTTAATCTTAATCCTCATTAGATGGGATACAAAAGAGAATCTTTTTAGTTTTTCGATACTGTCGGTGGTTTTGCCGTAATTTAAAAATAATCTTAAAAAAGTGAACTTTTCTAGTACTTTTCAATGTTTTTGCCTTATAACTTTTGAACAAAGTAAATAACAATAAAAGGTTTCGAATAAAAGTTGTACCCTATTTTATAAGCTTTAAAACGATATACATTTTAATGAAGAGTACACCATAAAATGTATCCTCCGAATGGAGGATAGTACCACAGTCCGGAAACATTGACTTCTTAATAACAAGAAAAAAAAATAGTATAATTAATTGTTGTGCGTACCACTTACGTACATATACTTAATATATGTTCAGTCGTGTAGCCTATCGCCATCTGCATTTTGGCGGCCAACATCTTGAAAAGAGTCAGCTTTATTGGATATTTTTGATTTGATAGAGCTATCTCTGGATCGGTGGCACATATCAACTTCCGTTGTTTTGTTCTTTTCAGAAATATTCCATACAGTGCAAACTTTAATAATATATCAATAAATGTATTTTAGAAAAATAAAAATTGTAGTTTTGTAGAAAAACTCACTGTTATTTATAATACTTTATGTGAATAACGGCAAGTAATTCTCGAACTAAACAACAGTATTTTATATCTTGTAAGGTTACGAGATGTTTATTATGTAGAAGACTTTAGACGAACTGAACTCTTAACATACGATTTTTTATCTTTATAAATTTTCCTAAATAATATTTTTAAAGGAAATACAATTTATGAACAATCTAATTTTTATTTCTGAAAGTTGGAGTTATTGAAATTTATCTAGCATTAATTTTTTTTTATTATTTGAAAGAAAAACACTCTATTGATTGTCATTGATGATACGAAAATACTGAAATTTCTTTTACAAAATATTTTCATATGAATTTCTCATTACGTCGGTTCCCTTTTTGATCAGGTCTTCAATTGAACTCGGAATTTTTAATAATGTAGTAGTACAGACAAGATTTTCCATTCAACACCAATCCCCTATACTGTGTTCTGGGAATCTCTGGAGCAAGGCCACGCATAACAGCAGAGAAGGTGAGAAAGCGAAGCGAAAGGACGGAGCAAAACAGTACACTCTGATGCAAACAGCAGTCCATTTCCCCCCTCCACGCAATTCCGTTTTTCACAAGTTTTCATTCGTCGTACCCTCTCGAGTTACTACTTGCGCAGAGACTTACCTTCGTTCGTTCGCTTGCTCCATAGATTCCAGGGACAGAATATAGTACCTCATGCTTGGTTATAATGGTCTTGAGCGTGAAAAACGAACTGGGGATTGCACAGAGATTTGAGGTATAAAGATTGGTTTATTTCATGAAGGGGAAGAGTGTGAGGTTCTGTCTCATTTAAGTTGTCACACTGAGAGTTTTGGGCTTTTTTAATTCCTTACTTGCACTATCTTGAGTCAGCTTCTGCGTTACAATTGACAAGGTATACATCCTCAGTTGGTAGAGTGCACAGGTTGAAGTCTCTTGAGTACTTGCTGTGGTTTCTCACGAGTCAAGCTTTACGAAATGAAACCCTTGTAGTTGTACCAAGTCAGAAGTATTTTGGCTTGCTCCAGAGTTTATATCTAGCTTCTTCCAGCAAGAAAGAACACCACCATTCATTTTATGACGGTCACTTCAACGTGGTGCTGGGGTGTAAGGGGTGCTCCTTCCACGTAGTGCACCCAATAGTCAACCTCACTTCCACGTAGTACACCCTGGACTGCAGACTAACGAGGCTCTGGCGACTGGCCCCATGGCCAGTATAATTTTGTTTGTCTTGTCCTGAGTTTTGTCCTTATTTGTGCTGAGTGCTCCTTTACAGCCTCAGCTTTTAACGAAAGTCAGAAGATATTAATATTTTATGATTTTATGTATGCAACGTTATAGTTGTTATGTGTAACGATAAGGGGCTGGACCCCGTATAATGTGACGGGTGCAAAATAGCCTTAGCGCTGACGCACCCAAAATTTTAAATTCAAATTAAATTCAAAATCAAATTCAACGTGGAGCTTCCCAATATGATGGCTCTCTTATCGTTTCCATATAGTTGTAGTTAGCCTAGAACCACTGAATCCAGTTCGATATTTTAAATATTTTGTTGATCGCATGCAATAATTGGAACTGTTCTGGATTCAGATTTACTGCTTTTACATAACATGTCAACACCAGGCGTTTTTTATTGCTTTCAAGTCCTTAACTCATCCGATCTTGAAGGCTGAAATGTTCTGAGCTTAAGTCACTCACTCACTCTCACGCATTCTTAAACCCGATAGTTTATGGCTTCAGCAACACAAGCCTTCAATCTGTCCCTATCCTGGGCAAGATCAATCTTTCCCATCCTTACCGATTTCTTACTGGTCTCTTACACTCAGGTTTCTCAACAGGAAACTTTTCTTTCCTCTCCCACACGTGCCACATGGTCTGCTCACCTAAATCTTCTTCATTTAATTATTCTAATAACATCTGGACATGAATGCATATTATTCAGTTCTAAATTATGTAACCTTCTCCACTCAAATGTCTCCTCATTCCTTTCAGGTCCAAATATTATTCTAAGGGTTTTATTTTCAAAGACTCTTAACTTATGTTCCTCTTTTAATCTAAGGGACCAAGTTTAACATCCATTATACTACAGGCAAAATTACTCTTTTGTATATTTTAACTTTTAGTATCTTCAATATTATACGTGAGAATAAAAGTTTATGAAGAGAATAGTGTTCTGAGCTTAAGGCTTTCCGGGAATGTATAGTTCTTGGGATACATCCCAATCTAGGGTACTCGTTTTGACGATTAGAATGGGCTATTTTGATCCACTTTTGTCAACATGAGAATGTTAGAATAATATCATTTATGTATCATGAAAGAACCTCCAGCACTTATAATCATAGGGCTGTTATCTTTGTTGTAAGTGGCCTTGTTGTCAACCCTGACCTGCTGATTTCTAATGGAGAATTTATTTCAATCTATTTCTAGAAATCAAATTCGGTTGTGTATAAATTGTATTTCTCCTTAAAATGTTATTAAATATATATATTTAAATATAAAAATCGTATGTTAGGAGTTCAGTTCGTGTAAAGTCTTCTACATAACAAACATCTCGTAACCTTACAAGATGTAAAATACTATTGTTTAGTTCGAGAATTATCAAGACTTTCAAATTGCCGCTATTCACATGAAGTATTATAAATAGTAGCGAGAGTAGTATGTACGACGTTTTACGGACTAAACTAACCTACAATGAGAGAAAAGTGGACAGAAAAAGCTATGGCATCACTTTTAAGCTATTTTTTACCCCCTGCAAATTTTGCTCTTATGCTAACTCGTCCTTTGACCTACTTTTGAAATGACTTACCTATAAGTCTGTCTCCTCTTACTGTAAGGTCCCTCATTGTAATCTACTACGACCTTGCTCTCAGCGTAATCTGCCACGATGTGTTTTAAAACTCATGTGTGATCTTCTACAATGTGTGGCCCCCCTGCTACGACCTAACGGGACCTCTCCTACGATGTTCCCCCCCCCCGCTACGATGTTTTTCTCCTCATGATGCAAAAAAAAAGGTATTGTAGCGGTATTTGCAATTTAACGCAGGACTTGGAAAATTTTCGATTGATGAAAAAAATTGGTTCCATGACGACCTATGTTCATTTTGGTATGGGAGGACAGAGGACACCGAGACTCGACCGACACACTAAACCCGACAGGTGGGATGCTTCGTTTTGGCGCAGCCCTTTGACCTACTTTTGAAATGACTTACGACATTTTCCTGTAAGGCTGTCTCCCCTTACGATGTTTTCCTGTAAGGCAGAGATCGTCTGTCAATGGGCCCTCAGTGTAATCTACTGCGACCTAATACTCACTTTCTTTTTACGTTTCGCGGCTGTTTTATTGCAGTGACGAACTAAAAGAGAGGAAAAAAGGCTCTGAAAGGTGAGTGTCAAAAACGTACTTTCAAGTATGCATGCTCCAGTAATGTAATTTCTAAAAACATGTGCCGTCCATGTTTCTATATCGTGAGGCGTTTCTGCGATGATGGCCTTTATATGCGGCTGTGAATGAAGTTCTACTCTTTGAAGCAATAATGCTGTAACGCGGAAGAAAGGATATAGGATTCTTGCAGTGATATGGCTGCTTCAAAACAACTGCTTTTTTATTCACCAGATCCATCTGTTTCTGCGGTGATGTGATTGTTAAGTCATCCAACAACAGCTCTTAATAATGGTCGCGGATTGCTGTATCCAGATTGTCGTTGCATCTGCGGAAATATATAGATACTTAATCTCTCGCAAACATTCTGTACAACTAAATTACGTTCAATTCGTCCTCTTCATTACTCAAAATTAAATTTCTGTATGCATCTCGTAAGGAAATGTGAGTCCATATAAAATGTTCAATTTGATCCATCCATCTAATTGGTAAATAACCTCTGGATATTTATTCTTCTTCTATTCCTTAGAGAATGGATTCCCAGGACCAGTTTCAAAACGACGTGCTACATGCTCAAAGTATTGTAAAATCTGATGACAGCAAACTGTCTAGAACCTTTCTTGAATACACAATTCATTTCAAATCGTTCGTCAGTTCTTTCAAACGTCTAATAGATTCGTAGCATTCGCAACCAGCACCACATTTCGAAGGCACCGATTTTGGTCTGATGCCTTTATTGTCCATGATTCAACACCGTGCATGAGAGGGCATCCCCGATTGACTTGTAATCAAGGGGTCCTGGGTTCGATACCCGGTGGAGGCACTTAGTTGTTCGGATCCTACTTTAAATTGTAGTCCCGATTAGCCTTTCTGTACCAGTCGACCTCGTGACGTAGTGGTTAGCACCAATTAATTGATTTTGTTTATTTTTTTCCCGCCACTTTTGGCTAAACGAGAAGATGAGTATGTGATGATGATGAAATTAATGAAGGGACACCACAAATAACACCCATGCCCAGGCCAGGATTTGAACCTGGGACCCCTGCCTCAACGCTGTTGATTTCCGGTTCAGTGGTTAGCACATGATAACTTATTTGAACCACTTTAAAAAATTCAAATACTTAGGAGTAATATTAACAAATGAAAATTATATTAAAGAGGATATAAAATAAAAAAGTAGGCTTAAAATTTAGGAAATGTATGTTACTTCTCTCTAAGAAACTTATAATTAAAATATACAAAACAGTAATTTTTGCCTGTAGTATTATATGGATGTGAAACTTGGTCTGTCATATTGAAAGAGGAACATAAATTGAGAGTATTTGAAAATAAGATTATTAGGAAATATTTGGATCTAAAAGGGGTGAGAAGATAGGTGAGTGGAGAAGGTTACATAATTTAGAACTACATAATTTATATTCATGTCCAGATATTATTAGATTAATTAAATCAAGAAGACTTAGGTGGACAGGTCATGTGGCATGAATGGGAGAGGAAAAAGGAGTTTACAGTATTTTTGTTGGGAGACCTGATGGTAAGAGACCTGTAGGAAAACTAAAACGAAGATGGAAGGACAATATTTGGGATGGACCTAACGGAAATTTTGGTAGAGATGGAAAAGAGTATATAGATTTTTTTTCTCAAGATAGGGACGGATGGAAGGCCTGTGTTGATGCAACCATGAACCTTTGGGTTTGAGAAGGCTAGAGAGTTAGTTAGTTATGAAAGCACATGCCACTATAAAAAAAATACAATCACTGGCAAAAAAATGAATTAAAAAAAAATGAAATTTATTTCCATATAATGAACTTCAACCTATACAATTGAACATTTTTTTTTAATTTTGCAGGATTTAAATGAAACAGACGTAAATAAGAATTGGGAACACGTACGTAATGCAATAGAATCAGCAGTTAAATAAAGTATAAATCAAGAAAAAGTAAGCCATGGTTAGCATAACCTAATAGAAATAGATTGATTGATTTAAGTCCAATTGATGCACAGTAAGGCTAATCGGGCCTGGACCTGTAGTTTAAAGTGGGATCCCAACCACTACATGCCTCCACCAGGGATCGAACCCGGGATACCTTGATTACAAGGCGACTACGCTACCACTGCGCCATCGGGGAGGCACTAATAGAAATAGACTTAGGCGGTTAAAGAACAGCAAGTTTAGAATATTACTTGAAAAGTAAAATTAACGAAATTGAAAAAAAAAAGTTTGAGAGGTGCAAATGAATTGAGAGAGGGGTGGCAACCTAAAGTAAACTTGATAAAAAAATGGCCGACTATTTTAAATAGATGGAAGAACTACTTTAATGACGTTTTTAAATGTTCATGTAGGAGATAAATCAGAAATAAATTAAGTACGCACAGCAGAACCTAACTTGATTGAAGTTAAAGATGCCAAAGAGATAAATTAGTCGAGAAGAAACTTGTTAATATGTCTGACAAAAAATGTACAATTCATGATGGAATAAAAAAAAAAAAGAAGATGCTCTTTTAATTTTGCCTTAGAATATGCTTTTAGGAAGGTAAAAGAAACTAACGAATTACTGTTAGCATATGCAGATGATGTAGACTTACTGGGGAATGATGTAAATACAATTAAGAATAATGCTAAAATATTTTTTCAAAGCAGCTAAAGAGATAGGTTTTTAGAAGTTAGCAATGAGAAATCTAAAGATATGTGCTTACAGGCCGAAACCAAGTGATAACAACTTGTTTGAACCAGTTTTCCAAATCCAAATACTTAGGAGTAATACTAACAAATGAAAATGATATTAACTAACTAACTAACTAACTCTCTAGCCTTCTTAAACCCGAAGGTTCATGGCTGCAGCAACACAGGCCTTCCATCTTTCCCTATCTTGAGCAAGATCTATATACTCTTTTCCATCCCTACCGATTTCCTTTAGGTCCATCTCAACGTTGTCCCTCCATCTTCGTCTTGGCCTTCCTACAGGTCTCTTACCATCTGGTTTCCCAACAAGAATCCTGTAAACTCCTCTTTCCTCTCCCATTCGTGCCACATGGCCTGTCCACCTAAGTCTTCTTGATTTAATTATTCTAATAATATCTGGACATGAGTACAAATTATGTAGTTCTAAATTATGTAACCTTCTCCACTCACCTGTCTCCTCATCCCTTTTAGCTCCAAAGATTTTCCTAAGGATCTTATTTTCAAATACTCTCAATTTATGTTCCTCTTTCAATGTAAGGGACAAAGCTTCACACCCATATAATACTACAGGCAAAATTACTGTTTTGTATATTTTAACTTTTAGTTTCTTAGATATTAAACGAGAAGACAAAAGTTTATGAAGAGAGAAGTAACATGCATTTCCTGAATTAAGCCTACTTTTTATTTCCTCTTTAATATAATTTTCATTTGTTAATATTACTCCTAAGTATTTGAATTTGGAAACTGGTTCAAACGAGTTGTTATCAATAATTAGATTTTGATTATTACCTAACACTTGGTTTCGGCCAGTAAGCATATATTTAGTTTTCTCTTTGTTAACTTCCAAACCTATCTCTTTAGCAGTTTTGACAAATATTTTAGCATTATTCTTAATTGTATTCATATCATCCCCCAGTAAGTCTACATCATCTGCATATGCTAACAACTGAGTCACACCGTTTAATTTTAGTCCTTCTTTAGTTTCTTTTACCTTCCTTACAGCAAATTCTAAGGCCAAATTAAAGAGCAATGGAGATAATGCATCTCCTTGTTTTAACCCATCATGAATTGTAAATTTGTCAGACATATTATTTCCCACACGAATTTTACTTTCTGTTTCACTGGTGCATATTTTTATCATACTAACAAGCTTCTTAGGTATTCCAAACTCTACTAATATATTATATAATTTATCTCTTTTGACCGAATCATATGCTTTTTTGAAATCAATGAATAGCTGATGGACATTTTGATTATATTCCCACTTTTTTTCAAGTGTCTGTCTGATGTGAAAAATTTGATCTGTAGTTGATCTGTTACGTTTAAATCCACATTGATAATCACCTATAATTTCATTAGCATATGGGGTTAGTCTTGTTAAAAGAATGTTAGATAATATTTTGTATGTTGTTGAGAGTAGAGATATTCCACGGTAATTACTGCAGTTCATTTTATCACCTTTTTTAAACACAGGAACAATTATGGATTCTTTCCACTGTTGAGGGATTTCTTCTTTATTCCATATTAAACAAATTAATTTATGAATTTGACATATTAATGAATTTCCACCATATTTAATTAACTCGGCTGGTATTAAATCAATGCCAGGTGCTTTGTTATTCTTTAACCTTTTAATAGCATCTTTAACTTCAGTCAAGTTAGGTTCTGGAACTAAAAGTTCTGCTGTGTGTGATATTAAAGAGGAAATTATAACACCATTAAGCCTTGTTTCCATTATTATGAAAAGAACAGTGAGCAAGTAGTAGACCTCATAAAAGGACTTAAGTTAAATGAGATGAAGACGACAATGTTTAGCTTAGATGTAAAAAGTATGTTCCCAAGCATCAAGAGGGAACACGTTTTGGACATTATTAAAAAGAGAATGGGAAAGGAAATTATAGGAGAATGGGATAGTGAAAGGGTAGTGAAGGCGCTGGAAACCATTTGGAATAACGGTTACAGTATAATGGGAGATAAAATAATGTTAATGAGTGAAGGACAGAATATAGGTTCTAGCCTAAGCCCAGCATTGGCTGAATTGGTTATGAATGAATGGGAAAAGAAAGTGATAGAAAAAGGAGGTGACAAAATAATTTTGTTTTGCAGATATGTGGACGATTGTTTTGGCATATGGAAGGGATAAAAGAGGCAGCTTGACATTTTTGCCAAAGAAATACAAGATGAAGAAAAGGGATTTTATTGGAACTTGAAATAGAAGAAGAAGGCAAGTTAAGCTACCTTGATATATTGATGAAAAGGAAAAGAGGAGAGTAGTGCATATTAAGCGGTTCTACGCCATATTTTGTAGGTATGCATTTGTAGCCTCTGTTTTTTACCAATCGAATATCAGTTTTTGACATATTTTGACAATTTTTTGTCGATGTTTTTGCGTTTAGCGTTGTTTTAGTAAAATTTCCCTTTTTTCCCACTCATACTTAGTAGGTATGCATTTGTAGCCTCTTTTTTTTAACAATCGAATATCAGTTTTTGACATATTTAGATAATTTTTTGTCGATGTTTTAGCGTTTAGCGATGTTTTAGTAAAATTTCCCTTTTTTCCCACTCATACTTGGTACGAGTTCTTTTTTATCCTCTTTTTTATCAATTGAATATCAGTTTTTGGCATATTTTGACAATTTTTTGTCGATGTTTTAGCGTTTAGCGATGTTTTAGTAAAATTTCCCTTTTTCCCACTCATACTTGGTACGAATGCCACGATCTTACGTGATATAACTTAACCTATTCATTTTTTTTTGCTAAACTACACGAGAGCCTTTACATGCTTTGACCTAGTTTAGAGAGTAGGTGGAACCCAACGTTCTGGAACTACCCTTTGACCTACTTTTTATTTTACGACATTTTACGCACTAAACTAACCTACAATGAGAGAAAAATGGACAGAAAAAGCTCTGGCATCACTTTTTAAGCTATTTTTACCTCCTGCAAATCTTGCTCTTATGCTACCTCGCCTTTTGACCTACTTTTGAAATGACTTACGACATTTTCCTATAAGGCTGTCTCCTCTTACTGTAAGGTCCCTCAGTGTAATCTACCACGACCTTGCTCTCAGCATAATCTGCCACGATGTTTTTTGTTTTTTTAAAAAAAAACTCATGTGTGATCTTCTGCGGTGTGTGTGTGATAATCAAAATTATTTTTGTTAAAGCCCTCAAAATAGAAAAAAAATATCCCGTCAGAGAGGGGTGCATGGTGCCCAACACCAGTTCTAATGGTCATGGCTATCAAAGCCATGCCTCTGTAGAGTTTCATGAGTTAATATTTTTTTTATTTGCGCACCGAACTTACTTACATTGTATTTTATATAACCTAAAAAATGTGTTGATTTTTTTAGTATGTGCAATTATTTTTTTTTTACGATTTTTTTTTAAAACTGTTCCGTCACCCTCTCGTTCTTCACGTCGTACGCGAAAGACTTCTCTGCGATCAGGATGACGCTGCACACGGTATCCTCGGGCAATGGACTGTGGAACTCGCAGACGACCTTGATGTTGGTGCGATCGTTGACCACGACCTGCTTCCTTTTTGTGGTGTTGATGACGAACATCGGCCTGTGGGTTTTGAATTCGCTGGGCGCGTAGTACATGTCCACGTTTCCCTCTGTTACTCTCTTGTAAGCGGTGTAAGCTTCGTAAAGTTTTAGATAATCATCTAACTTCGTTCCTGCCATTCTTCAGATAAACGTTCTTGATCTTGCAGTCGTCGAATTCGCAAACAGAATTTTCCTAAGTCTTACCGTTTCCGAGATAACCCCACTTCCGGTCGCCATTTTGGATTTCCGAACATAGGTTCTATTCATACTTTTTCTCACATATAGGTGTACATGATGAATCCGCGAACAGATTTTTCCTAAGTCTTACCGTTTCCAAGATAACCCCACTTCCGGTCGCCATTTTGGATTTCCGAGCATAGGTTCTATTCATATTTTACTTACATATAGGCGTACGTGATGAATCCGCAAACAGATTTCTCCTAAGTCTTACCGTTTCCAAGATAACCCCACTTCCGGTCGCCATTTTGGATTTCCGAGCATAGGTTCTATTCATACTTTTTCTCACATATAGGTGTACATGATGAATCCGCTAACAGATTTTTCCTAAGTCTTACCGTTTCCAAGATAACCCCACTTCCGGTCGCCATTTTGGATTTCCGAGCATAGGTTCTATTCATATTTTACTTACATATAGGCGTACGTGATGAATCAGCAAACAGATTTCTCCTAAAGTCTTACCGTTTCCAAGATAACCCAACTTCCGGTCGCCATTTTGGATTTCCGAGCATAGGTTCTATTCATACTTTTTCTCACATATAGGTGTACATGATGAATCCGCAAACAGATTTTTCCTAAGTCATGAATTGGAGGGTTCTATGGCAACCTATATTAATTCTCGTAAGAGAACAGAAAACACACACAAAAAAAAAACAATACTGTGGTCACTACAACAAATAGTCTTCTTCAACACCTATCCAACAAACCAAAAAAAATCATCATCCTAACTAGAACCATGTAACTAACATTGTGATAACTCATATTAAGCACCCCTTAATTGTATTACTTATAAGGGTATGCTATTGCACAACGTTTTTGCAACAAGTTATTACGTAACATTGTGATGACTCATATCTAATGCCCTTCGTTGTATTAACTATAAGGGAGTAAACTATTACACAACATGTTGCAACAAGTTATGACGTAATGTGATGAGTCATATCTAACGTGGCGTCTTCTGATTGGTTAATTATTACAGGTGTTTTCAATACGGTCCGCGCTTTTATTATATAAGACGGCATACACTGCAGATCAGTCAGTCTCGTGAGAGCAGCCGAAGAGTACGGACGTCCTGTTGCAGCGCTCCTCGTTTTTGTAAAAAAAAAAATAGGTATTTAACTTTCTTTGAAGCTACATACCATCTATTATTTCAAGTTCAAAGGTGTTTCACGTGGTTTTTCATAGTAATTTCAACCAGATTGAATTTTGACGAGATCGTGCATTTTCTATTTCACCTCAAGAAATTCTATATAAATAACATACCTGAAAATTGTATCGCTATATACTTGACTTTTTGATTTCTGTGATTTTCGAAAAAGCAATGGCATCCACCACCAGTTTCAATCGTAGAAATGATAAAACTGAATGTGTTACTTGTGGGAAGCTAATCTCAAGGAACAATTTATCGGTACACAGCGCAAGATGTAGCGAAACAGGTTCGAAAATTAATCGTTCGTTACCTTCTAAGCCTTGTGCTCGATGCGTAAAAATGATTAGCATTGCAAATTTAAGTAAACACCTCAAAATTTGCAAAACATCAACCGGACAAGCATCGAAAAGGAAAATCGATAATTCAGAAACGGAAGCTTCCACTTCCAAGCAAATTAAATTATCTAATGAACGCAAACCAATTAGATCTGCATTCAACGACCGACTCCAGGATTTTTCAATTAAGTCAGAACCAGGCCGTGACATCTTTAGTTTCTTGGATGAAACGAAAACATCTGTACTAAATATTTTAAAAGATAAACTTGAAAACAACTCTATAAAAGTATACGTTGTTCTGTTTTCTGAATACGAGAAAGTTGATGGCACAACGAGTATTTTTTATCATCGTACAAAAAACCAGACACTTTATTTTGCTGACGTCGAAAATTTGGACAACTTCTATTATAAAGTTTCCAACGAGCTGGTTAAGAAACATGACGATTTCGAGGCTAAAGGGTCGGGATGGTCTCTATGTGGAAGTCCTCACACGTTAACTGTTTACGTGAACCAATTCTCGCCTCTTCGTGCATCCAGCTACGTTCCTCTTCCACCGAACAATCAATACAAGAGGCCTGTGTTAAATATACAGATCAGCGATAACAAGTGTTTTCTCTGGTGTATATTGGCTGCACTGCATCCTGTTCATTGGTCAAATCATCCAGAACGGATTTATCATTACAAGCAATACGAGTCCGAGTTTGAAAGTGTAATGTCTGGCATCGAATACCCGGTGACATTGTCGGATATAACAAAGTTCGAAAATCGTGCAGGAAAACGCATCGCTATTAATGTATATTCCTTCACGTCAGATAAATATCTCGTGCATCCCTCAGGATAAGCGACATCGACGATGACGATGCTTGTGTAATAAATCTCCTTCTAATTTCCAACGAGGATGTTCATCACTACACGCTAATTCGTTCTCTATCACGTTTGGTCAGAAGTCAATCTACCAAGTATGAACATTGCATCGAAGTTTGCCCGAGATGCCTAACCACGTTCGACGATCAAAAACAACTCAATTATCGAAAATACACCGGACGTCAAATTGCTATCGAGAAACTTGCCGAACATAAAATTTATTGCGGTGACAACAGACCGGCTAGAATGTTGATGCCCGAAACGAACGAAGTCGAAGAATTCAAAATGCACAAGGCATTGTTAGAACATCCCGCAATCATCGTCGCAGATTTCGAGTCTTTCCTGAAACCACTCTCGTACTGCGAACCGGATCCTGAAATTTCCTCCACAACGCCGTACCAGCTTCATCAACCTAATAGTTTCGGCTATGTTGTTGTGCGACGTGATAAAATAAATGAAGCATATATATACCGCGGGCCAAATGTAATCTAACACTTCCTGGAAAAAATGGTGGAGGAAGTTGAGGTAATTGGTAGCGTACTGCTTACATCAAAACCGATGGCACCTTTAACTGAAAATGAACTTCAAAATTACAATTCCACTAAGGTGTGTCCGGTATGTGATCAAAGTTTCACTGATGAGAACAAAAAAATATTCCACCACGATCATTTCAGCGGAAACTACATAGGTGGAATTTGCAACACGTGCAATCTTAAAATCCAGAAACCTAAATTCATCCCCATATTCTTTCACAACGGAAGCGGATATGATTTTCACCACCTGGTGAGACATCTTGGCTACGTAACGTATAGGTGTCTTGGCCGAGAATGAAGAACGCTGCATTAGTCTCAGCAAGCAAGTGTCGATTCCGGTAACGAAAAATACAATCGAGATGCGCTTCCTGGATTCGTATAGATTTCTCTCTGCAAGTCTGGATGCTTTAGCGAACAAACTCACCGACGATCAATTTAAAATAACTAGAGCTAGTTTTCCCAACGTAGACATAGAACTCGTTAGACGTAAAGGGGTTTATCCTTACGAATATGTTAGTGATGGTTCTAAATTTAACGACGACGCTCTCCCACTTCCAAGAGAATTTTACAGCAGACTCAGAGAGAAAGGAATCATGGACGAAGAATACCAACACGCGCAACTCATGTGGGAGAAATTAGAATGTAGGACGCTCGGAGACTACCACGACGCATACTTAAAATTAGACGTGACGATACTCGCGGATGTTTTTCAAGCGTTCAGGAAAACGTCAACGAATATTTATAAATTAGATCCAGCGTACTTCTACAGTCTACCGGGATTAGCGTGGTCGGCAATGTTATTCCAGACAAAGGTCAAGCTGGAACTGATATCGGACGTTGACATGTTGTTATTTATCGAAAGAGGGATACGAGGTGGAATAGTGCAATGCGTACAGAGACATGCAAAAGCTAATAACGTACACATGAAAGAAGATTACGATTCAAATCGAGCATCGAATTACATCTTCTACGCCGACGTTAATAATCTCTACGGACATGCCATGGTTCAGAAACTTCCTTACGGGGGATTCGAATGGTTAGATCCCACTTCGATCGACATTATTCATTTCGACGTTAGCGAGTGTGGTTTCTTCGCAGAGGCAGATCTCCAATTCTCCGACCACCTGCACGACACGTTTTCGGATTTGCCTCCGACTCCCGAAATCAAATGTCCACCCGACTCGGTTCAAGACAAGCTTTTGTTAACAGTGGACCCTAAACAGAGATACGTCGTCCACTACAAGAATCTCCGGTTTTTGATTGGGAAGGGTGTTCAGATAGTAAATGTTAGAAGAATACTAAAGTTTAAACATTCCACGTGGTTAAGACCTTACATAGAAACTAACACACAACATAGAACAGCTGCCACTTCCGATTTAGACAAGGACTTCTTTAAATTAATGAACAATGCGGTGTACGGAAAGACCATGGAGAATGTTAGAAAGCAAGTAGACGTGAAATTAATTTCCGATAAGAATAAATGTCGGAAGTGGATAGCCGATCCTAGATTCAAGTCGAGAAAAAATTTACAACGAGAATTTGGCACTTTTCAATCTAGATGTAAAATTGATGAAATTCAGAAAACCAATTTACGTTGGCGCAACGGTTCTCGACTTGTCGAAACTTTACATGTTCGAATTTCATTATGACGTGATGAAACCCTTCTTCAATGATAAGATATCACTTTTGTACACGGACACCGACATCTTCATTTACAGCATACAAACACCTAACCTCTATGAACACATAAAAAATCCTTCCATGCTTGAGTATTTCGATACTTCTGCGTATCCTCAACCCAACAGATTTGGTATTCCATCTCGTAACAAATAAGTCCTAGGTAAACTGAGAGATGAATGTAACGGTGATATTATTGTCGAGTTCGCGGGTTTGCGTTCGAAGATGTATGCCATGAGAACAGAGAGTAGCGTCACGAAGAAAGCAAAAGGTGTGGGCAAGAATACGGTGGAGAACAAACTCACCTTCCACGATTACATCGATTGCCTTTACTCACAATCGACGATACTAAGTATAGAACAAAGAATCCAAAGTGTAGACCATGTGATTACAACAAACGATGTTATTAAAGTAGCATTAGATCCGCATGACGATAAAAGATGTATTTTGTCTTGTGGAATCCACACGTTGTCTTGGGGACACTATCGTTTAGAAATTAGTAAAAATTGTAGGCAATGCAAATAAAAAAAATAAACTTAAATAACTATAACTAAAATAAAAAAACTTTAATTGTCTCAAATTATCACATACACAATAAATAACTAGCAAGGACAATGAATCTCTTTTGTTTCCGAAAGCAAACAATGGAGACTGTACACCGCACGGCAGATCATGAACTTCTACTTTCCATGTTATCTAAACTCAACGGCCTGTTGATCAATCAATTTTCGGAACGCTGCTCTTCTTGCTGGAACAGTGACGATTTCGGATTCGCGACGATCGACATGACGAGGAAACCCAACGACGGAAAATACAGAAACAAAATCAACGACTTTCGACAATGTCACCGGGTATTCGATGCCAGACATTACACTTTCAAACTCGGACTCGTATTGCTTGTAATGATAAATCCGTTCTGGATGATTTGACCAATGAACAGGATGCAGTGCAGCCAATATACACCAGAGAAAACACTTGTTATCGCTGTTCTGTATATTTAACACAGGCCTCTTGTATTGATTGTTCGGTGGAAGAGGAACGTAGCTGGATGCACGAAGAGGCGAGAATTGGTTCACGTAAACAGTTAACGTGTGAGGACTTCCACATAGAGACCATCCCGACCCTTTAGCCTCGAAATCGTCATGTTTCTTAACCAGCTCGTTGGAAACTTTATAATAGAAGTTGTCCAAATTTTCGACGTCAGCAAAATAAAGTGTCTGGTTTTTTGTACGATGATAAAAAATACTCGTTGTGCCATCAACTTTCTCGTATTCAGAAAACAGAACAACGTATACTTTTATAGAGTTGTTTTCAAGTTTATCTTTTAAAATATTTAGTACAGATGTTTTCGTTTCATCCAAGAAACTAAAGATGTCACGGCCTGGTTCTGACTTAATTGAAAAATCCTGGAGTCGGTCGTTGAATGCAGATCTAATTGGTTTGCGTTCATTAGATAATTTAATTTGCTTGGAAGTGGAAGCTTCCGTTTCTGAATTATCGATTTTCCTTTTCGATGCTTGTCCGGTTGATGTTTTGCAAATTTTGAGGTGTTTAATTAAATTTGCAATGCTAATCATTTTTACGCATCGAGCACAAGGCTTAGAAGGTAACGAACGATTAATTTTCGAACCTGTTTCGCTACATCTTGCGCTGTATACCGATAAATTGTTCCTTGAGATTAGCTTCCCACAAGTAACACATTCAGTTTTATCATTTCTACGATTGAAACTGGTGGTGGATGCCATTGCTTTTTCGAAAATCACAGAAATCAAAAGTCAAGTATATAGCGATACAATTTTCAGGTATGTTATTTATATAGAAATTCTTGAGGTGAAATAGAAAATGCACGATCTCGTCAAAATTCAATCTGGTCGAAATTACTATGAAAAACCACGTGAAACACCTTTGAACTTGAAATAATAGATGGTATGTAGCTTCAAAGAAAGTTAAATACCTATTTTCTTTTTACAAAAACGAGGAGCGCTACAACAGGACGTCCGTACTCTTCGGCTGCTCTCACGAGACTGACTGATCTGCAGTGTATGCCGTCTTATATAATAAAAGCGCGGACCGTATTGAAAACACCTGTAATAATTAACCAATCAGAAGACGCCACGTTAGATATGACTCATCACATTACGTCATAACTTGTTGCAACATGTTGTGTAATAGTTTACTCCCTTATAGTTAATACAACGAAGGGCATTAGATATGAGTCATCACAATGTTACGTAATAACTTGTTGCAAAAACGTTGTGCAATAGTATACCCTTATAAGTAATACAATTAAGGGGTGCTTAATATGAGTCATCACAATGTTAGTTACATGGTTCTAGTTAGGATGATGATTTTTTTTGGTTTGTTGGATAGGTGTTGAAGAAGCCTATTTGTTGTAGTGACCACAGTATTTTTTTTTTTTGTGTGTGTTTTCTGTTCTCTTACGAGAATTAATATAGGTTGCCAAAGAACCCTCCAATTCATGACTTAGGAAAAATCTGTTTGCGGATTCATCACGTACGCCTATACGTGAGTAAAATGTGAATAGAACCTATGTTCGGAAATCCAAAATGGCGACCGGAAGTGGGATTATCTTAGAAACGGTAAGACTTAGGAAAATCTGTTTGCGGATTCATCATGTACACCTATATGTGAGAAAAAGTGTGAATAGAACCTATGCTCGGAAATCCAAAATGGCGACCGGAAGTGGGGTTATCTTGAAAACGGTAAGACTTAGGAGAAATCTTTTTGCGGATTCATCACGTACGCCTATATGTAAGCATAATATGAATAGAACCTATGCTCGGAAATCCAAAATGGCGAACGGAAGTGGGGTTATCTTGGAAACGGTAAGACTTAGGAAAAATCTGTTTGCGGATTCATCATGTACACCTATATGTGAGAAAAAGTATGAATAGAACCTATGCTCGGAAATCCAAAATGGCGACCGGAAGTGGGGTTATCTTGGAAACGGTAAGACTTAGGAGAAATTTGTTTGCGGATTCATCACGTACGCCTATATGTAAGTAAAATATGAATAGAACCTATGCTCGGAAATCCAAAATGGCGACCGGAAGTGGGGTTATCTTGGAAACGGTAAGACTTAGGAAAAATCTGTTCGCGGATTCATCATGTACACCTATATGTGAGAAAAAGTATGAATAGAACCTATGTTCGGAAATCCAAAATGGCGACCGGAAGTGGGGTTATCTTGGAAACGGTAAGACTTAGGAGAAATCTGTTTGCGGATTCATCACGTACGTCTATATGTAAGTAAAATATGAATAGAAACTATGTTCGGAAATTCAAAATGGCGCCCGGTGTGGGGTTATCTTGGAAACGGTAAGGCTTAGAAAAATCTCTTTGCGAATTCGACGACTGCAAGATCAAGAACGTTTATCTGAAGAATGGCAGGAACGAAGTTAGATGATTATCTAAAACTTTACGAAGCTTACACCGCTTACAAGAGAGTAACAGAGCGAAACGTGGACATGTACTACGCGCCCATCGAATTCAAAACCCATAGGCCGATGTTCGTCATAAACACCACAAAAAGGAAGCAGGTTGTGGTCAACGATCGCACCAACATCAAGGTCGTCTGTGAGTTCCACAGTCCATTGCCCGAGGATACCGTGTGCAGCGTCATCCTGATCGCAGAGAAGTCTTTCGCGTACGACGTGAAGAACGAGAGGGTGAGGGAACAGTTTAAAAAAAAAATCGTAAAAAAAAATAATTGCTACATACTAAAAAAATCAACACATTTTTTAGGTTATATAAAATACAATGTAAGTTAGTTCGGTGCGCAAATAAAAAAAATAATAACTCATGAAACTCTACAGAGGCATGGCTTTGATAGCCATGACCATTAGAACTGGTGTTGGGCATCACGCACCCCTCTCTGGCGGGATATTTTTTCCTAGTTTGAGGGCCTTAACAAAAATAATTTGATCACACATGAGTTTTTTTTAAAAAAAAACAAAAAACATCGTGGCAGATTACGCTGAGAGCAAGGTCGTGGTAGATTACACTGAGGGACCTTACAGTAAGAGGAGACAGCCTTATAGGAAAATGTCGTAAGTAATTTCAAAAGTAGGTCAAAAGGCGAGGTAGCATAAGAGCAAGATTTGCAGGAGGTAAAAATAGCTTAAAAAGTGATGCCAGAGCTTTTTCTGTCCATTTTTCTCTCATTGTAGGTTAGTCTAGTGCGTAAAACGTCGTAAAATAAAAAGTAGGTCAAAGGGTAGTTCCAGAACGTTGGGTTCCACCTACTCTCTAAACTAGGTCAAAGCATGTAAAGGCTCTCGTGTAGTTTAGCAAAAAAAATGAATAGGTTAAGTTATATCACGTAAGATCGTGGCATTCGTACCAAGTATGAGTGGGAAAAAAGGGAAATTTTACTAAAACATCGCTAAACGCTAAAACATCGACAAAAAATTGTCAAAATATGCCAAAAACTGATATTCAATTGATAAAAAAGAGGATAAAAAGAACTCGTACCAAGTATGAGTGGTAAAAAAAAGGGAAATTTTACTAAAACATCGCTAAACGCTAAAACATCGACAAAAAATTATCAAAATATGTCAAAAACTGATATTCGATTGTTAAAAAAAAGAGGCTACAAATGCATACCTACTAAGTATGAGTGTGAAAAAAGGGAAATTTTACTAAAACATCGCATAACGCAAAAACATCGACAAAAAATTGTCAAAATATGTCAAAAACTGATATTCGATTGGTAAAAAACAGAGGCTACAAATGCATACCTACAAAGTATGGCGTAGAACCGCTTAATATGCACTACTGAGGAGAAGAAATTGAATCCGCTTGGCATCAGAAGAAGTGCGCAGCAGGGGTATTCTGCCACAAAAGAAGTGATGTAAGTTAGGTGACAAAAAGAAATTTCATAAAGAATATGGAGGACAGAATAACGAAAATATGCACAAAGGAATGTGAAAAAGAAGGCAAAATAAATAGCCTATGGAAACAGCTGGAAAAGAATGGCTATGAGAATCAGGATAGACTGGACATAAACAGAAGAAGGAAGAAAAGAGGAAGGGGAGAATTGGAAGAGAAAAAAAAGATGAAGAGAAAGAAAAAGAGAGGTGGTTTGGAATAAGGAGTATGGGGGAGACCACAGAAAAGATATGCAAAGTGCTTAGGAAAGCGGGCATTAAAACTTACAGATAGGGAGGGAGAAGCATCTTAGGAATAGCGAAGAATGCAAACAAGAAAAAGGAAAACAGAGAAGAGGAAGAGGAAGGGATTATCTACGAAGTAAAATGTAAAGAATGTCAGCGTGTGTACATATAAGAAACGAAAAAGAGACTGAAAGATAAGTTGATACAACATAGGGATGATGTACGACTTAAGAGAGAGAAGCAGGACATGACATACAGTGGGATGAGGCTAAGCAGATAGGAAGGGAGAAGAGAATGCTAGTGAGAAAATGGAAGGAAGCCAAGGAAATAGAGAAGAAAGGTGAAGAAGACACAATGAACTGGAATGGGGGACTGAAGGTAAACAAAGAATGGAAGAAAGTGTTAGAAAGAGTGGAAAGGATAAGAGAGAAAGAGGAGAGGAGAAGGAAGAAAATGAAGGAAAAAGAGGGTGATATATAAAGCCCAATCCACATTCTATATGAAAGTATATATTTTTCGCCTTTTAGGTGAAAGTATAGTGAAAGCCACCTGCGAGAAAGTTTCAAAACAACTTTCTATTAGTCTGGAGGGAGTAATGTTTTGTGTATATAATGCCCTGTTTTTGGTATCTTGTTACTTTTGTACTTGATACAGAGTCTGATGATGACCTTACTATATGGTTGAAACGTTACGTTTAGTTTATGTTTTTAATAAAATAAATTACTGCCTTGGTCAGCATATTTATATATTTTTTTTTCATAAAGAGGAAATGAAAAGAAGGCTTAATTCATGTTACTTTTCTCTTCATAAAACTTTTGTCTCCTCGTTTCATATCTAAGGAACTAAAAAATTAAAAACATACTCCCTCTGTCCCATAATTATTGTCCGGTACACTTTTGTTTGTTGTCCATAATAATTGTACGATATTCAAACTGTGACATTGGTGTATACAGAAGAAGTAAATGAAACACGGAAATGTGTCATACAACGTTATTACTCAAGGATCAGTACAAATTGGCCGATCAAGTATCCAAAAGAGCCTAAATAAAAAGTTACCATTTTGGCATACCGGACAATAATTATGGGACAGAGGGAGTATATATAGATCTTGCTCAGAATAAGGACATATCGAACTTTCGGATACAAGAAGGGTAGAGAATTAATTAATTCGTTAATATTCAATGTAATATGGTTTCACGTATTAAACAAAAAACAAAGATAGTAGTATGGTATTCATATTGACAAGGGAATTCTTACAAATTCATTCTCTTCGTAAGTTTGCCAATAGCATTTTTTCATCCTGTGTTATTTCAAATCTTCAATTATGCAATGCAAAAAGAAAATGGAGAAGAATTTCCATGACATGAAAACATGAATTTGTACGTTGAAAGAAAAATGAAAACGAAGAGCTGTGATAAAAAAAACACGCTTGACTCTGACGAGCGGGAAACATAATAGAAATCAAGGACGGAAAATATGAACAGAGGAAAGGGGATATTCAAGAGAAGGTGGCTCTTCCATGATAATTTTAGTTTCTCAATACGAACAAATTCATAAACATTATCATCATTGAATGTTGTTGTTGTTGATGAGTTGGTGTTTTAAGTCCACTTTATGCACAGTATGGCTAACAGAGACTGGACCTACAGTTTAAAGTGGGATCCGAACAACGATGTGCCTCCACCAGGTATCAAACCTGGGACCCTTTGATTACAAGGCGACAACGCTACCACTGCGCCATGGGGGAGGCCCCATCATTGAATGGTTGGTTACGTTGCTCCTCCGAACGAAAGATGGAATGTATACAAGCCTGTGCCTCCTAAGTTCATCGTGGCTTGCGAAATGAAACCTCCGATGATTTTTATTATTTTTTTAAGAACATGCTTCGCTAAGGAGGTCAAAATGACAAGTTCGGTAATTCGAATAACTTGTTGATTTCATTACGAACGAAGAAGGAATGCATGGCTGTAGTATCATTACATCAGATCATCTTTTATCTTGTTCGCGTCGATTAATCTCCTTAAGTTTGTTCTTCTCCTTGTTGTTTTCGTCCAGAGTCGCTTCCATCTATCCTGTTATTACAATCGCGACTTCTAGATTATCACTTTTTCTCCCTGTAATTTTATAAATATATAAATATATAAATATATAAATATAAATATATATATATATTCATGATCATCTAGAGAACACCAGAAAAATTTCAGCAATATCGATCACTCAAATGGATATCATCATCTTCGTCCAATACAATTCTTGAACATTTTATATAGCACTTCCAGGAGTAGGTTGGTTAAAAAAAACACCACGAAGATTCCACTTTTATCTTGTTCTGTCTCGTTTAACCGATTTTGAATGTGTGAATTTTTTTTTAATTATTATTTTGCCTTTCGCGAAACGTTCGAGTATTTGTAACAATACGTTTCGACCTTTCTGTATAAACGTTTCAACGTTGCAGTAAACGTTTACTTTCAGAGCCTTTTTTCCGCTCTTTTAGTTCGTCACCGCAATAAAACAGCCACGAAACGTAAAAAGAAAGTTAGTATTAGGTCGTAGTAGATTACACTGAGGGCGAATTGACAGACGATCTCTGCCTTACAGGAAAACATCGTAAGGGGAGACAGCCTTATAGGAAAATGTCGTAAGTCATTTCAAAAGTAGGTCAAAGGGCTGCGCCAAAACGAAGCATCCCACCTGTCGGGTTTAGTGTGTCGGTCGAGTCTCGGTGTCCTCTGTCCTCCCATACCAAAATGAACATAGGTCGTCATGGAACCAATTTTTCATCAATCGAAAATTTTCTGTCCACAGCGTTAAAAAAAAATCTTAAATTACAAATATCTCGAAAATGATAAGAGTTATCGAAAAAATATATCGAAAAACACCCCCATCCGGTATCGTTAGATTTTGTCTGTCGATTTTGGAGATGTACAATACGTGTACCAAGTTTTGGCGGTCCTGGGGTCAAGGGGTAAGAAGTTAACCCACCCACCCCAAAACTTTGATCACTCGTAACTTTTGAACAAATAGTCGTAGAAAGGTCGGGTTTAGTGCGTTGGTAGAGTCTCGGTGTCCTCTGTCCTCCCATACCAAAATGAACATAGGTCGTCATGGAACAAATTTTTTTCATCAATCGAAAATTTTCCAAGTCCTGCGTTAAATTGCAAATACCGCTACAATACCTTTTTTTGCATCATGAGGAGAAAAACATCGTAGCAGGGGGGGGGGGGATATCGTAGGAGAGGTCCCGTTAGGTCGTAGCAGGGGGCCACACATTGTAGAAGATCACACATGAGTTTTAAAACACATCGTGGTAGATTACGCTGAGAGCAAGGTCGTAGTAGATTACAATGAGGGACCCTTACAGTAAGAGGAGACAGACTTATAGGTAAGTCATTTCAAAAGTAGGTCAAAGGACGAGTTAGCATAAGAGCAAAATTTGCAGGGGGTAAAAAATAGCTTAAAAGTGATGCCATAGCTTTTTCTGTCCACTTTTCTCTCATTGTAGGTTAGTTTAGTCCGTAAAACGGATTACGCTGAGAGCAGAAGCCTATATTAGCAGGTCGTAGTAGATTACACTGAGGGACCTTACAGTAAGAGGAGAAAGCAGACTTATAGGAAAATGTCGTAAGTCATTTGAAAAGTAGGTCAAAAGGCGAGGTAGCATAAGAGCAAAATTTGCAGGAGGTAAAATATAGCTTAAAAAATGATGCCAGAGCTTTTTCTGTCCATTTTTCTCTCATTGTAGGTTAGTTTAGTCCGTAAAACGTCGTAAAATAAAAAGTAGGTCAAAGGGCTGCACCAGAACGAAGCATACATACGACTAGCGAGTTTTTCTACAAAACTACAATTTTTATTTTTCGAAAAAACATTTAGGGCTACTGATATATTATGAAAATTTGCACTATTTGTAATATTTCTGAAGAAAAAAACGGAAGTTGATAGGTGCCACCGTTCCAGAGATAGCTATATCAAATCAAAAATATCCAATATGGAGGACTCTTTTCAAGATGGCAGGCGTCAGAACGCAAGTGGCGATAGGCTTCTGGACTGAACCTATATTAAATGGTACAACAACTAATTCTAACATTTTTTTTCGTTATTAGTAAAAAGTCCATGATTCCGGACTTTACCACCGGGCTGTGATAATCACTTGTCCATTCGGAGACACATTTTATGGTGTACTTATCATTAAAATGTATATCGTTTTAAAGCTTATAAAATAGGGTGCAACTTTTATTCGAAACTATTTATTGTTATTTACTTTCTTCAAAAGTTATAAGGCAAAAACTATGAAAAGTACTAGAAAATTTTCACTCTTTTAAGATTATTTTTAAATTACGGCAAAACCTCCGAAAAACTAATCACACTTCTTGTTGTTGCTCATCTAGCGAGGATTAAGACTAAAAAACGATGACCTGCCTACGACGATTGGACGATTGGTTACGGAGATATTGGCCAATAACTGATAGTCTGCGAAATTGATGTTTGGGGGGGGGTGGTGCTGGAAGGAAACATCGTGAACATTGGAATTTTACACAACCAATAGTGTTCTGAGAACTGAACAAAATTCAGTTATTATGGAATTATTCCCAACATTGGCCTTTTTTGACCTTCATTGACTGGGCTATAAGTAGTGTATATGGCCGGGTTGACGGACACCAAGTGGCTCTCGAAAAAACCTGAAAAACTCACTTTTTCTCCAAGTTCCGCGCCTCATTTATTGCGCTGACGATGTTTCGCAGCGTAGAAAAGAGCACCAAAACATCAAAAATTTACTTTACTCATTTGGGTCTCACCAAAATTTCAAAAAATTCATTTTCCCTCATTTATTGCGGTGACGATGTTTCACAGCGAAGAAAACAGCACCAAAAAACCTAAAAAAAAAATTCACTTTTTCTTATTTATTGCGCTGACACAGCGTGATGAGTAAATGTACTCTCTTATTCTTCAAGGATGAATGCACCTTATCGTAATTTTTTTTTCCAAGTCCGGGGCTAATGTTTATATATCGTGACCTTTGTAAACCTCTCTCGGAACGATGTGCCACACACACACATATGCGCGCGTGCTTGTATTGTGACGCAAGCAAACAAACAAAATAATAATTGTTTTTTTTTTAGGATTCCTGGCCCCTATAACCCCGCCAGGGTGCGTGGTGCCCAACCCAAAAAGGTTCTAACGGCCATGGCTATCAAAGCCATGCCTCTGTAGAATTTCACGTGTTTTTTTTTTTCTCAAACTTCCATGAAACTCTACAGAGGACCTCCGTAATGCATGCAACGTGTACTAACGACTCTAGTATTATTTGATGTTTGTAATTTTTGATATAGAGTTTATTGTGAGATAGATAAAAAAATTATGTTTATTATAATATTTTCTTGATGAAGATGGAGAATGTGTGTGTTAGAAAAACTAAAGTTGCATGCTTTTTTCCTAGTGTGTGTATGTGTGCTTGATGTTCGACAGCACCTGAAATGAGAAAGCAAAAAAAAAAATTATTGTAACTGATTGTCTCGTGCTATAGTGATGAAAAAAAAAGACATTGCAACTGATAGTGCAAAAAAAATGGTGAAATTGATATTGTAACTGATAACTGGTGAAATTGACATTGTAACTGATCTGAACTAGTGAAATTCGTATTATTATTGTGCTAGCACAAAATTCTTATTGTAACTGATTGTGCAAGAAAAGATGTTAAAAACCTGTTAAAACTGCTCCGTGACCCTCTCGTTCTTCACGTCGTGGACGAAGGACTTCTCTGCGATCAGGATGACGCTGCATACGGTGTTCTCGGGCAACGGACTGTTGAACTCGCAGACGACCTTGATGTTGGTTCGATCGTTGACCACCACCTGCTTCCTCTTCGTCGTGTTGATGACGAACATCGGCCTGCGTGCTTTGAATTCGCTGGGCGCGTAGTACATGTTCACGCTTCCCTCGGTCACGCGCTTGTAAGAGGTGTAAGCTTCGTAAAGTTTTAGATAATCGTCTTTGGTCATGTCGAGGTTGTAATTCTCGCGAGGGAACACTTCGTTGCGTCCATTCTTGAGATAAACGTTCTTGATCTTGCAGTCGTCGAATTTGCTGGAATCTTTTTCCTGATTGTTATCGCGCCCGGTCTGAAAGAACACTACGACGAAAGCTGGCATGTCGAACTGTATGTTGTTGAATTGAGTCGTCACGTCGAATTCCATGTGACTTCCCGACGCTAACTTCTGCACGCACTGGTAACCGTGAAAGTGAATCGGCACCTGCGGACTTTTCAAGATCTCCGCTTTGTACTTGAGGGCGTAGTTCGTCTCGTATTCCACCACCGGCATTCTCAACTCCATGCTCCGGATGACGCACTTGGCAGCTTCGGGTAATGTGTTGGCTATCGGCGTGCCGTCGGCGTTCAAGTTGGTGTATCGCATCAGTGCGTCGTTGTCGTTGGCCGCTCTTCGAAACGTGACGCGCAATCCTCCCTTCCACATGATCTCCTTGTAGTCGGAGAAGAATCCCGGAAGCAGACGCATGGGAAAGAGCACCGTGTGACTTCTAGTCGATATTTTGGTCCCCGCTTCGAACCCCCCCGCTTGATAGTATGCCGCGTCCGTTTTGGATAATTTCAATGTTCCCACTGCCGTCGACGTGATGCCTGGATAATCGATTCTGTCGATGACGGTGTTGTGTTTCCTCACCTCTACCTGCGAGAACAGGTGAGGCACGAAGTTGTCCACGAGTATCAAATTTGCTGCTGCTGGGGGAAACGCGTCTCCGCTTTCTTTCTTCACCACGTCGAATTGAAGATAGAGGTCCGCTCTGTGAGGATGAACAAACCCGTCGCCTACGTCCACGTCGTATTCGATCTCCCGGTTTGCTTCGTTCAAATTGGCGAACGTGCGACGGTTCGGAGGAAAAGATTGCAATTCGTAACTTTCGATTTGCTCCATTTTTTTTTTCACTATGCGTGTTATTTATTATACCTTGATCTCCAGGACAGCCGTCGTCGTGGCACCTGCGAAATACACCACGTCTCCTTTCTCGTTCGTCACCACCAACTCTATGTCGTCTATGCGGTTGCGACATACTGGAAAATAGATCGGCGAAGAGGGTGTGTAGATGATCGGTTCCATGAATTCGGAACTGGGTTTGAAAGTGGCGATGATTCCCGTCTGCTTGTGACTTCCCAACAATCCGTCCGAGGATTTCGTGATCATGCCTTCCACCACGTTGCAGTGTACGTTCAGAGTCTCGATGGCCAAGAATTTAGGAATGTTGGTTGCTACGTGCTTGATGCCAGCTTCGAGTTTTGTGTCGTTCTCGAAACCTAAAAGTTCTCCCATGGTGCCCAGGTCCACCGTCTCCGTCGCGGATAGGATTTCCACTCTGTGAGTGACCGAAATTTGAGAAAGGTAAGTGCCTTTGGGTAATTGAGCTTGCAAAGTAGAAAGATTGTATTGACCTGGCGTGACGACGATATGTTCGCTTCCGACGCTAATTTTGTTGTTGTGCTGCGTGACGTTAGGTATGAGGTACATGCTGTAGAATGCACTCAGAACTACGGATTTAGGATAGACGATGTCGTCGTGCAGCGTGAGTTTCAAGATCGAAGATTCGCTCGTGAGATGGAACACGCCCATTGTCGTGATGCTGTTTGAGGTTCCACAATGCTTTCTGGAAATCTTCGATCGTAGGGTTATTTATTTTAGAGAGAAACGCGAGCATGGAGAGGCAGAGATGACCGCAGTTCACGTCTCCGAAATTTTGAATGCGTTCGTCGTTGTAGTATATAGAGGTTTTGTTCGTTTTCAGATAATGGACTAAATTTGTAGGTGGAACACCTCCGAAAGAATCGAAAACGAATGCTTTATTGTTATTGTCGTTTTTGTGGTAACATATCCAATGCGTGCCTGGATTTTCTTGACCGTCCAAGTTGACTACTCCACATTCTCTTCTTTTGACGGTTGAAGGTAACGAGTCGGACATGAAAACTCCTCTGAAGTTTTTGATTTGTAACGGTTCGATCAGAGATTCAATGTCTCGGTTGGTGAGTGCTGCTGTTTCTTTTTTTAAACTTTTTCATCACCCCCTTCCCCCCTTTCTTCTCCATGGCCAGGTTGTGACGTTTCTGTTCTTCCAATTCCGCCTTGTTCTTCTTCAAGTCGATGACGGTTTTCGCGATGGCGGCGCTTCCGCCGGCCAAACTTCCAACGGCCCCCAATGCTGCCAGGATGGCCGGGATGCTGAATATGAAACCTCCGATCTTTTGCTGTTTCCGCGAACGCTGCAAGCGTCTTAATTGAGGTGTGCTGAGAAGTAATTTCATTCCGTGTCCTTTCGTCAAGCAAGAACGTTTCTTCTCGCGTTGTTTCTTGGTGAGTAACCCATCGAGGGCACCTAGATTTTTTAGATTGGAGTATGGTATCTGGTACACGACACCCTTGGGCTTCATGTTTTTTTTTTTTCACGGTATGTTATTTATATATATAAATGTTCTGAGATTTTTTTTTGTCTCGTGTAATTTTTTTTTTTTCAAGGTATGTGTTATTTATATCGTCTCACTCAAAACAACTGTGGCGATGTGTTATTTATATATATGTATTCTGGGAAAGAAAAAAAGTTTTTGCTTCGCCTAATGCTATCATGTGGTTTACAAGATCGACAGTTTCAATGTTCGACGCGTACCAGTCTTCGGTAAATCTTCTTCTCCCGTGCCTCCACTCGTGCAGCTCGTCTAACCTATCGTCAATTTTTTTGTTTGCGGCTCGAAAGAGAGTCTCTGGGGATCGGAACACTTTTTTCATTCCGCTTATTTCTCGGAGGTGATCCATGAAAATCATTTTGCACGGTGAACGAAATTCTGGCGTTACTTTAGACAAGTCTATGAGTTTAGTTACATCCCCGTCGAACGTGAACGTAAATATTTTGTGCAACACTTCGGGAGGAAGTTGACTTATACAAGTTGACATTTTTTTCATGGTATGTTATTTTATATATATATTCCGGGGGCGTCTGTGATTAAACAAATTCTATTACGTGCTTCGTTTTCTTACCAAGAAGTTCCTTTGTCCCCTTGTACACGATTCGAGTGTTGTTCTCGATTAAAATAGATAGCTTCTCGTCGGATAACATGTTAGCGTATCGATCTGGTAAAAATAGACTGTATTGTCCGTTGAGAAACAGCCGCACCTTGGGACCATACTGGGTAGAAACGATTGAACCGGAAGTTATCGTGTAAGGTTTGCCGACTTCCAATTCCTGAATTTTTACATATTCGACTGACAAATTTAGCATTTGTTTTAATGCTTGGAGATCACTTATTTTTTCAGTCATATCGAAGAGAAATTTCAGGGTGTTATAGAATTTTAATTTTTCACAATGTGTGTTATTTATATATACCGAAGAATTTTTTTTTGAGATCTCGTAGATTTTTTTTAACGATGTGTGTTATTTATATATCAAGTTTTTTTTTTTTACTTGCACATTTTTTTTGACAAGTTTTTTTTTTCTGACTGTAATAATTTTTCCACGTCAACTTTTTTTTGACGAGACATTTTTTTGACGATAAATTTTTTTTACGATAAGGCAACTTTTTTTCTGACGGTAATAATTTTTCCACGTCAACTTTTTTGACGAGACAAATTTTTTTTGACGTTAAAAAAATTTTAGGATAAGGCAACTTTTTTTCTGACGGTAATAATTTTTCCACGTCAACTTTTTTTACGAGACTTTTTTTTTGACGATAACAAATTTTTACGATAAGGCAACTTTTTTTTCTGACGATGTCCACGTCAACTTTTTTTTTGACGAGACAAATTTTTTTTGACGATAAAAATTTTTTCCATGGCAATTTTTTTTGACGTATAATTTTTTTTGTCTCATATATTTTTTGTCTCATTTTTTTTTGACACGTACATTTTTTTTTGACACGTATATTATTATTTTTTTCACAGTGTGTGTAAGACGAAGAAAGCTCCTGCTTCGGAAAACGAGATGATGTGCGTTATAATATCTGCCATCTTCTGTTCAGACTTGCACCAATCGTCCGTGTCCATCCTGTCGTATAATTTTTTCCCTGCGGCCGAAAGAAGAGTGTCGAGATCACCGCACCTCAGGCCGCTGATCTCCCGAAGATGGTCCTTCAAAACCATTTCACAAGGGATGCGAAATTCCGGCGTCGTTCTTGCTATGATTACAAGTTTCCCTACATCCTCACAATCTCCGTTTACTGCGTGTTTAAATATTTTAGATAGTAGCTCGGGCGGCAAATCGGTTATACGAGACATGTTGTTATTATTTATTTTTTACTGTATGTTATTTATATACCCCACCCAAGTTTTTGTTTCGTGCTCATGGCGATGGTCGTACCTAATGCTGCAACTCTTTCACCCAGCGAAGCGTCTCTGCTGACGAACCTTTCGAAAGCTGCGTGCTCTAACTTTCTGTCTGCTTCGTGACGTGCATCCAGATCCGTCTGCGTGTTGTTGTAAGCGATGTCGTGATCTTTGCATGCGGCGTCCAACGGATTCACACCCTTGTCTCCTCTCTCCAATCTTTTCTCGAGTTTCGTACCCGGTCCGCAGTACTGGTAGCCAGGTAAATGCATCTCGAAAGGTAACTTGTTGATGATGTCGTTCACGAGTCCCTTTCCTTCGGCCACGTTCCAGAATCTCGGAGGCAGCGTGTTGATGATTTTGATGAGGTAGCCTATGCCCTTGTCGTCGTTCACGATGAAGTTGGAAAGTTTGGCGCTGATCATGTCCACGATGCCAACCTTCTCGTTGTAGAAATTACGATTGCCTGCATTCTCCTCTCCTGCAATAACCAACAACCTGTCTATGAGCTTGCGCACGTCGTCCACCCAAACGAATTCTTTGGGTAACGTGTTGTAGCGTTTGACGCCGCTGCCTGTTTTGACCTGGTTCCAAATAGGTTTGATGAGATTCCTGTACTTCTCGCCGCTGCTCGATTTCACGCGATTCTGCGAGGCGTCGTTGTTTTGGTACAAGGCATCCGTCATGATCAAAATTTCCTTGTAACTTTGGTAATCTTCGTCGGTGTAATCCTTCGGCTGCTTTTTGGCAACGAGTTCCCACAGTCCCACCGTACCCGGATACCTGTTCCAACTATCCTTCTCGCCTAAATTGACTTTAATGTCGTTGCCTTCGAAGGTCACCTTCGATTTTCCAATCTTCCAAATCACACCCTCGTTGGTTTCCATGCTCGGATACAATCCGAACACTTCGTCCTTGTCGAATTTTCCCCGTGCTCAGGTAGTCTCGTGCCAAAGGTCCCAAATCGATCTTATCCGAAGACGACGTGCTACCTATGGCTTGACGTTGTGGTACGTCCTTCAGTTCGAACGGCGTCGAAGGAATGCTCGAAATGGGCGTGGGTACAATGTAACTTTTAGCTGCGAGTGGTACGAGTTCGTTGATCAAATTTTTATTTTGTTCCGTGACACCTTTAATTTCTTTACCTAGATCGCTGATGGCATCGATCACAGGTTGATCTTGACGTTTCTTCTCTTCGTAGAATTCCTTCGACGCCGTTCGAACTGAAGGACGTACCACGACGTCAAGCCATAGGTAGCACGTCGTCTTCGGATAAGATCGATTTGGGACCTTTGGCACGAGACTACCTGAGCACGGGAAAATTCGACAAGGACGAAGTGTTCGGATTGTATCCGAGCATGGAAACCAACGAGGGTGTGATTTGGAAGATTGGAAAATCGAAGGTGACCTTCGAAGGCAACGACATTAAAGTCAATTTAGGCGAGAAGGATAGTTGGAACAGGTATCCGGGTACGGTGGGACTGTGGGAACTCGTTGCCAAAAAGCAGCCGAAGGATTACACCGACGAAGATTACCAAAGTTACAAGGAAATTTTGATCATGACGGATGCCTTGTACCAAAACAACGACGCCTCGCAGAATCGCGTGAAATCGAGCAGCGGCGAGAAGTACAGGAATCTCATCAAACCTATTTGGAACCAGGTCAAAACAGGCAGCGGCGTCAAACGCTACAACACGTTACCCAAAGAATTCGTTTGGGTGGACGACGTGCGCAAGCTCATAGACAGGTTGTTGGTTATTGCAGGAGAGGAGAATGCAGGCAATCGTAATTTCTACAACGAGAAGGTTGGCATCGTGGACATGATCAGCGCCAAACTTTCCAACTTCATCGTGAACGACGACAAGGGCATAGGCTACCTCATCAAAATCATCAACACGCTGCCTCCGAGATTCTGGAACGTGGCCGAAGGAAAGGGACTCGTGAACGACATCATCAACAAGTTACCTTTCGAGATGCATTTACCTGGCTACCAGTACTGCGGACCGGGTACGAAACTCGAGAAAAGATTGGAGAGAGGAGACAAGGGTGTGAATCCGTTGGACGCCGCATGCAAAGATCACGACATCGCTTACAACAACACGCAGACGGATCTGGATGCACGTCACGAAGCAGACAGAAAGTTAGAGCACGCAGCTTTCGAAAGGTTCGTCAGCAGAGACCGCTTCGCTGGGTGAAAGAGTTGCAGCATTAGGTACGACCATCGCCATGAGCACGAAACAAAAACTTGGGTGGGGTATATAAATAACATACAGTAAAAAATAAATAATAACAACATGTCTCGTATAACCGATTTGCCGCCCGAGCTACTATCTAAAATATTTAAACACGCAGTAAACGGAGATTGTGAGGATGTAGGGAAACTTGTAATCATAGCAAGAACGACGCCGGAATTTCGCATCCCTTGTGAAATGGTTTTGAAGGACCATCTTCGGGAGATCAGCGGCCTGAGGTGCGGTGATCTCGACACTCTTCTTTCGGCCGCAGGGAAAAAATTATACGACAGGATGGACACGGACGATTGGTGCAAGTCTGAACAGAAGATGGCAGATATTATAACGCACATCATCTCGTTTTCCGAAGCAGGAGCTTTCTTCGTCTTACACACACTGTGAAAAAAATAATAATATACGTGTCAAAAAAAATGTACGTGTCAAAAAAAAAGAGAAAAAAAAATATGAGACAAAAAAAATTATACGTCAAAAAAAATTGCCATGGAAAAAATTTTTATCGTCAAAAAAAATTTGTCTCGTCAAAAAAAAAGTTGACGTGGACATCGTCAGAAAAAAAAGTTGCCTTATCGTAAAATTTGTTATCGTCAAAAAAAAAGTCTCGTAAAAAAAGTTGACGTGGAAAAATTATTACCGTCAGAAAAAAAGTTGCCTTATCGTAAAATTTTTTTATCGTCAAAAAAAGTTTGTCTCGTCAAAAAAGTTGACGTGGAAAAATTATTACCGTCAGAAAAAAGTTGCCTTATCGTAAAAAAAAATTTATCGTCAAAAAAAAGTTGACGTGGAAAAATTATTACAGTCAGAAAAAAAAAAGTTGTCAAAAAAAATGTGCAAGTAAAAAAAAAAACTTGATATATAAATAACACACATCGTGAAAAAAAATCTACGAGATCTCAAAAAAAATTCTTCGGTATATATAAATAACACACATTGTGAAAAATTAAAATTCTATAACACCCTGAAATTTCTCTTCGATATGACGACTGAAAAAATAAGTGATCTCCAAGCATTAAAACAAATGCTAAATTTGTCAGTCGAACATGTAAAAATTCAGGAATTGGAAGTCGGCAAACCTCACACGATAACTTCCGGTTCAATCGTTTCTACCCAGTATGGTCCCAAGGTGCGGCTGTTGCTCAACGTACAATACAGTCTATTTTTACCAGATCGATACGCTAACATGTTATCCGACGAGAAGCTATCTATTTTAATCGAGAACAACACTCGAATCGTGTACAAGGGGACAAAGGAACTTCTTGGTAAGAAAACGAAGCACGTAATAGAATTTGTTTAATCACAGACGCCCCCGGAATATATATATAAAATAACATACCATGAAAAAATGTCAACTTGTATAAGTCAACTTCCTCCCGAAGTGTTGCACAAAATATTTACGTTCACGTTCGACGGGGATGTAACTAAACTCATAGACTTGTCTAAAGTAACGCCAGAATTTCGTTCACCGTGCAAAATGATTTTCATGGATCACCTCCGAGAAATAAGCGGAATGAAAAAAGTGTTCCGATCCCCAGAGACTCTCTTTCGAGCCGCAAACAAAAAAATTGACGATAGGTTAGACGAGCTGCACGAGTGGAGGCACGGGAGAAGAAGATTTACCGAAGACTGGTACGCGTCGAACATTGAAACTGTCGATCTTGTAAACCACATGATAGCATTAGGCGAAGCAAAAACTTTTTTTCTTTCCCAGAATACATATATATAAATAACACATCGCCACAGTTGTTTTGAGTGAGACGATATAAATAACACATACCTTGAAAAAAAAAATTACACGAGACAAAAAAAATCTCAGAACATTTATATATATAAATAACATACCGTGAAAAAAAAAACATGAAGCCCAAGGGTGTCGTGTACCAGATACCATACTCCAATCTAAAAAATCTAGGTGCCCTCGATGGGTTTACTCACCAAGAAACAACGCGAGAAGAAACGTTCTTGCTTGACGAAAGGACACGGAATGAAATTACTTCTCAGCACACCTCAATTAAGACGCTTGCAGCGTTCGCGGAAACAGCAAAAGATCGGAGGTTTCATATTCAGCATCCCGGCCATCCTGGCAGCATTGGGGGCCGTTGGAAGTTTGGCCGGCGGAAGCGCCGCCATCGCGAAAACCGTCATCGACTCGAAGAAGAACAAGGCGGAATTGGAAGAACAGAACGTCACAACCTGGCCATGGAGAAGAAAGGGGGGAAGGGGGTGATGAAAAAGTTTAAAAAAAGAAACAGCAGCACTCACCAACCGAGACATTGAATCTCTGATCGAACCGTTACAAATCAAAAACTTCAGAGGAGTTTTCATGTCCGACTCGTTACCTTCAACCGTCAAAAGAAGAGAATGTGGAGTAGTCAACTTGGACGGTCAAGAAAATCCAGGCACGCATTGGATATGTTACCACAAAAACGACAATAACAATAAAGCATTCGTTTTCGATTCTTTCGGAGGTGTTCCACCTACAAATTTAGTCCATTATCTGAAAACGAACAAAACCTCTATATACTACAACGACGAACGCATTCAAAATTTCGGAGACGTGAACTGCGGTCATCTCTGCCTCTCCATGCTCGCGTTTCTCTCTAAAATAAATAACCCTACGATCGAAGATTTCCAGAAAGCATTGTGGAACCTCAAACAGCATCACGACAATGGGCGTGTTCCATCTCACGAGCGAATCTTCGATCTTGAAACTCACGCTGCACGACGACATCGTCTATCCTAAATCCGTAGTTCTGCGTGCATTCTACAGCATGTACCTCATACCTAACGTCACGCAGCACAACAACAAAATTAGCGTCGGAAGCGAACATATCGTCGTCACGCCAGGTCAATACAATCTTTCTACTTTGCAAGCTCAATTACCCAAAGGCACGTACCTTTCTCAAAATTCGGTCACTCACAGAGTGGAAATCCTATCCGCGACGGAGACGGTGGACCTGGGCACCATGGGAGAACTTTTAGGTTTCGAGAACGACACAAAACTCGAAGCTGGCATCAAGCACGTAGCAACCAACATTCCTAAATTCTTGGCCATCGAGACTCTGAACGTACACTGCAACGTGGCGGAAGGCATGATCACGAAATCCTCGGACGGATTGTTGGGAAGTCACAAGCAGACGGGAATCATCGCCACTTTCAAACCCAGTTCCGAATTCATGGAACCGATCATCTACACACCCTCTTCGCCGATCTATTTTCCAGTATGTCGCAACCGCATAGACGACATAGAGTTGGTGGTGACGAACGAGAAAGGAGACGTGGTGTATTTCGCAGGTGCCACGACGACGGCTGTCCTGGAGATCAACGTATAATAAATAACACGCATAGTGAAAAAAAAATGGAGCAAATCGAAAGTTACGAATTGCAATCTTTTCCTCCGAACCGTCGCACGTTCGCCAATTTGAACGAAGCAAACCGGGAGATCGAATACGACGTGGACGTAGGCGACGGGTTTGTTCATCCTCACAGAGCGGACCTCTATCTTCAATTCGACGTGGTGAAGAAAGAAAGCGGAGACGCGTTTCCCCCAGCAGCAGCAAATTTGATACTCGTGGACAACTTCGTGCCTCACCTGTTCTCGCAGGTAGAGGTGAGGAAACACAACACCGTCATCGACAGAATCGATTATCCAGGCATCACGTCGACGGCAGTGGGAACATTGAAATTATCCAAAACGGACGCGGCATACTATCAAGCGGGGGGGTTCGAAGCGGGGACCAAAATATCGACTAGAATTCACACGGTGCTCTTTCCCATGCGTCTGCTTCCGGGATTCTTCTCCGACTACAAGGAGATCATGTGGAAGGGAGGATTGCGCGTCACGTTTCGAAGAGCGGCCAACGACAACGACGCACTGATGCGATACACCAACTTGAACGCCGACGGCACGCCGATAGCCAACACATTACCCGAAGCTGCCAAGTGCGTCATCCGGAGCATGGAGTTGAGAATGCCGGTGGTGGAATACGAGACGAACTACGCCCTCAAGTACAAAGCGGAGATCTTGAAAAGTCCGCAGGTGCCGATTCACTTTCACGGTTACCAGTGCGTGCAGAAGTTAGCGTCGGGAAGTCACATGGAATTCGACGTGACGACTCAATTCAACAACATACAGTTCGACATGCCAGCTTTCGTCGTAGTGTTCTTTCAGACCGGGCGCGATAACAATCAGGAAAAAGATTCCAGCAAATTCGACGACTGCAAGATCAAGAACGTTTATCTCAAGAATGGACGCAACGAAGTGTTCCCTCGCGAGAATTACAACCTCGACATGACCAAAGACGATTATCTAAAACTTTACGAAGCTTACACCTCTTACAAGCGCGTGACCGAGGGAAGCGTGAACATGTACTACGCGCCCAGCGAATTCAAAGCACGCAGGCCGATGTTCGTCATCAACACGACGAAGAGGAAGCAGGTGGTGGTCAACGATCGAACCAACATCAAGGTCGTCTGCGAGTTCAACAGTCCGTTGCCCGAGAACACCGTATGCAGCGTCATCCTGATCGCAGAGAAGTCCTTCGTCCACGACGTGAAGAACGAGAGGGTCACGGAGCAGTTTTAACAGGTTTTTAACATCTTTTCTTGCACAATCAGTTACAATAAGAATTTTGTGCTAGCACAATAATAATACGAATTTCACTAGTTCAGATCAGTTACAATGTCAATTTCACCAGTTATCAGTTACAATATCAATTTCACCATTTTTTTTGCACTATCAGTTGCAATGTCTTTTTTTTTCATCAATATAGCACGAGACAATCAGTTACAATAATTTTTTTTTTTTTGCTTTCTCATTTCAGGTGCTGTCGAACATCAAGCACACATACACACACTAGGAAAAAAGCATGCAACTTTAGTTTTTCTAACACACACATTCTCCATCTTCATCAAGAAAATATTATAATAAACATAATTTTTTTATCTATCTCACAATAAACTCTATATCAAAAATTACAAACATCAAATAATACTAGAGTCGTTAGTACACGTTGCATGCATTACGGAGGTCCTCTGTAGAGTTTCATGGAAGTTTGAGAAAAAAAAAACACGTGAAATTCTACAGAGGCATGGCTTTGATAGCCATGGCCGTTAGAACCTTTTTGGGTTGGGCACCACGCACCCTGGCGGGGTTATAGGGGCCAGGAATCCTAAAAAAAAAAAACAATTTTTATTTTGTTTGTTTGCTTGCGTCACAATACAAGCACGCGCGCATATGTGTGTGTGTGGCACATCGTTCCGAGAGAGGTTTACAAAGGTCACGATATATAAACATTAGCCCCGGACTTGGAAAAAAAAATTACGATAAGGTGCATTCATCCTTGGAGAATAAGAGAGTACATTTACTCATCACGCTGTGTCAGCGCAATAAATAAGAAAAAGTGGATTTTTTTTTTAGGTTTTTTGGTGCTGTTTTCTTCGCTGTGAAACATCGTCACCGCAATAAATGAGGGAAAATGAATTTTTTGAAATTTTGGTGAGACCCAAATGAGTAAAGTAAATTTTTGATGTTTTGGTGCTCTTTTCTACGCTGCGAAACATCGTCAGCGCAATAAATGAGGCGCGGAACTTGGAGAAAAAGTGAGTTTTTCAGGTTTTTTCGAGAGCCACTTGGTGTCCGTCAACCCGGCCATATACACTACTGCTATACTGCGCTGAAATATTTTGTGGGACAATACCACAGTTTTTTTTATTGTTTTCTCACAAAAGTTATTTTTGGAAATAAACGATTCAATTGCACTACTGTTTTTCTGATAGATTCCACCGATTTTTTTTCCAGTATAATCACAGTATAATCCTCTGTGGGGCAGGAGCTTGGGTTATTCTGTCCATGGATGTTTGTGTAGACCCTGTACAACAATGTAAAAATGAAGCGCATATATGCTTTAGCCACTACATTAAATACCAATGAACTTTCAGTAGGTTTCTGTGGAAATTAGCCAAATTCACCAGAAACTTTTTCATCTTTCTTCCCTGCTCGTAAATAGGCTTTGTGTAGTGTACAATAATGGTTGTCGTTCTTCAGTCCTAACATTCTGCGTTTTGTATGACGATGTGGTATTTGTAAGTCATAGAGTAACATGACACTGTAAACGACATGAGTATTTTCGGTTGAATTAACAAAACACTTTATGGTAACAAACGGAAGAAAATAATAGCATTTACTAAAGTTGCTAATTTTGAACAAATTATTTGGTAACGATAAGCAAAATGCAAATATTCACTATATTAAAGAGTATTTAGTACTGGTGAATAATTGTGCCATTTATTTATCACCTGTTTAAACAAATGTTTGGTTTGATTGATTTGTTGATTTGCTTCATTTTACTTCGCTTCTTGTGCCATTTTTTATCTAGTTTGCGAAGATGGGATGAGTGATCATGTGATGAAATTGACGAATGGATACTTAAAAACATCCATGCCGAGGCCGGGATTTGATCCCGGGACCCATGGCGTCGAAGCCGATGTGATAACCACTCCGCTACGTGGGCGGCAACACATGTTTGTTTTCTAGAACCTATATATATATATATATATATATATATATATATATATATATATATATATATATATTTCTTTGTTATTCCAAACTTTTCTGTGAAGACTTCACAGTATTTTAAGCTAAAAATTGGTTACGAAAAAGGAGTGCTGAAGGGCGTGTGGAAGAAAATCAAGGGATTTGCGAGCACCCCTTTACACCCCCATGGCGTAGCTCATGGCTCTGGGGGTTGACATACGTCACCAACGATTCCGAGCGAAAGGGAAGAAATAGAATAAGACGAATATGTAGGCTACCAATGACTGTTATTCACACGTAATTTAACTGTTAAAGGGCAAATAGCTCTGTGGAAAATAAACCATCGATTTCACAAATATCTGATTGTTGAAAAAGAGTTGAACGTGTGTAGTAGAAGCTAGGAAAAATTCGTGGGAAACTGAATAGACAGAAAATGAGAAGTGGTTTTCCTTTCTGGGAATAATATTTGTTCATTTTCCTCCATTGCTGGTATTTCATTTACCTCTTCACACCATGCTACTAACTCGAAGGAAAGAGTTCGTCTTGTAGCAATATACTCGTATTTCTTCCATCTTTCACTTGTTTCCTTTTCTGAATTGTGATATACCGTCATACCTATGGACTTAATGTCATCCTGCGTGGTGCCTCATTTAGAAATATCTATTGTTCGTAATCGGTTGTTTCAGGCACATGGGACGCAGTAGACGCCATAAACGGCCCTGACATGCAACAAAGCTTCCATTTCAGTTCCTGTTGTGTGAAGGTGTTCTGTTCACACGTGTCGCCTTCTGCCGTGGAACTAGTACCTGAAAAGCATTAACTGACATCCTAGATTCTAAAATTGTAACGTTAAGGTTAATAGAAGAGTTTGATTTGTTGTAGAACTCAGACTGTATCAGAACCTCAATTTACGAATTTCGAAAATACCATTTCACTGGAACCCGGTATTTTGGTATACGATATCTGGTATAAGGATTTTGGTACCAAACGAAATTTTTGTGGTACATTTCGGTACAAAACGAATACAATTCGATGACATCATAAAAACGTCGAAATTCGATTGTCGGGGTTTTAACGTTTCACAGGAACCCGGTTTTTTGGTACAATATATCTGGTATAAGGAAATTGGTACAAAACGAAATTTTCGTGGTACATTTCGGTACAAAACGAGTACTATTCGGTGGCAGTATCACAACCTCAATTTTCGAATTTCGAAAATACCATTTCACTGGAACCCGGTATTTTAGAATACGATATCTGGTATAAGGATTTTGGTACAAAACGAAATTTTTGTGGTACATTTCGGTACAAAACGAATACAATTCGATGACATCATAAAAACGTCGAAATTCGATTGTCGGGGTTTTAACGTTTCACAGGAACCCGGTATTTTGGTACACGATATCTGGTATAAGGAACTTGGTACAAAACAAAATTTTTGTGGTACATTTCGGTACAAAACTAGTACTATTCGGTGGCAGTATCACAACCTCAATTTTCGAATTTCGAAAATACCATTTCACTGGATCCCGGTATTTTGGTATACGATATCTGATGACATCATAAAAACGTCTAATTTCAATGGTCGGGGTTTTATCGTTTCACTGGAACCCGGTATTTTGATATACGATATCTTGTATAAGGAACTTGGTACAAAACGAAATTTTTGTGGTATATTTCGGTACAAAACGAGTACTATTCGGTGGCAGTATCAGAACCTCAATTTTCGAATTTCGAAAATACCATTTCAGTGGAACCCGGTATTTTGGTATACGATATTTGGTATAAGGATTTTGGTACAAAACGAAATTTGTGTGGTACATTTCGGTACAAAACGAGTACAATTCGATGACATCATAAAAACGTCGAATTTCGATGGTCGGGGTTTTATCGTTTCACTGGAACCCGGTATTTTGATATACGATATCTTGTATAAGGAAATTGGTACAAAACAAAATTTTTGTGGTACATTTCGGTACAAAACGAGTACTATTCTTTGGCAGTATCAGAACCTCAATTTTCGAATTTCGAAAATACCATTTCAGTGGAACCCGGTATTTTGGTATACGATATCTGGTATAAGGATTTTGGTACAAAACGAAATTTCTGTGGTACATTTCGGTACAAAACGAGTACAATTCGATGACATCATAAAAACGTCTAATTTCAATGGTCGGGGTTTTATCGTTTCACTGGAACCCGGTATTTTGATATACGATATCTTGTAAGGAACTTGGTACAAAACGAAATTTTTGTGGTACATTTCGGTACAAAACGAGTACTATTCGGTGCCAGTATCAGAACCTAAATTTTCGAATTTCGAAAATACCATTTCAGTGGAACCCGGTATTTAGGTATACGATATCTGGTATAAGGATTTTGGTACAAAACGAAATTTTTGTGGAACGTTTCGGTACAAAACGAGTACAATTCGTGTAAGTATTTTATTTCGAGTTTCGTTACTGTCGGGTTCCAGTGAAATGATCCCGTGTCCAGGATGTACTGCGAAGAGTGGAGGTTGATGTATAAGCATACTTGATGGAACATCTTCTTACATTTGTGGAGAATTTTTTTTTGAGAATAATCTGGAAGAGAGTAATATAATTTAATTTTAATGCATTTTAGAAATAATCACACTTGAGCGCTAAAATGAAACTTCCTCTTTTGGCCCTGAGTGTGCCGCTTTTTCGCCCCGTAGGACACGGCAGGGAGTTAGTTCCGTTAAAAAAAATCCCAAACCTCCACCTGTTTGCATTTGAAGATAAACATTATTGTTCTAGTATCTTTGCTATATTAAATTGGAACTTCTGTTACATGAGTTTTTTTTTCATACATACTATCTACTACATATGAGGCACATCTTACTAGTTTTTAGACGATAGTGGCCCCACGGGAGCGTGTGAATCCCACATTTCAGAACGCGTGCGTCCAGGGCAACCTTTCTCACCTTGTTGGTTGTCAACACATGGTCGACACTCTGGATGCGCTGCTCCACTCTTAGAATTGGGGTCCCGGGTTCGATACCCAGTGGAGGCACAAGTGGTTCGGATCCCACTTTAAACTGTAGGTCCAGTCCCAATTAGCCTTACTGTGCATAAAGTGGACTTATAACAACAAATCAATCAATCAATCTTAGAATTGGCGTCCTAGTTTGAAGATTCTTGGCAAAATCCTCGAACTTGAGGTGCTCTTGGACGACCTGCCTGCCCGCACCCTTAGCTTTTTTTGTGATGGAACCCTCTGCCCGAATAGCAGGGGCTTTGGCGCGAAGGCCGGCAAACTCAAGAATTACATCTCAGTCTTTCTCGTCTTTGAGTTTGCCAGGCACCTTCTTGTTGCGAGCCAGGATTTTGTATCGGTTCGGCTTAAAATTGCCTGACGTGTCAAAAAGGTTCACAAAATTTGGTACCGTGGCTATATCCCTATATGCGTCGTCCGTGCGAACTTGGTACACCAAACTATCTGTGTCCGTGTAGAGTAGGCTGATATTGTCGTTATAGTACTGGCGTAGTATCCCATAATATATTTGAAACAAGTGAAGCTTGCTCAGGTCTAATACTGAGGCACCAACATATATTGGCTTGTTGAGCATCACCTCGCTCTTTCTCATATGCACCAGAGCAAGCTGCTCATTGTAAATAGTACGTGACTTGAATAGCGGGATTGCTACAAGTTTGCGACATTGTGCTTTTTTTTATATTAGCCTCACATCCACACGATTTCGCACATTCTCCATGGTTTTCCCAAACACTGCTATGTTCATTAACTTGAAGAAATTGCGATCGAAATCAGAAGTAGCGACTGTGCGGTGTTCGGTGTTGAGCTCGATGTATGGTTTCAACCATAGACAATGCTCGAACATGCTTCATCAACCACCAGGGGTTTTGTTAGTGCAGAACATAACGCTCTTTGAGCTTGAAGACCATGACGTGCTTTGAGTGGTTCGAGCCAGGCGGGCATTTGAATTCCGGGACGGGGGGAAGGTCGCAGAAAAAATCCTGCAGCTTCTTGGAGAACTCAAGGTCCACCTTGGCAAAAAATCCGAAATGCAAATCGTAGAAATATTCAACATTAAATTTGGAGGGATCAGCCCACCTGAACCCTCCGGAGGGGAGTGGCAGAATCATGGAGTGTCCGTAGAGGTTGTTGACGTCCGTGTACATGATGTAGCTGGACGGTTGGGAGGGGTCGTAACCGGTGGCCATGTGGTGATTGTTGGCGTGCGAGTGTCGCTGCGACACCTGGACCATTCTACCCCGGACGGTACGTTCTACAAACAGCATCATGTCCACGTCCGAAAGAATCTCAATCCTGACTTTTGTAACAAGGAGCATGGCCGACCATGCCAGTCCAGGAAGACTGTAGAAGTATGCAGGGTCCTTCGAGTAGATGGTTTTCGCAGTTGCACTAAACGCCTGGATCACATCAGCGAGGAGTGTCACATCGAGTTTTAGGTAATCATCGTGATAGTCCCCAAGATTTTGGAAATCCAGTTCGCGCCACATGGACTGAGCATGGTTGTAGTCGTCCTCAGAGATGCCTGAGCCTCGCAGCTTGCTGTAGAACTTCGCTCGAGGAGGCAGCGACTTCTCCGCAAACTTGGTAGAGTCGGTGATGTATTCGTAGGGGTAGACCCCCTTACGCCTGAAGAGACTGGCGTCCAAGTTCGGAAAGTTGGCAGAGGTGATGAGCATTTGTTCGTCGCTGAGCTTTTTCGCCGGGGCATCGGGGCTGGCCGGGAGGAACCTCAGGGAGTCGAGAAAACGAAGTTCGATGGAAGAGCCTGATTCTGGGATTCGAACCCACTTGCTCAAGCTAATATAACGCTCCACGTTCTGCGCCAGGAAGTTGATTCGCATGTCGTCGTACCCACGATGTGGCACCAGATGGTGAAGTAATACCCCGAGCCATTGATGAAAAACACAGGGATGAAGCGCGTGTCCCGGGCCAACAAATTACATCGGTTGCACCAAGGACCAATGTATCTGCAGTTGAAGTGATCTTGATGTTGAACTTTACGTTTTTGGTGCTAAACTCCCAGGTGCACACAGGACAGGTAGTAGCCTCCTCGTGCTCGATTTCGTAGTCAGGAGACAGCGATTCTATAGACTTGTGGGTCAACAGGAACTCCCCTATCTCGTTGGCTTCCACAACCATTCTCTCTAGAAAGAGTTTGTTTGACTGCGTCGGGACCGCGATGCACATAGGGCTCGGGGTCAACAAGTCGGTCTCGCCACACCACAACATAAGCAAAATTCGAGGCCTCGTAGAGTTGGTAAGGGATAATAGAAGAAATTTTGGGAATGGGAACGCATGTGGACATAGGTTTGAGGAAGACCTCGAAATCGGCGATGATGATTGCAGGATGCTCTACCATGGCACTGTGCATGTGAAATGTTTCTACAGTGCCAGGTTTGGGCAAGACTGCCACAGTAACGCGGCAACGATATCTCCCTACATCGGCAGTTGCAAAATTCTCTCTTGACATGATGAAACAAACACGTTGCAAATTAAACAGCAGATACTTCAAATTGCACATTATCAGGGCAACTGAATAAACTGCAGACAGAGCATTCTTTCAACTCAGGCTATCGGCTTCAAAGATACAAGGGAACATGGAATTTTATGTCTGTTGAGAACGCTATTTCTTTGTGAGACATTTGGAATCTGCATTGGAATTAAATTTTCATTTTCATATCATTTAATTTTAAGTGCATGTGCATATAGTTAAACACTACGAATTGTGAATTATTTTAATATATACCCAATTGTATATTATTTTTTTTTAATATTCATTCACTGATAAAAATATCATTATGGGGAAAGAGTCAATAATCGACAACGAAATTTCGGATTCTTAGAATATTACCTTATGTATTTCAATTTATGTCGACAATATTAGCAAGTGCAAAGGAAATTTTACAGTTAATCTTCATTAATGACGATATTTTATCAATATTATACTAATAGAAGGACGATTGATCAACACATTTTTTTGAGTAATGTTTAAAATATTTCATTCAATTCAATTGATTATTTATAAATGTTTTCAGTCATTTTAAGGGTTCATATATTTTAAGAAATCAATTATAATTTAAATTTTGCAGTAGTATACAGTATACACTCATAAAATCTTCAAGAGTACAGCATAACCTTCCATTCATATCTAAAGTTTGATTTGCTTTTAGTAATTATTAGTAGTTATATTTGTTTCATTTCTCAAGATTCTATTTGGTAAGTAAAGCATGGCATTAATTAGAATTTGGATAATTTATAGTAAGAGTAAATGTTATAACTGAATCTGTACTCCTTTCCAAATTCCAATTCCTAAAATATAACAAACCTCAACTACAATATTTTTCATACTTGTAATATATACAAGTACTATTTTTTTTAAAAAAATAAGGGTGATTAAAGGCGCCCTTGTCTCAACAAATCCTCTACACATACCGACATATGATGTTCTCTCAAAAACAACATTACACTAACGATCAGTAGGAAATGCCTGCTCGATATATGGTGCAAATTTCCTTTCCAAAACCTACCTGAATTGCCTCACAGGTAATTCAAATTTTAACGGTGAAATGAACATTTTAACAATATTATGATACCATCTTAAAAGTTCAGCTTTTTCACAGATGTCAACGTCCAGATTTGGTCAACAGCTAAAACCTTGGAGAAATAAGAAGTTAACACCATCTACACCTGATAGACGAAGATAAATTATTTTGATATATGAACTTCCTTAAGAATTTCTCAAGATTGTTATTTCTAAGATTTTACTTTTAATTTTTTTGACACGTGGATATATGAATTACAATTAGATTCTTCATCAGTTTTAATTATGAAGTTCAGCGTAATCAGTTTATAAGCACCAATCGTTTAACACGGATCTCCTTCATTCTATTCTAAATAACTCCTACTGAAGTCATGTAGTAGTGAGACCTGATATTCAACGTTGATAATACATACATCGATTTGAAGGAATACATACAACTAAATACTTCACATTCACAATTCGACGACATGCAGTTCTCTACTGTACGTTTTTCATCAACATTTGTAGCTGCAAAGTTAATGCATAAAAGTGAAAAACATTTTTCACGGCCACAAGAAACTAATATATACATGCGTGGTTTGGTTCAAGAAGAAAGTTCATTGCTATACTAAGAGACTATTAAGTGATTTTAACAAGACTAACAGTAGGGGCATTTGGACAGTTCTGCGCCCTCTTTTGAGGCTCGAATCATCATTTGAGGCTCGTCGTAGCTTTTTATGATGTATATTTTGAGGGCACAGAGTTGGCAACACTGTGGGCCCTTACTGTAGCCTTTTATGAGAGGGGTCCATTGCCTTTTGTTTACATCTGGCAACATCGCCGTAGATTTTTTGACAGTGTTGTTAACCTACTGGGTTTTTCACTGTAAACTTTCATCAAAGAGCCTGAGGGGTCCATGTACTCTTTATGTTTGGCAACACTGTTGGGGGCCTAGTGTTGGCGACCTGTGGGTTCTTACTGTAGCCTTTTATGAGGGGGACCTATTGTCCCCTTTTTATATTTGGCAACTCTATTGGATGTTCCTCCTTTGAGGCTTGGGTTTTGCCAACCCATCCGAAGAAAATTCCACTATATGATTTTTCACTGGCTAAGCTAACCTACAAATAGGAATTGGCAACACTGACGAGGCTCGAATTATCATTTGAGGCTCGAATCATCATTTGAGGCTCGAATCATCATTTGAGGCTCGAAATTATCATTTGATGCTCGTCGGTGTTGTCAACTCACTCTACAAAAATTCTACTATATGATATTTTGAAGCCTTTCACGGTGTATGTTAACCTCACAAGCAGTGTTGCCAACTCGGGGCGAGGCGTAGCCTTTTATGGTGTATGTTAACTCCACCAGCAGTGTTTCCAACTCGTCGTAGCCTTTCACGGTGTATAATTTTTAGCTTTTTTTGTGTGCGTGTGTGTGTGTGTGTGTGTGTGTGTGTGTGTATGTGTGTGTGTGTGTGTGTGTGTGTACATGTGCCCGGGCGAGGCGTAGCCTTTCACGGTGTATGTTAACCTCACTAGCAGTGTTTCCTACTAGCAGTGTTTCCAACTCGTCGTAGCTTTTCACGGTATATAATTTTTTTAGCTTTTTGTGTGTGTGTGAGTGTACGTGTGCCCGAACAAAACGTAGCCTTTCACGATGTGCCTTTGATAATGTATGTTAACCTCACTGGCAGTGTTGCCAACTCGCTCTACAAAACACTAAACTCGCTGAAATTGGCTTGCTCGAAACGAATCGCTAAATATAAAATAAAATAACAATGCCTATGAACCTGTTTGGCTTCAGGAAGCAGGCTATGGAGGCATCCGCCCAAAGCGCACCGTCGCCACCTGCAAGCTGGGACCTGTTACCCTCCCTATTATCTAAACTCAACGGTTTGTTGATTATACACTTGAATAGCATCCTGACCCAGTACGACGAGGATGTGGGCAAGACTTTCTACATATTCAACAACAACTTGAATTATTACCAATTCCCCATCTCCGGCAAACTGCTGTTTGACATGAATCCCGAGAATAAAGGAGAGGCTAAAATTTCCTCCGGCAAGAACATCTATCGCATCAAACACGATAGGATGAACAGTACCACCACGTACGATGTATCTGCTGGCGATCGCCTGTACATAGAGCTCTTGGACGACTACGACAAACTCATCCCTCTTTTCATAGAAATGAAAATTAGCTATCCTATAATAAATAACAATAATGCCTAACGATATTTTTGGCCATACGAAACGCGACGACCATGGCGACGAGCTTCTCATGCTCGACGTCAGGGTCAAGAAGCTGCGAAGCGATCTGCAGGCCCTCCAGTCCATGCTCAACTCCAGCCTCCAGTCCGAGATAGCCAGCTTGCAGTCTCAGTGCTTGGACCCTGTACTCAAGATTGATGCAGAGCTAAAATCGCTGCTGCAAAAATACACCGACCTCGCGTCGATAGACAATCTCGACAAGCTGGCACTGAGTGTGGGCAATCTGCAGAACGAACTTCTGAAGCTGCAACAAACGCAAACCTCAGACGTTGAACAGCTGAAACAACGCTTGCAGGATCAAACAAGCAACATCCAGACCGAACTGCAAACTATCATCCAGAGCATTAAAACACAAGGCGACTACGATCGCGTGAATGCTAGTATTGCTAAATTGCGCGAACAGTTTCAATCTTTCGAAATCCCCACGTTGAAAAGCATCAAGGCTGAGCTTCAAACGGATGCTTTGCATGCGGCCATCAACGAAGTAAAAACTAAACTCCAAACGCTGGAGGATTTTATCGACAATCTACCGTCGTCCAGCGAACTGAACGCCATTGCCCGTAGCGTGGCCAACATCAAACTCCAACTTGAGACCTACGAGGATTTCGGGAAGCTGCAAGGCACCATAACCCATATTGAGGATGCTCTTGCTGTTATTAGAAATGATCTGACGAACGTTCACGATGAGCTGGAAACCAAACTGCCGGGCATCAGGGATACACTGGCCAACGTCCAACAGCAAATCGCCAAACTGGAAAATCTGAATGCAGAATCCGAGTTGTCTCATTTCCATCACTTGATCGACGACATACAGACTAAGTTGGAAACCCTGCAACAATCTACCCCCACCCAGGATGACATAACGAAACTGCAAGAAGGCATACGTGCTGCTGCCGATGCCTCCGAGTTGGACGCGGTGAAAAAAGCTTTGGAATCGCTCCAAAACACGGTGGCCACCCTGCCTACCTCTCAGGAACTGAAAAGCGTGAAGAGAACTCTCAACCGAATACTCAAATCCGACGACATCAAAAACATCCAATCCGAAATTGAATCGATACGGGGGTCTGTCGCGACTTTACCTACCAACCAGAACATCACCGAGCTGCATGAATTGTTTGCGGAAATTAGAACCCAGGTCCACGACCTTGTAATACAGAGCTCCAAGTTGACGCTTGTAGAAAGCCTGCAGCAGATTATTGCCAGCGTGAGAGAGCAAATTGGGAGTATCGAGGCAAGTCAGGAATCGACTATAGCTAATTTCAGCACCCAACTACATGACTTAAATGAAAAATTCAAGAGCCTTATTGTCGATGTAAAGATCAAACCAAACTACGACACTGTTGTTCATGCTATCGAGGAACACCTGGAATCGGTGAATGGCAGATTGGAGGATGTGGAGACTGAGGTTCGAACCAACGTAAACACTCTAAATGCCAGCATCGACAATCTCAAGTCTACGATTGTCATCGAACTGTACAGCATACCAAACAGAGAGTTTTCCTCCCCTTTCAATCCAGGTTACAAACTCTACATGTTGACTCCTGCAAAACCCTATCATCAATTTTTCCTCGCTGGCACACTTCAGTTCGTCAAGGTTTCCTACTGGTCTTTGCCTCACGCAACCCACTACCCAATCATGACCGTGACGAACATTGGCGATGAGCCTAAAATAAGAGGAGTTGAGCTGGTCGATTTTACACACCCCGAAAGTCGCGAGACTGCCTATGCCGAAGATGCCACTCAAATTATCGACATAGAAATAGGTGACAAGCTGTACATAGAAAACCCAGCATTGTCTGCAGCCAGAAATCCCATCCAGGCTATATTCTTATTTTCGCGCCATGTCTAGGCAGGGTATTGTGAACGAGCTTCATAAACCTGCACGACGAAACTACAAACGACTGGCGGTGGTGACCAAAGGCGTGGATGACCTTTGGCAGGCTGACCTTGTGGAAATGAGTAGCGGCAACCTAAAAAATTTACATAAAATCAATAAAGGATACAAGTATCTTCTTACTGTTATAGATACATTTTCAAAATTTGCGTGGGCTTTGCCCCTCAAGGCTAAAACAGGTGTGTGCGTAATGGAAGCATTCAAAACTATTTTCAATGAAAGTGGCAGGCGACCTCGATTTCTTCAAACGGATAACGGAAAAGGATTTTACAACTCGATATTTCAACAGTTTGTTCAGAAGCAAAATATTCAACATTACTCGACTTTCAGTCACATCAAAGCCAGCGTAGTAGAACGTTTTAACCGTACTCTCAAAACACGCATGTGGAAACGATTTACGCTTCAAGGTAACCACAAGTGGGTAGACGTACTTCCGGAACTCGTAAACGACTATAATCACAGTTTGCATAGCACGATATGCATGAAGCCTGCCGATGTCAGCAAGTCTGATGAGGCACGACTGATCTCTACTGTTTATTGCCCCAAGTACCGGCCCACTAACAAAAAACCGGAATTCAAAATTGGAGACCAAGTAAGAATTAGTAAATTTAAGCGCATGTTTGAAAAAGGCTTTACCAAAAACTGGAGTACAGAACTTTTCACCGTTGCTCGATTGTTACCCGGTAACCGTCACACGTATATAATAAAAGATAATCGCGACGAAATTTTGAAAGGGCTATTCTACGAGGAGGAACTCTCCAAAACAAAATACCCCAATACGTATCTTATCGAAAAAGTATTACGTAGAAAAGGTGACAAACTGTTGGTGAAATGGCTGGGACTCGAGGAAAAAAGTTGGATCGACGCAAACGAAGTGATTGTGTAACAGGTGCTTGGGATGTGGTGAGACGACTGCCAGATTTTCCCTCGGAGTGTCAGGCTAGAAAAAACGGCGAATTGTTGCCGGACAACATTCGCAGCCTTATTGTCGGACCTTCAGGGTGTGGGAAAACAACTTTACTTATTGATAATTTTCTTCTTGCTCCCGACTGGTTAGATTGGAAGAACAGGCACTTGTATGTTTTTTCCAAAAGTTTGGAGCAAGCAAAATATCAACAGCTGACAAAACTGTACGAAGGGCTGAGCATAGCTACCTTTGCCTCCGAAGTAATGCCACTAGACTGCTGCCATGAAAATTCGGTGGTGGTCTTCGACGATGTGATTTTGGAGAACCAGAACGAGATTCGCAATTTTTTTACTCAGGGGCGGCACAGAGGCATAGACTGCTTCTACCTTGCTCAGACCTTCTCCAAAATTCCCAAGCAGCTTCTCCGAGACAATGCTAATTTTATTTGCTTGTTTCGTCAAGACCACACCAATTTAAAACACGCCTACGATGATTATGTAGGCGGGGACATGAACTTCAATCAGTTTTCTAAATTTTGCTCTTCATGCTGGAACCAAGATGATTTCGGATTTGCCACGATAGACATGACGAGGAAACCTAATGACGGAAAGTACAGAAACAAAATTAACAATTTTCTAAACGTTGCGACGTTAGAAGAAACGTCTTGACGTATTATAAATAACAAATGATGAAACGCAAACTCGCAGACGACAACCTGAAGCTGCGCGACTACCTGGCCAAACGCTTCAGGGGTTGGAAATCAGAGAATCGCGGAATTTACGAAGAGAAAAAGCGACAGGACCAACCTATCATCGATGCTATAAGTGGACTAGGTAAAGACATCAAAGATGTTACCGAGCAAAACAAAGATTTAATCAACGAGCTCGTGCCACTTGCTGCTCGAAATTATGCTTTGCCTACACCGATATCCAGTATTCACACTACCCCGTTCGAACTTGGAGCTGCACCTCTGAGACGTCAGGTTCTAGGCAGTACCTGTTCGGACAAGGTAGTTGAATTAGGTCCGTTGGCGAGAGATTACCTGAGCACCGGGAAATTTGAAAAGGACGAGGTGTTTGGATTGTACCCCTCTGTGGAACCTAACGAGGGTGTGGTTTGGAAAATTGGGAAATCGAAAGTCACGTTCGAAGGTGACGACGTGAAAATTAATTTGGGCGAGAAGAACAGCTGGACTAGGTATCCTGGCACTGTGGGCCTGTGGGAACTTATCACCAAAAAGCAACCTAAAGATTATACAGACGAGGATTACCAAAGTTACACAGAAATTTTAATCATGACGGATGCCCTGTACCAAAACAACGATGCAACACAGAATCGCGTAAAATCAAGCAGTGGAGAAAAATACAAAAACCTCATCAAGCCAATATGGAACCAAATTAAAACTGGCAGCGGTGTCAAACTCTACAATACCCTACCTAAAGAGTTTGTTTGGGTAGACGACGTAAGAAAGCTTGTAGATCGATTGCTGGTTATCGCAGGTGAAGAGAATGCAGGTAATCGCAACTTTCACAACGAGAAGGTGGGCATCATGGACATGATTAGCACCAAGCTTAGCAACTTCATTGTCAACGACAACAAAGGTATAGGTTATCTTATCAAAATCATCAACACCCTGCCTCCCAAATTCTGGAATGTGGCCGAGGGTCGAGGTCTCGTGAACGACATCATCAACAAGCTACCCTTCGAGATGCACCTGCCAGGTTACCAGTACTGCGGACCGGGTACCAAACTCGAACGACGACTGGAGAGAGGAGACAAGGGAGTGAACCCATTGGACGCAGCATGCAAGGATCACGACATTGCTTACAATACTCACACTGATCTCGACGCGCGTCACGATGCAGACAGAATGTTGGAGCATGTCGCGTTCGGGAGACTTGTTAGCAGAGACGCCTCGCTGGGTGAACGGGTTGCAGCATTGGGTACGACCATTGCCATGAACACAAAACGAAAATTGGGGTGGGGGCTGTAATTAAATAACACACGGATTACAGAGAGAAAAATTTAGCAAAAAAATGTCTACGCATATAACAGACTTACCAACTGAAGTGTTACGCAAAATATTTATATTTACCTTCGACGATAGTCACGAGGATGTTAAAAAGCTTATTGATTTAGTTAAAATAACACCACAATTTCGCTTGCCCTGTGAAATGCTACTTCTGGATCATCTGAGAAAAATAAGCAGTGTGAAATCTTCTTCTTCTCCCTATGCTTTTTTCGGGCTGCTGATGAAAAATTGGCTGATAAGATGGACGAACTTCACGAGTGGAGACAGGGGAGGAGACGATATACAGACAACTGGTACGCTTCAAATGCAGAAACCAGTAGGATCATCGATCACCTCATCGCATTAGGCAATGCCGAAACTTTTTTCTATAAATAACACACTGTAAAAAAATCTACGAGACCAAAAAAAATATTTCTCCGATATGAGTGAAAAAATTAGTGACGTCCAGGCATTAAAACAAATGCTAAATTTGTCAGTCGAATATATAAAAATTCAGGAATTGGAAGTGGACAAACCTTACGCAATAACTTCCGGTTCAATTGTTGCAACCAGTATGGTCCTAAAGTACGTCTGTTGCTCAACGGACAATACAGTCTATTTTTACCAGATCGATACGCTAGCATGTTATCCGACGAGAAGCTATCTATTTTAATCGAGAGTAAAACTCGAATCGTGTACAAGGGGACAAAAGAACTTCTTGGTAAGAAAACAAAGCACATAATAGAATTTGTTTAACGGTTGCGTAGTATATATAAATAATATGCCGTAAAAAATTATACGAGAGGGAAACAAAAAAAATCTCGGAACATATATAAAATAACATATCGTAAAAAAAATACATCATGAAGCCCAAGGGCGTCGTGTACCAGATACCATATTCGAATCTGAAAATGCTGGGTGCCCTCGATGGGTTACTCACCAAGAAACAACTCAAGAAGAAACGTTCATGCTTGTCCAAAGGACACGGAATGAAATTGCTGCTCAGCACTCCACAATTGAAAAAGTTGCAGCATTCGCGGAAGCAGCAGAAGATTGGAGGTTTCATATTCAGTATTCCGGCCATCTTGGCAGCTTTGGGTGCAGTGGGCAGCTTGGCTGGAGGCAGTGCCGCTATCGCCAAAACCGTCATCGATGCAAAGAAGAACAAGGCCGAGCTGGAAGAACAGAAACGTCACAACCTGGCTATGGAGAAGAAGGGGAAAGGTGTGACCAAAAAGCAAAAAAGCAACCTCGATGCTTTGAAGAAATATAAAAAAAAGAAGAAGCCCTGTCCAACTTCGATATTGAATCTCTGATCGAACCGTTGGGAATAAGGAACTTCAGGGGTGTTTTCATGTCCGATTCTCTACCCTCTGCTGTGAAGAAAAAGGAGTATGGCGTGGTCAACCTGGACAGTTACAAAAATCCTGGTACACATTGGATATGCTACCTCAAAATTGACGATAACAATGCATTTGTTTTCGATTCGTTCGGTGGCACACCGCCTGCCAGGTTGGTGAAGTATCTCAGTGTTGCCAACCTCTACTACAATGACAAACGCATCCAGGGTTTCACCGATGTTAACTGCGGCCACCTATGCCTTTCCGTTCTCGCATACATGTCTAAAATAAATAACCCGTCGGTGGAACATTTTCAGAAAGCATTGTGGTACCTAAAACACCATGGGAGTGTTCCATCTCACCAGCGAGACTTCGGTCTTGAAACTCGCGTTGCATGACGACATCATCTATCCTAAATCTATTGCTCTTCGTGCATTCTACAGCATGTACCTAATACCCAATGTCACGGAGCACAATAACAAAATTACTGTTGGAAATGAAAAAATAGTTATCATGCCAGGACAGTACAATCTGTCTACCTTGCAAGCCCAATTGCCAAGAAATGTACTGCTATCTCAAAATTCTGTAACTCACAGAGTTGAAATTGTGTCTGCTACGGAAACAGTAGACCTACGCACTGTTGGAGAGCTTCGGGGATTCGAGAACAACACAAAGCTCGAACCTGGCATCAAGCACATCGGTGCCAACATTCCTAAATTTCTAGCCATCGAGACTCTGAACATACATTGCAATGTGGCAGAAGGCATGATCACCAAATCCTCGGATGGTATCCCAGGCAGCCACAAGCAAACAGGTATCATCGCTACGTTCAAACCAAACTCTGAATTCATGGAACCGATTATCTACACACCCTCACCACCGATATACTTCCCTATATCTCGTAATCGCATAGACAACATAGAATTGGCAGTGACAAACGAAAAAAATGAGGTGGTGAATTTTGCAGGAGCTACTACCACCGCCGTCGTGGAGATTAACGTATAACAAATAACAATCATGGAGCAAATCGAAAGTTACGAGTTGCAATCTTTCCCACCCAATCGCCGCACGTTCGCCAATTTGAACGAGCCGAACAGGGAGATCGAATACGATGTGGACGTTGGGGATGGGTTCATTCACCCTCACAGAGCTGATTTGTATATCAAGTTTGATGTGGTGAAGAGAGACAACGGCGAAGCATTCCACGCCAATGCAAATTTAAGACTTGTGGACAATTTTGTGCCGCATCTGTTCTCGCAAGTGGAAGTTAGAAAGCATGGCACCGTCATCGATAGGGTTGACTACCCTGGGATTACTTCTACAGCTGTGGGAACACTGAAACTCTCCAAGACCGATGCAGCATACTACCAGGCAGGGGGATTCGAAGCAGATACAAAAATCAAAACTCAAAGCCACACAGTACTGTTTCCCATGCGCTTGCTTCCAGGCTTCTTCTCCGACTACACGGTGATTATGTGGAAGGGTGGCTTGCGCGTCACTTTTCGCAGAAGCGCCAACGACAACGATGTGCTGATGCGTTACAGCACCTTGGGTGCAGACGGTGCAGCACTTGCCAACACACTACCCGACGCAGCCAAGTGCGTCATCCAGTTCATGGAGCTGCGCATGCCTGTGGTGGAATACGAATCTAACTACGGTCTCAAGTACAAAGCCGATATTTTGAAGAACCCCCAAGTACCCATCCAATTTTACGGTTACCAGTGTGTGCAGAAACCTGCTTCCGGCAGCCATTTTGAATTTGATGTTACTACGCAGTTCAACAGCATCCGGTACGATATGCCTGAGTTTGCGGTTGTGCTCTTCCAGACGGAGAAAGATAATAACCAAGAGAAAGATTCTAGCCAGTTTGATAATTGCAAAATTAAGAATGTTTACCTCAAAAATGGAAGGAATGAAGTTTTTCCACGCGAGAATTATAACTTAAACATTACGAACAACGATTACCTGAAACTTTACGAGGCGTACACAGCTTACAAGAGAGTGACCTCCGGCAATATGGACGTGTACTACAACCCCGACGAGTTCATAGCTCGCAGACCCATGTTTGTCATCAACACATCTAAAAGAAAACAGGTGGTTGTTAACGAACGTACCAACATCAAGATTGTATGCGAGTTCCACGACGCCTTGCCTGCAGATACTCTGTGCAGTGTCATTCTTATTGTAGAGAAAACATTTGTGTATGACGTCAAGAATGAAAGAGTGACTGAACAGTTTTAAATAAATAAAAAAAAAAATAGCACACAATAAGAAATGTGGAATTTTATATATATAAGTACAAATTGCAATTAGCAGTTTCCAGAAGTTTAATTTTGCTGTGCCATGCATGCATGTAATCGAGGAAGTGGAAGTAAATTAAAATTGTTTTTTTTTTCTTTTCGCATTGCCTATTACTTTTTGTTACACTCTGGGCAAGCCTTACTAGTTTGGAGGCGATAGTGGCCCCACGGAAGTGTATGGACCCCACATTCAAGAATACACCTCTTGTCGTCGTGTGCATCCAGAGCAACTTTCCTGACAATATTAGTTGTAAGCACATGATCGACGCTTTGGATACGATGCTCTTTTTGTAGAATGGGCGATTTTGTTCTGAGGCACTCGAGGTAATCCTCAAACTTGAGGTGCTCCCGAACCACTTGCCTGCTTACACCCTTTGCCTTTTTTGTTACAGAACCCTCAGCCCGGATCGCATAGGCTTTGGCACGAAGTCCAGCAAAGTCCACAATCACATCCCCGTCTTTCTCGTCCTTGGGTTTGCCGGGTATTTTTTTGTCGAAGAGCTTGACAAGAGCTGGAACTTTGGCTATATCACCATACGCATCGGCCGTGCGAACATGGTACACCAAGCTGTCTGTGTCTGTGTAGAGGAGCGAGATATTGTGGTTGTAGTGTGCACGTAGTATGTCGTAATATGTCTCGAACATGCACAACTTGCTCAGATCCAAAACTGCAGCTCCCACATAGATGGGCTTGTTGAGTAGCACCTCGCCCCGGTTCATGTGAATCAGAGACATCTGTTCGTTGTAAATTGTTCGAGACCTAAACAGCGGGCTTGCAACAAGTCGACGACACTGTGTTTTCTTCGTCACCAACCTCACATCAACGCGATTTCGCACATTCTCCATGGTCTTCCCAAATACCGCATTGTTCATTAATTTGAAAAAATCGCGATCAAGTTCCGAAGTGGCAGCAGTGCGATGTTTGGTGTTCAGTTCGATGTACGGCTTCAACCATGGAGACTGCCTGAACAAGAGCACGCTGTAAACTGCTTTGACCGAGACCCCTTGCTGCCTTAACCACTGGAGGTTCCGGTAGTGTAGCACATAACGTTTTTTGGGCTCCAAGTCCATGACGAGCTTCGGTTGATCCGAGCCAGGTGGACACCTGAATTCCGGAGCAGGCGAAAGGTCACAGAATGTATCCTGCAGCTTCTCGGGGAAGTCAAGGTCGACCTCGGCAAAAAACCCAAACTCGTCGCACTCTTTTTCGATGTCGTGGTATAAAGGATCAACCCACTCAAACTGTCCTGTTGGGAGTGGCTGCATCATGGAGTGCCCGTAAAGATTATTCACATCAGTGTACATGATGTAGCTTGATGGTTGGGAGGGGTCGTAACCAGTGGCCATGTGGTGATTGTTGGCGTGTGCGAAGCGTTGCGACACTTGGACCATGCCGCCCCGGATAGCTCTCTCGATGAAAAGCATGATATTAATATCGGAGATAAGTGAAAGTTTAATTTTAGTCAGCAGGAGCATGGCCGACCATGCCAGTCCAGGAAGGCTGTAAAAATATACAGGGTCCAGGTTGTAAATGTTTATCGCAGTCGCCCGAAACGCCTGGAACACATCGGCAAGAAGCGTCACATCAAGCTTCAGGTATGCATCGTGGTAATCACCAAAAGTTCGGCAACCCAACTTGACCCACATAGACTGAGCATGCTTGTACTCCTCGTCGGTAATACCTGAACCTCTCAGCTGGCTGTAGAACTTATCCTGGGGAGGCAGCAACTCTTCTTCGAACTTGGAAGGGTCGGTGACGTATTCGTAGGGGTAGACCCCTTTACGTCTGATGAGTGCGACATCTAAGTTCGGGAAACTTGATGTGGTAATGGCTAGTTGGTCGTCTCTGAGCTTCCCAGCAAGAGCATCCAGGCTTGCCTGGAGGAACCTCAGAGAGTCGAGGAACCGAAGCTCGATGCTCCTGTTTTTTGAGTCGGGGATCGGCACCCACTTGCTGACGCTAATATAACGCTCCTCGTTTTGTGCCAGGACATTGATTCTTGCATTGTCGTACCCTAGATGTGTGACCAAGTGATGGAAATCATATCCCGAGCCATTGTGAAAAAAGACCGGTATGAAGCGCGGGTCCCTGGCTCTCGAGTTACACCTGTTGCACCACGGGCCAATGTAGCTTCCGGTCCCATAATGGTCATGGTGGTGGACCTTTTTGTTATCGTTATTGAAGACTGAGTTGCAAACAGGACAATTTAGAGCTATTTCGTGCTGATGCTTGTCTTCCGGAGACAAAGGCAGCATGGGCTTGGGGGTCAACAGCATCTTCCCTATCTTGATGCCTTCCTGTTGCATTCTCTCCAGGAAGTGTTTGACCGGGTCGGGACCGCGATACACATAGGGCTCGGAGGCAATATGTTGGTCTCGCCACACCACAACATAGGAGTAACTCGAGGCCTCGTGGATTTGGAAAGGAATAGTAGAGGATGTTTCGGGGTTGGGATGGCAGTTAGACAGAGGTTGAAGAAAAGCCTCGAAGTCTGCTACAATATAGGCAGGATGCTTCACCATAGCACTGTGCATGCGAAAACACTCTACTGCACCAGGTTCGGGCAGGATAGTTCGTGCAGGCTTGTTGGTACCACAGTAGAGCATGTGGCGAGCTAGCTTCTCAGCAGCAATGTTGGGTCCTCGAGAGTGTTTGAATTTATAATGGTTTCGGTTGTCGAAAGTGGACAGGCACCTGCGACACACCACGATGTGACCATCATGTCTATTTTTCTGATTTGAAACAAGTCTGGAAAGAGAGCGAATAAGCGTATAATGGTGGCAGGTGTTATTCTTGATAAGAAGAAGGTCAATTTGCTGTGCACTATCATCATCTACATCACTTACCCAAAAGGGTAGACGATGTTTGCCTCGGTGAGACCGTAAACATTGATGGCTAATTGTAGGCCCAACAAGTCACGAGCACGAACCTCAAACTTGCGAATATGCGAGACTTCTACAGGGTAGGCAATCTCGGCCATTGCATCCTCCAGTTCCGACTCATACTGCTTGTAGTGTGCAACACGGTATGGATGGTTTTCCCGAGGTATAGGGTGCAATGCTGCCAGCACCGACCAGAGGAAGCATTTGGTGTCTTTGTTCTGAATATTGAGAACAGCTTTCCTTGCTTCAACCTCGGGTGGCAGGGCAATATAGCTAGACCCTGCCAGTGGCAGGAACTTGTTAAGTGTCAGACAAAGTTCGTGGGGGTCGCCACACAGCGAACCGCCCGAGCCTTTAGCATGATGCTCCTCGTGCTTTGCCATAAGCTCCTTAACAAACTTGTCGTAGATGCTGTCGAGGTCAGTGACATCTGCCTGATGCAGTATTTTTGCTTTTGTGGCATGGAAGAATTTATATATTTTATCAGACGGTTTTTTATACTTGCAGCATAGCACAGCATAGAATTTAGTGGAGTGTGTGGCCAATGAATCGTTGAGGATGGATATTATCTTAGCTCGCTCGCTCCCCAGAAAACTACGCACATCGCAGAAGCTGTCTGATGTTATGTTAAAGTCTTCTAATAAATGCTCAAACGCAAACCGGTCTGCTTTCTTCGCCAGCTTGACGCGTTTGGCAGGTGGCGATGCATCGAGGGAGGTTACTTCTACCTTTCGCTTGGAAGGTTGCGGTAGATATGTTCCAGTGCTCTTGCAAGTAAGCTGGTGTCGCTTGAAGTTGGCAATAGTAATATTTTTTTCACACTTAGAGCACAGTTTGGTCGCACATATTCGCTTTTCCGGCACACAAGTACGACAGTGCCTTTGAAAATTTTTACTTGACACAGCAGTTTGGCACGTAGGGCAATTTTTTACAGAACGCATAATGCAGAGATTTTTTGGGGGTATGTTATTTAATACCCAATGCTGTGCAATACAAAATATAATTGTTAACTTTTTTTTTTAAAAAATCTATTTTTAAAATATTCTCTATGACCTTACTTGGGTTTTTCTAAATTATATGCTTCTAGTCTCCTATACTTTGGTGGAGCCCGTTCAGGTTCTATCCCTCGCTATGTGGGTTTCTCTGCCAATCCAGCAAAGGTGAGAAATTAGCGCTGTGCTCCGGCTTATATAGATTTAGACAGCCAATAGAAATCTTGCTTACTTAAACTAATCAGAAAACACCACATATAAATTATTAGCCAATCAAAATTTCTGTTTTTTACTCGAGACACTAAGCCAATCAGAAAAAAACACGACTGATATGACATCATTATATTACGTAATAACTTGTTGCTACACACTACAGCTTACAGGTTGGCAAAATCTGATATGAAAGCAGATAATACGCTTAAGTCTTATTTATATATAATTTTCACGGGCGTACAATATTGTCAACAGTATCATATTTGAGCAGGTCGCTTGTCACCTAAACACTACAGCTTACAGGTTGGCAAAATCTGATATGAAAGCAGATAATACGCTTAAGTCTTATTTATATATAATTTTCACGGGCGTACAATATTGTCAACAGTATCATATTTGAGCAGGTCGCTTGTCACCTAAACACTACAGCTTACAGGTTGGCAAAATCTGATATGAAAGCAGATAATACGCTTAAGTCTTATTTATATATAATTTTCACGGGCGTACAATATTGTCAACAGTATCATATTTGAGCAGGTCGCTTGTCACCTAAACACTACAGCTTACAGGTTGGCAAAATCTGATATGAAAGCAGATAATACGCTTAAGTCTTATTTATATATAATTTTCACGGGCGTACAATATTGTCAACAGTATCATATTTGAGCAGGTTGCTTGTCACCTAAACACTACAGCTTACAGGTTGGCAAAATCTGATATGAAAGCAGATAATACGCTTAAGTCTTATTTATATATAATTTTCACGGGCGTACAATATTGTTAAGAGCGTCAGTTTCCGTAGAGCTCTCTTTTTCCATCTTCCCTCTATACAGTGAAGCTGTAGAAGACACAATTAGCTAACCTAGCATACAACATACTTTCCTAATTAACCCATCCGCTTACCTAGTCGTCGAATCGACGGCCTGACTGGATGTTTTCTTCCTGTACCTAGTTGTCGAATCGACGGGTTCCTGATTTTCATCACGTAGTTCCTTTTTCATTCAATAGATGGCAGAGGTTGTATGATCTTTCAAATCTATGACGTATATGTTTGTGCTGCTAAGTTTTTCATACCATTTCAAGCGTGTTTTGTTCAGTAATTTCTCATGTAAACAAACCTTCAATTGTTACATCTTGCAAACATGTTGCTTAAGAATGTTGTAGATGATTCTGCAATTGAAAAGTTGCTTTTCGATAGCGATGAAGAGGAAAATGTGGATTTTGGAACGGGAGATGAACACGGGGGTTCATTTTATGTTATTGAAATTGAAGAATGTAGTGAAAGTGAGGAAGAGGTGGCTGTGGCAGGAAAAATATAAAAGGTTGAGGAATGGAAATGGAATGCAAAGATGTGTGTGATCAAATTTATTAGGTGAGTTTCTAATTATCTTTCAAGTAAACTGCATATGTGCATACTTATTACTATACTTCCACTTCAATATATAAAATTTTCACTTAAATTGCTTGGATAGTTTAAACAATATTTGACATCTTGTCTTGCTGTGCAACCTTCACGGGAGATAGCCAAATTTAAATGGTATTTCATGGCAAAAAAATTGGCATTTAAATGGTAAGCGGATAGGTTAATATGGATATTGTCACACATTCCTCTTATTTTATACTGTTGTAAATGGAAAGGATTATGTACGGTAAATGTTTTGTACATTATAGGGAAAAAATGCAAAATATCCCCCAATTTTAATTCGATCCACCTCTGAATCGATTTTTTACATATTCTCACGCCGGCACATATGTTGTTCTATTTTGCTTCTTTTACTTGCCTTGCTTAATTAACTCTCGCTAATTAGCATTTTTTTGGAAGAAGTCAACTAGAACAACATATGGCGGTATGAAAAATATGCAAATTAAAGAATATTTTAGTAATATAAGGGCCCTAGCAATTAGCTTCGTCGACTAAGAGTACTCTTTTAAACGTCTTCAGCTAGATCGTATTACTAAGCGAAGACATTCAAAATGTTTGGGTGATGAAAAAGTTTGACCTACTTTTTATTTCTATTGTTTGCTAATAGATGGCGCTGATAGTACCTCCTCTCTCTCTCTCCCCTCTTCTCCTCTCCCCCTTTTTCTCCTCCTCCTCTGCTGTATGACAAATAGCACAAACATAAAATCAAGATTTTGGAGAGCAAAACATAAAATTTGCATGCATCTGATGTCGAACTAGGAACTTTATCTTTCGGGGAGTCAACATTATTTTTTTACTCAGTCGTCATATAACATGAACACACGCAAACATTCACATGTGCTTTTATTATTTTGTGTTCGGTAAGTACAAGTATATTCTTACATAAATTATTGTTTAATTTAATAAATTGTAAACTCGGAGCCTGCTATACTAACACTCCTTCTGTGTTTCATTATACTATTGAAAGCGAATGTTGCGTGCATACGGAAATAACACAGAAAAAAAAAGCGGATGGAAGCAATTTAAAATCAGTGGAGCAAGGTTAGTATTACGAGAACGTAAAAACATGTGCTTTCATTCAACTTCGAAAAATAAGAATAAATGTGTGCATACAGAACACATATGCTTTCTTTTCACAGTTGTAAAATCATATAAATTGTACATGAAGTAAGTTGCGGGAAGGTTCTTTCTTTAATGTTTGTGTATATGTATGTTGTACAATTAGGTACAAGTATTGTACAATTAGGTACAAATTGTTGTACAATTATTTCCCCCAGTTGCCCAGCTGGAGTTGGGGGCATAACACTGGTACTATTTGTACTCACAGTGCTTACTCATGTATTTTGTTTAATATTTTATTTCAAATTCACTGTCAGAAACTAGTGTTGCCAGTTCCTGGATGTAGGTTTACCTACTCTGTTGGTTGTCACTGTCAAGCTTCCAGTATTCGTACAGCATAAAAAGCTAAAAATTATACACCGTGAAAGGCTACGACGAGTTGGAAACACTGCTGGTGGAGTTAACATACACCCTAAAAAGCTACGCCTCGCCCCGAGTTGGCAACACTGCTTGTGAGGTTAACATACACCGTGAAAGGCTTCAAAATATCATATAGTAGAATTTTTGTAGAGTGAGTTGACAACACCGACGAGCATCAAATGATAATTTCGAGCCTCAAATGATGATTCGAGCCTCAAATGATGATTCGAGCCTCAAATGATAATTCGAGCCTCGTCAGTGTTGCCAATTCCTATTTGTAGGTTAGCTTAGCCAGTGAAAAATCATATAGTGGAATTTTCTTCGGATGGGTTGGCAAAACCCAAGCCTCAAAGGAGGAACATCCAATAGAGTTGCCAAATATAAAAAGGGGACAATAGGTCCCCCTCATAAAAGGCTACAGTAAGAACCCACAGGTCGCCAACACTAGGCCCCCAACAGTGTTGCCAAACATAAAGAGTACATGGACCCCTCAGGCTCTTTGATGAAAGTTTACAGTGAAAAACCCAGTAGGTTAACAACACTGTCAAAAAATCTACGGCGATGTTGCCAGATGTAAACAAAAGGCAATGGACCCCTCTCATAAAAGGCTACAGTAAGGGCCCACAGTGTTGCCAACTCTGTGCCCTCAAAATATACATCATAAAAAGCTACGACGAGCCTCAAATGATGATTCGAGCCTCAAAAGAGGGCGCAGAACTGTCCAAATGCCCTATTATACTTGAACTCTTTATGAGAATCATAATCATTCAAGGATTCATTTTATCGGGCAAATGTTAGTGCTGTGATTTTCTCTATCGAAAGCTATTATATTCTTATTTTCAAATACATAAATTCATGTACATATATTATTACTCAAGGACAGTTACTGATACAGTGTATATATTTTGATTAACTTCAAGCCTCCTAATTAAATATTTACCGTGATTGTTGACATATATTATAAATAAAAACGACAGCGATAATTACATGATACACTAAAGTAAGAGACGGTGAAATTTACATCGATAATATGACATATGTGTGAAGGTGTAAATCGGATGAGTATTACAAAAGTTGCTGACTTTGTAAATATTAACTTCAAAATATTTAATAATGTTGTGCAGTGTCAGTGTTTATAGGATTGATTACATACCACGTCGTTAGTGTGTTACTCTGCCATAAACCTTTAAATAGGTCAATACTGATGGACCAATGATCTTATAATTGTGTCACGTCATGTGTGTTGACATATTTTAGGCATGGACAATAATAACGTCAACACGTGTGACGTGTGTGACGTAAGACTTACAATCATTGCATGCATGAGTCAGCTAAACAATCCCACATGTCAGTGTTAACCTTTCATACGCTACAAGTATTATTTATTTTGTTTAATTATTGGTTATTTTTTCCATTCCTTTTCCTTATCAAATTACATATTTTCGATTATGGTATGTTAATTCAATATATTTTGGAACTATATTTTATAATAAAAATAAATATCTCCATAGAAAGGATCGATATGGAATACAACTTTAAATCTTTCATCTTTAAGTGAAAATCAAAGGATTTTCTTTAGGGGGTGGAGGAGCGTATCGTACCCAACGTATTGGGAAAGAAGTATAAATTCTAAGCATGGTAGGAAACACAGATAGGAATGCTGAATAAGTAATAAGCAAAGGGCTGGTGATTGACTTGTAAGGCGTATGTGGCATGAGTGTTGGAATTGTCAAGAGGTGTGATCAGTTGGCGAGAATACGAGAGAGAATAAGGTCTGCGGATTGCGAGAGAGAAGCAAAGTGGAGAGCGATTACCAGGGCCATTTTCACATGTAAGCCTCTCTGTGCCGAGCCGATTTTGAGCAAAATGCAAAGTTTCAATTAAATGAGTGTAGATGAGTGTAGATCGGAGACTAATTGCCCTAGATAGATGAGTGATATACCGTTGTACGCGGAATGAACAAGAGATTCAGACTATATGAAATGTATGCAAATTCGGAGTATATATTCCAAAATTTCGGAAAAAAAATGTTCTCTCCCTCCCCCCAAAGAAAAAGTACATGACAGTATCGACATGCACATGGAAATGATCGCTGACATGTAAGGAACACAAAATATTTGCATCATTGTCGTATGAGCAATGTAACTTGAGTTGTACCTACAAAAGGAATGGTCGGCACGCCACTGATTCAAGCTTCAAAATGCAGTGGTACCTTGAAATAACTATAGCTCAGAAACTAAATGCCATAGAAATATGAAAGATATACCGTTATACGCAGAATGAATCACAGATTCAGACGATATGTAATTTATAGACATTCGGCGTACATATGGAGGGGGAAAGGGGGGACATTCCCTAAAAAATAATTTTCTTAAAATAATGGTGTTTCCTCTCCGCCCCCCGAAAAAAATGTCAAAATGCACAAAATACAAAATTTATGCAAATTTGGCGTATATATGGAGGGTGAAGGGAGAAAACCCCAAAATATTATTATAAAAAATTGTTGAAATGTTTGACATTTATCTTTTCTCTTGAAAAGAGACGCAAAAGAGAAGTCCCTTTTCCCGCCTTTTCACCTCCATTTCCATTAAGAAAAAAAAGGTGCAAGAAACATTTCTGTTAAATACATGTGTTTGGAAATATATTTAAAAAAATCGAAATTCTAGCCAAACATAGAAAAGTTAAAAACTACGACCTTGATACAGCGTCTCGATCGAGACGCTTGGGACCGTGACATTTATGAATCTCGGCAGAGACGCTTGGGAGCCAAAAGTTTTGGGAAAGAAGTATAAACTCCACGCATAGTAGGAAACAGAGATAGAAATTCTGAATAAGTAATCAGCAAAAGGCGGGTGATTGACTTGGAAGCCGTATGTGGCATGAGTGTTGGAATTGTCAGGAGGTGTGATAAGTTGGCCAGAATACGAGAGAGAGTAAGGTCTGCGGATTGCGAGAGAGAAGCAAAGTGGTGAGCGATTATCGGACGATGGTGTGTGATTGCATCGATGTCTGACAGAGAGGTCTGACAAGTGATATTTGATAGAAGTGTAGAAACAATCTTCATCTATTTGTAAGACAAGGTAAGACAAGTAATATTCTTTTCCAAACCAATCCATATCGGTTCAGTCATGGAGAGTAGAAAACCCATATCTAATATAAGTTAATTTCTATCGCCATTCCCTTAAATGTAACCTCTTTCATTTATCACATTCTGGCGAAGGGAGTGATGACCATCTGAAAGATGAATGAGGAATAGCTACGTCACCCAATACAATTTAGAGGTTCTTGGTTCGATCCCAAACGCAGCATGGGAATTGCGTTACGGAAGCGTCAATCAAATATTTCAAGAATATAATGAGGATACATATATACTCTTCGCAATATTTTAACTAACCGACGTGAAAAAAGATCAAAGAGCCGAATTCCTAAATTTGGCAACATAACTCTTCAGAGTCCACAAATAGTATCCAACTTAGCAACAGTTTTTCTTTCTAAACTTAAAAAGGGTATTTTAAACTTCTTTCATTCCTTCACATTCCATGAAATTAGAAACCCTAAACCAGTGATTTAACATGCAATTTAAGAATAGTTGTAAATTGGAAATACGAATATTGGATTATATTTTTAAGATTAGTCTTTCTGAAATACATGATAAGGGAATGTATGTGAAGTTGGAAACACTGAACTGGTTCTCTACCACCTGGAGAGAATTGACATAACATTTCAATGCAGTGAAGCAAATTTATCTCGATTTTAGGCCACATTACAGTAAAGAAAATTGCACAATACCGGACGATTCCACAAAGTGCGTCTTTTCCCTGATCTGTGGTGAAAAATGGATCGGAACTCTGTAAATTTGCTCTTTCAACTGAGAACAATTTGTTTTATATATTTTCACGTTATTAATCTTGTAGACCAGTTTTTTAGACGGTCAGTGTTGTCATACTTTTTCGTCAAGAACAAAACATCTTAGGTTAAAATCTAACCCACTATTTTTTTTATTATTGTTATTTACCAAGTACGCATTGTTGTAATAATATAATATAAGATTATATAAAATCACTATAAATATTTATGCAAAGTATACCTCGGGAATGTTTCTACTCAACTTCTTGATTTTTAAGTAATAGGCAGTTTTTTTGGCAAGCCTTTTTTATTCATTCAACTGCAAAACGTTATGTTAAGGCACATTAAATATCTATATGTCATAAAAATATGCTCTTAAACAGGATGTTCTAATCAATGTGTCCCGGGTTTAATATCAGGTCAAAGGATCATTGCACAGTGGTTCGGATTTCTGTTTAAACTGTAGGTCCAGTCCCGATTAGCCAATCTATACATAAAGAAGACTTAAAACAACGACAACAACAAGAACAACAACACACAAGCACATACACACATACCATTACACACTTAATATACACAGACGCAAACAAATCCGATGTTCTTTGTTTCTGCTCTTCACTGAGGACCAAAAATATACGTCGATTTTCAAATGATACAACCACAGATATTATGTCATATTCAACGTTTGAAACTACCCATCACACATTTACATCGCATGTTTAGGCATCCGGAAAAGCCGGACGTAAATCGCATAACTAACTAACTAACTAACTAACTAACTAACTCTCTAGCCTTCTTAAACCCGAAGGTTCATGGCTGCAGCAACACAGGCCTTCCATCTGTCCCTATCTTGAGCAAGATTTATATACTCTTTTCCATCCCTACCGATTTCCTTTAGGTCCATCTCAACGTTGTCCCTTCATCTTCGTCTTGGCCTTCCTACAGGTCTCTTACCATCAGGTTTCCCAACAAGAATCCTGTGAACTCCTCTTTCCTCTCCCATTCGTGCCACATGGCCTGTCCACCTAAGTCTTCTTGATTTAATTATTCTAATAATATCTGGACATGAATACAAATTATGTAGTTCTAAATTATGTAACCTTCTCCACTCACCTGTCTCCTCATCCCTTTTAGGTCCAAATATTTTCCTAAGAATCTTATTTTCAAATACTCTCAATTCATGTTCCTCTTTTAATGTAAGGGACCAAGTTTCACACCCGTATAATACTACAGGCAAAATTACTGTTTTGTATATTTTAACTTTTAGTTTCTTAGACATTAAACGAGAAGACAAAAGTTTATGAAGAGAGAAGTAACATGCATTTCCTGAATGAAGCCTACTTTTTATTTTCTCTTTAATATAATTTTCATTTGTTAATATTACTCCTAAGTATTTGAATTTGGAAACTGGTTCAAACGAGTTGTTATCAATAATTAGATTTTGATTATTACCTAACACTTGGTTTCGGCGTGTAAGCATATATTTAGTTTTCTCTTTGTTAACTTCCAAACCTATCTCTTTAGCAGTTTTGACAAATATTTTAGCATTATTCTTAATCGTATTTATATCATCCCCCAGTAAGTCTACATCATCTGCATATGCTAACAACTGAGTCACACCATTTAATTTTAGTCCTTCTTTAGTTTCTTTTTCCTTCCGAACAGCACATTCTAAGGCAAAATTAAAGAGCAATGGAGATAATGCATCTCCTTGTTTTAACTCATCATGAATTATAAATTTGTCAGACATATTATTTCCCACACGAATTTTACTTTCTGTTTCACTGGTGCATATTTTTATCATACTAACAAGCTTCTTAGGTATTCCAAACTCTACTAATATATTATATAATTTATCTCTTTTGACCGAATCATATGCTTTTTTTAAATCAATGAATAGCTGATGGACATTTTGATTATATTCCCACTTTTTTTCAAGTGTCTGTCTGATGTGAAAAATTTGATCTGTAGTTGATCTGTTACGTTTAAATCCACATTGATAATCACCTATAATTTCATTAGCATATGGGGTTAGTCTTGTTAAAAGAATGTTAGACAATATTTTGTATGTTGTTGAGAGTAGAGAAATTCCACGGTAATCATTGCAGTTCATTTTATCACCTTTTTTAAACACAGGAACAATTATGGATTCTTTCCACTGTTGAGGGATTTCTTCTTTATTCCATATTAAACAAATTAATTTATGAATTTGACATATTAATGAATTTCCACCATATTAAATTAACTCAGCTGGTATTAAATCAATGCCAGGTGCTTTGTTATTCTTAAGCCTTTTAATAGCATCTTTAACTTCAGTCAAGTTAGGTTCTGGAACTAAATGTTCTGCTGTGTGGACTTCATTTACTTCTGCTTTATCTCCTACATGGACATTTAAAAGGTCATTAAAGTAGTTCTTCCATCTATTTAGAATATCGCTTGGGTCAGCTAGAAAATCACCGTCTTTATCTTTTATCAAGTTTACTTTAGGTTGCCACCCCTTTCTAAATTCATTTACACCTTTATATAAATCTCTGATATTTTCATTTTTGCTGTTTGTTTCAATTTCGTTCATTTTGCTTTTCAAGTAATCTCTTTTTTTACTTCTAAACGTGCGGTTAACTTCTCGCTTTATTGTATTATAATTGCTTAGATTTGTATCATCCGAGTTATTTAACCACCTAAGTGTAGCCTGATTTCTTATTTCTATTAGATTATGACATTCATTATCAAACCATGGCTTACTTTTTCTTGGTTTATGGTATCCTATACTTTCTTTAGCTGCTGATTCTATTGCATTACGTATGTGCTCCCAATTCTTATTTACGTCTGTTTCATTTATATTTTCATCATCATTTAAATCCTGCAAAACCTCAAATCTATTTGACAGTTTAATTTGGTAATCTTTCTTAATTCTTTCATCAGCAAACTTTCCTGTATCAAATTTTATAACTTTTAGATTTTGTTGCTTATGATTTATCACTGAGAGTCTTTCTCTTAATTTAGCAATTACTAAATAATGGTCACTGGCACAGTCAGCACCTCTGTGTGTACGAACGTCAATTATACTAGTATGCCTTCTCTTATCAATGAGAATATGGTCTATCTGATTATGAGTTTTACCATCTGGAGAAGACCAGGTATATTTATGGATATCTTTATGTTTAAAAGTGGTACTTTTCACAATTAAATTCTTTGAGGTTGCAAAAGTAATCAATCTTATACCATTATCATTACTTAATTCATGAAGACTTTCTTTACCAATCGTGGGTTTAAATGTCTCTTCATTACAGTCACCTAACAGAATTTTCATATCATACTGAGAAAATTTATCAAAGACCTGTTCTAACTCTGTATAAAAATCATCTTTAGTATTATCATCTTTATCTTCCGTTGGTTCATGTATGTTTATTAAAATCATTTTACACCACCTACCCTGTAAAACTGCATATGATATCCTATCATTAATAAATTCTATTGTTTTAAGAGCCGAGATAATTCTATTATTTATGAAAAAGCCTGTTCCAAAATTATGATTTTCAGTACCACCATAGAAAAAAGTATAATTTTTAGTTTTACAATTCGCTTCTCCTGGCCACCTAACTTCCTGGACAGCTACTACATCTAATTTATACTTCATTATCTCATTAACTGCACACTGAAATGCCCCAGGCCGGTAAAGGCTCAGAACATTCCAGGTGCCTAATTTAATATCCTTATTCCTAACGTAGATCTTATCCTTAGTCCAGGGACCTCCCAAAGTAGTCCCCACCCGGAGATCCGAACGGGGGACTATTTTACCTCCGGAATATTTTACCTTGGGAACATCCATGGCCTTATATTTCTGTTTCTTGACATGTCTTTTTACAGTGCAGAGTTGTCAGCTCTACGCCTAACCCCCGATATGAATGGAGGAACTACTACACAAGACAAACACAAACATATTAGACAGCACAATTACTACACAAGACGAACACAAACACATTAGACAGCATAACTACTACACAAGACACACACAAACACATCACAACTACTACACAAGACACACACAAACACATCACAACTATAACACAATATAAACACACACACACCACAACTACTACACAATATAAAAAAACAAACACACACACACACACACACACACACACACACACACACACACACACACACACACACACACACACACACTCGTGGAAGTGATCGATTTGCAATACCGGGACGGCGCCACTCGTGGAAATGAGCAATTTGCAATTTAGAGCACTGTGGATGTTTATAAAAACTGGGGAAGCATAATCAATTTTTGGCATTACAAGTGTGTTGACTAGGTGCGTTTTCGTTTCTTTGCTTAGCGTATGTTTTAATGGAAAAAGTGATTTCAGTTTGGCTCACTTTTTCCATTAAAACATATGCTAAGCAAAGAAACGAAAACGCACCTAGTCAACAGTCAACAGTCAATCGCATAAATATCAACGGAAATGTCCAAGAAAAGCAAATAAGAAAAGATTTTGCAAAAAGTAGGTTTAAACATACGATCTTCCATTCCACAAGCAAACACGATCCCCCTAAACCACACGGTTCACGATATTGTATGCACTCGGATCGAGGGATGGAGGCATACACATTTCTGTTCTGGGTTAGTTCAGTGTGAAGTGAAAAGTTGTAGGTGTTTGTTGGAGTCTTTAGGATAGCTGAGGAATGCTTGTAAGATTATAATTATGACTAAGGCTTGGAAGTTGATGACCTAAAATAAAATTTAAAATTGACCTACAAAATAATCTAAAAATGTTAAAAGATATTTTAAAATAATTCTCCCTGTAAAAATTATGGCTTCACTTTTTCTTAAATTACAAGAGAGTAAGTAGTCTAATAAGTCAATGAAGCCAGTTGTTTGGTGGTTGAAGCCACTGAAGCAAAGGGGAAAAGAGCAACTATGGGATAATGTAGTTTTCTTATTTTACTTCAAGGTTATATGAAATAAACCTCAAGGTTTTTCGTTATAAATCATTCATCTCCTTTCCGGTGGAGGCGCATTGTTGTTCGGATCCCACTTTAATCTGTAGATCCAGTCCCGGTTAGCCTTACTGTGTATAAAGTGGACTTAAAACAACAAAACAACCAATTCATCTTCTTTCAGAGTGGGACTTCTATGATTCTGTAGTCGGCCAGCATCGGAAAATACATTTCCGCTTCGCGTACACCAGAGTGTAATTTAATTGAACGTTTTGACTAAATTTACTTTAAAATCACAGATTTAAGATAATGGTGTCCAGCAAAACAACCTCAAAGTAGTCTTCACACAAAATATCTTATTCCATTTTCAAATATATCAGTTATAAATAAATTCTTATACTTTTTTATTGACCGTATATTCGATTCGTGGTGAATTTGCTAAAAGGACCATGTCAGGGAATACATATATGTAAATTTTACTAATTTATACATTGAAAATGTACGAAACAACTGAAGAGTAGAAAAATAAACTTAAAATATGCAACAAAACTTGTTGCGCCTTGCTTAATTTGATAAATTTATTACATTTTTAATTAAGGAAATATAAAATGTATAAGGCGAAATATTCAAGGATATGTTATGACAGAATGAGTAGAGTTGATTGTTCCGATAAATGAAATATTAGGATGTAATCGAAGGAACATTTATCTAAATTAAGAACATCTTGATGTACTAACCTTTATGTAATAAAATAATGGCGGACATTTTAAATTTTATCTTTACAGATGTGCAATTATTTATTAAGAGAAAAAGATGTATAAAACCTTTTGAATTATTTATCAAACTCAACTTATGTAATTACTGTACACTCTTATGTATTGTACACTCTAAGTCTCGCGTTCATAGCTTTCACTTGTACACTTTCCAACATCTTGTTTGACCGCCCAGAAAGATTTCTAAGTCCCGAATTCGTAAACTTAGCAACATTGCACTTCGGTTCCAACTGAGAGTAGCCAACTTTGAGTTGGTCCTTCGACTAGACGAAGAACGCTGAGGTGAGAGATTTTCAATGAACTTAGAAACTATAAGCCGATTTTATAATACACAATCAAACAGAAATAATAAATTAGAAAAATAACCTTGATGAATTTTACGATTCTGCTTGCTCGACTTGAAATTAGATGAGTTTTAAACACTTAATGCACCTGGAGGATATCGCCATCAAGTATGTGCAGAAAGAAGGAAAATTGTGAGGAGTTTATGCGACATTTTATTTAAAATAACTTGCATAATATCGAGCAGTTCTCAAAAAATTATATTTTTCACGTCTTGTCGAGAAAATGCGCTTGGAACACAAGAAGGTGGGAGTCTTCATATACGTCAACATGTTTTTAAGGGTATAAAGTTATGATGTTATCGTAGAGCAGTTGCTTACACCCTGTTTTCCTCCTTTTCGTCAAGCGTGAAAGTTCGCGTGTTCAAATCCCAAATCCCAAACTCTCCTCATATATTTTTTTTTAGCTGATCAGAGACCGTTGATATTAGAATGTTTAAAAATGAATCCGATACACACTTGAGGGACGTCATTTCTGCGAATATTCCAATCAGAAATTGGAGATTTCCATTTTTTAAAGTTATAACTTTATTTTAGTTTTTGTTTGTATGTTATGTTAACACACACATCATGATTAATTCACAAATGACATATATATATTCAGGATACAACATGTAATGTTATTTAAGTTATGTATTGTTTGGTCTTTACGGTCACCTCAAACACTGATTTTTTGATTTCGATGTACTAAAACAAACGTATACAGTTATGATAAGTAGTAATGTAGTGCATTACTGTAACGAAGGAGAGAGTTTAATTAGTACAAATTGCTAACATTTGTATTTTTATGTCCGTTCCTTCTTAATGACTGTTGTCAATCCCTCACCACCATTTTACCATGCGTCTAATTATAATAGTAAATCGCCAAATTAACATAAGTAAATGGTTATTGCGACGGAGGCCGGTTTTATAAGGAACTACTAATAAGTGTTTATATAGTGAGTGACAAACAAAAAATTCAAAACCTCATAATGATCGTAAATTCGTCACTGCTTTGTATCTAAAATGTTTGTCTTATTTAAACAGAAAGCACAAGAAACAGATATAACAAACTCTCCCACTAACTTTGCAATATTCGATACCACAATTACAGAATTAGCTCTACGTGACTTGATTCTGCGCATTCCACGTGGCATGTTACTTCCTCCTATCATCGAAACAACTTTCTCTTGCTATTTCCATTTACCTCGTGAAATTAGTGTAATCATGTATCTTAAAATCACACTTGGTACGAGGCCTATTATTTTTATTAATTTAAGCACAATGGTAAACCTTTTTGATGATGATTTTGTCGATTTTATACTATTGCAAATCTGTGTTTTTTCACCTCACACTTGGTACTAGTGCCATAATTTCTTTCGAGTTAAAGTACGTAAAATTACACCCACCCATACCTACACTTACACCCACACAAATCTACTTCCGGTTGTTAACTTCCGGTCTACTTCCGGTCTACTTCCGGTCTACTTCCGGTTTACTTCCGGTCTACTTCAGGTTTACTTCCGGTCTTCCGGGAGTGTTTGAAGAGTACGGATGCGTGGTTTCAGTGTTAAAAGTTAAGTATTTAATTTATTTTAAAGCTAAATACTATGTATTATTTTAAGCTTAAAAAGGTATTTTTTATAGTAATTTGTTACACATTGAGTTTTGATGTATTTATTATTTTTTATACTTAATACAAATATATATTTTATATATAATAAAAAATAGCTAATACAAAATAAAACGTCATGAATATTTTTGGGTTTAAGAAGCAACAACATAATCAGCCTGTAGAGAGAATTCCAGTCAACAAGGATGTATTTAGAGATATTTATAATCAATTGAAAGGGTTACTTCCTGTTAACTTCAATAGTATTTGGTCTCATGTTGACGAGGATACTGGAAAGCACTTATTTGTATTTAATAATAACTTATCATCATATAAGTTACCTGTTAGTGGGAAAATTCAAATAAACATTTCACAACCAAATGCGGCAGTTTTGCACATAGGTCGAAAACTGTATCGAATTAAATATAGTACATTACTTCCTGATACGTCTTATGATGTGGAAGCTGGTGAATTTTTGTATGCTGAGATAATTGGAGATTATGATAAATTGATTCCTCTGTTTATCGAAATAAGAATAATCTATTCTCTTATTAAAATATAAAATATCTAAAAACAAAAAAACATGGATATGTTTAGTAATAGAAGGCGACAGGAGATTCCAGATAATTCCATCGAAATTGATAGTTTAGATGCACGTCAAATGAAACTGAAATCAGATATGCTCATATTACAGAATTCGCTAAATCTAAATATTCAAGCAGAGATTACAAATCTTCAAACACAACTGACTGATCCTATAGTAAAAATTGATGGAGAACTCAAAATTTTGCCAGAGAAATATACTAATTTAGCTTTAATAGATAATCTTCAAAACTTAGAAGAGAATATTGCGAACTCGACAAAAGAACTTGATAAATTTAGACAAGTCCTGAGAACAAATACCGACCAGCTGAGACAGCAATTAAATGACCAGTCAAATTGTGTTCGTAACGAACTGCAAACCATCATCCAGAATATCAAAACTCAAGAAGAATATGAGGAGGTAAATGCTAGTATTGTTAATTGCAAGAAAAGTTTCAATCTTTCGAAGTTCCTACATTGCAAAGTATCAAATCTGATTTACAGACAGATGAACTGCATACAGCTATAACAGAAGTTCAGTCGAAACTACAGACATTGGAAGATTTTATCAATAATTTACCTTCATCTTCTGAATTAAATGCTATTGCTAGGAGCGTTGCCGGCATCAAATTACAGTTGGAGACTTATGAAGATTTTGGGAAGATACAAGGTACCATAGCTCACATAGAAGATACTAATGCAACTATGAGAAATGAGCTAACAAGTGTACAGGAAACTTTGGAATCGAAACTGCCTGGCATTACTGATATTCCAGCTATAGTTCAACAGCAAGTTACTAAGCTTGAAAGCTTGAATACTGAATCAGAATTATCGCATTTCTATCATCTTATTGACGACATTCAGAGTAAATTAGAGACACTGCAACACTATACACGTACGCAGGATGACATAACCCAACTGCAAGAAATTTTGAAAAATGCAGCTGATGCAACAGAACTCGATGCTATAAAATTAACTCTTACCAATCTTCAGAATACTGTAGCTGCTTTGCCTACTTCTCAGGAAATCAGAGCTATGAAGAGAGCAGTACTTTGGATTTTAAAATCTGACAATATCAAAAATATTCAAGCAGAAATTGCGCAAATCAGAGAAACTGTTGCTACTCTCCCCAACAATCAAATCATTAATGAACTACATGAATTATTTACAGAAATCAGAAGTCAAGTACACGATCTTGCTACCCAGAGTTCTAAATTGAAACTTCTAGAAATTTACAGGAGATTATTTCTAATATTACGTTACAAATTACTACTCTTGAAGCAAGTCAAGAATCTGCTTTATCAGGTTTTGCTACTCAACTTCACGATCTCAAAGAGGAATATAAACAACTTTATGTTGATGTAAAAATCAAACCTAGCTACGATGAGTTGGTCCGTGCTATCAACGAACACTTAGAACCGGTGTTAAGCAGACTAGATGACGCAGATACTCGTCAATTTTATTTTATGGAAATTGTTAGGTTACAATATGTTCCCAATGCTCGAGGGCACTGGACGTACGTCAATGCTGGCAATGTTTACAAATTATATCCGTACACTCAGGTACATGAATTTTTTGTTGATGGTAGTTTACGATTTCTGAAGTTCGGTTTTCTAAAACATGGAAAATATATTGATGTTCCTCAGTTTACTATAGTGCGAAAAGATGGTATACACAAGGCAGTTCAAATATCTATTGCAGACTGGGATGAGACTACCAATAAATATAAAATACATGATGACGAACAATTAACAGTTTGTGATATTGAAATTGGTGACAAGCTAGTATTTGACTCAAAGCGGTTATACCCTGAGACCAATACATTTTATGCGATATTCTCACTTCGAACTCGAATTCAAGGCAAGATATAGTTCATGAATTACACAAACCACCCCGTCGCAATTACAAGCGATTAAGTGTAGTAACAAAAGCTATAAATGAATTCTTCCAGGCTCATCTGATTGAAATGGCTACAGGCACTTTAAAAAAATTGGAAGAGGTAAGTCATGATTACAAATATATGCTTACAGTTATTGATAACTTTAGCAAATATGCATGGGCTGTTCTCTAAAATCCAAGACTGGTACTTGTGTTACCGAGGCTTGGTTAGATTGGAAAAATACACACTTGCATTTTTTTCTAAAAGTTTAAAAGAACCGAAATACTAATACTCATGAAGTTGTACGAGGGAATGGGCATAGCTACATTTGCATCAACAATAAAACCTATCCACCAAAGTTTGTAAAATTCTGTAGTGGTATTCGATGATGTTATTTTGGAAAATCAGGATGAAATTATTTTTTTTACACAGGGTCGTCACAAAGAAATAGAGTGCTTTATTTAGCTCAAACTTATTCCATAATACCCAAACAATTACTGCGAGATAATACAAAATTAATCTGTTTGTTTCGTTAAGATCACACTAATTTGAAACATGTATATAATGATTATGTGGGAGGAGACTTTAATTACAACCAATTTTCAAAATTCTGTTCATCTTGTTTGAACAGCGACGATTTTGGATTTGTTACAATCGACATGACTCGGAAACCTAACAATGGTAAATTCAGAAATAAAATCAACGACATTTTAAACGTTGAAACGATATAAAATAACCATTAATCAAAAAAAAAAAATATGACAAAACATAAAATAGAAGATAATTCGAAATTACGAGAGTACTTGTCCAAACGTTTCAAAGGTTGGAAATCATAGAATCAGAAATCAGAGAATCGAATCAATGCAAGCAGTGGTCTTGGTAAAGAGATTAAGGGTGTGACAGAACAAAATAAAAACATCATCAATGAATTGGTACCTCTTACTGCTAAAAATTATGCAGATTTTCCTCGTACGCCATTATCTAGTATCCGCACACCACTGGTACTTAAGGAACCACCTGTTACAGCAGCTATAGAAGAATCAGAGAAAATCGAGTTGGGTCCCCTGGAAAGAGATTATATGAGTACTGGAAAATTCGAAAAAGATGAAGTATTTGTTTTGTATCCAACTATGGAGGGAAATGAAGGTGTAGTATGGAAAATTGATAAGTCTGAAGTTTCATTCGAAGGGGATAACATAAAATTTAATTTGGGTGGGAGAAACAGCTGGTCCAGATATCCTGGTACAGTAGGGCCATGGGAGCTTATTACCAAAAAACAACCGAAAAATTTTACAGAAGATGATTATCAAAGTTACTCTAAAATTTTGACACTCTCTGATACTTTGTACCAAAATAACGATGCCAGTCAAAAACGTGTGAAATCGAGCAGAGGGGATAAATGCTAAAATCTTATTAAACCTATTTGGAATCAACTAAAAACCGGTAGTGGTATAAAACAATACAATACTCTACGTAAGGAATTTGTATGGGTAAACGATGTGAGAAAACTTATAGGTAAATTGCTGGTTTTAGCAGGGGAAGAAAATTCTGGGAACAATAATTTCCATAATGAGAAATTGGTATTGTATCAGGACTATTGACAAATTAGCTAATTTTATTGTAAACGATCCTAAAGGTATAAGATGCTTAATTAAAATAATCAATACTTTGCCTCCTAAATTCTGGAATATATCAGATGGTCGAGGTTTAGTGTATGATGTTGTTAATAAATTTCCGTTCGAGTTACACGTACCTGGTTATCAATATTGTGGTCCTGGTACAAAACTTGAGAAACGAATAGAAAGAGGAGTCAGGGGTATTAATCCTCTGGATGCAGCTTGCAAAGAACATGATATTGCATATAACACACACAACGATCTGAATGATCGTCATGTGGCTGATAAAAAACTGGAAAAGGCAGCTTTTGGAAGATTAACAAGCAGAGAAGAATCATTGGGTGAAAAAATAACAGCGTTGGGTACAACTATTGCTATGAATACAATACAAAAATTAGTGTGGGCTTTGGAACATAAATACCCTGAAAAATAATAATAATAATAAAACAACATGAAACCAAAAGGAGTTGTATACCAAATACCATATCATGATCTTAAAAAATTAAAACTTAATTCAATTTTAACTGAAAAACAACAAGAAAAGAAGAGGTAATGTATAGCCAAAGGAAACGGAATGAAATTATAACTCAGTACGCCACAATTAAACGATTGCGAAATACAAGAAAGAAAACACACAGTGGAGGATTCATATTCAGCATTCCAGCTATCCTGGCTGCATTGGGGGCAGTTGGGAGCTTAGCTTGGGGTAGTGCTTCTATATCCAAAACTGTAATTTATTCAAAAAAATAAGGCAGAACTAGAAGAGCAAATACGTTATAATCTTGCCATGTTGAAAATAGTAGGCATAGGTGGGAAGTCTAGAGCACTCATAAAACTAAAAAAAAAGAAGAAGCTCTTACCAACAAAGACATTGAATCTTAAATTAAAATATTTAAAATTAAACACTTCAGGGGAGTTTTCTTGTCTGATTCTATCCCTAAAGGTAGTCCTCACTCTCGAGAATGTTGCGTGGTGAATTTGGACAAGTCCGAAAAATTTCTAGTCACCGGATATGCTATTATAGACAAAATGACAATGCTTTTATTTTCGATTCTTTCTGAGGAGTACACCCTACAGAATTAATTCGTTACTTGATTGTTAAAATTTATTACAACGATGATCGTATTCAAGATTTCGATCAAATTATATGTGGCCATGTTTGCATTACGATGCTCAGAATTTTAAATAAAATACCAAACATCATATTAAAAATTTTCAAAAAGCTGTATTATATATTAAATATGGGAATTTTTCATCTCTCCAGCGAGATTTCGGTTTTTAAACTACATCTTCACAATGATATTATCTATCCAAAATCCATAGCTTTGAGAGCATTCTACAGTATGTATTTGATATCGAATGTAACTACGTACCTACAAAAATACTATATTAGTAGGTAATGAAAAAATAATTATTCCTCCTGGACAGTATAACTTATTTACTTAAAAATTTGAACTTCCAAACACTGTCTTGCTTTCTCAAAATTCTGTAACACACAGAGTAGAGATGAAACAGTAGACTTATCTACCATGGGAGAACTTTTAAGATTCGAGAACAGTAGAAAATTTGAACCAGGTGTTAGGAACATAGGTAAATTTATACAAAAATTCTTAGCTATTGAGACATTGAATATTCACTGTAATATTGCCAAAGGTATGATTATCAAAGCAGAAGAAAATTAGAATTTCAGTCACAAGGAGACAGGTATCATTGCTACATCTAAACCGAATTCGGAATTTATGGAAACTATCTTCATTTCCCCAATCCCACCAGTCTATTTCCCTGTTTCCATTGATAAAGTTAATTACATAGAAATAACAATTGCAAATGACAAAAATGAAATCATCGATTTTGCCAGTGCTTCTAGCAATGCTATAATATAAATTATTATTTAAAATATATAAATAAATACCAAGATGGAAAATATAGAGAGTTATAAATTACAGTCTTTCCCTCCAAACAGGAGGACATTTGCAAATTTGAATCAGCTTAATAAAGAGATATAGTATGACATCACGGTGGGGGACGGATTTATTCATCCAGATAGATCTGATCTGTATATAAAATTTGATATTGTAATAGAAAGTAATGGTGAAGAATATCCCCTCCCCGGGGCTAATATAAAACTTATGGATAATGTTGTTTCATTCTTATTTTCTCAAATTGAAGTCAGAAAGCATGGTACAGTGATTGACTGGATCGATTGCCCTGGAATTACATCCACTACATTGGGAACATTGAAACTGTCCAAATCAGAGAGAGCATATTATAAAGCTGGAACAAAAATTCAAGAAATAAGTCACACAGTACTGTTCCCCATGAGATTGTTATCTGGATTTTTCTCTGATCACAAAGAAATTATGTGGAAAGGTGGTTTGAGTGTCATATTTCGCAGAGCACCCAATGATCATAATGCCATCATTAGATACACAACTTTGAACGCAGATGGAACATCTAATGAGGCTAGTTTACCCTAAGCTGTGAAATGTGTGATCCAGTCTATGGAGTTGCGAAGGCCTATAGTTGAATATGAATCGAATTATGCTCTCAAATACAAAGCTACATTTTGAAAAATCCTCAAATTCCGATTCAATTTTATACTTATCAATGCATTCAGAAGCCTGTGGAGGGTAAATTGTTTGAATTTGATATTACTAATCAGTTCCAAACTTTGCAAAATGACATGCCAGAGTTTGTAGCTGTGCTGTTTCAAACAGAGAGAGATGACAATCAGGAAAACGATAGCAGCCAATTTGATAATTGTAAAGTTAAAAATGTGTATCTGAGGAATGACAGAAATGAAGTATTTCCTCGTGAAAATTACAACTTAAACATTACAGAACAAGATTATTTAAAATTATATGAAGCTTATAGTGCATTTGAAAGAGTAACTCAAGGTAACAGAGATATGTATTATAATCCAGATGAGTTCATAATTCACAGACCAATTTTTTTAATAAATGCGTCAAAAAGAAAATTGGTAGTTATAAATGATCTAACTAATATTAAATTAGAATGTGAATTTCATGAAACTCTACCTGAAAATACAATATGCAGTGCAATTTTAATTGTAGAGAAATCATATATTTATGATGTAAAAAATGAAAGAGTGATAGAAAAATTTTAATAGGAGAGAATAATATATAAAAAAATAGACTACGTGTAGGATTTCTTTTGTTATTTTCAAAATTTTGGTTTGATGTTAGGTTTATTTTTTTCATATGTGTTGAGTGCAATTATTATTAAGTTCTGAACTAAAGTGCCCGCAAGGCAAAGTATGTATTCCACACTCGAGAATACACCTCTTGTCGTCGTGTGGATCCAGGGCTACTTTTTTTATTTTATTTGTTGTATTCTCATGGTTTGAGCTTTGTATTCTATTATTCTCTCGAAGTATCCTCGACTGTAAGGAAAGTCAATCTTTATAATCCTGGAATGTTAGTTTGTTTTCCACGGTATCTTTTGCACGTTCATTTTGCTTTCTTCGTGACGGTGCTCTCTGTTCGGAATGTATACATCTTCGAACGCAAAGAAGCGAACTCAACAATAATATTACTTCAACAACATTGCAACAAATTACATTCATCTTTAATTTGCCTAGAACCTTCTTGTTGCGGGAAGGAATTCCAAATCTGTTAGGTTGAGAGTAGGAAGAAGTGTCGAAATGTCTAATAATGGAAGGATGTTAAAGTTCTTCGTAGAGGTTAGGTATTTGTATGTCATAAACAAAACTATCGGTATCCATGTACAAAATTGACAGCTTATCATTATAGAAGGGTTTCATAATATTATAATGAAATTCGAACATGTACAATTTTGACAAGTCGAGAACTGTTACACCAACGTTAATCTGTTTTCTGAATTTTATTAATTTTATATCTAGATTAAAAAGTGTTAAATTGTCGTTGTAAATTTTTCGCGATTTCAATCTATTATCAGATACCAATTTTCTACATTTATTATTATCTCAAACCAATTTTATATCTATATGCTTTCTGACGTTCTCCGTTGTTTTTCCATAAACGGCATTATTCATTAGTTTATAAAAATCTTTATCTAATTCTGAAATGGCCGCTGTTCTGTATCTCGTGTTGCTCTCAATATAAGATTTTAACCATGAATAGTGTTTGAACTTGAGAATTCTTCTTACATTTACGACCTTAACACACTTCCCAATCAAAAACTGGAGATTCTTGTAGTGGACGACATATCTCTCTTTCTCTCCAAAGTTAACATAAGCTTGCTTTGATTAGAATCAGGTGGACATTTAATTTCGGGAGCTGGAAGTATATAGGAAAAGGTATCATGCAAATTATATGGACATTCAATGTCTACCTCAATGAACTGACCAAATTCAAGATCGCCGAAACGATTAATTTTAATTGAAAAGTGATCTATCCACTCGAATCCTCCGTATGGAAGTTTTTGTATCATTGCGAAACTATAGAGATTATTTACGTCAGCGTAAAATATGTAATTCGATGGTCATTTTGCATGGAATTGATTCTCAGACATGTGAATATTGTTTGCCTTTGCATGTCTCTGCGAGCATGCACCATCCCCACACGTATCCCTCTTTCTATAAAATGTAACATGTCCACATCCGATATGAATTCCAACTTGATCCTGGTCAGGAGCAACATAGCAGACCACGCCAAACCAGAAAGACTGAAGTAGTATGTTGGATCTAATTTATAAATATTTATTGTTGTTTTTCTAAATACCTGGAAAACATCAGCAAGTTGTTACGTCTAATTAAAGATATGCATCGTGATAATCGCCGAGAGTAATGCATCTCAATTCCTTCCATATTAATTTCGCATGTTCATATTCTTCATTCGTAATACCGGTTTTTTTCAGTTGACTGAAGAATTCTCTTTAAGGTGTCATCGTCAAATTTAGATTCATCGGTTACATATTCGTAAGGATCAATGCCTTTACGTTTAATCAGTTCTACGTGTTTGTTGGGAAAACTAGCTTTTGTAATTTTAAATTGTTGGTCAGTAAGGTTACTCGCGAAAGCATCGAGACTTGCCGATGGGAATATAAAAGAATCTAGAAACCTTGTCTCTATGATTTCATTTGTTCCTGGAATCTTAACTTTTTTACTTATAGAAATATAACGTTCTTCGTTTTGATCAAGAATATCTATTTTTTGCTTTTCGTATCCAAGATTCCTCATTAATAAATGGAAGTCGTAATTGGATCCATTCTGAAAAAAATATTGGTACGAATTGGCTTCTGGATCTTGAGGTTGCAGGTGTTACAGATTCCACTAATGTAGTTTCCGGTGAAATGATTATGGTGAAATACTTTCCGATTCTCATCCGTGAAATGTTGATCACACACCGAACACGTTTCAATGTTATTGTCAGATTGAAGTTCATCACTAGATAATGGAAGCATTGATTTCGATTGGCATAAGATGCTACCAATTTTCTCAATCTCCTCCACCATTTTTTATAAAAGAGTTCAATAATATTGGGTCCGCGATATATATATGGTTTATCTATTATATCCTGCCAAACAACAACATATCCAAAACTATTTGGATCACGAAGCTGGTACGGTGTTGTGGAAGAAAATTCAGGATCCGGATCGCAATAAGACAATGGTTTGAGAAAAGCCTCAAAGTCTGCGATGATAATGGCCGGATGTTCCAACAAGGCCTTGTGCATTTTAAATTCTTGGAATTAATTTGCTTTGGGCATTAACATGCGAGCCGGTCTGTTGACTCCACACTAGATTTTATGTTCAGCAAGTTTTTGTTTGGCAATTTCTTGATTTTGGAAATCTTGGTAATTACTTTGGTCACGATCGTCGAATACGGTTAAACACATTGGACAAACTTCGATGTGTGCTTGAAGCTTGTTTGTTTGGCTTCTGACTAAGAAAGATAGTGAACGAATTAGCGTTTAATGATGAACATGATCGTCAGCAATAAGAAGCAGATTGATTTCCATGCCTTCGTCAACAACAATATTAGTTATCCTAACAGGATGCACAAAATGCTTAACCGAAGTATAAGAATATACGTTTATAGCTAGTCGTTTTCCTTCTCCATTTCGTAACCTGCTTTCAAACTTTGTTTTGTCAAAAATAGCAAGAGGGTATTCGATGCCTGTCATAGCATATTCAATCTCATCGATATATTGTGTGTAATGACTAACCCGACATGGATTATTTGAACAATGAATCGTGTGAAGCGCCAGTAAAATGCACCACATAAAACACTTATTGTCAGTGTTATAAATATTCAACACAGCTCTCTTATGCTGAATTTCTACTGGAAGTGGAACATAGCTCGAAGCAGAAAAAGGTGTAAAATTGTTTACATAAGCGATTAATCTGTGAGGACTTCTGCATAAAGACAAACCTGATCCCTTAACCTCGAATTCATTATGTTTCCCAATCATTTCACTAGTAAAATTAGAATAAAAACATTCAAATTATCAATGTCTGCAAAATAAAGAACTTGGTTTTTTCTTTTTTTTTTGAAAAAAGATATATTTTTTGTACCATCGGTTTTCTTATATTTACAGATTAGGTCAACATATACATTTATGTAGTTTGTTTTCCAGTTTATTTTTCAAAATATTTATGATAGATGTTTTAATTTCACTCAAGAAACTAGAAATATCACAGCCTGGTTTTGAAGCAAAAAGAAAATCCAGGATTTGGTTGTTGAATGTAGATCTAATCGGCTTTTGGTCATTAGACATCTTAATTTGTTTGGAAGTAGAGGCTTCAGTTTCAGGTTTATCAATCTTTCTTTTCACTGTTCCATGTCCGGTTGATGTAATGCAAATTTTCGTGTGTTTACTTAAATTAGCAATGCTAATTATTTTTCCACATTGAGTACAAGACTTAGTAGGTAACAAACGATTTATTGTTGAACTTGTTTCGCTACATCTTGCCCTATGTTTGCTAATATTAGTTTTGGAGATGAATTTCTTACAAATAGCACATTCGATGAACTTGGTAGATGACCCTTTTTAATATGCTTTAAGTAATTAACAATCAGACACTCAATCAACTCAAAATTCAATAAGATTATATTTAATAAAAAAAGAACACTTTTAAACTTATGATAATTGATAGAATGTAACTTAAAGAAAACAATAGTTATAATTATAATAATTTTCTTTTCAGCTCTGGTATTTATAAATAAATTTTCTCTGGAAAAAATACAAAGTTTAATACAAATACAAATTCATACATATTCAATCTGTGTGAAAAATAACATGAACCACGTTCAAAATAAAATAATTTTAGCTATTACAAGAAAATTTTCATCTATGTTATTTATACAGAATTTCCAGAGACAACAAGTAACATCTGATTACATCAAAACTCAAGCTGATCAAAATTACTATGAGAAAAAAATCACTTCATACACTTTTGTTTAAACTTAAAAATAATAAATAGTATGTAGCTTTAAAATAAATTAAATACTTAACTTTTAACACTGCAACAACACATCCGTACACTTCAAAACACTCTCACGATACTGACAGATCTGTAATGCGAAAACCCTTTAAGTAACCTAAGCGCGGATGAAAACATCCGAAACATTAAGTCAATCAGAAGACACCCATTACGTTATAACCAACAACACGCTAGATACGAGTCTGCGTAATAAGTTGTTGCGTAAACATTGCACAATAATTTACCTTACGAGCCATTGCAATGTTGCTTAACTTAACTCGAAAGTAATTATGACACTCGTACCAAGTATGAATTGAAAAACACACATTTGCAATAGTATAAATTCGACAAAAACATCATCAAAATAGGTTTACCATTGTGGTTAAATTAATAAAAAGAAATGTCCTCGTACCAAGTATTAGTTTGAAGCCCCAAAAATATACTACTTGTACTTATAAAAAACAAGAAAAAAGCAACAGGAGTCTGTCAAGTAAGCCAAAAGTAAACCGGAAATAGACCGAAAGTAGACCGGAAATAGACCGGAAATAGACCGGAAATAGACCAGAAGTAAATTTGTGTAGGTGTAAGTGGGTGTGCGTGGGTGTTAGTAGGTGTAGGTGGGTGTGGGTGTTACGTGCTTTAACTCGAAAGAAATTATGACACTAGTACGAAGAATAACATGAAAAATCACAGATTTGCAATAGTATAAAATCGACAAGAACATCATCAAAATAGGTTTTCCATTGTGCTTAAATAAATGAAAATAATAGGCCTCGTACCAAGTATGATTTGGAGCAGTACTTATCCCTCTACGACAATTCCTGCATGACGTGTTTCGCTGTAGGTTCATTGGTAAGGATGAGCCTGTGTTTTGGCCACCGAGGTCTCCAGATCTCAACTCTCTCGATTTTCTCTTCTGGGGAGAAAAGAAAACGCTCGAATACGATACACCTGTCACATCATCTGAGTACCTCGTTGCATCAACGTCGCCGCCGCGAAGGTAGCAGATACACTTTGCTTGTTTCTCGTACTCGACAATCCTTGATTCATCGCTGTCAGCTCTGCGTAGAAGTGAACGGCAGACATTTTGAAAACCGTCTTTATTTATCGCCCTCAGCAAATCCCAGTAAGAACATTCTTGGTATTGCTCCCACCCCTTTGTGTGGTGAAAGTGACATCTTCAGTTAGTATACCGTGACACGCACTGTCTGTGCGTAAGACATTGTAGCATTTGTTGTTTGTTGTGTGTGTGGGGGGGGGATATTTGTTGCGTGTAAAAATACACGTTGTCGCAATCATCTGATATTGTGTTTTTCTTTCCCTCCTCCAGGTGGAGTAATGTGTCTCTCGTATGCCACATAACATGATTCGTTCATTCCTCGCGTGTATCTGGGGTATGCAAATGTGCTCAACTTTTCGTATTTTGCGTTCCGTGCTCATGTTTTGGTGTTTGAGGTCGGGATGTGTTGTCTTTAACGCATTTCTCATTGTCAATGTCCTTCTTGCTGTGTTACATACCCTTTTCATGCATTGTTCTTGCTGGAAATCCCCAATTCCTTTGAGGACTCCATTGCGAATGCATGCAGTGAACATTTCGTAGTGACTTCCGGACTGAGCACATAAGATTCCTTTATAATTCCCTCGTCACCGCCTCTCTATCTCTGATAGTATTCGTCCCAGTTATGTGTGACATTCACTTTGTCACCTTTTGCGAGGCTCCCATCTCGGAAAAAAAGAACACAAATGGAACACACACGTTTTGCTTGTTTTGGTGTAAGGAATCACCTTCCACGCGTTTTAAACTACTTTTAGAAACACACTGTATATTATTGGCTGTAAAACGAAGCGAGAAAGCGTCTGATAGACCGAACATCATAGGCTACCAGCCAAAAGATCAGCAGTCATCTCAGGGGAAGGTAGAAGTGAATCAACAATATGAGAAATGGTAAAATACGTATTCAAAATGAAGTGTCAATATCGGATTTTGTATCAGCCTACATGTCAAATATCAACAACAATCAATTTTATTGGACTTACGGCTTACATGTGGCTGTTTACGCCCAGCTACATGTCAATTATATTTGCTGCCTGGATGCTTACCTTTGAATTGTGTGTTATTTCATTTCTATTTTGCCATCTGTTCAGTGTTTGTGTGTCACAGACAATTAGTATCAGAAGGACGAAGTGGATAGACTAAATTGTAGACGGCAACTTCTTAACTAGGTTTGCAAATATTTGACATGTAAGCTGAGACAAAATTCGATGTAACGGCTTCCACTTGAATTCTATATCATTTGATATCTTCCTGTTAGGTTACAGAACTGTTTTCTCGTTTTGTTATAATGTCGCTGATTTTAGCTTTGTCATTTTTCACAGAATATGTGTGTTCCTGGTTACCCTGGAACGCTCTCTCCTTGACAGGATATGACGTCACAAATGCAATCAAATGTTGTGTGTGTTTGCCAGCATTCAGGCGGCAACACGGGCTTTTTTAAACGAATGTAGGGCCGAAACAACGCAATAACGAGAAAAATGTCACTGAGTAAAGTTGTTTGTTTTCATACCTTCTATTCGTTTCCGTGGTTCGTGGCCGCCATTAAAATGACACCCTGTATATTATTGCTGACACTAGTTTTTTCTTAAGTGTATCAAAAATAGCTTCACGCGAGCTGGATTGTCAAACGGTCATTCAGCTGGACTGTCACGCTAGTTGGCTCGGTCATTATCTCCCAAATAATCAACAGGGTCACATGAATGTGGAAACAGACGCAGAAAGACGTTATATACATATATTTAAATATTATAATACAAATACAGGAAGAACTACACGATATAGAGGAAGAACTCTCAATTCGGCTGTAGAATCTGCATATACTGTAGGGTGGAGTGATTTTTTTCTTTTTTTTAATTTCGAAATGCCTGTAGTCAGAAAAGTTGAATTTTGGGATCAGATAGTCAAATACAAGGGTTGGATAGAAAGTAATGGCAACACTGGTATAATTGGTACTTGACTGTATTGGCAGAGGAGCACGTGTTACATTCCTTCAAAGTAATCGCCCCTCATCTCTACGACCTTCTGCCACACGTATGGAAGGCGCCGTACACCGTCAGCGCGTCCATCTCTATCTATGTCCCGCAGTGACCGCCCTATAGCACGTATGATGGCTTCCCGCGTGTCGTAGTGCTTCCCGCCCAGTGGTTCCTTCATTTTGACAAAACGGTCGTAATCACACGGTCTCATACCGGTGAATACGGCGGATGTTCCAGTACAGTGGGATCCATGAGTATTACCGTGCAAATTGTCCATCACCATGTTCGTGCACTTTATTTGACCCCATAAGAGCTTCAAGAATTAAAAGAAAACTCAAAACACGCTGTTGACAACTTCTGCACCAGTATGCATAAAAATCCATTGCTTTAAAACACACAGGATGTAAGAGAAAAGGTAATGAAAATAGTCGTGGACAATTTGCACGGTAATACTCATGGATCCCACTGTACCTCCCACTACCAGTTATGCAGGAGCGCCGTCACAGTGTTCGCTGTGTGACACCTTGCATTGTCAAGCAGGATGATGGGACACCGTGCCTACGCTTCCTTCTTAATGCGAGACGAAGGTGGTGTTGCAAGAAGGTGCAGAAGTAGGCTGCGTTGACCGTCTGCCTGAGAGACGTTGTTTTTCTTGCCTAAACATATTGTTAGGGCGCTTGCCCTCTCGTCCTCTGCTTCAGAGCACTGCTGTTATTGACTGAATAACATACAATCGCTCCCACTCACTATAATTCCTCGTCTGACATTCCTTTATCAGCCACGAAACGCTTGTGGCGCTGTGACTCACCCCTTTCACGGGACAGCAGTGTTGCCATTACTTTTTATCCAACCCTTGTAAAAAAATCAGCTCTCTAAGTCAATTTCTTCTGGTGCACCAAGACCTCCGAAGTTTTCATATTTCCACTTATTTTCGCAAATTGAAGGATACATGGAGATTTAAAAAAAATCGGAATGCCTGTTGTCAAGAAAGTTGAATTTGGTATCAGATAGTCAAATAAAAAAAACAGCTCTCTAGGTCAATTTCCTCTGGTGGTCTAAGGCCTCCGAAGTTTTCATATTTCCACTTATTTTCGCGTATTGAAGGATAGATGGAGAATTCTGGATTAAAGTTTTATTTATTCTTATTCTTGTGTTTTATACTTTGACTAAGTTTGTGATAGTTTCCTTGGTTACTTTCTGATGAAAACATATGCATCATATGGTGTTATATACATTAATCTTGGTTTGATTTTATTTAATTTGGTACTGTATTTGAATAACCAGAAACAAGTACATTATTTGCTTTATGAACATTTATTTCTGAAACCTAGCTATAACTTCGTGTGTTAATGTATTTTCCTCTGTATGTTCAGGTTACTAGCATAAGGGATGTGTGATGGCATCTAGGAAGAAGCAACTGTTGACTAGAGCAGAAACATCATGCCCTGTGTTTGGCATTTCTAAGGAACTCAATGTATCACTGAAGGAGATATGATGAAAATATATCTTCATACCACCTTCAAAAGCAAAATGAAAAAACTCAGGAACCTCATGTTTCAGAAATTAGTGGTAGTGTTTCTCAGCAAGTGGTAGGAATTTGGATGAAAGCTTCATTGCCATCAGTGTCATATCAGCAAGTCGTTGCAAAATTGAAAAAACTTCACGAACAATATCGAAATCTCTTAGAGCCCTTTATGCGTAGACAAATTGAAGAAAACTACAAGAAAAAATTGCAATGTATTGCTCACATTCTAATTCTACATTATTTTATTTATCATGTTGCAAGTTTAAATACTTTTCAACCTGTGTTTGTTCTAGAGAGAAGAAAGTACCTATTCAAGAAAGAAAATTTATTTTGGATCAAAGGACAACGAAAAAAAGTTCATTGGAAAAACTGATTTAAAAAAAAATCAAAAGAATTGCAGAAGAAGCAAGCAAGAAATGCTATGGAAGAAGCAAGACTTCAGAAATATTTGTCAAGCTGTAGTGTCAATGCTGCTACTAGTAGTCCTCAATCAAGTCCAACAAGTGAACTGGAGGAAGAAGGTTCAGATACGGATAGTGACACGATTAAAATACTTGAAACCAAATCGGAAATGCCCTCCACTTCAGCGAATTCCTAATTAACCCCAAACAAAACTCAAATGCAGTTGCCTATTAAGAATTTTGCTAGATAGTGTGACAGACATCGCATATCTGACAGAAGTTCGTCTAAAATTGCTAGTGCAGTTCTTCAAGATGTAGGTGTTTTTAGTGATGAATATGTTTCTAAAGTGATAGATAGGAGCAAGGTTAGAAGGGAAAGGAGTAAAGTCAGGAAAACAGCTGCTGATAGTTTGGATACTCTGACTGGATTGTATTTTGATGGCAGGAAGGACCAGACAAGAATTAATGAGAAGAAAGGATTGAAGTATTATGGTCGCGTCGTAACAGAAGAGCACATGACACTTGTCAAAGAGCCAAACTCAAAGTATATAGGACACGTCACTGTATCCAATAGGTAATCTCTTACTATAAAAAATGAGATCTTGAGCTTCTGTGCCAGGAAGGAATTAAGTATGGACGATCTTTTAGCAGTTGGATGTGAAGGTACAAATGTGAATACAGGAAACAAAGGAGGAGTTATTGTTTTACTCGAAAAAGAACTTGGAAGACCCCTTCAGTGGCTTATTTGTATGCTGTATATAAATGAACTCCCACTGCGCCATCTCTTTCAGAAAATTGATGGATTCACAACTGGTGCAAAAGCTTTTTCTGGGGAAATAGAAAAGCTCTACAAACTTCCGAAAAACAACCTCTTGTGCAATTCGATCCAATAAATGTCCATTCTTCTTGTCAGCTTGTTGGGAATGTTGACTTTGAAGACTTAAGTTCTGATCAAAGGTCTCTATGATTTGTGTATTAGTGTAACAAATGGACACTGCAGTGATGAATTAGCGAATCCCAACCCAGGCCCATTAAACAATTCTAGGTTTCTAACAACAGCTGCAAGACTGCTAAGGTTGTATGTATCGACTGATAAACCTTCAAAGAATTTGATAACTCTTGTGACCTTTGTGGTGACGGTACTCCAGTGTGGTTTAGCGTAAAAGTGAATTGACACTGCACAGAAGGAACCCGTAATCTGTGGAAGATGATTGCATACTCCAGATATCTTCCCCCTCCTTCCTTGCCACCAATATTGAGAAATATATCAGGAGATGATATTGTCAAACTCGATGATGCAAAAAGTGCTTTCAAAGGTATCATCGAAGTTACAAAATTCCCATGCCACACCCAGGCTACTGAAAGAAACCTTAAGTTAGTTACTTAAGCATCAGTCTGTGACCAGGAACAAAGAGATGGATTTTTGTTTTCAACTATCACGTGATGAACACTGATAAAAACATTTCACACTAAGAAAGAATATAAGTTGTAAACTAATTAGTAATAAGATATTGGGCTATATGAAAATGTAAAATATAAACAATGTTTCATATTTTGGGTACTAATGGGTACTTGTGTAGTTTATTTTATGTATTTCGGTAGCACAACTTTATAGTTGTATTGAAATATCTTTTTTTGCACTTGCTTACTTTGGAAACAGGGTATTCTGTGTTTTAGATCAGGAAAATAAAAAACAAGTTATAATTTTCGATACGTAAATGCTGATTTTCAATATGAAATCTTCAGTGACCCTGGGGAACCACTAAAAATCTTTCTTTTCTGAAATAGTTAGTGTTAATTTACTGTATAATAACACAGCTTTTCCCACTACAGGCATCTTCATTTTTTAAAAAAATAAGTTTTGCCCTATATTTTTACTCCACACTAATATACAGTGCACTTATAACTGTACATGTGCATCACGATTCCTCTCCCGAAGACTTGCTTGCGACGATTTTCGGTGACGACTGCTTTTTGAAAACTGGTAGCAACACCCGAGCAAAGAGCAGCTCAGCTCTCGGGACATTCGCGAATTTCACTTACGGGTGTTAGTTCCCGTTCTCAAAATCTGCGAGAGATAAATAAGTTGCATATATATATATATATATATATATATATATATATATATATATATATATACAGATGGGGGACAAAATAATACGAACACCTGACACCTGTGAAAAAGTATGTCACATTTCACACCGTCAGTACAGCAGTACCACCTGGTACTGAAGTCTGCCACCTAGTGGCCATGAAGGGGAAGGTATTAGTCTGTCAACAGCAGTCATTTGGTGCATTCGTCTATCGCACGCTCTCTAGAGACGCTGCAATGTCAGACCTGACAGAGTTCCAAAGAGGCATGATTGTTGGAGCACTTCCAGCAGGAGCCATGGTGACGGAAACCGCAAACCTTGTGGGGTGTGCAAGGAGCACAGTATGAGCCGTTATGACAGCGTACACGACACAAGGTAAGATGGCGTCTTCATGGCACAACAGTGGACAAAAGACAAAGCTTGCTGCTCGGGTTAGGAGGGTGTTGAAGCGCATAGTGGCCCGAAAGCACAAGCAATCGTTATCCGAGATAACATCTGAAATAAACAGGCATCTCCAGGACCACATTTCAACCAAAACTGTCAAAGGGGAACTCTATGCTGCAAACATTGATGGCAGAGTGGCAATTCGTAAGCCGCTGTTGACATCACGTAATGCTGTCAAGCGACGCCAATGGTGCAGAGCTCACAGAAGTTGGTCCCCACAGCAGTGGCAACAAGTCATCTGGTATGATGAATCAACATTCACGTTATTTCAGGCCACCGGGCGCGTTCATGTGTGGAGAATGCCCTGACTGCCTTTTGCCGACTGTGAAGCATGGAGGTGGGTCCATTATGGTATGGGGTGCGACATCTTGACACGGTGTGGAACCACTTGTTTTTCTGCATGGGAGTATCAACGCCAATCACTATCGGAGCATTCTCGGGGATCATCTCCATCCTTTTGTCCAGACTTTCTTTTCTGGGGAGCGGCCACTTTTCAAGACGACAACGCTCCTATCCACACTGCTGGGTCTGTCCAAACATGGTTCGAAGAACATGACGATGAAGTAGGACATCTTGAATGGCCCCCACTGTCTCCTGACTTGAACATTATAGAACAATTTGTGGGGATATTTGGAGTCCAAACTGCGTGCTCGAAGTCCTCCTCCAGCCGCACTTTCGGAATTGGAGACTGCTCTGGAGGAAGAATGGCTCCATATTCCCTTAAACATTGTGCATGACCTTTATGCGTCCATCCCACGTCAAGATTTTCTCTAATTTCACAGGTGTTCGTATTATTTTGTCCCCCATCTGTATATATATATATATATATATATATATATATATATATATATATATATATATATATAGTATGATGAGCATAAATTTAAACAATCTGTTACACTTATAGATTAGTTAATCCACCAGAAGATATGAAAATATAGCTTCATTCTATAGAGGTCCCAATATTAATCATCCTAGTACTAGTTTAGAATTACCTAATCCCCATACTTATATATTCAGATGTGTACTTATTTGGCAACGAGGTTCACTTCCGGAATACCCTAAAATATGATTTTCACACATGGTATATTTAAAATACAATACGTTAATATTGAACATGTAAATCGTTATTGCTTATTAGTAACAGTAATAATCCCCTTTGAATTTCAGCATCTTTTGGAGGAACGCTGTCCTTATTTACCGGTGGAAGTTTTATTTCTCTGGTGGAGTTAATATATTTCTCACTAAGTGCTGCAATGCAATACGGAAGACAATTAAACATCTCCAGTAAACTAAAATGTTACTTTCCTAAACATTTTCAAGGATTCTCATCGGTTAACTGTAATGTGGCTGGTTCAAGAAAAATTAAACATACTTCCCAGCGTGTTGTAATAAGTAGAGTAGCATTGAGAAAAATGCAAGGCGAGAAAACTAATATTGCTTGGAAGGGGTAAGTAATGCTTCTAAGTTTAAAGGGTGTTCACTTCGAAAAATTTAAATGGATAGGTACATTTCGTTACACAGGAATTCATTCTAATCAATTGACTGCATACCTATTCTATGTATTTCTACGAAGTACATATTTAAATATTGATTGATTGTCATTAGCTTTATTTAATGTCGCTTTTTGTGCCAATTTTGGCTAACTTGCTAAGATGAAGATGAGTGATGACATGTTAAAATTACTGAATGGATAATGACTAACATCCTCGCACAGACCGGGATTCGTACCGAGGACCCCTAGTGTCGGAGCGCGATGTACAAACCACTCCACCACTAGGGCTGGCTGTGTAAAGTTTGTTTACTATGTAAAAGCAGCAAAGGATCGCACACAAAAATCCATACATTGTATTTGGAATATTCTAATCTCCAAACTTTTTGCTTATAAATGTACGCACTCGTAAATCCAAATTCAGCAACAATTGAAAATAATGTATGTTGTGTACTGACAAACATTGATATCGCTGAATCAAACGAAAGTTTCTGCAATGAAACTTGTTGTGTATCCAATTACCAATGGTGCTTAAATACTAAATGTTCAGCTTTCCAACTGAGTCACTTTCTCAACACTTTGTATGTAAAATGTGTGGTATGATATTTTCGTGAGTGGCTTCTTACAGTTATTATGATTTCGCAAAGTACAAGATAAAGCTACGACTGGTGAACGACTGCGGAATACGAGGGTGTAGAAATTGTCAAGATTATTTTTATTCTTCTGTGCCAAATGAACTCTAAATAATTGTAGAAGGATTCTTGTAAGTGAAATATAGGAGTGGATGAATCATAATTTTCCTTATATTTAAAATATCACGGGGGTGAACAAATATATGTATTGGTATATTCAGTACAGATGAAGGTATTTCAGTTCGCGAATTTCATGCGAGTGACATCGCATGTGGTGTCTATGCTTTTGGAAAAGTGGAGCTTATGTGACGAGAGAGGTATATCAGTAGGTGTTATGCTTCAATAAGATCAAACCTTATACTCAGTGATATTTATTGCAGTCCTTCGTGTTGGTTAAGGAGCGCTAGTACATTGTATCAAAAATATTAATTTGATTGTATAAAAGTTATCACTTGAAAGTTTATGATGGACCCAAATCTATAGATGTCGAATTCCGCACCTGGAGGTGAGGGTGAATCTACTGGAAGAAACCATCCAGCCAATGTCTTGGAATCTTGCTATTGTTTAACTATAAGTCACATATGGGTGAGTAGATTTGCCTTTTTGTGCACAATGTCACATCGGAATTACAAAACTCTTGAAATAATATTGTTGGTGTTGTTTGGGGATAATGACACGGTCAATCATGATAGCTGGCAAACAAACGCATATGTGATAATTTTTTGATGGATTGATCCATTTTTCTCTTAATTATTAAAGCTCCAGCCATATTGTGCCCTCCGGGCTCTCTGCGGTCCATGTTTCGGAAGATTACACCACCGTCCTACCTGGGCGCCAGATAATATATGCTTCGAATCGCCGACTCTCTGATGGAGACCAGTATCAAATCCATGCAAACAGCCGTGTTTATGAATCCAGGACAGTTTTGCTCCACAGTTTCCCATTCTTAAGATAAGGCCACTTCCGGTTGTCATTTTCAAACCATTAAATCCGCATCCAGGTTGCTTTAATATATATCGGGTCATGCTTCGAGAATCCTCAAAAAGCTTTGCAATTTTTCCTTCGGCGAAATTTAAACATCCTCCTCTTGCTTCAAATTGAAGACCATGCAATGATCGGAGGGATTATGATGGACATATTCTAAATTGTGCCAGTTTCAATCCAATATTGGAAATTTTTTACCTTCACCATCAATAGTCAATCCATTTTTAAGCATGACAAACACCTTCCAATTTGATGGAATTGCTGATGCTGGGGATAATTTTTGTTCTCTTTCCAAAGGAATTTATTTTGTAATCCTCCATTATGAGGTTAGCTGTGCAGGCTTGATTCACACCTTTTGCCTATTTAATTTCATATCCTTCATAACACATCTCGTTACAATATATTTTCGCTGTGAGGCTGGCAAATTCCGAACTGATACGGCCAACTGTTTTATTCTTCATTTTGCCGATTTTTATTTGGTTCGGAGTGTATTTAATTGATGTTTCTTCGGGTTATTGCTGATAACAAATGATCCACATAGGTTATCTCAAAATGGTTACCATGTCTTGTCTTCAGGATATCTTAATAGAATTGATGAATCGCGAGCTTCGATAATTAGAGCACAGCAACATAATCAGATATGGATGCATCAGTAGAATATAAGCCACATTTGCGGAAAACAACTAAATAAAACACTTTAAAATTGTAATTTTACTGCCAAAAACTACCGTTTTCTAACACCACCAACCCCAAAGCAGATACTTTTCAATTGCGACTATGAACCCAACTGGACATTTCTAGAAACCCTTCAGGTTCGCTTCAGACTTTTTTCACTATATTGTTAGCAAACGAAAGCATTTTTCTAGCTGTGATGTGAATTTGCGTAGTGCTATTGATTTTCGATGTTCGGAACTTTCCGCGTCCGCTCATGCTTCACGCATGACTGATAGCGGCTCGCTCAAGGTCTCACGTCACGCATGATTGGTAACGTGGCGAGCTCTGAGTGGATAGAAAATAGGACAGGGGCCCTGGTGTATGACGTCAACTGTGTATGTAAAGACACGCAATAGTAATTTTCTTACTTTGGCTGCTTTGGGGAGTGAATGCACTCGTGGGCGGTAAAACCTGAACGGACTCCACGAAGTCAACGGACACTTGAAACATTTGATGTGGCGGACAAAGTTAAGTAGGGTCATAGGTTAACATATTTGCTAAAGAAACACACACGTACATACAGATTTACACTTATATGTAATCTCAAAAGTTTTGGAGTAACCAAAATACAAGTAGCTTATGAAACTATATGACGTACTGGACATAGCTACTTTTGGATCAAAAATACATTTCACTTGACAATTGTCATGAAAACTCAGTTGTAATCTTTGATGATGTGATTTTGTAAAATCGAAATGAAATTCGTAATTTTTTCCCTCAGGGTCGTCACAGGGGAATAGACAGCTATTATCTGGTTCAAACATATTCCAAGATTCCCAAACAGTTATTTCGTGATAACATAAATCTAATTTGTCTGTATCGTCAAGACCATACTAATCTTAAATATGCATATGATTACTATGTAGAAGGAGATTTAAACTACATTCAAATTCCAAAATTCTGCTCTTCCTGCTGCAACAAAGATCATTTTGGATTTGTTACCATTTACATGACTCGAAAACCAAACAATGATAAATACAAAAAAATATCAACAAGTTGATAAATGTTGAGACATTATGATATACGTTGTGACGTTATAAATAACCTCTAAACAAAATGACCAAACATAAAATTGAAGACAATTTGAAATTGCGTTGCTATCTGACTAAAAGATTTAAAGGCTGGAAATCTGATAACCGAGAGTACTATGAACAAGGCAAGCGTCAAGGCCAAATAATTATTGATGCCATAAACAATCTTGGTAGAGAAATTAATTGTGTCACAGAACAAAATAAGGATCTTATAAATGAGATGGTGCCTCTTGCTGCTACACTACTATCCAGTATTCACACTCCTCTAGCACTCCAACAACAACATATAGGAGAACCTGAAAAAATAAACTTGATTACCTTGGCAAGAGATTATCTGAATACTAGCAATTTTAATAAATATGAAGTCTTAGGATTGCATTCAAATGTGGAGCCTATCGAGGGAGTGCTTTGGAAAATTGGAAAATCTGGAGTCTCATTTATAAGGGATGATGTGAAAAACAATTTGGGTGAAATAAATAGGTGGTCCAGATATTCTGGCACTTTGGGACTGTTGAAACTCACCACCAAGAAACACCCCACAGAAACACCCCACAGATTATACAGATGAAGATCACCATAGTTACTCAGAAATTTTGATTCTCTCTGATGATCTATACCAAAACAATGTTGCCAGTCAGAATAGAGTTAAATCTAGCAGTGAGGACAAATACAAGAATCTGATCAAACATATATGGAACCACCTCAAAACTGGTAGTGGCATCATGCAGTGCAATACTTTACCCAAAGAGTTTGCGTGGGTGGATGATGTGAAAAACCTCATAGATAGAATGTTAGTCAAAGCAGGAGAGAAAAATGCTGGCAACATTAATTTCCATAATAAAAAATAGGTATTCTGGATATGATGCGTGCTAAATTAGACAATTTTATTGTATAAGACAGTAAAGGCATAGGATACTTAATTAAAATTATTAATACTTTGCCCCCTAATTTCTGGAAAGGTAAGGATTTGGTTGATGACATCATCAACATAGTGCATTTCGAGATGCACTTACCTGGTTACCAATAATGTGGTCCAGGTACCAAATTGGAACAGCGAATCGAGAGAAGAGACACGAGGAATCAATCCTTTTGAATGCAGCTTGTAAAGACCACAATAGTCACACTGATGTTGATGTCCGTCATGAACCTGATCAAAAATTAGAGCAAGCAGCATTTGGAAGACTAATCAGCTAAGATACCTCATTAGGTGAAAAAAAATTGTAGCTCTGGTTACAACCGTTGCCATGCATATAAAACAAAAGTGGTGTGGGGACTATAATATCTTTTATATATATATATATATATATATATATATATATATATATATATATGTATTTATTTAAAAACTCATCATTAAGAAATCTAAAGGTATTGTATAAAGTACATTATTCAGATTTGAAAACTCTAGACAGTCTCCTCGCCAAAAAACAACAGAAGAGGAGAAAAATGTTTCAGTAGGGGTCATGTAATGAAATTAACTCTTAGTACACCACAGTTCGAAAGATTGCAAAAATCTAGAAAACAGAAAAACACTGGTGCTTTCAAATTTAGTATCCCTGCCATTTTAGCAACTCTAGGTGTCGTAGGGAGTCTAGCAGGGGGTATTGCTGCAATAGCAAAAACAGTTATTGATGCAAAGTAGAATAAAGCTGAACTGGATGATCAGAAACGTCATGATCTGGCAATGGAGAGAAAGGGCAAGGTCATTAACGCTCTGTGAAAATATAAAAAAGAACCATTATCCAACATCGACAATGAAAATTTGATTAAGTTATTACAAATTAACTACTTCAGAGGTGTTTTCAAGTCAGATTCCCCACCCTTCAAAGGACAATATAAAATGAGAGTCAGTAGTCATTTTGGATAGTTTCAAAAATCAAGTCACCCACTGGAATTTGTATTATAAAAGAAGCTAACATAGCTCTTGCTTTGATTATTTTGGTGGCATACCACCGTTGGGTTTAGTCAGTTATCTCAATACTAATACTCTCTATTATAGTGATGAGCGTTTCCAAGGTTTCAAAGATGTAAATTGTGGTCACCTATGTGTTTCAATGCAGGCCTTTTATCTCATATAAATAACCCATTAATCCAACATTATCGGAAAGCACTGTGGCATTTGATGCATCATAGGAATGCTCCATCTCACCAGCGAGACTACAGTATTGAAACTCGGCTTACACAATGATATTATCTATCCTGAATCTATAGCTCTTCGTGCTTTCTATAGTATGTATCTTATTCCCAATATCACAGAACATAATAATAGGGTTACTGTAGGAAATTAAAAAAATATATTATTACTCCTATTCAGCATAATCTATCAACTTTCCAAGCTCATCTGCCTAGAGAAGTGTTAATATCACAAAACTCCGTTACACACAGAGTGGAATTGGTTTCTGCAACTGAAACAGTTGATCTGGGTACACTTGGTAAACTACTGGGTTTCGAGAATAATAGAAAATTTGAGCCTGCCATCGAACACATAATTGGCAATATTCCTAAATTCTTGTCCATAGAGACTGAAAATCCATCGTAATGTAGCAGAAGTAATGATTTCCAATTCCGATGGCAACATAGGCAGTCACAACAAACTGGAATTATGGTAACTTTCAAACCAAATTCCGAGTGAATGGAGCCAATTTTATACCCCCCTCCTTATAATTCTATTTTCCCACAATCGTATAGACCAAATAGAGTTAGTATTAACTAATGAAATGGAAGAACGGCTTGATTTTGCTGGTGCTAACCCTCAGGAATCCTAGAAAATTATATATAAATTAACTATTAACATCGAGCTTATTGAGAGTTATGGGTTGGGATTTTTCACTCTCAATCGTCGTACTTTTGCTAATCTTAATGAGCCAAATCGATGGATAGAGATAGATTTGGATGTTGGAGACAGTTCTGTACATTTTCACAGAGTTGATTTCTATATTAAATTGGAAGTGGTGAAAAATGAGAATGGTGAGATATTTCCCTCTGGTGTAAACATAAACACGTAGATAATTTTGTGCCACGCTTGTTCTCTCAGGTAGAAATCAGTGAACATGGTACAGGCATAACTTCTACTGCTATAGGAACATTGAAATTTTTCAAAATATATTCGACGTATTACCTCGCAGGGGGATTTGATTTAGGAAATAATATCCTGACAAAAAGCCACACCATACTGTTCCCCATGCGTCTGTTGCCAGGTTTCTTCTCAAGGATATTATATGGAAGGGTAGCTGGAAGTATATTTTTTTTGCAGGGCACCCAATGATAACGACGCTCTGATGCGTTACAGTACCTTAAACGCAGTTGGTACAGCACTCCCCAAAAGCCTACCTGAAGTAGCCAAGTGTATCATCAAGTCCATGGAGCTGAGGATACCAGTAATAGAATATGAAACTAATTATGCACTCAAATACAAAGCAGATTTTCTAAAAAATCGACAAGTTCCTATTGAATTTTACACTTACCAATGTGTTCAGAAACGAGCCTCTGGTGGGCATTTCGAATTTGACTCCACTAGTCAATTTAGTAGTATACAGTATGATATGCCAGATTGTGTAATTGTGCTGTTCCAGACAGGGAGAAAAAACACACAGGATAAAGATTCCAGCAAATTTGACAAATTCAAAATCAATAATATTTGTCTTAAATATGGACGCAATGAGATTTTCCGCAGTGAAAATTATAATTTGGATATAGCACAAGTTGACTATCTTAAATTATAATATGAAGCATACACTCGTTACATAAGACTGACTGAGGGAAACATAGATATTTACTATACGCCTTGCGAATTTAAGACACACAGACCAATGTTTGTCATCAACACTTCAAAAAGAAAACATGTTGTGTTTAATGATATAACAAATATCAAAATTGTGTGTGAATTCCATGAGCCTCTGCCCGACAACACTTTTTGTAATGTTATTCTTATTAGTAGTATGATTGACTGTATTATAAACTCAGGAAAGTATGAACCCCCATCAAGCAGATTTGGCTACACTTAAAACTAGCTCAACATGCCCATATGAGGTTTTTGCTCAAGTGTGGAACCCTGTCTAATCCAAGATTTTTGTAAAAATGCCCTCGGGAATTTCTCGGAAAGTATGACCCCCTCAGATTGATTTGCCTACACTTATAAAAGTTGCATCAGCCAGATTTTTGTCCATAAGCTTGTTAATTTTTGATATTGTTTTGGACATACTTAAAATTAAGCCAAAAACCCATACCCACCCACACATATTTACTTCCGGTTTAAGTTTAATTGGATACCAGGTTCAATTTGTTTATCTAATATTAAAACAATGCAATATGCAGAGCCCCTCTAGAATTGCTCTGTGACTCTTTTATTTCTTACATCATATGTTTGCATGTTTCAAGTGATTCTCGGTATTTATGCTATTGAGATCAAAGTGATTAATGTGCACAATTCCCGAGTATTGAACTTTTGCTTTGCATGTTTCAAGTGATTCTCAGTATTTATGCTATTTAGATCAAAGTGATTAATGTGTACAATTCCCGAGTATTGAAGCTTTGCATGCAAACAAAATTGCATCAGCCAGATAATTTTAATAAAAGCTCTCAGGAAATTCTCGTGAAAAATATGACACCTTGGGAATTTCCTGTAAAAAAGCCCTCGGGAATTTCTTGGAAAAACAAAATTCATGGGAAATTCCTGTTTTTTTTCTTCTCGGCCCGGCTTAAGGTATATAAAGAGATTTTGCATTGCATCAGCCAGTATTGTGAGAGTGGCTGAGGAGTACAGATGTGTTGTTACAGTGCTTCTCATACTACAGGCCTGTTTGTTTTAATATAAAACATTTCCTATTATTCAATTTCTGATAAATTGAACAATAAAAAATCTGATATTTGTTACATCCAGCTTGTTTGTTGTAATCCACTCTTATTTAGAGTCAGGCTTATATCTGTCCCAGCCTGTTATACAAAAAATCAATACATAACACAGTGCTAGGTCATTGCCATTCTAAACATGCATGTCCGTGCAGGTATTTGTGGAAGGTCAGTTTAGATTAATATTTATTCTCTTTTTCCACTTGTATGCTATTGGCTTTACAACCTGTCATAATAAGCATAGAGTTTTGATTTAAAACCCAAAAAATTTTATATAATAAACCGAGGTTAAAAATTAATAATATTAACATATTAAATATAGACAAGAAATATACAAAGCACACAGCTGAACCCAACTGATATTTTTTATTAAGCATAGAATTTTGATTTTACCCCCAAGAAATTTTATATAATAAACAACAACAAAAATGCCGAATCAAAAATATTGTAATCAGTGTAATAAAAATATATCCAGCCCCAATTGGGTTAAGCACCAAAAGAATTGTAGTCCAGATAAAAGCAGAATACTCACAAAAATATGCCCTAAATGCCATAGAAAATATAGCATGCAATACTTCACATATACACATAAAATTACTTGTTCTGCACAGTCATCAATATTGCCCCCACAATCATCTACATCTGGTCTGAAAAGGAAGCATGAAGCACCTGTTAATGCTGGACCTGCAAAGCAGCCACGCTATGAACCACCTATCCATAGCAGTTTTAATGGCCAATTAAGAGATTATCGGTTTGTATCAGAGCCAAGATGTAGTATTAAGAATTTTTTGAACAGTGTAAATCCTGATGTGCAGGCAATTCTAAATGCACAAAATGGCTCTTATAAGCTGTCCCTCAAATTGTATACACAATATAAGAAGCCAAATGGCACAAAATTTACACAGCCCCACATAACAGAAACTGTACCTGTATATTCAAATGCAAATTCAGACAAAATAATAAGCAGTTTGATAGATCAATTAAATATTAAACACTCTGAATTTGCTGGAAAAGAGTCAGGATGGAGCCTATGCGGATCTCCACACAAGTTATATGTTAATATTTCTGAATTCAGCCCATTACAAGGATCTACATATTTGCCATTACCTGCCAATATTAAAAACAAAAGAGCCGTGGTTAATATTGAAAATAATGATGATAAATGCTTTTTGTGGTGTATTTTAGCTGCTTTGTTTCCAGTTTCAAGGAATCCTCAGAGAATAACTTATTACAAACAACATGAACACAATTTTGATGTGGCAATGGAGGGTTTAGAATATCCAATGTCTGTTCAGAATATTGATAAATTTGAAAAAAAAGGCCAGGAATATCAATGGCAAACAATTATATATTAATGTATTTATTTGTTCCACTGGCCGTGGCAATTGTTTGATAACACCTCTCAGAATCAGTACATTTGATGATGATTCTGCTGTTCCGATTGATCTGCTCTTAATTGAAGGGGATGGCACATATCATTACACTCTGATACATAATCTTGAAGCTTTAGTCAGAACACAACTAGACAAATCTAATAGAATATTCAAGTTGTGCAGAAGATGTTTAACTGTATTTGATGGTAACAAAATAATAAAAGGGGTTTGTAAAGTGAATTCAGAAATTGCCAAAAACAAGTTAATTGAGCATCTGAAATACTGTGGCAACTATAAACCTGTTCATATGGTGATGCCAATGCCAAGTGAAAATGCAAAATTCAATAAGTTTGAAGCCTTGTTGGAACACCCAGCATATATTGTCTGTGATTTTGAATCAAATCTCAAACCCCTTGCATTCTGCAATCCAGATCCTGAAGAATCTTCAATTACACCATACCAGCTACATGAACCTTCCAGCTTTTATTATGTGATTGTACAGGATGGTGTAGTTAGTAAAAAAGATTCATACATCGGAGCAGATGCCATCAAAAAATTTGCACATAGAATAGAAAATGAGTGCTATGACATAGCATCTAACATCTTATTAAAATCAAAACCTATGTTGCCTTTAACAGAGAAACAGATTGAAGATTTCAACAATGCAGAAAAATGCCCGGTATGTGATTCTGAATTTTCAGATACAAAAATCAAGGTGAAACACCATTCTCATACAGATGGTAAATTCAAAATGGCCCTGTGTAATAGCTGTAATATTAAGATCCAGAGACCAAAATTTGTCCCCATATTTTGCCATGGAGCATCCAATTATGATTTTCATCATCTGATCAGATATGAGGGGTTTGACAAGCAGAATTTAAATATTTTAGCTGAAAATGGTGAGAAATATATATCTATTAGCAAAATAATTAAAGTTAATGGTGTTCCTATTCACATAAGATTTCTTGATTCTTACAGAATTTTATCGGCTAGCCTGGCTACACTGGCCACTCAATTATCTGATGATCAATTCAAAATCACATGTGCTTTGTTTCCAAATCAGGACCTGAAATTAATTAGGCGGAAGGGTGTATATCCATATGACTATGTTACAGATTTTTCTAAATTTGATGAGTGTGCTCTGCCACCACAACAAGAGTTTTACAGCAAAATCAGAGGATCTGGAATCAGTGATGATGATTATCACCATGCCCAGTTGATGTGGAACAATTTAAAATGCCAGACATTTGGTGATTATCACATGGCATGTTTAAAACTTGATGTGACCCTCTTAGCTGATATATTGCAGGCATTCAGAAAATCTTCCATGAAATATTATGAACTGGATCCAATGTATTTTTACAGTGCCCCGGGCCTAGCATGGTCTGCAATGTTTTTAAACACTAAAATGCATTTGGATCTGATCCAAGATCAAGATATGTATCTGTTTATGGAGCAATGTATAAGAGGGGGCATGGTGCAATGCTCTTAGAGATATGACAGAGCAAATAACAAATATATTCCTGATTATGATCCAGCATTGGAATCAAATTATATACTGTATGTAGATGCCAACAGCCTCTATGGTTACACTATGATGGATAAACTGCCATATGCAGGACTTGAATGGGTTGAAGATTTCAATATTGAGAATCTTAAGGATTTTGATGACAGTAATTATGGCCTCTTCTTAGAGGTTGATCTGACAATTCCTGATGATTTACACAACAAATTTTCTGATCTGCCCCCAATTCCCGAGGTTCAGTGCTCACCTGGCTCTAAACAGAAGAAATTGATGATGACACTGGAGCCAAAACAGGGTTATGTCATATATTACAAAAACCTCCAGTTCCTGATGCATCATGGTGTTCAAGTGACCAAACTTGGCAAAGTTTTGAGGTTCAGGCACTTAAAATGGTTGGAGCCATATATTAATACAAACACAGAGCTTCGAACATCTGTAAAAAGCCAATTTGATAAGGCCTTGTTTAAATTGATGGTCAATTCTGTATATGGCAAAACTATTGAAAATGTCAGAAAACATACCGATGTTAAAATAATTACTGACCCCAGCCTGAGCAAAAAATTGGTTGCAAAGCCTAATTTCAATTATAGAAGAATTTATGATGAAAATATGGCACTTTTCAACATGAAAAAAACAAAGATTAAGTTTGATAAACCTATTTATGTAGGGGCTGTGATATTGGAATTGGCCAAATTACACATGTTAAAATTGTATTATGATGTGTTGAAACCTTTTTATAAGGATCATGTAAAATTGATGTACATGGACACGGATAGTTTTGTTCTTGATATTCAAACAGAAGATGTTTATAAAGATATGTCACAGCCTGAATTGCTTGAATATTTTGATACCAGTGAACATACAAGAATTCAACCCCACAACAAAAAGGTGCCCGGCAAGTTAAAAGATGAGACACTTGGTGATGTTATTGTGGCATTTGCTGGATTAAGAGCCAAGATGTACAGTTTTGAATCATGTAGTGGTGTTGTTGCCAAAAAAGCCAAGGGCATTGGCAGAGTAACTGTTGAAAAAGAGCTCCAATTTGAAGATTATAAAAATTGTCTCAAATCATGTAGCACAATCAAAACATCAGAATCCAGAATCCAGAGTGTGGATCACTTATTGACTACAAATGTTGTAAGAAAAGTGGCTCTGGACCCACATGATGATAAGAGATGCATTTTATCATGTGGCATACATACTCTACCATGGGGTAATTGTGATTTCAAAAATGGCAATCAATGCCCAAGCACAGAGCATGATTTGAAATAAATAAACATGCCTATGAACTTATTTGGGTTCAAAAAACAAGGTATTATGGACCTGCCAACACCACAAGCCTCTTCTGATATAATATCTAAACTGAGTGGCTTGTTAATTATTCATCTGAACAGCATACTTACAGATATTGATGATAAAACAGGTAAAACATTGTACATATTTAACAATAATTTAAATCATTACCAATTACCTGTAGGTGGGCAATTGCAATTTATTACAACTCCTGAGGGTGATGTTAAAATTTCAGTAGGGAGAAATATTTACAGAATTAAGCACTCAAACATGATTTCTGGCACTGTATATACTGTTTCTGCTGGTGACTGCTTATATATTGAGGTCCATGGATCCTATGACAAGCTTATACCCTTTTTTATAGAATTAAGAATTAGATATTCAATAATAAATAACCGCTAAAACAAAAATGCCTAATGATATATTTGGCCATATAAGACATGAAGATCACAGTGATGAGATTCTGATGCTTGATGTCAGAGTCAAGAAATTAAGAAGTGATTTACAAGCTTTACAAACTACACTCAATGCCAGTCTTCAATTAGAAATTACAAATTTACAATCACAATGCATGGACCCTCTTCTTAAAATTGATTCTGAACTCAAAATGTTGCTTCAGAAATATACTGATTTGGCCACATTGGATAATTTTCAAAGTTTAGAAGAAGCTGTAGCAGCTCTTCAAGCCAGATTTAACACCCAGGCTAACAACTCTGAGCAATTGAAACAACAATTGGAAGAGCAAATAAATAATGTCCAGGCACAGCTCCAAACAATTGTCAAAAGCATAAAATCACAAGAAGATTTTGATCTAGTGATTTCCACTCTAAAAGAACAGATTCAATCACTCCAAATACCTAATCAGGATCCCCTGAACAATGCCATAGCCGATGTTAAAGAAAAAATTGAGACACTTGAAAATTTTATGAACAACTTGCCATCTTCTGATGCTTGAGTGCAATAACTCGCAGTGTAGCCAATATTAAGCTGCAACTTGAAAAATATGAAGATTTTGGAAAAATTCAAAGTACCATAACCCATCTTGAAGGTACAATAGCAGCAGTGCAAAGTGATTTGTCAAATATACAAGAATCCCGCCTGCCCGGTATTGTAGATACCCTGGTTAGTGTCCAGCAACAAATCACAAAGCTTGAAAACCTCAACACTGAATCTGAGCTATCCCATTTTCATCATTTGATCGATGATATCCAAACAAAACTTGAAATTTTACAACAATCCACACCCTCTCAGGCAGATATAGCCCTGCTCCAAAATGCTATGCAAAATGTGGCTGATGCTTCTGAATTAAACAATGTAAAATTGGCACTTGAATTTTTGCAAAATACAGTATCAAATCTGCCTACATCACAGGAACTTAAAAATATTAAGAGAGCAGTGAATCGCATATTGAAATCAGAAGATATCAAGAATATCCAGGCAGAGATCAAACATCTCACTCAGACAGTGGCCACTCTACCAACCAATCAACATATTAATGAATTGCATGCCCTGTTTGAGGATATCAGAAGACAAGTCCATGATCTTACAGCTCAAAATTCAAAATTGGCAGTTGTTGAAAATTTGCAACAAATTGTAGCTAATATCAAGCAACAGCTAGGGACCATGGAATCCAATCAAGCAAATGCTTTGTCTGTTTTTGCCACCCAGCTACAAGAGATTGTGCAACAATACAAGAAACTTGTTGTGGACATAAAAATCAAGCCAGGCCATGATGATGTTGTTAGGACCATCAATGAGCACCTTGAATCTGTAACAAGCAGATTGCTCACAGCAGAAAAAGAAATAACAGGCATAATCGAGAATCCAAAACATACAGTAATTCTTGAATTGTACAGCATCCCCAACAAAGAATATGATTCACCATTTACACCAGGAGGCAAAATATATATGCTGTCCCCTGCACAATTTTATTACCAGTTTTTTGTTGGGGGCACATTGAGACCTATCAAGATCAAATATTGGCTTCAACCACAGGCACACCACTACCCCACCTTATCAATAACAAATGCTGATAACAAAGTGAAAATCACCAGTGTAGAATTGGAGGATTTTACAGATCCCAATACATTGGAAACAGCATATGTTGAAGATGATGGCTCTCTGGAATTTAAAATACAAATAGGGGACAAATTATATTTAGAAAATCCTGCAGTATCAGCTGCTGCACACCCTATAGTTGCAATATTCTTGTTTTCATATTATGTCTAGACAAATTATTGTTGATGAATTACACAGACAAGCCCGACATAATTTTAAGAGACTCCCAGTAGTCACAAAAGGCATAGATGATTTATGGCAGAGCGACTTGATTGAAATGGCAAGTGTACAGTTGAAAAACTTAGACAAAATCAACAATGGCTACAAATATCTACTCACTGTAATATATACATTTTCAAAATTTGCCTGGGCTGTGCCACTCAAATCCAAGACTGGAAAATGTGTTACAGAAGCCATCAGAACAATCATCAATCAGAGTGGAAGATCGCCGCGCTATTTGCAAACAGATAATGGCAAAGAATTTTATAATTCAGTGTTTCAACAATTTATTAAAAGCCAGTCAATACAACATTATTCGAGTTACAGTGATCTCAAGGCCTCAATTGTAGAGAGATTCAACAGAACCCTAAAAAATCTTATGTATAAACAATTTACACTTCAAGGTAATTATAAATGGATTAATATTCTTCCAGAACTTCTACAAAAATATAACAACTCGGTCCATTCCACAATCAACATGAAACCCTCTGAAGTAACTTCATCTGATGAGCAAAAATTGATCAGCACTGTTTATTATCCTAGATATCAGCCAACAATAAGAAAGGCCAAATACAAGGTGGGTGAACAAGTAAGAATCAGCAAATATAAGCACTTATTCAAAAGAGGTTTACAAGAAACTGGAGCACTGAATTATTTACAGTGGTTCAAGTTAAACCTGGGACCCTTAACACATATATAATAAAGGATCACCGAGGAGAAATTCTCAAAGGCAGGTTCTATGAACAAGAGCTCAACAAAACTAAACAGCCTGACACATATCTCATAGAAAAAATCATCCGCAGAAAAGGCAACAAGTTACTTGTCAAATGGCTAGGACTCCCAGAACACAGCTGGATCGATGCAAACAAAATAATAATATGAACACCTGGGATGTTATAAAAAGGCTGCCAGAACCTGAACAGCAGAATAAGAGAAATTGAAAATTGCTGCCTGATAATATTAGGTGTCTTAATGTTGGGCCATCTGCTTGTGGTAAAACTACACTAATGGTTGATAATTTTTTATTGGCACCCAACTGGTTAGACTGGAAAAACAGGCACTTGTATATCTTCTCTAAGAGCTTGGAACAATTAAAATATCAGCAGCTGATGAAGCTATATGATGGATTGGATATTGCCACTTTTGAACCAGATGTTAAGCCACTTCATGAATGTCTCGATAATTCTGTTGTTGTGTTTGATGACATTATACTGGATAATCAAAACAAGGTTAGAAATTTCTTTACACAGGGCCGACACAAAAACATTGATTGCTTCTACCTGGCACAGACTTTTTCAAAAATACCCAAGCAGCTGATCCGAGACAACAGCAATTTTATATGTGTGTTTCATCAAGACCATACCAACCTCAAACACATACATAATGAATATGTAGGTGGGGACTTGAGCTACAATGATTTTTCCAAGATTTGCAGTAAGTGCTGGAACCAGGACAGTTATGGGTTTGTCACAATTGATATGACAAGAACACCTAATACTGGCAAATACAGAAATAAAATCAACAATTTTCTAGACATTGAAACATAAATAAATAAACATGAAAAGGCCAATTATTGATGATCTTAAATTAAGAGATTATCTTGTAAAAAGATTTAAGGGATGGAAATCAGAGAACCGAGGAATTTATGAAAAACACAAACAAACAGAACAGCCTGTAATTGATGCTATTAGTGAATTAGGTAAAAATATCAAAACTGTTACAGAGCAAAATCAAAATTTGATCACAGAGCTTGTACCTGTAGCTGCAAGAAACATATTAGATTATCCATTCACCCCACTTTCCAGTATTCATACACCTAGTCCTCTTGCTCCTCGAAGAATTGAAGCTACTCAGGATCCTATTGAATTGGGTCTTCTTGCTCAAAAATATTTAAGCACATCTAAAGACAACAAAGATGAGGTGTTTGGCTTATATGCTGACACAGAGCGTGATGGTAGCATCATACATAGAATTGGCAATTTCAGAGTAACATTTATGGGGGATGATCTGATTGTTTATTCAGAATCTCGTCTCGGAGAAAAAGGTGCTTTTGTTAAGTACTCCGGAACACCTGGATTGTGGGTACTGATGACTAGGAAAAGGCCTGGCAGCTATACAGATCAAGATTATGAATATTACAAAGAAATATTAATAAAATCAGATGCTCTATACCAGAACAATGATCCCACACAAAAAAGAGTCAAGTCGAGCAGTGGAGCAAAATACAACAATTTAATCAAACCCATATGGTCACAAATCAAGACTGGCAGTGGAATCAAACAATACAACACCCTGCCTAAAGAATTTGTGTGGGTTAATGATGTCAGGAAACTTGTAGATAGGTTATTGGTGATAGCTGGGGAGGAAAATGCTGGGAACCACAATTTTTACAATGAAAATGTTGGAATTATGGACATGATAAGCACAAAATTGTCTAATTTTATAGTGAATGACACTAAGGGGATTGGATATCTTATAAAAATTATTAATACTCTACCACCTAAATTTTGGAATATTTCTGAGGGTCGGGGCCTTGTTAATGACATTATAAACAAGCTGCCATTTGAACTACACATTCCAGGCTATCAATATTGTGGTCCGGGCACAAAATTGGACCATAGATTAAACAGAGGTGATCCTGGTGTTAATCCCCTAGATGCTGCTTGTAGAGACCATGACATAGCATACAACACACATTCTGATCTTGACAAGAGACATGTTGCAGACAAGAAATTAGAAGAGGCTGCATTTGGTAGATTTGTAAGCAAAGATGCTTCTTTAAGTGAAAAAATAGCAGCATTGGGAACCACCATAGCTATGAACACCAAACAAAAACTGGGGTGGGGGCTGTGAATATATATATAATAAACCTACAATGAAGGCCAAGGGAGTTACGTATCAAATACCTTATGCTGGTCTCAAATCTCTTAAAACTATTGACAGTCTTTTAACCAAAAAGCAGCGCAAGAAAAAAATTCTTGTCTTGCAAAGGGGCATGGTATGAAATTGTTACTTAGTACCCCCCAATTAAAAAAATTACAGCAATCAAGAAAAAAATCACATGTGGGGGGATTTATATTTACTATCCCGGCCATCTTAGCTGCTCTCGGGGCTGTGGGGAGCTTGGCCGGGGGATCAGCCGCCATAGCAAAAACAGTAATAGATGCCAAGTAGAATAGGGCAGAATTAGATGAGCAGAGGCGCCATAACCTGGCCATGGAGAAACAAGAGCAAAGGTGTTAAGAGAGCCATGAATAAGTTTAAAAAAACAAGAGCCGCTTACAAACCAAGATATTGAAGCTCTAATCAAGCCACTGGGCATCAAACATTTTAGAGGTGTGTACATGTCTGATTCTTTACCAGAACAACCACTCAACAAAGAGTGTGGCATTGTTAATTTGGATAAGTACAAAAATCAGGGCACTCACTGGATCTGTTATCTTAAATATTTAAACAATCAGGCATTTGTGTTTGATTCATTTGGAGGTGTTCCACCTGAAAATTTAATAAAATATCTAAATTCAGCTAATCTTTATTACAAAAAGGCCCGTGTTCAAAACTTCAAAGATGTTAATTGCGGACATTTGTGTTTATCTGTTCTTAGATATATGTCTCAAATAAATAAACCATCAATTGAAGATTTTCAAAAAGCCTTGTGGTATTTAAAACATCATGGGGGTATTCCATCTCACCAGCCAAAATTCAATATTGAAACTCAAATTGCATGATGACATAGTGTATCCCAAAACAATAGCTCTCAGGGCATTTTATGGCATGTACCTAATCCCTAATATTACACACCACAACAATACAATTGCAGTAGGGGATGAAAAAATTGTCATCACTCCAGGGCAGTATAATCTGTCCACTCTTAATGCTCAATTACCCAGAGGTGTAGTGTTAAGTCAAAATTCTGTCACTCACAGAGTAGAGATTGTATCTGCTACAGAAACAGTGGATCTGGGTACCATAGGAGAGCTGTTAGGATTTGAGAACAACACAAAACTTGAACCAGGCATCAAACACACTGCTATGAATATACCTAAATTCTTGGCCATAGAGACTCTGAATATTCACTGCAATGTGGCTGAGGGTATGATCACCAAATCAAATGGCATAGGCACTCACAAACAAACCGGCATCATTGCAACATTCAAGCCTAATTCTGAATTTATGGAGCCCATCATCTACAATCCATCCCCAACATTATATTTTCCTGTGTGTCATAACAGAATAGATTATATTGAATTGATGGTCACTAATGAAAAAGAAGAATTAGTTGATTTTGCTGGAGCCACAACAACTGCAATTATAGAGATTAACATTTAAATAAAAATACATACAAGAAGAAAATGGAAAACATTGAGAGTTATGAGCTACAATCATTCCCTCCAAACAGGAGGACATTTGCAAATTTAAATCAACCCAACACAGAGATTGAGGTTGATCTTGATGTAGGGGATGGTTTTATACACCCCCACAGAGCAGATTTATACATCAAATTTGATGTTGTAAAACTCGATGGAACAAATTATCCGGCAAATTCAAATATAAGATTGGTTGATAATTTTGTGCCGCATCTTTTCTCTGAAATTGAGATCAGAAAACATGGTGTTGTTATAAACAGAGTAGATTATCCCGGCATTACCTCCACAGCTTTGGCCACACTAAAATTATCCAAAACCGAGGCTTCTTACTACAAAATAGGTGGATTTGAGGCTGGTGATAAGATATTATCTAAAAACCACACTGTGCTGTTCCCCATGCGCCTATTTCCAGGATTCTTCTCAGATTACAAAGATATTATGTGGAAGGGTGGTTTAAGAATCACATTTAGAAGAGCTGCAAATGATAATAATGCTTTGATGAGGTACAGTGCATTAAACTCCACAGGGGAAGCTCTGCCTAATACCCTACCTGATGCCGGCAAATGCATTATTCAGACTATGGAGCTAAGAATCCCAGTTGTTGAGTATGAAGCCAGTTATGCTCTTAAATACGAAGCTGATATAATAAAAAATCCACAGGTTTTTTTACAATTTTATACATATCAATGTGTACAGAAGCCCGCAACTGGTACTTATTATGAGTTTGATGCTACAAATTCATTCTCAAGTATACAATACGACATGCCTGATTTTGTGGTGGTATTGTTTCAGACTGGAAGACACAACAATCAGGAAAAAAATTCAAGTAAATTTGATACCTGCAACATCAAGAACATATATCTTAAAAATGGCAGAAATGAGGTATTTCCTAGAGAAAATTATAATTTAGACATGTCCAAGGATGATTTCCTTAAATTATATGAGGCATTTTCGGCATTCAAAAGGGTCACTACTGGCAATACTGACATGTATTACACACCAGATGAATTCAAAGCACAGAGGCCCATGTTTGTCATCAACACTTCAAAAAGGAAACAAGTTGTGGTGAATGACAGGACAAACATTAAAATTATCTGTGAATTCCATGAGGCATTACCTGATGACACCATATGTAGTGTTATTCTCATAGGTGAAAAATCATATGTTTATGATGTAAGAAATGAGAGAGTCACGGAGCAATTCTTGAAGAATTACATTATCTTAATACTAGATATACAAGTTGAGCCTGGTGCCCAATTGAACTTAAACCGGAAGTAAATATGTGTGTGTGGGTGTGTGTGTGTGGGTGTGTGTGGGTGTGTGTGTGTGTGTGTTAATATGTTTGGCCTAGTTTTAAGTGTAGCCAAAAAAAAATATCAAGAGGGGCATATTTTTGACAGAATTATGGACAACAATCTCACAGAAGTGCCTTTTATAAGTGTAGGCAAATCAATCTGAGGGGGGTCATACTTTCCGAGAAATTCCCGAGGACATTTTTACAAAAATCTTGGATTAGACAGGGTTCCACATTTGAGCAAAAACCTCATATGGGCATGTTGAGCTAGTTTTAAGTGTAGCCAAATCTGCTTGAGGGGGGTTCATACTTTCCTGAGTTTATAATATATACTTTTACACTACTCTTATTGCAGACAAAATTTTGTTTATGATGTGAAGAATGAGAGAGTCACATAAAAATTTTATTTGTCCAAAAATGTATTAATTCACTTGGCAACAACACTACTGTCTACAAACATGCCAGCTTACTCAAACTGCTAGGTAGCTATTTTTATGAAGTCATATTTCTGAAAATAGCTTATCGTGCATATTTCTGCAAACATGCCAAGCAGCAATAAACACAAGCCAGGTAGGTATTTGTGTAAGGTTCCACAGACACGCCAACACACGTGTTGATCTATCAATTTAATGCCACGTATTAATGGAGGTCAAACACGCGCCCCTTGTATCGATTATATTTGTCAATGCCCGCACGTGGCTAGTATTGAAGGAATGTGTCAATGCCTCCAGGTCAAGCACACACCTGGTATTGATGAGATGGGTCGATGCTCTTGTCCCAGTGCGATCAAGCATGGATTGCCGGTATTGACTGTCACAGTAAAATAGTTCGAGGACACTGGTAGCATGTGTATGTAGATATATAAGCAAGGGTACAACTAAATTTCTCAGAATTTCCGAGATAACCTAATTCTCAGAATTCTTACCAGAGTTAATAACGGGAAATTCCCGAATTTCACTTACAAGTATAAATTCCTATTTTAAGAATATGAGAGAGGGGGTAGGGGGCTATACTAATATTATATACACACCCAACCAATTAACAGTAGTCAGAACATTTCCCCCGCACCCCCTATACGCCTTCATGGAGTGGTGCTAAGCACAGGGGAACACTTTACTTTTTTTACAGAACATTCCAAACCAGCTTGGCACTTGGGTTAATCATCTTAGTAAAAATTTCGTACAATGATGAGGCAATTTGTTGCTCTTATAGATTAGCTAGAATCCACCAAAAGATATAATAATGTAGTGCAAATTTACTGAATTTAAGTCAAAATTAGCCCTGATATTAATCGAGCTGCGTACTATAATGACTTAGAATGCCCCATCGTCCCCTACTGATATTATTGGAGAATCAAAATTTTCCCCAAAATCCCACGCAAACAAAAGTCGAACATGCTAGAAGAAACAGGGTAACAATATTTTATGTTAAATTACGGCTCACTATATGCGGTTATAGGTTAATTATCAAAAGAACGGTCTAATATACGACAACACCACCTACTTTATACCCCAACATACAATTGAACATGAAGGGTGAGATTTCGATTAGTATAACCAACAAAACTTGGAAACTGTTGTCTGCGAGTGTTATATTTTTGAAACAGAGTATACTTAGCCAACACAATCAATGGGAACAAAGGTATTCTAATAATTTATTATATAATACTATTTAAATTACTTTTGATAGTACTTATTATTATCTTTTACTAAAATATAAAACTCATAAAAAAACAACTCACTTGTTGGTTACCATGTGCAAAAAGTGTTGGAGTACTTTTCAGTAGTATAAAAGTATATAATATAAACCCGAGAAATGATGAGCCCCCTCAGGCAGATTTGGCTACACTTAAAACTAGCTCAAGATGAGCTAATGAGCTTAATGCTCAAGTGTGGTACTCTGTCTAATCCAAGATTTTTGTAAAAATGCTCTCGGGAATTTCCTGTGAAATGATGAGGCCCCTCAGATTGATTTGCCTACACTTACAAAAGGCACTTCTGTGAGATTGTTGTCCATAAGCTTGTTAAAAATATGCCCCTCTTGATATTTTTTTGGATACATTTAAAACTAGGCCAAGATACACCCACCCACACCCACACCCACACATATTTACTTCCGGTTCACTTCCGGTCCACTTCAACGTATGTTGAAACGTTTATATAGGAACAATGGGCATTGATTGACATTTTTATGTTAGACTTGATTATTGATTACAGATATGTTTTCAGGTTTATGAAGTTGTTAGCATAGAACATGTGGCATGGCAATGTTGCAGAGAGAAACAAGATTGTAACAAGAGAGACTGAAAAATACAGAAACATAAAATCAATAAATCATCTCATACATCCAGATTATTGCAGGTTGTCATATCTTATAGAGGTTTGTTCTGAATATTTTATTGATTATATGTCCCTATCTCTGACAGAGCTATGCTGTTATTAGGTACAGGCTTCAAAAAAATATACCCAAGCAGATTTCAACTCTTGCCTCTTCCTACACACAGCCCCGAGCCTGGCTGATATTTCTACAGCACTGATGGGTAGGGATTTCTAACTGCATGTAAAACAAGACAGGAAATTATGAGAAGAGCCTATTAATTGTTAGAATTGATTATTATTGATTACAGATATGTTTTCAGAGCATAACATGTGGCAGTGATGGCAATGTTGCAGAGAGAAACAAGATTGTAACAAGAGAGCCTGAAAAATACAGAAACATTAAAACATCTCATACATCCAGATTGTTGCAGGTTGTCATATCTTATAGAGGTTTGTTCTGAATATGTACAGGCTTCAGAAAATTATACCCAAGCAGATTTCAAACAAATATCTTGCCTCTTCCTGCACACAGACCCGAGCCTGGCTGCACTGATGGGCAGGGATTTGGAACTACATGTAAAACAAGACAGGAAATGAGAAGATCCTATTAATTGTTAGAATTGATTACTGACAGGAATGATTATTATTGATTACAGAACCATAGAACATGTGGCAGATATTATTATAGTGATGGCAATGTTGCAGAGAGAAACAAGATTGTAACAAGAGAGCCTGAAAAATACAGAAACATAAAATCTCATACATCCAGATTGTTGCAGGTTGTCATAACTTATAGATGTTTGTTCTGAACAGGCTTCAGAAAATTATACCCAAGCAGATTTCAAACAAATATATTGTCTTGTTCCTACACACAGATCCGAGCCTGGTTGATATGTCTACAGCACTGATGAGCAGGGATTTGGAACTGCATGTCAAACAAGACAGGAAATGAGAAGATCCTATTAATTGTTAGAATTGATTACTGTTATTGATTACAGATATGTTTTCAGGTTTATTATGAAGTTGTTAGATAGAACATGTGGCAGATATTATTATAGTGATGAGAGAAACAAGATTGTAACAAGAAATACAGAAGCATTAAAACATCTCATACATCCAGATTGTTGCAGGTTGTCATATCTTATAGAGGTTTGTTCTGAAAATAATTATTTAATTAAATTTATACTCAATATCCCTATCTCTGACAGAGGTACAGGCTTCAGAAAATTATACCCAAGCAGATTTCCTTGCCTCTTCCTGCATACAGACCCGAGCCTGGCTGATATTTCTACAGCACTGATGTAAAAAAGACAGGAGAAGAGAAGTAGCCTATTAATTGTTAGAATTGATTACTGACAAATTATTGATTACAGATATGTTTTCAGGTTAGAGCATATAATCATAGAACATGTGGCAGTGATGGCAATGTTGCAGAGAGAAACAAGATTGTAACAAGAGAGCCTGAAAAATACAGAAACAATAAAACATCTCATACATCCAGGTTGTCATATCTTATAGAGGTTTGTTCTGAATATTTTATTGATTATGAAGAAACACAGCAACATGTTAGATGGGACAGGTTTTAAAATATAGTGCAGTAATAATCCCTATCTCTGACAGAGCTATGCTGTGTTAGGTACATCCTTCATAAAATTATACCAAAGCAGATTGCCTTGCCTCTACCTGCATACAGACCCGAGCCTGGCTGATATTTCTACAGCACTGATGGGTAGGGATGGAACTGCATGTAAAACAAGACTGCAAATTTGTTACACTGATGAGAAGAGCCTATTAAGAATTGATTACTGACAAATTATTGATTACAAATATGTTTTCAGGATTGATTATGAAGTTGTTAGCATAGAACATGTGGCAGATATTATTATTGCAGAGAAAAAAGATTGTAACAAGAGAGCCTGAAAAATACAGAAACAATAAAACATCATACATCCAGATTGTTGCAGGTTGACATATCTTATAGAGGTTTGTTCTGAATATTTTATTGATTATGAAATTATGAAGAAACACAGTAACATGTTAATAGTGCAGTAATAATACATACATACTCAATGTCCCTATTTTTATTAGGTACAGGCTTCAAAGCAATTTCCTTGCTACTTTCTTCACACAGACCCGAGCCTGGCTGATATTTCTACAGCATTGATGGATGGGCAGGGATTTGGAACTGCATGTGAAACAAGACAGGAAATTTGTTACACTGATGAGAAGATAGTGATGGCAATGTTGCAGAGAGAGCCTGAAAAACATAAAATCAATCATACATCCAGGTTGTCATATCTCATAGAGATTTGTTCTGAATATTTTATTGATTATGAAATTATGAAGAAACACAGCAACATGTTAATAGTGCAGTAATAATACATACTCAATGTCCCTATCTCTGACAGAGCTGTGCTGTGATGCTGTACAGGTTTCAGCCAAGCAGATTTTCTTGCCTCTTCCTACACACAGACCCGAGCCTGGCTGATGGGCAAGGATTTGGAACTGCATGTAAAACAAGACAGGAAATTTGTTATACTGATGAGAAGGCAATGTTGCAGAGAGAAACAATTGTAACAAGAGAGCCTGAAAAAATACAGAAACATAAAATCAATAAAACATCTCATACATCCAGGTTGTCATATCTTATAGAGGTTTGTTCTGAATATTTTATTGATTATGAAGAAACACACCAACATGTTAGATGGGGAAGGTTTTAAGATATAGTGCAGAAATAATACATACATACTCAATGTCCCTATCTCTGACAGGGCTATGATGTGATGCCATTATTAGGTACAGGCTTCAGGAAATTATACCCAAGCAGATTTCAAAATTTTATGTACCACTGCAGGTATCATGCCTCTTCCTGCATACAGACCAGAGCCTGGAAGATATTTCTACAGCCCTGCAGGGCAGAAACATACAACTGCTGTACCTGTCATACAAGACAAGAACAAAAATCTGTTACACTGTAACCCCAAGAAATTTTATATAAATACCAAAGTCAAAAAATATTAACACACATACACACACACACACACTAAATATACAAAACACTCTGCTGAACCCAACTGATATTTTTTTATTAAGCATAGAATTTTGATTTGAACCCCAAGAAATTTTATATAATAAACATAACAAAATTCTAATATTTATTTTTGTTTAACAGGCACAACAATTTCTGAGCATATAAGCAGTTTCTGAGGAATACAAGGCAGCAGCAGCAGCAAGAAATTAACTTATAGAAGGCAGTGTGTATCCTATCTAATTGCATTAATAATTTTGAAACAGGATTTTTTGAGAGAAGATGTATTTCAAAATACATAAAATCTAAGTCACTTGTTGATGATTTAAAGCTTAGATTTTTTGGCCTGTCCGAGTATGACCTGTTTACAGTGCAAAATGAAACTGAAATGCAATGGGTGCTTGCCAGTGACAGGCTATTCCAATGCCTCTATCTCAATTTTATCACTAAGTTTGAAAGGCTTGTATACAGCAGGTTCAGGAGAATTGTTGGATCCTTTGTTAATTTTTATACAGACAGGTGCCATTATGATTTAAGGTTGAAATTGTTTGACAATTATTGGTTCAACAATTGCTTTGAGTATTGTTTAGAGTATAGGATGCCCATGATTGCATCTCAGAGTTCAAATTGGAGACATTATAAATATTCAAATAAAATTATTAACAGGATATCTATAGATAAGAAGATTGAATTTGTTACAACTGATAATGGGCATCTGTACAGTGGTGAAGATTTCAATCCAGAGTTTGAATCATATTCCAAGTGTATATGTATGAATGAGCTTGTCATGTATTTTATAAGGCAAAAATTTAGAGATTGCACTTATGATTGTATTGTTGAGGCACTGGGGCAGAATAATTTGCATGACATATGCAACTGTGGGAGAGTTTTGTCCAGCCTCTCAGTGTGATTTCAGGCACAGGAATCTGGCAGTTGGGAATCAACCCGCAGCAGGCAGCCCTGATTATTTCAGCAGAGACAGCAATCAAGGTAAATAAATATTTGCTGCAAGTGTAAATTGCATGAATCATAATCAATAATTATGAAGAAACACAGCAACATGTTAGATGGGCAGGTTTAGTGCAGTAATAATACATACATGTCCCTATCTCTGACAGAGCTATGCTGTGATTAGGTACAGGTTTCAAAGCAGATTTCAACTACAAATATCTTGCCTCTTCCTGCATACAGACCCGAGCCTGGCTGATATTTCTACAGCACTGATGAGCAGGGATTTGGAACTGCAACAAGACAGGAAATTTGTTACACTGATGAGAAGAGCTTGTAACAAGAGAGCCTGAATAAAATCAATAAAACATCTCATACATCCAGATTGTTGCAGGTCTATAAATCAATAAATTATTCAGAACAAACCTCTATAAGATATGACAATCTGGATGTATGAGATGTTTTATTGATTCTGTATTTTTCAGGCTCTTCTCATAAGTGTAACAAATTTCCTGTCTTGTTTCACATGCAGTTCCAAATCCCTGCCCATCATTGCTGTAGAAATATCAGCCAGGCTTGGGTCTGTGTGTAGGAAGAGGCAGGGAAATTTGCTTGGGTATAATTTTTTGAAGCCTGTACCTAATAACAGCATCACAGCATAGCTCTGTCAGAAATAGTGATGTATTATTACTGCACTATATTTTAAAACCTTCCCCATCTAACATGTTGGTGTGTTTCTTCATAATCAATAAAATATTCAGAACAAACCTCTATAAGATATGACAACCTGGATGTATGAGATGTTTTATTGATTTTATGTTTCTGTATTTTTTCAGGCTCTCTTGTTACAATTGTTTCTCTCTGCAACATTGCCTTCTCATCAGTATAACAAATTTCCTGTCTTGTTTTGCATGCAGTTCCAAATCCCTGCCCATCCATCAATGCTGTAGAAATATCAGCCAGGCTGGGGTTTGTGTGAAGAAAGAGGCAAGGAAATTGCTTTGAAGCCTGTACCTAATAAAAATAGGGACATTGAGTATGTATGTATTATTACTGCACTATTAACATGTTACTGTGTTTCTTCATAATTTCATAATCAATAAAATATTCAGAACAAACCTCTATAAGATATGACAACCTGGATGTATGAGATGTTTTATTGATTTTATGTTTCTGTATTTTTCAGGCTCTCTTGTTACAATCTTGTTTCTCTCTGCAACATTGCTATCACTATCTTCTCATCAGTGTAACAAATTTCCTGTCTTGTTTCACATGCAGTTCCAAATCCCTGCCCATCTATCAGTGCTGTAGAAATATCAGCCAGGCTCGGGTCTGTGTGTAGGAAGAAGCAAGGAAATCTGCTGGGTATAATTTTTTGAAGCCTGTACCTAATAAGAGCATCACAGCACAGTTCTGTCAGAGATAGGGATATATAATCAATAAAATATTCAGAACAAACCTCTATAAGATATGACAACCTGCAACAATCTGGATGTATGATGTTTCATTGTTTCTGTATTTTTCAGGCTCTCTTGTTACAATCTTGTTTCTCTCTGCAATAATAATATCTGCCACATGTTCTATGCTAACAACTTCATAATCAATCCTGAAAACATATTTGTAATCAATAAGTTGTCAGTAATCAATTCTTAATAGGCTCTTCTCATCAGTGTAACAAATTTCCAGTCTTGTTTTACATGCAGTTCCATCCCTACCCATCAGTGCTGTAGAAATATCAGCCAGGCTCGGGTCTGTATGCAGGAAGAGGCAAGGAAATCTGCTTGGGTATAATTTTATGAAGGATTTACCTAACACATCATAGCTCTGTCAGAGATAGGGATTATTACTGCACTATATTTTAAAACCTGTCCCATCTAACATGTTGCTGTGTTTCTTCATAATCAATAAAATATTCAGAACAAACCTCTATAAGATATGACAACCTGGATGTATGAGATGTTTTATTGTTTCTGTATTTTTCAGGCTCTCTTGTTACAATCTTGTTTCTCTCTGCAACATTGCCATCACTGCCACATGTTCTATGATTATATGCTCTAACCTGAAAACATATCTGTAATCAATAATTTGTCAGTAATCAATTCTAACAATTAATAGGCTACTTCTCTTCTCCTGTCTTTTTTACATCAGTGCTGTAGAAATATCAGCCAGGCTCGGGTCTGTATGCAGGAAGAGGCAAGGAAATCTGCTTGGGTATAATTTTCTGAAGCCTGTACCTCTGTCAGAGATAGGGATATTGAGTATAAATTTAATTAAATAATTATTCTCAGAACAAACCTCTATAAGATATGACAACCTGCAACAATCTGGATGTATGAGATGTTTTATTGATTTTATGTTTCTGTATTTTCAGGCTCTCTTATTACCTCTCTGCATCACTATAATAATATCTGCTACATGTTCTATCTAACAACTTCATAATCTGAACCTGAAAACATATCTGTAAGTAATCAATTCTAACAATTAATAGGCTCCTCTTCTCATCCCTGTTTTTTTTTTAATGCAGTTCCATCTCTACCTATCAGTGCTGTAGAAATCCCTATTCATCAGTGCTGTAGAAATTTCAGCCAGGCTCGGGTTTGTATGCAGGAAGAGGCAAGAGTTGAAACCTGCTTGGGTATGAAGCCTGTACATATTCAGAACAAACCTCTATAAGATATGACAACCTGCAACAATCTGGATGTATGAGATGTTTTAATGCTTCTGTATTTCTTGTTACAATCTTGTTTCTCTCATCACTATAATAATATCTGCCACATGTTCTATCTAACAACTTCATAATAAACCTGAAAACATATCTGTAATCAATAACAGTAATCAATTCTAACAATTAATAGGATCTTCTCATTTCCTGTCTTGTTTGACATGCAGTTCCAAATCCCTGCCCATCAGTGCTGTAGAAATATTAACCAGGCTCGGATCTGTGTGTAGGAATAAGACAATATATTTGTTTGAAATCTGCTTGGGTATAATTTTCTGAAGCCTGTTCAGAACAAACCTCTATAAGTTATGACAACCTGCAACAATCTGGATGTATGAGATTTTATGTTTCTGTATTTTTCAGGCTCTCTTGTTACAATCTTGTTTCTCTCTGCAACATTGCCATCACTATAATAATATCTGCCACATGTTCTATGGTTCTGTAATCAATAATAATCATTCCTGTCAGTAATCAATTCTAACAATTAATAGGATCTTCTCATTTCCTGTCTTGTTTTACATGTAGTTCCAAATCCCTGCCCATCAGTGCAGCCAGGCTCGGGTCTGTGTGCAGGAAGAGGCAAGATATTAGTTTGAAATCTGCTTGGGTATAATTTTCTGAAGCCTGTACATATTCAGAACAAACCTCTATAAGATATGACAACCTGCAACAATCTGGATGTATGAGATGTTTTAATGTTTCTGTATTTTTCAGGCTCTCTTGTTACAATCTTGTTTCTCTCTGCAATGCCACATGTTCTATGATTATACTGTAATCAATAATTATTCTTGTCAGTAATCAATTCTAACAATTAATAGTCTCTTCTCATCTTCTGTCTTGTTTTACATGCAGTTCCAAATCCCTACCCATCAGTGCTGTAGAAATACTCGGGTCTGTGTGTAGGAAGAGGCATAGTTGAAATCTGCTTGGGTTCTGAAGCATGTACCTAGCATCACAGCATAGCTCTGTCAGAGATAGGGATTATTACTGCACTATATTTTAAAACCTGCCCCATCTAACATGTTGCTGTGTTTCTTCATAATTATTGATTACAAATATAATTACATTCAGAACAAACCTCTATAAGATATGACAACCTGCAACAATCTGGATGTATGAGATGTTTTATTGTTTCTGTATTTTTCAGGCTTTCTTGTTACAATCTTGTTTCTCTCTGCAACATTGCCATCACTGCCACATGTTATGCTCTGAAAACATATCTGTAATCAATAATAATCAATTCTAACAATTAATAGGCTCTTCTCATAATTTCCTGTCTTGTTTTACATGCAGTTAGAAATCCCTGCCCATCAGTGCTGTAGAAATATCAGCCAGGCTCGGGGCTGTGTGTAGGAAGAGGCAAGAGTTGAAATCTGCTTGGGTATATTTTTTTGAAGCCTGTACCTAATAACAGCATAGCTCTGTCAGAGATAGGGACATATAATCAATAAAATATTCAGAACAAACCTCTATAAGATATGACAACCTGCAATAATCTGGATGTATGAGATGTTTTATTGATTTTATGTTTCTGTATTTTTCAGTCTCTCTTGTTACAATCTTGTTTCTCTCTGCAACATTGCCATGCCACATGTTCTATGCTAACAACTTCATAAACCTGAAAACATATCTGTAATCAATAATCAATTCTAACATAAAAATGGCAATCAATGCCCATTGTTGCTATATAAACGTTTCAACATACGTTGAAGTGGACCGGAAGTGGACCGGAAGTAAATATGTGTGTGTGTGGGTGTGGGTGGGTGTATCTTGGCCTAGTTTTAAGTGAATCCAAAAAAAAATATCAAGAGGGGCATATTTTTAACAAGCTTATGGACAACAATCTCACAGAAGTGCCTTTTGTAAGTGAAGCCAAATCAATGTGAGGGGCCTCATCATTTCACAGGAAATTCCCGAGGGCATTTTTACAAAAATCTTGGATTAGACAGAGTGCCACACTTGAGCAAAAAGCTCATATGGGCATGTTGAGCTAGTTTTAAGTGTAGGCAAATCTGCCTGAGGGGGCTCATCATTTCTCGGGTTTATATTATATACTTTTATACTACTCTTTTCGTAAACATACGGAACAACATTACTTGATGTTTTAAAGGCAATAACTATTTAACCAAAACAAATAATATTTTGTATTAAACATTTTTACGTACAAAAAGAATGGTGCAGCTTAAATACATGGTTCATAATGCATGTATGTAATTGTAAGCTCGGCACACTAACCATTTATAATGTATATTTATATGTTTTTATTTTATATTGATGTAATCAATATTCAGATGTATGTTTATTCATGTAAGCGATGTTAGGAGAAGTACTTTGTCATGTTTCGTACACAGATACAACACCTCTTCGCCATTAATAAACACGTATGACGACTGTGTGTCACTTGACATTTTTAAATGGCAAAAATTATTTAACAGAGACGAGTTATATTTCTTTAACTGTTTTAGGCACAAAAGAATGGCACTGCTTAAATACATACTTCATAACTCATGTATATAATAATATTTTTAAGTGTTTTTTTTTTCAATTGTAAACTTTGCACTTGTTGTATCTCCATATGTTTCGGTTACGATGTAAAAGCAATTCCATGCGACGCGATGACATTCGATGCGATGTAGTATACGACACAAAACCATAGAGATCCCTATAAAATTTTCAATGCTTGTCTTTCGTAGCTTATAAATTCCTAACAGATACTAGTATACACATGCGGTTTGATTTGTTTTGTTCGACATAAAGTGGTTACCGCTCTGAAACATTTTTGTCGGGGGTGGGCCAACTTCAAATTTTGGTAATTTTCACACTTGAATACCTCACGTTCTGTTCAACATAGACACGTGCTGTTTGTTTTGTTATGTTCGACATAAAGTGGGTATCACTACAAAATATTTTTGTTAGGGATGGACCAAATTTAAATTTTACCAATTTTGAATCTTGAATAACTCGTGTTCTGTTCAACGTAGAAACATGCAGTTTGTTTTGTTGTGTTCTCTACCACCCTAAAACATTTTTGTCAGGTGTGGGCCAACATGAAATTTTGACAATTTTCAAAAACGTGAATTTGAGGGTGACCGAATGTAAGAACATTCTGTTGCAACGCTCTTCGCAGGATTACTTACAGAGGGGAAGTTATTGCATAATATCTTTGCAATATGTTATTACATGAAGTGGTGACTAATATCTAACGCTTTGTGTTGTATTACTTATAAGGACAAGCTATTGCACAACATTTTGCAACAAGGTATTACGTAACGTGGTGACTCATATCTAACGTAGGGTCTTTTCATTGTCTTAACCCTCGGATGCATGTCACTTTTTTTACAACTTTAAATATGTGGGGTCAATTTGACCCCAATGCTGTTATGCATTGAAATAAGTACGACAAAATTAATAGTTCAGCTAATATGGTATATTGATCAATAATTTCTCTGAATATAACATAGGAAATAATTACACTTTTATTATTATTATTATTATTATTATTATTTAACCCCCCCCCCAAATAACAATGTATTGACAATTCACTGTTCTGCATATTAATAGTAGTTACACTTCGCTGGCAATTATCAGAACTTCAGTTGACCTGAGAAGCAGTATTTTAGAGATAAGACAATACAGCACGAAATATTCTTTTTTTCTAGAAAAAAAATAAGAATAAAAAAAATAATAAAAGAAATAAAAATAAGATTGTGCCGGCCTCTCATGGCAATTTAAAACATCTCACTCGCATTCTGAGCACACCACAATCACACAGCTGTGGACCTTGCACAGAGGTTTCACACATCTTCTGCAACGTTCCGTCGTGTTCCCTTGTCTTGTGCAGACCTGGCATCTAACTCTTTTCTTTGAAGATCTATTCTCCAGTCTCTGTTCCTGCCTTATTACGCCTCAAAGTTTCATTGCCTCGGTTACTGGTTTGTTCAGGTTCAAGCTTTGTCACCTCCCCCGCATGTGAGGAAGAATCAACTCATTCGCCAAATCGATAACGAACATAAGGTGTCTTTGACTGACGCCTGAATTGTAATCAGAATGCTGTGACAAGTAGCATGTGTATGCATTAAGAACGCCTACATTGATTACGTTATAAAAGAGGGCCATTGGCCATCGACGTGTATGTCTTCTGCAGGTGTATGTTTGAACCAGTTTGTCCATGGCGTCCATGTATTTATCAGTAGAATACAGGGGTGGATTCATGGGGAGGGCAGGTTTTATATATATTATTATGCATAACATTTTGAAGTGGCCGCGGTGGCTCAGTCGGTAACGCATCTGACTACCATGCTAAAGGTCCCGGGTTCGATCTCCGGCCGGTTCAAATCCGGGAACTTTTCTAACGTTGGAAGCGGCACCGGCGCTTACCCAGTGTTGAATGACATGGGTACCTGGGGGAAACCCTGGGGGGTAAAGGCGGTCAGGGGCATGATGCTGATCACATCACCCCCACGACCGGATCAAGAAAGTGTGGGGCGTTACCCCCACACCCCCTATACGCCTTCATGGCATGGTGCTGAGCACAGGGGAGCATTTTTTTTACTTTTTTTTTACCATGGCGTCCACTCCACTCTTTGTTTGGTTGTAAAACTTTATGATTTCTGGATTCTTCTTAGAATCATCATCATCATTATGTATGTCATGATGCATGGTGCTGAGTAGAATGACACTTTTGTTTTTCTTCGGGTCTCATTTTCATGGAAGACCAATTGTGATGTGCAAGGCTGTCTTGTCCTGATATTGGTAAGTGCAGGTTCTCATATGATATTGTGTGCAGAAGTCTGATAAGAGCTTGATGGCTTCCTTTTCCACTGAATTCCATTCTTTGAGATCATGCCGAAAAGATCTTGGTCATCTGTTGCATCATCCTCTTCACGGTCTTCACTGCTTATGTCTGTTTCAACATCACTGCTCACTTTCGGAACCTCTTCAGCTTCTGTAACACCATCCTCTTCGTCAAAGCTGTCCGTGTAACTGGCAACACCATCATCGTCTTCTTCTAGCAGCTCGTGAATTTTATTCAGAGTTAATCCTCTTGTGGTCATTACTGTCAGTGTCACTTTCAATATAATAATAAAAAGACGCTTTCAGAGTGGCACATAACAGCACTAAGAAAGTATCTGGTCACAAACACAATGCGACGACCTACCAGATGCTGTCGGCAACTCTTTTACGCAACAACGAAATCTAAACGACGAACTGTAGAAATACCGACCGACTCACACGCCGCCTAGTTACACAATAACTGGTGGCTTGTTTCTCCTCGATCCGCTCCAAATACATCTGCGCATGCGAACTTTGCAGTGAGTCATGGCAGGGTGAGTGGTTGACCTTCAGTTGATTGAGTTTAGTTTGGGCATAATTGAACATAATATTTAGGATCAATTTCCCTTTATGAACGTTTTCCTGCTGTTTTCAGGCTGGGGTCAAAATGACCCCACACATGGAAAGGAGGGGTATTGTTAAAAAAAACGTTAAAAATATAATTAAAAATAAATTGTAAGAAATTTATTTATACATGTTCCTATAGCTGAAGAAGCGTGGTAAGATGTCAGAGAACATCAGAATTTTTTATTTAGATTGTATTATAATACCAGGAAAAAACAGACAGTGGGGTCTAAATGACCCCACACATGCTTCCGTGGGTTAAAAAAGATCACACCATATTGCGCATCGCTTCTACAAGTCTATATAAGAAGGTGCACCGTGCAGATTATTCAGTTCCGTGAGAGCAGCTGAAAAGAACGGACGCCCTGTCGCAGTGTTTATCGTTAGACTTTTTACAAAACGTAAGTTTGTGTATTATTTCTTCACTGCACGTTACGTATAAATTAACATACCCCTAAAAAATCTCACCGCCATGCGTGCCATGAACACTTGTCTCTGGCCTCTGAAGCACCGACGACACAACAGTTCTCCTCAACCAAGAGGATGGTGACTTCCTCCTCAAACGCTCCATTTTCCAATGGATGAAAGCGACGCGATCTCTTTCGAGCAGATGTTACAGGACTTTGACATAAAATAACACAAGCCATGCGATGTGCGTACGTTTTCAACGGTTGTTGGAACAATGTTGGTGACTATTCTGAACAAGGAGTTGTTTCAGCACACTATCAACTTCTACGCGGTGCAGTCCTGCGACTATGCAAAACCTTACACGTTTTGTCAAACCACCAAGCCGAAGGTGCTTCATCTGGTGAATGTTGCGAACCTCGAGCTTGTCGTAGATGCCCTGGTAGACGAGCTTGTGCGAAAGCAGGAAGAACACCAGACTAATGGATCAGGGGGGATTGTTAAACAGCACTTCACACAAACTTCGGATGACGGTAAGCAAGTATCTTCCCTGGTCCGGGTCCAGCTATGTCCCCCTGCCGCCAGACGATTCGGCCTTGAAGGCGATTCAGAATATTCATAACAATGAAAACAAGTGTTTTCTGTGGTCTGCGATGATTACGTTTTACCCTGTTCACCGAAAAGACAACCCACACCGAGTTGCTCAATATGTGCGATTCGAGTTGTAACTCGACGATGGGATGGCCGGGATCCCCTACACCATGGCGAACAGCGACATTGGGAGATTTTAGACGCTGGCGCGCAATATGTTGGGTTTGCAACTATCCATAAATATTAACGGTCTTACCGAAGGGAAGCATCTGGTGCAACCCATTCGGGTGAGCAAGGTGGGTGATGAGGATGTGCAGGGGATCAACTTGTTGTTCATTAAGAGCTACTCCTCCCACCATTACACCTTCATTCGTTTGCTCTCCCGGTTGGTTTCAAGCCAAGGTAGGCATGATGGTCACTTCGAGATGGGTTGGAGGGGCCTAAACACCTTCGACAACCGGCAACAGCATGATTATCAGCACTCTCGAGGTCCTGACATCCCTGCCGAGAACCTCGCCACTCAAACGCTCTGCTTGGTACCCACAAACCTGCGCACATTCTCCTGGCCGAACCTGGTGCGGTAGAGCAATTTCGCATGTACAGTGCTATGGTAGAGCACCCCGCAGTCATTATAGCAGATTTTGAAGCCTTCCTCAAACCCCTGTCTGCCTGCAATCAAATCGCAAGGTATCATTCACCACCCCCTACCAGTTCCACAATTTCTCCAGTTTTGCTTATGTTGTGGTGTGGAGAGACCAGCGTGTTGTCCCAAGCCGTACGTGTATCGCGGTCGCCACGTGACTAAACACTTTCTGGAGAGGATCGTGATAGATGCCAAAGCGATATTGAGGGTGTTGTTGGTCTCCATGCCTATGCTTCCGCTATCGTGCGATGAGAAGCGTAGATAAGATGCAACTACCACCTGTCCAGTTTGCAAGTCGCACTTAACCCCTACCAACAGGGAAATGCGGCACCATGACAATTATACCGGTAGCTATATTGGTACGTGGTGCAACGAGTGCAACAAGTTGTCCCGGGACCCGCGGTTTGGTCCGTTTTTTTTCATAATGGCTTAGGGTACGATTTTAACCACGTGGTGCCGTATCTTGGCTACTACGATAAACGCATCAACGTCCTAGTGCAGAACGAGGAGCTGTACGTCAGCCTGAGAAAATGGGTGTTGATACCGGAATCGTGCTCCAAAATCGAGCTTCGGTTCCTTGATTCCCTAAGATCCCTCCAGGCTCGCCTCGTCGCTCTCGCTAACAAGCTAAGGAGCGAGCAGATGACTGTTAATGTTGATATGTTTCCCGAACTTGGACGTGAGTCTCTTCAGGTCTAAGTGAGTCTACCCCCTAAGAATACGTCACCAACCGTGCCAAGTTAGATAAAGAGTCGCTACCTCCACGTGATAAATTCTACAGTCGGCTGAGAGGCTCGGGTGTCACCGATGAAAAGTACGAACACGCCTAGTCCACATGGCGAGAGCTGTGTTTTCGATTCTCGGGGATTATCACGTCGCCTATCTTAGGCTCGATGTGACGCTCTTCGCGGACGTGTTCCAGGCGTTTCGCTCGACGGCCATGAACATCTACCACCTGGACCTAGCGTACTTATACAGCCTCCCCGGACTAGGATGGTTGGCAATGCTGCTGTTGACGAAGGTTGAGCTCTGGCTCCTTTCCGACGCAGACTTTGTGCTCTTCATCGAGAGAGCCATCCGGGGTCGTATGGTCAAGCTGTCGCAACGATACGTGCGCGACAACAAGCACCACATGGCAACTGGTTACAACCCTTCCCAGCCATCGAACTACATCATGTACGCAGACGTTGACAACCTCTATATGCACTCTATGATGCAGCGACTCCCCTCTGGAGTGTTCGAGTGGGCTGATCCTTCAGGTTTCGACGTCGAACCTTTCGACGATTCAGAACTCGTGTTCTTCGCCGAGGTGGACCTCAAATTCTCCGAGAAGCTGCAGGAGGCTTTTCGCGAATTGACGCCTGCTCCGGAATTCAAGTGTTCGCCAGGCTCGGATTAGCCCAAGCTGCTAATGGATGTTGAATCCAAAGAGAGGTACATTGTCCACTACCAGAACCTCCGGTGGTTAATGCAGCAAGGGGTACTGAGAATGATTAACTGCGTCCTTGCATTCTCTCTCTCTCCATGGTTGCGTCCCTACATTGATATCAACGCCGTACATCACACCACCGTCTCCTCTGAGCTTGACCGGAACTTCTTCAAGTTGATGAAGAACGCAGTGTTCGGTAAGACAATGAAGAGCTTGCGAAATCGCGTGGATGTGATGTCGGTTGCCAATGCCGAGCGTTGCCGTACCTGGTGGCAATCCCGGTTTTCAAGTCTAAGACCTTATACAACGAGAAGTTGGCTCTGGTCTATGGTGCTCCTGAGCAAACCAATCTACGTTGGTGTTTCGGTCTTGAACCTGAACAAGCTGCATATATTTGAGAATCACTATAGCACCTGCTCAAACACTATGATCGTGATAACTCTCTTCTATACACAGACACGGACAATTTGGTATACCATGTCCGGACGGCCGACGTGTACGAGGACATAGCCCCAGTCCCATCGTTGGCTTATCTCTTCGACACGTCGGGCTATCTCAAGTTAACAGGTACGGCATCCTGTTCCGGAACAAAAATGTGCCCAGCAAACTCAAGGACGAGATGAACGGTGATGTCATTCTCGAGTTTGCATGTTTTCACGCCAAGCCCTACGCAAGGGGAGCATCGCATCCAGAGCGTCGCCCATGTGTTAACCACCAACGAGTTGAGGAAGATCTCCCGGATTAGTGGGTCGATATGATATGTGATCTCGAGTGTGGGCAAAACCAGCAAGGCTGTGCCATCTGTTCGTAGTCCCCTGATTTCTTTCAATCGATTTTCCTCACTCAAACTCTTCTTCTTCTTCATTTTTGTAAGAACGGAAGTAACTCCCGTCGTGCCCTATGGGACAAATAAGGGGCACACGAAGGGCCAAAGGGGCAGTGCGATCAAGTATGATCACTTATTTTATCTTTATTTTATTTTCAATTTGGCTAATTGTTAAACAGCGCACTTGCAATGCTGTTACAGTACATTTAAAACTGCTCTGTTGCAAGCTCGTTCTTCACATCGTACACAAGTGTTTTCTCCGCGATAAGGATGACGCTGCACAAAGTTTCGGCGGGCAAATCATCGTGGAAATCGCTCAAAATCTCCATGTTGGTGTGATTGTTAACCACCACCTACTTCCTAATATATGTGTTGATGAGGAACATGGGTCTGCGAGCTACGAACTCGTTGGGGGTATAGCACATGTCCACGTTGACTGAGGTCATCCTCTTGTAGGCCGAGTACGCCTCGTATAGTTTCAAGTAGTCGTCAACTGCGATGTTCAGGTTGTAGTTCTCACGCAGAAAGATCTTGTAATTCCCGTTTTTGACATAAACGTTCTTGATCTTGCAATTGTAAAACTAGCTGGAATCTTCATCATGGTTGTTGTCCCTCCCCGGCTGGAAGAGAACGACCGCGAACTCGGGCATGTTGTACCGGATGTTGTTGAAATGCGTGGTCACGTCGAATTCAAAATGATTGGCGGAGGCGAGTTTGTGCACGGACAGGTAACTGAAAAACTGAATACGCACTTGGGGATTCTTCAGGATGTTGGTTTGTACTTGAGAGAGTAATTGGATTCGTATTCCACCACGGACATTTCCAACTCCATGGACCTCAAGAGGCACTTGGCAGCGTCGGGTAGCGTGTAGGGCACTTCTGTACCGTCCGCACTCAAGGTACTGTAACGCATCAGTGCGTCGTTGTTGTTGGCGGCTCTGCAAAAGGTGATCCGTAAACTACCATTCCGTGTGGTCTCCGCGTAGTCGGAGAAGAAACCAGGCTGCAGGCGCATGGGAAACAGAACCGAATGGCTTTAGGTTTTGATCTTCGAGCCCGCTTTGAACCCCGTTACCTGGTAGTAAGCCCTCGGTCTTGGACAGTTTCAGCGTTCCCACGGCCGTCGAGGTAATCCCAGGGTACTCGACTCATTGGATGACGGTGCCGTGCTTTCTGACTTCCACCTGCGAGAACAGGTACGGTACAAAATTGAATCAGCAGTTTGAAGAAGGGAACAAGCGCAAAAAAAATCGAAATTCGTTTTTTTGCTCCAAACGTGTCTTAACATATACCCGCATCTAGGACGTTAGGAAAAGGAACCGAAAACCACACGCTTGATGGTGTAATTGCCCTTGAAAATATTCGTACGTTTGAAGAAGGGAATGAATCCAGGTTTTGTTCCCTTCTTCAAACTCATTCATCCGTTTCCTACTAGTGGCGCCGAGATCGCACTTGCTAACAGCTGTTACAAGTTGCGATGGTATGCAAGACTTTGTTGAACCTTGTGTAAATTATTGTACATTTCTGTTGTGTTTACCAAGGTTAACCTGCAATTAGTATCTGAGTTACAATCTGTGATGGTCTAAACGAGTAATCTAAATGATTGTGAAGTGTTTGCAACTTATTGGAATGTCTGCTAGTTCATCGGACAGTGATGTTGTTCTTACTCCTAAAAAGAAGAGGAAAGGTGTTCGGCACCTAGAAACGTATAGTTATGTAGTGCAGAAAAACAAAAGACTTCGAGGTGAAGAGTATGTAAGTATTAGAACTGGAAAGACAGTGCCTGCAAAGTCAGATGGGGATTGCTCTTGTAAGAAGAAATGTAGTAAGAAATTCAGTGTAAATGACAAGGAACACTGTTTGAATACTTTGCGAGGATTTCAAACGAAAAATGAGCAAGACACATTTTTAATGGGACTCATTGACCATAAATCACCAGCACGTAGGCGTTCGAAAAGTGCAGTTCCACTTAAACGTGATAGCATTTTTGTTTACCACGTAATGAAAGGCACTGAACGTGTACCTGTGTGTGAAAAGGAATTTTCAATTTTGTACGGTATCACAAATAAAGCACTGTTTAGGTTAACCTCATTGATTACGTCAGGTAAACTGGCCGTTGATAATAGAGGGAAGTCTCAGTTCTACAAAAAAAAACAAGACCACATCATTTATGATATCTAAATACAAGCAAGTGGAATACTGGAATACTCCTTACCGAGAGGTTATTTGACCACATCTGAGTATATTGATGGCCTAGTGAAACACACTTTCCTGCTGCAAAAGCCAAACTCAGCAGTAGCCCAGATTCCAAATGATCTAGCATATGATGGACACATCCCCATTAATCACAAGAAGATACAGGATGAAGCCAAGATAGTCACGTACATTCCCGATGAATACAAACCATTTTATGAAGAGGTGTTGACAAGGCCAACGACTGCGACAATGGAGGATGATGGTCTGAGTGAAGGGGAGCAATAGTTTTCTGTGTACGTTTGGACACTGTATTCAATAGTTCAAGATTCCTCAATGTTGAAATCACAACATAATGTATGCTACTTAACATTTCTATGATATTTTGTGACAAATAAATATTTGGATTTTTTTAAATCCAGCATTTATATGCATAATACGTAATGCGCATCTCATCAGTTTGAAGAAGGGAATGAATCCTTACTTTTATAATCCTCGTATTCCTTTTTATTAAAGTCCAATACCAAAAATACTACGCACTAGGATAGTAGTTATATGTAACGGATTTCTTATACGATTTTGATTCGTCCATAATGAACAGTAACGACAATAGGCATTTTTTTTAATTTCCCAACAATCAGCTTTTTGGATTTGTTCCCTTCTTCAAACTGCTGATTCAATTGTCCACGAGGGTCAAATTTGCGTTGGTCCGGAAAAATTTGCCGCTGTGTCTCTTTACCACGTCGAACTTGACGTACAGGTTAGCTCTGTGAAAGTGTATGAATCAATCGCCGACGTCCACGTCGAATTCAGTTTCTCTGTTCGTTTCGTTGAGGCTGGTGGACGTGCGATGGTTGGGAGGGATGTACTGCAACTCGTAACTTTCGATTTGCTCCACGGTGGTTATTTATTACACGTTGATCTCTAAGACGGCAGTGGTCGTGGATCCTGCAAAATCCACCACCTCGTCCTTCTCGTTCGTCACCGCCAACTCTATGTTGTCTATGCGATTCCGACACACAGGAAAGTATATTGGAGACGAGGGTTCGGTTTGAAGGTAGCGATGATCCGGGTCTGCTTGTGGCTTCCTAGGATGCCGTTTGAGTACTTGGTGATCATGCCTCCCACTAAGTTGCAGTGTACATTCAGAGTCTAAATGGCTAGAAATTTAGGAATTTTGACGCCGATGTGCTTGATGCCGGGTTCGAAATTGGTACCGATCTCGAATATCAGCTGATTTTATCAAGGATAATACAATATCCCCTGAAAGTCCAAACTTGTGAATGCCACTGCTTTCCTTCCCAGTATATATTTAGAATGTTATCAAGTACCCAGAACAAGAACACAGAGCCCAATTTTCAAAACCGAAACGAATTGGTTTTCCTCTAATAAATTGTTTGGCTGAAAGTTTTCCGTAATATGGTATCATGCTTTCATCGATGGACAAATTTTAATCTATCCCCCCATATTTATTGAAGGCAAATTTTATTTTTTCCAGAAACGGCCGCAATTTCAAAAGTCTGTCAGTGCCATCATTCTAACTGTTGTCATTGTATTGTATATTCCGCAAAATTAATTCACACCTGTTATATCGTATGCTTTCCGCAAGAATCGAGGAAGTGTCATATTAATGTTTCAAAACATTTTTGGATACTTGGCGTACACTGACAACAGTATACCACCAAACACAACCAAAATTTCCTCTTTTGTATCTGAAATATTTATGTTTTTTGGGCAGCATAGAGATTTGTTTGTTCACATATCAAGTCCAGAACTTCGTCACTGAAAAATAATCAGAAGAAATCCAACAGAGACTTACATTCACTAGCCACATCTGGAGGAGGAACAGTAGTACAAACAGTAACCTGCTGAAATGAAGGTACTGTCTTCTTCCATGACTTCTTGTCACTTGCTTTGCTTTTCTTGCATACAAGTTCTGGTGATACCTCATTTGATCCCACAGGTTACACAATAGTAGTGGAAACCTATTGGTTCTAAGTACTCCTTGTAGGTATGCCTAGTATTTAGCATCAGTTGTGACATATTTTGATGATTTTGATGATTTTTTTATGCATTTTACTGCCTTTGACGATCTTCTAGCCCTACTTTTTGCTCAATCTTGTTTGGGACTTTTTTGTAAGGTAGTGGAGCTCTTCTTTGTAGGTATGCCATGATTATACGTGATATAACTTAACCTATTCACTTTTCTATAGCCTTTTACGGGTTAAAATAACCTACGAAATGTAAAATGATTGTTTCTACGCAACACTTGTATGTGGACGTAGTATTTAACCTCAGTTGTAACATATTTTGATGATTTTGATGATTTTTTATGGATTTTCAAGCATTTGACGATGTTCTAGTCCTATTTTTTGTTCAATCTTATTTTGGGACCTTCTTTGTAAGGTGGTGGGAGCCCTCAACGTAAACGCCTACGGGCCTTTACCGTAAACGGCTACGCCCTTTTTTCACGATGTATGTCGTGGTAATAAGTTCCCACTACTACTTTTGGATGGTGGGAAGGGCTCGCAGTGTTGCCAAATAACTCCACAAAAATTTTACCACATGATATTTCACAGGCGAAGCTAACCTACAAATAGAAGTTGGCACTACTCAGTATTGCCATAAATTTCTATAGTAGAACGATTTTTTTTATGTGTGAAGAATGTATTGGATCTAAGGTCAGTGTAATTTTTATAGAATTATCCAATTTTTTTTTGTATTTAAAACTGTTCAGTCACTCTTTCATTCTTGACATCATACATATAAGTTTTCTCTGCAATAAGGATGACGCTGAACAGTGTGTCCGCAGGCAGAGCATCGTGGATCTCACAGACAATCCTGATGTTGGTGCGATCGTTAACAACCACCTGCTTTCTCTTCGATGTGTTAATGACGAACATGGGTCTGCGGGCTATGAACTCATTGGGATTGTAGTACATTGTTCACATTGCCGGAGGTCACTCTCTTGTAAGATGTATATGCCTCGTACAGTAGTCGTTGTCTGCAATGTTCTGGTTGTAGTTCTCACGCTGGAATATTTCGTTCCTGCCATTTTTGAGGTAGATGTTCTTGATATTCCAATTGTCGAACTGGCTCGAATCATTTTCTTGATTGTTGTCCTCCCCTGTCTGGAAGAGCACGACCACAAATTCTGGCATATCGTACCGGATGCTCTTGAACTGTGTGGTCACGTCAAATTCAAAATGGTTGCCGGAAGCAGGTTTTTGCAAGCACTGGTAAACGTAAAATTGGATGGGTACTTGGGGATTCTTCAAAATGTCTGTTTTGTACTTGAGACCGTAGTTAATTTCGTATTCCACAACGGTCATGCGCAGCTCCATGGACTGGGTGATGCATTTGGCAGGATCGGGTAGTGTGTTGGGAAGTGCTGAACCGTCTGCTGTAACACATAAGCGCATTGTTGTCGTTGGCGCTTCTGCGAAAAGTGACGCGCAAACCACTCTTCCACATAATCTCTGTGTGATCGGAGAAGAAGATAGGAAGCAGGCGCATGGGAAACAGTACTGTGTGACTTTGAGTTTTGATTTTTGTACCTGCTTCGAATCCCCCTGCCTGGTAGTATGCTGCATCGGTCTTGGAAAGTTTCAGTGTTCCCACAGCTGTAGAAGTTATCCCAGGGTATTCAACCCTATCGATGACGGTGCCATGGTTTCTAACTTCCACCTGCAAGAATAGGTACGGCACAAAATTATCTACAAGTCTTAAATTTGCATTGGCAAGGAATGCATCGCCATTGTCTCTCTTCACAACATCAAACGTGATATATAAATCAGCTCTGTGAGGGTGTTTGAATCCATCCCCGACGTCCACGTCGTATTCTATCTCGATTCGCTTCATTGTGGTTGGCAAACTTGCGACGATTGGGAAGGAAGGACTGCAACTCGTAACTTTCGATTTGCTCCATGATTGTTATTTATATGTGAATCTCCTCGAGGGCAGTGGTCGTGGCTCCTGCAAAATCAACCACCTCTCCCTTCTCGTTGGTAATTGCCAATTCTATGTTGTCTATGCGATTACGAGATACAGGAAAGTATATCGTTGGGGAGGGTGTGTAGATAATTGGTTCCATGAACTCAGAGTTTGGTTTGAACGTAGCGATAATACCTGTTTGCTTGTGACTCCCTGGGATGCCGTCCGAGGATTTGGTGATCATACCTTCTGCCACACTGCAATGTATGTTCAGAGTTTCGATGGCTAGAAATTTAGGAATGTTAGCACCGATGTGCTTGATGCCAGGTTCGAGCTTTGTGTTGTTCTCGAATCCCAAAAGCTCTCCGATGGTACCCAGGTCTACGGTTTCCGTGGCAGACACCAGTTCCACCCTGTGAGTTACAGAATTTTGCGACAGCAGTACACTTCTTGGCAATTGAACCTGCAAGGTAGACAGGTTGTACTGGCCAGGGGTAATGCTGATTTTTTCGCAGACAATTTTGATGGTATTGTGGTGTACCGTCACGTTAGGTATCAGGTACATGCTGTAGAATGCACGAGGAGCAATAGATTTAGGATAGATGATATCGTCATGCAATGCGAGTTTCAGAAACGAAGTCTCGCTTGTGAGATGGAATACTCCAATAGTGCTTTAGGTGCCACAATACTTTCTGGAAAGCCTCGATTGTTGGGTTATTTAATTGCGAGAGGAAGACAAGCATGGAAATGCAGAGATGGCCACAGTTCACATCGCTGAAACCCTGGATGCTTTCGTCATTGTAGTAGAGGTTGACAACACTGAGATACTTTACCATCCCAGCAGGTAGCGTGCCTCCGAATGAATCGAAAACAAATGCTTTGTTCTTGTTGTTGGCTTTGAGGTAGCATATCCAATGTGTACCTGGATTTTCGTGACTGTCCAGGTTAACATCACCACCCTTTCTTTCTTCACAACAGAGGGTAGAGAATCACACATGAAAACGCCAATAAAGTGCTTCATCCCCAACGATTCGATCAAAGATTCAATATCTAATTTGGACAGGGGCTTTTTTTTATTTTTTTTCAAAGCTTCGATGTTGTTTTTTCGCTTTTTGGTCACACCTTTCCCCTTTTCCTCCATAGCCAGGTTGTGTCGTTTCTGCTCTTCCAACTTGAACTTGTTCTTTTTTGCATCGATGACGGTCTTGGCAATGGCGGCACTGCCTCCTGCCAAGCTGCCTACAGCGCCCAATGCTGCCAAGATAACCGGGATGCTGAATATGAAAACTCCAGTATTTTGCTGCTTTCACGAACCTTGTAACCTCCTCAACTGAGGAATGCTAAGCAGCAATTTCATTCCATGACCTTTTGCCAAGCAGGAATGTTTCTTCTCGCGCTGCTTTTTGGTAAGCAATCCATCAAGACCTCCGAGAGACTTGAGGTTTGCGTAGGGTATTTGCTAAACAACACCTTTGGGCTCATGGTGATAGTATGTTATTTATATATATCGTGAAAAAGGTAAGGCTTTTCCGCCTAATAGGTTGGTTATAAAAGTTGCTTTTTTTTCACAGGGTGTTATTTATTTACAGCCCCAATTTTCGTTTTGTGTTCAGGCGATGGTCGTACCCAATGCAAAAACCCGTTCACCTAGCGAGGCATCTCTGATGACGAGTCTCCCGAAAGCTGCATGCTCCAACTTCCTGTCGGCATCGTGACGTGCGTCGAGATCTGTGTGAGTATTGTAGGCAATGTCGTGATCCTTGCATGCTGCGTCCAGTGGGTTCACTCCCTTGTCTCCTCTCTCCAGTCGCTGTTCGAGTTTGGTACCCGGACCGCAGTACTGGTAACCTGGCAGGTGCATTTCGAAGGGTAGCTTGTTGATAATATCGTTCACGAGACCTCGACCTTCGGCCACATTCTAGAATTTGGGAGACAGGGTGTTGGTGATTTTGATGAGGTACCCTATGCCTTTGCTGTCGTTCAAAATGAAATTGCTAAGCTTGTTGCTAATCATGTTCATGATGCCCACCTTCTCGTTGTGGAAGTTGCGATTGCCTGCATTTTCTTCTCCTGCGATAACCAGCAATCGATCTACAAGTTTCCTTACGTCGTCTACCCAAACAAGATATTTAGGTAGGGTATTGTAGAATTTGACACCGCTGCCAGTCTTGAGCTGGGTCCATATTGGCTTGATGAGGTTCATTTCTCCACTGCTAGATTTCAGGCGATTCTGTGTAGCGTCGTTGTTTTGGTACAGGGCGTCCGTCATGATTAAAATTTCTGTGCAACTTTGGTAATCCTCGTCTGTATAATATTTAGGTCGCTTCTTCGTGATAAAATACCACAGTCCCACTGTGCCGGGATACCTAGTCCAGCTGTTCTTCTCGCCCAAATTGATTTTAACCTCGTCACCCTCGAACGTGACTTTCGATTATCCAATTTTCCTTGCTTGTAAATTTGTACTTTGGACAATAAACGGTAGAAATTAAACGTCGCTCGTCAGATTTGTTGACGTCAGCTGGTTTCATGTTTATCGTGCGATGTAAACTGTGATTATAGCTGTTAACGAGTTCCGGAAGCATGCCGAGCCACTTGTAATTCCCCTGAAGCTTGAATTGTTTACACATGCGTGTTTTGAGAGTTCGGTTGAAACGTTCCACTATGCTGGCTTTGATGTGACTAAAAGTGGAGTAATGTTGAATACTTTCGTTTTTAATAAATTGCTGAAAGACAGAGTTTTAGAATGATTTTCCGTTATCTGTTTGAAGAAATCGAGGTCGCCTGCCACTTTCATCGAAAATAGATTTGAATGCTTCCACTACACTAGTTCCTGTTTTTGCCTTGAGGTTTAAAGCCCACGCAAATTTTGAAATTGTGTCTATAACGGTGAGAAGATACTTGTACCCCTTGTTGATTTTATGTAAATTTTTAAGTTGCCACTGCTCATTTCCACAAGGTTAGCTTGCCACAGGTCGTTAATGCCTTTGGTCACTACCGCCAGTCGTTTGTAGATTCGCCGTGCAAGTTTGCGCAGCTCGTTCACAATACCCTGCTTAGACATTGTGTGAAAATAAGAATATAGCTTGGATGGGAATTCTGGCCGCGACAATGCCGGGTTTTCTATGTACAGCTTATCACCTATTTCTATGTCGATAATTTGAGTGGCATCTTCGGCATAGGCAGTTTCGCGAGTTTCGGGGTGTGTGAAATCGAGACCAACTCCACTCCTCTTATTTTAGGCTCGTCACTGATGTTCGTCACGGTCATCGTTGGGTAGTGAGTTGCGTGAGGCAAAGACCAGTATGAAACCTTGACGAACTGAAGTGTACCAGCGATGAAAAACTGGTGATAAGCTTTGGCAGGAGTCTGCATGAAGAGTTTGGCACCCGGATGGAAGAGCGAGGAAAATTCCCTTTTTGGAATGCTGTACAGTTCGATGACAAGAGTGGATTTGAGATTATCGATGCTGGTAATAATTCAAGTTGTTGTTGAATACATAGAAAGTTTTGCCCACATCCTCGTCATACTGGTTTAAAATGCTATTCAAGTGTATAATTAACAGAGCGTTAAGTTTAGATAGCATGGAATGCAGGAGTTCGTTGAAACTCGACGATGACATGGGCTGGACGGGCACTTCCATAGATTGCGTCCTGAAGCCAAACAGATTCATAGGCATGGTTATTTTATATGCTTGCGTTGATAGAAATATTTTTCAGCCATAAGTTTTCTTTAAGTGCATTGTATGCATTTCTTACTACTATCTAAACGATAATGCCCCCAAGGCAAAGTGTGGATCCCACAAGACAAAATACATCTTTTAACATCATGTGGATCTAATGCTACTTTCTTAACATTGTTTGTTATAATCACATGGTCTACACTTTGGATTCTTTTTTCCAATCGTAGCTGCTTCTTCAATTCCTTCACACAATCAATATAGTCTTGAAATGAAAGTTTGTTTTGTACAGTATTTTTACTAACACCTTTAGCTTTGTCCGTGATGCTGCTCTCAGTTCTAAATGTATACATTTTGGAACGCAAACCAGCAAACTCGAGAATGATATCACCAATACACTCGTGAACTAGTTACCTAGAACTTTTTGTTACTAGATGGAATTCCAAATCTGTTTGGTTGAGGGTAGGAAGAATATCATAATAATCAAGCAAGGACAGATTTTTTACATCTTCATATAGATTGGCTGTTTTAATGTTATAAATAAAACTGTCGGTGTCCAAGTAAAGTAATGAAATGCTATCATTATAGAAAGGATGCATAACATTGTAGTGAAATTGAAAGACGTGAAGTTTCCATAAATCTAAAACTGTTGCTCCCACATAAATTGGTTTTCGGAATTTTATCACTTTCATATCTAGATTGAAAAGTGACAGAACTTATAAATAGACATTGACGTTTTCCTGAATGCTTGAAAAACATCCCCAAGTATTGTTACGTCTAATTTCAAGTATGCGTTGTGATAATCTCCGAACGTTTTACATTCTAGTTTATCCCACCTCAGTTGTGCATGTTCGTATTCTTTGTCTGTAATTCCTGCTTTTCTCAGTTGACTGAAGAATTCTTTTTGAGGAGGGAGAGTGTCGTCATTAAATTTAGATTCATTGTTTAGGTATTCATACGGATAAATCCCTTTACTTCGAATTAGTTTTATATCCATGTTGGGAAAATTAGCTTTCGTAATTTTGAATTGTTCGTCACAAAGTTTACTTGCTGGAGCGTCCAAACTTGCACAGAGAAATCTGAACGAGTCAAGAAACCTCATCTCTATGGTTTCGTTGGCCCCGAAATCTTAACTTTCTTACTTATAGAAATGTATCGTTCTTCATTTTGAGCAAGAATATCTATTTTTTGTGTCTTATCCAAGGTTCCGAATTAAGTGATGAAAATCGTAATTCGATCCATTATGAAAAAAATAAAGGGACAAATTTGGGCCTTTTAATTTTGAGGTTGTAAGCATTACAGATTCCGCTGATGAAACGACCGTCTGTGTGCGAATGGTGAAACATTTTACGATTCTCGTTTGTGAAGTATTGATTGCACACTGGACACTTGACAGTTTCATCAAATATTTTTTGTTCCCCTGGTGTCAACAAATTCAACGGTTTGGATATTTGCAAGAAGCTGCCAATTTTCGCAAATTCCTCTTCCATCTTTTCAAAAAAGTGTTCGATAACATTTGGTCCACGGTATACATATGGTTTATTTATTTCATCTTGTCGTGTGACAGTGTAACCAAAACTACTTGGTTCATGAAGCTGGTATGGCGTTGTGGAGGACATTTTTGGATTTGGTTTGCAGGAGGACAGTGGCTTCAGAAATGATTCAAGATGTGCAACGATAATGGCTGGATGTTCAAACAAAGCCTTGTACAAAAAGGCATGAATTTGTTCACGTAAATGGTTAATGTATGAGTACTACCACATAAAGACCATCCCGACCTATTAGACTCTAAAGTCTCATGTTTCATAATCAACTCATTTGACAGATTAGAGTAAAACTCGTCCAAATTTTCAACATCTGCCCAATAAAGAGCCTGGTTTTTGCTAAAATGATAAAAAACTTTTGTTGTACCATTGACTTTTTCATATTCGGAACATAAATAAACATATGCTTTTATGGAATTATTTTGAAGATTACTTTTCAAAGTATTCAGTACAAATTTTTCGCTTCACGCAAGAAACTAGGAACATCACGGCCTGCTTAAGACGTAAATGATAAATCCTGAAGTCGACCATTAAATGCAGACCTAACTGGTTTATATTTATTATTTAACTTAATTTGTTTTGGAGCAGAAGCTTCAGCTTCAGAATAATCAATTTTCCTTTTCAATGTTCCTTCTCCGGTCGATGGTTTGCAAATTTTCAAATGTCTACTTAGATTTCGAATACTAATTTCTTTTCCACATTGAGGACATCTTTAGTAGGTTACAAACGATTTGCTCCGTTACACCTTGTCTTATGTATCGATAAATTATTCTTTGAAATTAGTTTCCCACAAGTGACACATTCGATCTTATCATTCTTACGAGTAAAACAGGCAGGTGATTCCATTTTTTATATCCTTTAAAATATGAGCAAACAAACGATAGAAATTTCAGATATGTTATTTCTATAATTTTTTTTAAAAAATATATAAAATTTAATGGGATATCACCAAACTGATAAAACTATTCCGTATGAAAAACTGTATGACCTTACTTGGGTTTTTCCGCCAAATTATATGCTTCTAGTCTCCTATACTTTGCTGGAGCCCGTTCGGGTTCTATCCCCCGCGATGTGGGATCCTCTGCCGATCCAGCAAAGTTGAGAAATAAGCACTGTGCTCTGACTTATATTGATTTATAGAGCCAATAGAAATCTTGCTTACTTAATCCAATCAGAAAACAACACGTATAAATTATTAGCCAATCAAAATCTCTGTTATTTAAGCTATTATATAAAAAATGCAAAATATCCCAGTTTCAATTCGATCCATTTATCTGAATCGAAGAAACCGACAATTCACATATCCCCATATGCTTGCCCTACTAGCACCTCTTTCGCTGTTGTGCTCAATTAGCTTTCACTAATTGGCGATATTCTTGAAGAGGTCTAATAGAACAAGATACGGCGGTATGAGAAATATGTAAATTAAAGATATTTTAGAGAATTACGCCGGCATAAGCTAAGTTCGTATTGCAAGTCACCTAACCTATTCACTGGCAAAAAGAGTTAAAAATGTTGACGTACTGAAAAAGAATGACTTGTCCCCCTCAAGCATTCATCGAATGCCAACATTTGCCCATAGATGGCTCTGTTGTTGTCGCTTATCACATATGTACATATATATTTTGAAATATATCTAAAACAGAGAGAAACAGGCAAAATCAGATTGCAGATTTGTAATGTACACTTCGCAACATCTTATTTTACCGCCCTGAAAAATTTCAAAGTCCGGAATTCGTAAATTTGGCAGCATAGCGCTTCAGAGCCAACTAAGAGTAGCCAACTTTGCAACATCTCTTCTTGATGAATGAAAACGCTCGTGATTTTTTTTCATTCTTTCACATTCCATAAAGTAAAGATACCCTAAAGCAGTAGCAAAATATATGAGTAGACAAGAGAAATGTTAAGTAGAAATACGAATGTTGAAAATATTTCAAGATTCTTCGTTCTGAATTTGAAAATAGGAAAATATATGTGCATTGTGAAACACTGAACAGGTTCTCATCCACCTGGAAAGAATTGCGGTCACATTTGAATGAAAGAAGGCAAATTTATGATGATTTTATGCGAAATGTTTAGTAAAGATACCTTGCACAACACCAAACGATTCTGGAAAGTGTGTCTTTTCCTCGGTTCTTGGCGAAAAATGGTTCGAAACTCCGGCAAAATGTTGCTTCAACTGAGATTAACGTGCTTCACTGAGCTTTCTGTTAGCAATCTCCTGGAGTAGTTGGTTAGATGACAGCACTTTCGTTCCTTTACTGTTTTCGTCAAGATCGAAACATCGTAGGTTCAAATCCCACACTTTCCTTATTATTTTTTCCTTTTTATTTGCCGAGTACAAAGTATTCTAATAACGTAATATAATATTATATGATATTACTGTAAATATGTATGCGATGCATGCTCAGTAGCGGCGATTGGGTTTCAAAACTGATGGGGCAAGGAGGGGGGAGGGCAAGGACAGTTTCTTGCCCTTGGTAGATAATGTTTAGCATAGTGCTGGGTCATCTGCCCCTCCACACTCCATAATCGTCACCTCTGTGCATGACTCAAGTAATGCTTCTACTAATGTTTTTAATCTTTCAGTGATTGGCAGGATTTTAGGAAATACTTTTTCTTTCATTCAGCTGTTATAAGTTAACACATATTTATGCACTCGGTTCGGATTCCACTTTAAACTGTAGGTCCAGTGCCGATTAGCCTTACTATGCATAAAGTTGACTTAAAACACCAAATCAACCAATTCTTCTCCTTTCAGAGTGGCCCTTCTATGATACTGTAGTCAGCCAGCATCCGAAAATACAGTTCTGCTTCGCGTATACCAGAGTGTAATTGCATTTAATATTGAGACAAATTTTACTTTAAAACTACAGATTAAAGCGATAATAGGGTTCAGAAAAAGAACCTCAAAGTAGATCTTCACACAAAATATTTTAATCCATTGCCAAACATTTCAGTTAAGAATAATATTATGATTTTCCATTGACCGTATTTTCGATTCATGGTGAATTTGCTAAAAGAACCATGTCAAGACATCTAAATATGTAAGTTTTACTAGTAAATGCATTTAAAATGCACGAAACAACAGGGAAGGAGAAAAATAAACCTCAAAAATAAGTAAAAATGCAACAAAAACGGTTAAAATACTGACAAATAAACTAAAAGCCTAAAAAGGCCGAAAAATGCAAAAAAAAAAAAAATGTAAAATAGAACTGAAGGGAAACGGACATGACATCAGGTTTAGCATTGTTTTTAAGGGTCAGAAAAGAATTTGATTTTTCATCAACTTCCGGACCCTAATTATGACCATTGAAAAACTTGGAGGTAGCTTACTTAAAATTCTCTTGCTGAGGGATCGTATCGTCCCATATCTCCACTTCATAATACAGAAAAACATCAAGTTCATATTTCGAAAATGATTTGGAGTTTTCTATCACGAAAATATGTTTTTCATAGTTTGAAGTTCGTTAGTATTATCTTTCAAGATTTCCATTGTTTTAATTTTACACATATTTTTTATTTCATACTTTCCTCTCTTTTTTCATAAAGTCTTTGGAAAAAGCTGAAGTTTCTTGTCAAACGGAGTCTGGTTTAAATGACTCCTTTTCGCTCTCCTGTTCCTACTTTAAACAAACGACAAAAGACTTCGTATCTAAACGATTGCTTGTTCAAAACACGTAATTTTTACAAAATTTACAAAATATGACAAAACGCCAATAGATATGTTCATCATTTCTCACTTTCAGTGTTTCTCGATTTTATCTGAATTCGTTTCCTCATGAAAATTGCCATGAGGAAATTAATGATATGACATTATGTGTGCATTGGTTTCTTCAAACTGGTAGCAAATTTTAACATGAGCTACCTGGAGAAGTGGTAGCGTGCTTGATTCTTACGAGGGAGGTCGTAGGTTCGATTCTCCACCTAGGCAGAGTTTTTCCAGGAGTATATCGTTGGGTGTTAAGTTTATCCACCGTGCTAAGAAGTTAACATTGGTCTCTGTATTTCACGAGAGGAAAGGATATAGTAAGATAAAGTTATTTCGATGATAGGAGGAAGTCACATGCCACGTGGAATGCGCAGAATCAAGTCACGTAGAGCTAAGTCTGTGATGGTGGTATCGAATATTGCAAAGTTAGTGGGAAAGTTTGTTATATCTGACACTCGTACTTTCTGTTCAAAGAAGACAAACATTTTAGATACAAAGGAGTGAGGAATTAACGATCATTATGAGGTTTTGAATTTTTTGTTTGTCACTCACTATATAAATACTTATTAGTAGTTTCTTATCGAATCGGCCTTCGTCGCAACAATAATTTATTTATGTTAATAAGCGATTTACTAGTAGTTTTAGACGCATGGTAAGATGCAGGTCCGAGGATTGACAACAGTCATTACGAAGGAACGGACATAAAATTACCAATCTTAGCAATTTGAACTCATTAAACACTCTCCTTCGTTACAGTACTGCACTACATCACTACTTAACATAACTGTATATCTTTTTTTAGTATATCGAAATAAAATAATCAATATTTTAGGTGTCAGTGAAGAACAAAAATAACATAACTTAAATAACATTACATTTTGCATCCTGAATAAATATATGTGATTTGTGAATTAATCATGATGTGTGTGTTAACACAGCATATGAACAATAACTAAAATGAAACGTTTTAACTTTAAATCCTGGAAATCTCCAACTTCTAAGGGGAAATATGCGCAGAAGGGACGTCCCTCAAGTGTGCATCGGATTCATTTTTTAAATATTCTAATATCAACGGTATCTGTTCAGCAAACAAACAAAAAGAAAGAGAAAGGAGAGGGTGGGATTTGAACCCGCGACCTTTCACGCTTGATGAAAATTAAAAATACCAGCCACTAACCAACTGCTCTATTTTTTTTATTGTCTCTTTCTGATATACAAGTTATGGAATTACATTGTTTTTGACATAAGTGTAGTACTGCTATTACAATTCGTATTTCTATCTGGTTAACCTTTACATTTTTGTTTGACCTAAATTAAGTATAAAGCACTAATAAGAAATTTGCATACCATTTCTTCCTTGCTTGGAGAGGAATTTTTGCATATTGTTCTTGCAAGAAGATACTGAATTGTTTCTGAAAACTGCTCTCGTCATTTTGAAATATATATAATAAGTATTCTGTTATCAACAATTGTACTGCTCGTTGTTTTGTTGGTAGATAAAAATTGAAAGCAGGAAAAACTATATCTGTATCCGTAAACTTTGTTAATGAGGTGCGGCATATACGACTGAGCATTGTTCGCAATTTGTTCCACGCCGTGGAGGAGTTGCGACACTTGGTTATCCTGTGGGCTAAAGAGTCAGGCACGTTGCATGATATACAGTTAGGAGAGTCACTGATTCCATATTGGTATGTCCTATCTCTTGTCACTATAACACGATGAACCACTTTGTACCATATTGATTGGGCAGCTTTTGAAAGGTGTTTGGCGGAGACATTTTCCCATATTTGTGGCCAATTATGTGTATTGAAATCCCGGACTATTCGTGGTACTGTGTGCTTGAAACTATTGATTTCACTATATAACTTTTTAACAGATGGTGTAATTGTCTCATGTCGTAATAACTGGTAGCATACCTGTAAAGCGATGTCCTTATAAAACGAAAATCTGTTGGGAATACTTTGGATATCGATGGGAGCTTCTAATGGAATGTCCTGTATTATCGTCTGTATACATGCTTGGGTCGTTGACTCGTGCGGTGAGAAAGCTGTTTAAGGCCAGTCTGTACAAACAATGCTCTTGCCTGTGTGTTCACGTGTATTAGTGCCAAACCACCTGTCTTCTCTGATAACGTGACCTCATTTATTGCCACCCGGAAAATTGTATCGTGCCACAAAAAGCAGCCAACAGCTTTGTTGACCTTGGCTAAGTGCTGTGTTTTGAAGGGCAGGATTTTTGCTACATACCAAAGTTTAGAGAGAGCAAAAACGTTGATAAATCTTACTCGTGCTTTTAAACTCAGAGAGCGCATCTTGTTCACTCTGAGGACGTAGATTGCCCTCTCGCACGTGAGATTACTTTTGGCTTCGATCGTTTCATCGATATTTGCGTGGAAGTTTATACCTAAAACTTTTATTTTCTTGTCTACAGGGATCTCCGTATTGTTTGTGAAAGGATTCTCCTTGCCAAGGGGCATCAGGAATGACTTTCGATTGTTTAGTTTTGCTCCTGATGTGAGCTCAAAAGTATGTATTTGGCTTTTAACACTGTACAGATCTCTTTCATCCTTGAGAAAAATCGTGACGTCGTCCATGAAACTGCCAACTTGTATTGTGGTGGAAGCCATAGAAATGCCCTGTAAATGATGCTGGATACTAAACAAAAAGGGAGCTATTGTGAGGACGTACAATGTGCTACTCAAGGGACTACTTTGTAGTACACCTCGTCGCATTTTAAAACTTGTTGTCAAGAAACCATTTATTTTGAGTTTTAGCAGCATATGATTATATAATGTTTTTATCCAATTAAGAAAAGTGTCTCCGAAGCCATATGCTGCTAAGACTTTGTACAGATATTCGTGGCTCACTCTGTCATATGCTTGAGAAAAATCTAAAGATAGAATTGCCTCTGATGCATTCTTATTTTGTTTGGTAATAATTACGTCTCTTATCGTTTGTAGCAAGTGATGTATACTTTGGGACGTATTACAAGCGAACTGTAAATTGCCAATATGTTTAACCATATATTTTTTAAACGCTGATTTATGCACCTACTTATAAGTTTGATGTCACTGCTCAATATGGAAATTGGCCTAAAATCTGTGACGAACTTTGGATTTGCCTTTTTGGGAACTAACACTATAACTCACGTGCTACTGGTCTTCCCTATGGTCCCTGTTGTCAACACTTCGTTGACCCATTCCGTTAATTCGTCTCCTATTAGATCCCAGAAACATTGCTGGAATTCTGATGGTAATCCATCTTCGGCTGTAGTTTTATTCCTCGGAGCTTTGAATACTGCATCATGAACCTCCTTTTTACAAAACGGTTGTGTGAGCTCAGTTCTTTCATTTTCTGTCAGTGACGCAGGGAGGTAGTTCAAAAAATTGCATTGCGTTTCTGTTGGATTAAAGGCTTGACAAAGAAGATTTTTATAGTATTGCAAAAACCTGTCGTGTATACTATGAGGGCTGGTGAGAACTTCGCCGGAATCTAAAGTTAATTTATGAATAACGTGACACCTGGCGTGTTTATGTTCTTGAAGAATGTGACTTAGTGTGGCTTGCTCGTCTGGGTCTATAGGAAGAATCTTGCTCTTTATTATTGCTGCAGATTTTCGTTTCCTATGTACAGCAAGTAATTGCGCTTTTATTTCATTTGCATAAGGACGATCGAAATTACCTTGCAATGCTAAACGATGGAGATCATTCAAGACTGCATACAAAAATTATATTTGTTTCTTTGATCTCTACTAACCTCTGCACTGAAGAATTTACTGACCTGACGAAATTTAGGCTTACCTCGAGTTTCCCACCACTCGATTAGGGTCTTGTGCACTGGCCGAGAGGCCTTGAGTTCGTTCCACGTTTCCCTGATTAGCTGGACATAACTACCATTGCGTAATAATGTGCTATTTAAAAGCCAGTATCCGCTACCTTGTCGGGGTTTGATCAAATCCAAATTTATTTTGAGAATTGGGACACTATGATCACTAAAGCATACTGGAAAATTTTGAACACTAATGATATATTCCTGAAATCTTGGTGCGACATAAAACCTATCGATCCTTGACGCACTATTGGAGGTGATATGTGTGTAACCTTGACTTTCGCCATTGGTGTGTATCCAAGCGTCACGCAGTTGTAACCCCTGCGTTAATTCATAGAGCGCACGTGAGAAGTTGTATCCTGGATTTTGATCTTGTGAACGAAGTACGCAGTTAAAATCTCCCACTAGTATAGTGTCTAGTGTGTGGGATGTCAACTCGGGCCCTACAACTGTTGAAAAAAAATCTTCTCTTTCCCGTCTGTTTTGGCTTCCTGACGGAGCATACACATTGCAGAGAAACACTGAGCCTAATTTGGCACTTATTTGTCTGCCCGTGGGATGGGGCACTACATTACGTAAATCCAAGTGTCGCCTACATGCTATGGCAGTCCCTTCTGCAAAGGGAGTAAAATTGTTGTAAACTTTAAACATGTTCAGTACAGAAAAATCGTCTATGGCTACCTCTTGTAAGAGGGCCACATCAATAGACGATTTAATGAGAAAGTCATTGAGAGCATTTATTTTGGTCTTACTTTGCATTTGATTCAAATTTATAGATGCCAAGGTAAATGTTTGCATGATTAGAACTGTCCACAAAAGAAAACTAAGCTTACTTACATTCTTCAACATTACTAAACTCTAATTTCTGCCTAGAATGCATTAACTATTCTTTCCACTAAATAAATCTGGGGTAAGTTTGTTACTCGTCGAAGGTTTCTCTTTAGTTACATTTGCTGAATTACTTGTTAAACTACCCTTTGAAACATCTTGTTTGGGGGTACCAGGTTCTACTCTAAATTCGTTATGAACTATTGTGGAACTTACGCATTCATTATTTTTCTTCTTCTTTCTACGTAGCACCATGGACTCTTCCGCCACTGACCGTAACCTTGATACAGATCTTGACCGTGATTTCCTAGGAGAGGTAACTACGGGGAATTCTGCCTCCGCGAACAAAGCACTTGGGGGTGGGGGCGGGGGTATGTGATGCATCTCCTATGCAGTGGTCAATGTTGGCTGCTCCATCTCTTCCCTTCCTGTTGGTGCATTCTTCTCACTAACTTCCTGTCTGGTTCCTGTCTGGGGCTATCCGTGTTCCCTCCATTGCTATCTCCTGACGCTGGGACTTCTGCAACTAACGGAGCTGAATCTCTTGGTTTAGTCCGTACGGGTAGCACAGTTGGTTCATATACCATCGGTACATTGTCAGCGGGTATATTAACCGGACCCCTGCGGGGCTGGTTACCTGAGGATCGACGCTTAGGGCACTGAGCAAATACATGATCCTCCCCCGAACACGCGAGGCACGTATGCACCTGCCCAGGGTATGTTACCCAATAAGAGTCTCCATTCATTGTTACATATGAGGGTATGGGTTTACGTAGTATCATTTTAATCAAGACACGTCCAGTTCGAGTAGGGTAAATGTGATCTGCAGAGTATGTCTCGTCTTCAATTTTTAACACTTCCCCATAAGATCTCATGACACGACTTATCACTTCTGCACTTAATTCAATTGGGACTACATGGATTCTGACGATTACATGCCGCTGGTGGGCCCATTCTACTTCAACTTTATGATCACCATCTACGTCACTGTAGATTACCTCAGCACCAAAATCATTTAGTAACCGTTCTCCTACCACTTTTGTCGCAAATTTCACGTACAAACACTTACGAAAGTAATCTATTTCAAAACTGAGCACTTAGTTCGTAGGCACTTGGTAGACATCATGAAACCATCGATGAAAATCCAAGGACGTAGGTCGCGTTTTGACCTCACGGAAAACAAATTTCAAGGTGTTTTCTCTTTGTGTATTCATCGTGAACTATTTCATCGTATCTTCACTGGCTCACGGTAATTGTAGTCAAAACCTCGCTTGCACTCCAAAGGAAAAGGAACTAACACAACACTAGCAAACCGTATACGGCCCTAGCTAACTCGGACAGTTCGATCACTAAGCCTTCTCACGCGAAGAGCGGAGCTCGGTACGAACTGATACCTGCACGAGCTGCAGGCAGACTGAACCAACTGACCTACGTTAACTTAATGACGATATACTCTTACAAACATGTTGACGTTTATGAAAACTCCCACCTTCCTGTGTTTCAAGCACATTTTCTCGACAAGTCGTGTAAAATATATGTTTTTGAGAACTGTTCGATATTATGCAAGGTATTGTAAATAAAATGTCGCATAAACTCCTCACAAATTTTCTTCTTTCTGCACAAATTTGATGGCAATTTCCTCCAGGTGGAGAAAAACTCTATTCAGTGTTTCAAACCCCCCAACTTTCAAGTCGAGCAAGCAGAATCGTAAATATCTCTCAAGGTTATTTTTCCAATTTATTATATCTGTTTGATTGTGTATTATAATAGCGGTTTATAGTTTCTAAGTTCATGGAAAGTGTTAAATTGAAAACCTATCACCGCATCGTTTTTCGTCTAGTGGAAGGACCTACTCAAAGTTGGCTACTCTCACCTGGATCTGAAGTGCAATGTTGCTAAGTTTACGATTTCGGGACTTATAATTTTTTCGGGGCGGTCAAATAAGATGTTGCGAAGTGTACACTCTAAGATAAGTAAAAGTATGAATACAACCTATCCTCGGAAATTAATAGTGGCGACCGGAAGTACGTTTATCTCTTAAATAGTACGAGATAGCCAAAATCTGTTTGAGAATTTGTAATGTACACTCGAAGATAAGTAAAAGTATGAATATGCAACCTATGCTCAGAAATTCAAAATGGCGACCAGAAGTAGGTTTAAACAGTAGGAGTTAGCCAAAATCTGTTTGCAGATTTGTAATGTACACTCCAAGATAAGTAAAAGTGTGAATACAACCTATGCTCGGAAATACAAAATGGCTACCGGAAGTAGGTTTATCTCTTAAACAGTACGAGTTAGCCAAAATCTGTTTGCAGATTTGTAATGTACACTCGAAGATATATAAAAGTGTGAATACAACCTGTGCTCGGAAATACAAAATGGCTACCGGAAGTAGGTTTATCTCTTAAACGGTACGAGATAGCCAAAATCTGTTAGCAGATTTGTAATGTACACTCGAAGATATATAAAAGTGTGAATACAACCTGTGCTCGGAAATACAAAATGGCGACTGGAAGTAGGTTTATCTCTTAAACGGTACGAGATAGCCAAAATCTGTTTGCGAATGTGTAATGTACACTCGAAGATAATAAAAATATGACTATAACATATGCTCGGAAATTTACAGAGTTCATAGGAATTGTTATTTTATAGAAACATTGTCAGCCATAAGGTTAATTGACCCCCTTCCCCTCAAATCTCATTACATACATGTGGAAGACAGAGGTATGCATATTTCCGTCCGTGGCATTACAAAAAAAAAAAACGAGCCTGTCTCCCAATATTGCTTAAGAGTTTTTGGTTAGCAAGCAATAGATCAGTATGCTAGAAAAAAACAGGGGGGTAACAAGAGCATCAACACTGCACCACCACTATTGCCAGTTAGCGTACTCATACGTCACCAACTCTCCATCTTACTGCAAACTTATCATCTTAGAAGGCTACAAAATATTACAGCATAGATCGCTGTCAACTCCTATTTGTAGATTAGCCTCGCCTGTGAAATATCATATGGAAAATTTAAAAAAAGGGGTGGTTATGAAGCAAATTTCTTTGTACTAGTCTGTCTTGCCAACTAATATTTGTATGTTAGCTTCGCCTGTGAAATATCATGTGGTAAAATATTTGTGGAGTAATTTGGCAACACTGCGAGCCCTTTCCACCTTCCAAAAGTAGTAGTGGGGGCATTGAACCTATTGCCACGACATACATCGTGAAAAAAAGGAGCGTAGCCGTTTACACTGAGGGCACGTAGGCGTTTACGTTGAGGGCTCCCACCACCTTACAAAAAAGGTCCCAAAATATGATTGAGCAAAAAATAGGGTTAGAACATCGTCAAATGCCATAAAATCCATAAAAAATATCATCAAAATCATCAAAATATGTGCCAACTGAGGTTAAATACTAAGTCCACCTACAAGGGTTGCGTAGAAACAATCATTTTACACTTTGTAGGTTATTTTAACCCGTAAAAGGCTGTAAAAAAGTGAATAGGTTAAGTTATATCACGTAAGATCATGTCATACCTACAAAGAACAGCTCCACCACCTTACAAAAAAAGTCCCATAACAAAATTGAGCAAAAAATAGGGCTAGAAGATCGTCAAAGGCAGTAAAATCCATAAAAAAAAATCATCAAAATCATCAAAATATGTCACAACTGAGGCTAAATACTAGGCATACCTGCAAGGAGTATTTAGAACCAATAGGTTTCCACTACTCACAATTTTGGCGAAAGAGAATAGTCAAGTGTGTCAGTCAATACATTTTTCTCATAGTGTACTTTATCTGAATTATCGTCTTGAAGTGCTTGCAGTTCACAGGTACTCGGCAATATTCTCCGCCCAAGATGATCCAAGTTGGCTTCATGGTCATCATCTGACTTGTCACTGTCTTGATCAGTGTCTTCCGCCTCAATTAGTGGAGTAACAAAATATGAGATGTTCTTCTCTGCAATCCTCCTCCTCCAGAGTTGCTGCAATTTTATGCACATTCAACTTGAAACGTTGAAAAAAATTATTGAGAAAGTAGAACATATGCACGTATTGATAAATTAGTGTTTGAAGTTAGAAGCGAGAACAGTATATGCCCTCTTTATGAATAAATTTCATTATTTTCTAACAATAAACAATAACAAGCTATATACATTGTTGTATAACAAGGCTCAACAATTAGATAAATAAATCATGAAGGAAAAGCTAGTGCATCATTTCAAGCAGAATGCAAGCCACAATCATGAAACAATGGTTTTCATGGAGGTTGCTATGCATAGCGTTCAATATATTGTACACCTACGTTTTATTGCTTCCTGATATCTATGTAAACCGAATCTTTGTTCAAATATTGACTGTACACATACATGCAATACACACCTTCATGGTAAATAAAAATACTTACATGAAATGTAAAATGTAACTTATAATTTGAAATTTGCTTAGCCAGTTCGTTATACTTGAAGATCTCTTTGAGCCATTTTTAAAATTTCTTCTTATTCTTCAGCTTCAACAATCACAATTACCAGGACGTTATTAAGAATGTGAGTCTTGATGTTCCGAAAACTGTCTTATACAAATACAGAATCATTTTAAGAATTTGATAGAAGAATATAATAATATTAGTGAATGTACAATATATTGCAAACGATTCACTAATGGTAAAACAACTAGCTTCGCGACATCCTAATATACACAAATATTTTATGTATTAGTTCGTGTGATCGGTAGGTTATACAGGTGGCCATTTTCACGAGGGTGCTATTTATTTACAGTCCCCACACTAATTTTTGTTTTGTGTTCATAGTGATGGTCGTACCTAACGCAGAAACCCGTTCACAAAACGAGGCGTCTCTGCTGGCGAGTCTCCCGAAAGCTTTGTTCTTCAATTTAATCCAAACACCTGGTCCTTTTCGAATTTCACGGTGCTCAGGTAATCTGTCGCTAAACGGAAACAGCTAGAATAGTATGTCCGAAGAGGTGCTGCCTAGACCCTGACGTCTCTGCATCGGTGCCAGTTAAAACGGAGTATGGTGAATGCTGGATCTTATTTTTTACTTTTTTTGTAAGATGGTGGAGCTCTTCTTTGTAGGTATGGCATGATTTTACCTGATAACACTTAACCTATTCACTTTTTTACAGACTTTTACGGGTTAAAATAACCTACAAAGTTCAAAATGATTGCTTCTACGCAACCCTTGTAGGCGGACCTAGTATTTAACCTCAGTTGTTACATATTTTGATGATTTTGATGATTTTTTTTGGTTTTATAGCATTTGACAATGTTCTAGCCCTATTTTTTGGTCAATCTTATTTTGGGACTTTTTTCTAAGGTGGTGGGGGAATCTCAACGTAAACGCCTACGGGCCCTTTTCACGATGAATGTCGTAGCCTTGGTTCAATGCCCCCTCTACTACTTTTGGAGGGGGGCACAGTGGGAGGGGCTCGCAGTGTTTCCAAATTACTCCACAAAAGTTTCACCATTTGATATTTCACAGGCGAAGCTAACCTACAAATAGAAGTTGGAAATACTCAGTATTGTCATGAATTTCTATAGTACAGTGATTTTTTATGTGTGAAGAATGTTTGGATCTAAGGTCAGCGTAATTTTCGTAGAATTATCCAATTTTCTTTTCTTGTATCTAAAACTGTTCAGTCACTCTTTCATTCTTGACATCATAGACAAAAGTTTTCTCTACAATAAGAATGACGCAGCATAGAGTATCGGCAGGCAAGGCGTCATGGAACTCGCACAATTTTGATGTTGGTACGATCGTTAAGAACAACATGGGTTTGCGAGCTATGAACTGATTGGGGTTGTAGTACACGTCCACATTGCCGGAGGTCACTCTCTTGTAAGCTGTGTATGCCTCTTATGTTCCGGTTGTAGTTCTCACGTGGGAATATCTCGTTCCTGCCATTTTTGAGGTAGATGTTCTTGATCTTGCAGTTGTCGAACTGGCTCGAATCTTTTTCTTGATTGTTGTCCTCCCCTGTCTGGAACAGCACGACCACAAACTCTGACATATCGTACCGGATGCTGTTAAACTGTGTGGTCACGTCAAATTCAAAATGGTTGCCGGAAGCAGGTTTCTGCACGCACTGGTAAACGTAAAATTGGATGTGCACTTGGGGATTCTTCAAAATGTCTGCTTTGTACATGAGAGCGTAGTTAGTTTCGTATTCCACTACGGGCATGCGCAGCTCCATGGACTGGGTGATGCACTTGGCAGGATCGGGTAGTTTGTTGGAAAGTGCTGAACCGTCTGCACTCAAGGTGCTGTAACGCATCAGCGCATTGTTGTCGTTTGTGCTTCTGCGAAGAAGTGACGCGCAAAATACCCTTCCACATAATCTCTGTGTAGTCGGAGAAGAAGCCAGGAAGCACCCGCATGGGAAACAGTACTGTGTGATTTTAAGTTTTGATTTTTGTACCTGCTTCGAATCCCCTGCCTGGTAGTATGCTGCATCGGTCTTGGAGAGGTTCAGTGTTCCCACAGCTGTAGAGGTAATCCCGGGGTTGTCAACCCTATCGATGACGGTGCCATGCTTTATAACTTCCAGCTGAGTAGGGAGAAAAAAATACAGTTCACCAACAGAAAGTGGTGCGTTTTTTCAACCTCAACGGAAAATATTGTAAGGCAAACGATAAGGTGGTGCGCTCGCAGTGTTGCCAGCCCACCCCAAGAAAATTTCACCATGTGATATTTTACAGGCGAAGCTAACCTACAAATAGGAGTTCCCAACACTGACTAGTTGCTTCTCATCGTCTTGGAAAACGTCTTAAGACAAATATCTTAATTTTTAAGAAAGCCGACTTCCGGTATGTTAATTCCGGCTTCAAGAGGCTAATCTACATATAGTAGTTGACGGCGAAATATATTGTAGTCTTCTAAGATGTTAAGTATGCAGGAAGATGAAGCAGAGTTGGTGATGCTAACTGGCAATAGTAGTGGTGGTGCAGCGTTAATACCCCCCTCCTCCTCTATTTTTTCTAGCATACTGATATATTGCAAGAGTAGCACAGATTAGCGGGTTCTGGAACATAAAGTGAGCCGCAGTGTTGCCAACCCACCCCAAGAAAATTTCACCATGTGATCTTTTACAGGCGAACTAACATACAAATAGGAGTTGGCAACACTGACTAGTTGCTTCTCAGCGTCTTGGAAAACATCTTTAGACAAATATCTTAATCTTTAAAAATGTCGACTTCCGGTATGTCAATTCCGGCCTGTCAAGAAATTTTTTTGAGACAAATATCTTCAGACGTTTTCCAAGACATTGATTTTCTTTTCTCCTAATTGAGCTAGGATGATGATTTTAGGTTTGTTGGATAGGATTCGACGAGAACTATTCGACTAGCAAATAAAATCGATTCTACCTCCCCCTCTATTTTTTCTAGCATACTAATCTATTGCGTGCTAATCAAACCTCTTGGGAGACAGGGTGCTCTTGTAACGCCACGTATGTATGTATGTAATGCGATTTGTGGTAAGGGGGGGTCCAAAATTTTGAACTTACGGCTGGAAAATATTTCTATAAAATAACCATGCCTATGAACCTATTTGGCTTCAGAACCCAAGCTATGGAAGTGCCCGTCCAGCCTACGTCATCGTTGAGCTTCAACGAACTCCTGCCTTCCATGCTATCTAAACTTAACGGTCCGTTAATTATACACTTGAATACCATTTTGACCCAGTACGACGAGGATGTGTGCAAAACTTTCTATGTATTCAACAACAACTTGAATTAATACCAGTTCCCCATCTCTGGCAAACTTAAGTTCGACATGAACCCCGAGAACAAAGGGGAGGTCAAGGTTTCCTCAGGCAAGAACATCTATAGCATCAAGCATGATAGGATGGATTCGACTACAACGTATTATGTGTCTGCAGGCGATCGCCTCTACGTGGAGCTCTTGGACGACTACGATAAACTTATCCCTCTTTTCATAGAAATGAAAATAACATACCCTATAATAAATAAACATAGCAACAATACCTAATGATATTTTTTGTCACACCAAGCGCAATGATAACGGCGACGAGCTAATCATGCTCGACGTCAGGGTCAAGAAGCTGCGAAGCGACCTGCAGGCCCTGCAGTCCACGCTCAACTCCAGCCTCCAGTCACAGTTCGCTAGAGGCGAATGCTTTCGATATTGTGTTTTCTAATTACTTAAAAAATACGTAATGTGATGACTAATATCTTCTGATTGCTCAACACTGTGGCAAGTTATTACGTAATGTGAGGACTCATATCTAACGTGGTCTCTTCTGATTGGTGGAAAGATACGTCATACTTAACGTGGTCTCTTCTGATTGGTGGGAAAATACGTCATACTTAACGTGGTCTCTTCTGATTGGTGGAAAAATACGTCATACTTAACGTTGTCTCTTCTGATTGGTGGAAAAATACGTCATACTTAACGTGGTCTCTTCTGATTGGAGGAAAAATACGTCATAAATAAACCGAGGTTTTATGAGGGTGGCCAGAGCAGTCAGTCACAGTCTGCGAGAACAGCTTGAAGAGTACGGACGTCCTGTCGCAGTGTTCCTCGTAGATTTGCCTTACATTGTGAGTAGCAATTATTTTGTGTTTGATTTTCTAAAAATTGTATACATAGAGCAGTGTAGTTGAGTTTTTGTGAGACTGATTGAAGAGTAGTTATTTTTCTTGCAGTGCTTTATTTTGGGGTATCTATTTGTGAAAAACTCAGTACCTAATTGTACAATACTCTGTACCTAATTGTAAACAATACTCTGTACCTAATTGTACTGCACTTTATACCTAATTGTACAACATTTTGTACCTAATTGTACAACATTACGTGTGGATTCGACATCTAAAAAATCATACAACAGCATATCTACATATATAAATAAACACCCCCCAAAAATGTGCCTCCTACGAAGATTTGTATTACATGTAAGAAAATATTTCCTGTGCTCATTATGCACGACATAGTGGTATCTGTGTGCCTGGCAAGCTTTTAACAACAACCGAAATGTGTCCTAAGTGTAACAAACACTTTACAATTGCACATGAGTAGTGGAGGTGGACCGGTTCTGCGCCCTTAATTGGGGTTCAGTGGTGCCAACCCACCCCAAAGAAAATTTCACCAAAACCTCAAAAACTCACTTTCTCTCCACGTTCTGCGCCTCATTTATTGCGCTGACGATGTTTCACAGCGGAGAAAAAACCGGTACGAGAAAATACTCAAGTGGGGTTCAGTATTGCCAACCCAGGAAAATTTCAACAAAACCGCAAAAACTCATTTTCTCTCCACGTACCGCGCCTGACGATGTTTCACAGCGCAGAAAAAGGCGGTACGAGTAAAAGCACTTTCTCATCCTTGAAGGATGAATGCGCCTTATCGTAATTTTCCAAGTCGGGACGCCATGTTTATATATCGTGACCTTTTGTAAACCTCTCGGGAACGATGTGCCACACACACACGCGCGCGCGCGTGCGTGCCTGTATTGTGACGCAAGCAAACAAACAAAATAATAATTGTTTTTTAGGATTCCTGGCCCCTATAACCCCGCCAGGGTGCGTGCTGCCCAACCAAAAAAGGTTCTAACGGCTGCGGTTATAGATAACCACACCTCTATAGAGTTTCACGTGTTTTTTTTCCTCAAACTTCGAGACAGAAAAATGATAATGGGGACGCGCAAGCGGACAGAAGACCTCCGTAATTGCATGCAACGTGTACTAACAAATCTAGTGTTCTTTGATGTTGTATTTTTTGATATAGAGTTTTATTTGTGAGATAGATAAAAATTATGTCTATTATAATTTTTTTTCTTGATGAAGTTGGAGAATGTGTGTTACAAACAAATAAAGTTGCATGCTTTTTTTCTAGTGTGTATGTATATGTGTTTTGATGTTCGACAGCATCTGAAACGATAAAGTAAAAAAAAAATTCATTGTTAATTTTCTCATGTAAAAAAAATCAACAAAATTTTGTGCAAATTCTGATTGTAACCGATTGTCTCGTGCTATAGTGCAAAAACTGATGAAAAAAAGACATTGTAACTGATAGTATGAAAAAGATATTGTAACTGATAACTGGTGAAATTCGTATTATCATCGTACTAGTACAAATTCTTATTGTAACTGATTATGCAAGAAAAAATGTTAAACCTGTTAAAACTGCTCCCTGACACACTCGTTCTTCACGTCATGGATGAAGGACTTCTCTGCGACCAGGATGACGCTGCACACGGTATCCTCGGGCAGCGCGTCGTGGAACTCGCAGACGACCTTGATGTTGGAGCGATCGTTGACCACCACCTGTTCCTCTTCTTCGTGTTGATGACGAACATCGGTCTTTGTGCTTTGAATTCGCTGGGCGTGTAGTACATGTCCACGCTTCCCTCGGTCACGCGTTTCTAAGCCGTGTAAGCTTCGTAAAGTTTGAGGTAATCATCTTTGGTCATGTGGAGGTTGAAATTCTCGCGCGGGAACACTTCGTTCCTGCCATTCTTGAGATAAACGTTCTTGATCTTGCAGTCGTCGAATTTGCTGGAATCTTTTTTCTGATTCTTGTCCCTCCCGTTCTGAAAGAGCACTACGACGAAATCTGGCATGTCGAACTGTATGTTGTTGAACTGCGTCGTCACGTCGAATTCCATGTGACTTCCCGACGCTATCTTCTGCACGCACTGGTAACCGTGAAAGTGAATCGGCACCTGTGGACTTTTCAAGATCTCCGCTTTGTACTTGAGGGCGTAGTTCGTTTCGTATTCCACCACCGGCATTCTGAACTCCATGCTCCGGATGACGCATTTGGCTGCTTCGGGTAAAGTGTTGGGCAGCGGCGTGGTGCCGTCCGGACCCAAAGTAGCGTATCGCATCAGTGCGTCGTTGTCGTTGGCCGCTCTTCGAAAGCTGATTCTCAGTCCTCCCTTCCACATGATCTCCTTGTAGTCCGAGAAGAATCCCGGAAGCAGACGCATGGAAAAGAGCACCGTGTGACTTCTCGTCGATATATTCGTCCCCGCTTCGAATCCTCCCGCCTGATAGTATGCTGCGTCCGTTTTGAATAATTTCAATGTTCCCACTGAAGTCGACGTGATGCCTGGATAATCGATTCTGTCGATGACGGTGTTGTGTTTCCTCACCTCCACCTGCGAGAACAGGTGAGGCACGAAGTTGTCCACGAGTATCAAATTTGCTGCTGCGGGGAACGCGTCTCCGCTTTCTTTCTTCACCACGTCGAATTGAAGGTAAAGGTCCGCTCTGTGAGGATGAACGAACCCGTCGCCTACGTCCACGTCGTATTCGATCTCCCTGTTCGCTTCGTTCAAATTTGCGAACGTGCGACGGTTGGGAGGGAACGATTGCAATTCGTAACTTTCGATTTGTTCCATTTTCACTATGTGTTATTTATTATACGTTGATCTCCACGACGGCCGTCGTCTTTGCACCTGCGAAATCCACCATCTCACCTTTCTCGTTCGCCACCACCAACTCTATGTTGTCTATGCGGTTGCGACATACTGGAAAATAGATCGGCGAAGAGGGTGTGTAGATGATCGATTCCATGAATTCGGAACTGGGTTTGAACGTGGCGCTGTTTCCCGTCTGCTTGTGACTTCCCAAAAACCCGTCCGAGGATTTCGTGATCATGCCTTCCGCCACGTTGCAGTGAACGTTCAATATTTAGGAATATTGGTTGCTACGTGCTTGATGCCAGCTTCGAGTTTGGTGTTGTTCTCGAAACCTAAAATTTCTCCTTTGGTGCCCAGGTCCACCGTCTCCGTCGCGGACACGATTTCCACTCTGTGCGTGACCAAATTTTGAGAAACGTATGTGCCTTTGGGTAACTGAGCTTGCAAAGTAGAAAGATTGTGTTGACCTGGCGTGACGACGATATGTTCGCTTCCGACGCTAATTTTGTTGTTGTGCTGCGTGACGTTAGGTATGAAGTACATGCTGTATAATGCACGCAGAGCTATGGATTTAGGATAGACGATGTCGTCGTGCAGCGTGAGTTTCAAGATCGAAGATTCGCTCGTGAGATGGAACACGCCCATCGTGATGCTGTTTCAGGTTCCACAATGCTTTCTGGAAATCTTCCACCTGCGGCTTATTTATTTTAGAGAGAAACCCGAGCATGGAGAGGCAGTTCACGTCTCCGAAATTTTGAATACGTTCGTCATTGTAGTATATAGGATTGTTCGTTTTCAGATAATGTACTAAATTTGTAGGTGGAACACCTCCGAAAGAATCGAAAACAAATGCTTTATTATTTGCGTAGTGGTAACATATCCAATGCGTGCCTGGATTTTCTTGACTGTCCAAGTTTACTACGCCGCATTCTCATTTTTTAACGGTTTAAGGTAACGAGTCGGACATGAAAACTCCTCTGAAGTTTTTGATTTGTAACGGTTTGATCAGAGATTCAATGTCTCGGTTGGTGAGTGCTGTTTCTTTTTTCAAACTTCCTCATGACCCCCTTCCCCTTCTTCTCCATGGCCAGATTGTGACGTTTCTGTTCTTCAAATTCCGCCTTGTTCTTCTTCGAGTGGATGACGGTTTTCACGTTGGCAGCGCTACCCCCAGCCAAACTTCCAACGGCCCCCAATGCTGCCAGGATGGCCGGGATGCTGAATATGAAACCTCCGATCTTTTGCTGTTTCCGCGAACGCTGCAATCTCTTCAATTGACGTGTGCTGAGAAGTAATTTCATTCCGTGTCCTTTGGACAGGCAAGAACGTTTCTTCTCGCGTTGTTTCTTGGTGAGTAACCCATCGAGGGCACCTAGATTATTTAGATTCGAATATGGTATCTGGTACACGACACCCTTGTGCTTCATGTTTTTTTTTCACGGTATGTTATTTATATATATGTTCTGAGATTTTTTTTTTGTTTCGTGTAATTTTTTTTCAAGGTATGTTATTTTATATACTCCGCGCAGCCGTTACACAAATTCTATTATGTGCTTCGTTTTCTTAACAAGACGTTCCTTTGTCCCCTTGTACACGATTTGAGTTTTGTTCTCGATTAAAGTAGCTAGCTTCCCGGCGGATAACATGATAGCGTATCGATCTGGTAAAAATTGACTGTATTGTCCGTTGAGCAACAGACGCACCTTGGGACCATACTGGGTAGAAACAATTGAACCGGAAGTTATCGTGTAAGGTTTGTCCACTTCCAATTCTTGAATTTTTACATATTCGACTGATTATTTTAGCATTTGTTTTAATGCTTGGAGGTCAGTCATATCGAAGAGAAATTTCAGGGTGCTATAGAATTATTTTTTTTTCACAACGTGTGTTATTTATATACCGAAGATTTTTTTTTCACGATGTGTGTTATTTATATATCAAGTTTTGACACGTATAAATTATTATTTTTTTCACAGAGGAAGAAAGTTCGTGCTTCGGAAAACGCGATGATGTGCGTGATTATATCTTCGGTCTCCTGTTTAGACTTGCGCCAATCATCCGTGTATCGTCTTCTCCCCTGCCTCGCCTCGTGCAGTTCGTCCATTTTTTCGTTTATTTTTTTCCCTGCAGCCGAAAGAAGAGTGTCGAGATCACCGCACCTCATGCCACTGATCTCCCGAAGATAATCCTTGACAACCATTTCACAAGGGATACGAAATTTTGGCGTTGTTCTTGCTACGATTAAAAGTTTCCCTACATCTCAGTTTACTGGGTGTTTGAATATTTTACATAGCAGTTCGGGCGGTAAGTCTGTTATACAAGACATGTTGTTATTATTTATGTTATTTATTTATACACCCCATCCAAATTTTTGTTTCGTGCTCATGGCGATGGTCGTACCTAATGCTGCAACTCTTTCTCCCAAAGAAGCGTCTCTGCTAACGAATCTTTCGAAAGCGGAATGTTCCAATTTCTTGTCTGCTTCGTGACATGCATCCAGATCGGTGCGAGTGTTGTAAGCGATGTCGTGATCTTTGCATGCCTCGTCCAACGGATTCACACCCTTGTCTCCTCTCTCCAATATTTTCTCGAGTTTGGTACCCGGTCCGCAGTATTGATAGCCAGGTAAATGCATCTCGAAAGGTAACTTGTTGATGATGTCGTTCACGAGTCACTTTTCTTCGGCCACGTTCCAGAATCTCGGAGGCAGCGTGTTGATAATTTTCATCAGGTAACCTATGCCCTTGTCGTCGTTCACGATGAAGTTGGAAAGTTTCGTGCTGATCATGTCCACGATGCCAAACTTCTCGTTGTAAAAATTACGATTGCCTGCATTCTCTTCACCGGCTATCACTAACAATCTGTCGATAAGTTTCCTCACGTCGTCCACCCAAACGAATTCTTTGGGTAACGTGTTGTAGCGTTTGACGCCGCTTCCACTTTTCACCACGTTCCAAATCGGTTTGATGAGATTCCTGTACTTCTCACCGCTGCTCGATTTCACCCTATTCTACGAGGCATCGTTGTTCTGGTACATGGCATCCGTCATGATTAGAATTTCCCTGTAACTCTGGTAATCTTCGTCGGTGTAATCTTTCGGCTGCTTTTTGGCAACGAGTTCCCACAGTCCCACCGTACCCGGATACCTGGTCCAACTGTTCTTCTCGCCTAAATTAACTTTAATGTCGTTGCCTTCGAAGGTGACTTTCGATTTCCCAATCTTCCACACGACACCCTCGTAGGTTTCCATTCTCGGATACAATCCGAACACTTCATCCTTGTCGAACTTCCCCGTGCTCAGGTAGTCTCGTGCCAAAGGTCCCAAATCGATCTTATCCGAAGACGACGACGTGCTACCTATGGCTTGACGTCGTGCCGGTACTTCCTTCAGTTCGAACGGCGTAGAAGGAATGCTCGAAATGTGCGTGGGTACAGTGTAACTTTTAGCAGCGGGTGGTACGAGTTCGTTGATCAAATTTTTATTTTGTTCCGTGACACTTTTAATTTCTTTACCTAGACCGCTGATGGCGTCGATCACAGGTTGATCCTGCCTTTTCTTCTCTTCGTAGAAACCGCGATTCTCGGATTTCCAACCTTTGAAGCGCTTCGCGAGGTAATCCCGCAACTTGAGATTTTCGTCTTCTTGAAATTGACGTTTTGACATTTTTCTATATACGTCGAAACGTTTCTGAAACGACGAATTCTCAGCCTATACGTTCGGTTCTCGTAGTTTTCTTGCCGTCACCCGCTTGAGACTATCACATTTCTTACACTCACTTTTTGTTTGTAATGGTTATTTTATATATGCTTGTCAGACGCTTGAAAAAAAAGAAAGTTTTTTTTTCAAATTTTATTTTTTAGATTCTCACGACCTTTGATTTTCTATTTTTTTCTTCTTGTTGCAAATCTGAAATTTTCCTCTTGTTAGCCTCTGAGACGTCTAGATAGACGTTTATTTTATTCCTATACTTTCCATGATTTGCTATTCGAGTCATGTCAATGGTCACGAATCCGAAATCACATTGGTTCCAACAGTGGTAGCAGAATTTAGAAAATAGAATGTAATTCATTTCAGCCCCTACGTAATCATCATGTCCGTGTTTTAAAAATTGGTGTGGTCTTGTCGAAACTAGCAAATAAAATTAGCATTATCACGTAGCAGTTGTTTCGGAACCTTGGAAAAAGTTTGTGCCAGGTAGAAACAATATAATCCTTTGTGACGTCCTCGAGTGAAAAAATTACGAATCTTGATTTGATTTTCCAAGATCATGTCGTCGAACACCACAACGGAATTCTCGAGACAATCGTCCAGTGGAATGATTTCAGATGCGAAAGTTGCAATGCCCAGTCCCTCGTACAGTTTCATAAGTTGCGGGTATTTCGGTTTTTCGAGACTTTTCGAAAATACGTAGAGTCTGTTTTCCCAGTCTAACTAATTGGGTGCGAGGAAAAAATTATAAATGAGCAGTTTCGTCTTTCCGCACCCCGAAGGTCCTACGATCAGACACCGTATGTGTCGGGGAGCAATTCGCCGTTCCTTTTTTTCGTTTGACTTTCCGAATCAGGTAAACGTTTCACAACATTCCACGTAATCATAGAATCACTTCGTTTGAATCGATCCAACTTGTTTCCGGAAGTCCCAGCCATTTCACCAAAAGTTTGTCACCTCTCTTACGCAAAACTTTTTCGATAAGGTACGTGTCGGGGTATTTAGTTTTAGAGAGTTCCTCCTCGTAGAAGCCCCCAATAAAATTTCACCGCCACTGTCCTTTATTATATACGTGTGACGGTTCCCGGGTAAAACTCGAACCACGGTAAAAAGTTCCGTGCTCCAGTTTCATGTGAAACCCTTGTCGAACGTTCGCTTCAATTTACTGATCCTCACCTGGTCTCCAATTTTGTATTCAGCTCTTTTTGTCGTGGGGGTGTACTTTGGACAGTAAACGGTAGAAATTAAACGCTGCTCGTCGGATTTCGTAACGTCAGCTGGCTTCATGCCTATCGTTCTGTGCCGTGTGTGATTATAGTCGTTAACGAGTTCCGGAAGAATGGTGACCCACTTGTAGCTTCCCTGAAGCGTGAAGCGTGACCACATGCGCGATTTCAGAGTGCGATTGAATCTTTCCACGATGCTGGCTTTGACGTCACTGAAGGTCGAGTAATGTTGAACGTCGTGTTTTCGAATAAACTGCCTGAACGTGGCATTGTAGAATTCCTTCCCCTTGTCCGTGTGCAGAAACCGAGGTCGTCTGCCGCTTTCGCGAAAAATTAATTTGAATGATTCCGTGACGCATGTTCCCGTTTTTGCTTTCAAAGGTAGAGCCCATGCGAAATTCGAAAATGTGTCTATGACGGTAAGGAGGTACTTGTTGCCCTTGTTCAATTTATGTACGTTTTTTAACTTGCCGCTACTCATCTCCACGAGGTCACTTTACCAGAGGTCATCGATACCCTTGGTTACCACCGCCAAACGTTCGTAGTTGCGGCGTGCAGGTTTATGCAATTCTTCGACGATGGCTTGCCTAGACATTTTTTTTTAGAGATTACGTTTGAAGAGAAGCACGAGCGTGATGGTATTCAAAGAGGGAGGCACCTCGCTCGTGTTTTGAATGATCAGCTTATCGCCGGCACTCACGTCGAAAACGGTAAGATCTTCGTCTTCGTGTATTTCATATATGTTGCGCATTTCGTTCCAACGTGCCAAGGGAATGTTTCCTGCTTTCTGGACACCACGATTCGATATCAAGGTCATGGTGGGGACGCTAGCTTTTCTGCCGTGAGACCAGTACGAAAATTCGTTTATCTGAATCGTGCCATCGAGGAGAAACTTGTAATACGGATGATAAGGATGTAACATGTACAGTTTGTTACCTTCGACAAACGTGGAGATTCTCTGTTGATTGGGTACGCTGTTGATTTCGATGGCTTGCAAGGTGAACAATTTGGCGATTTTAGTGTCGACGCTGAGCAGATTACTGTGAACGTGTCCAAGTTTATTTTCATATATTGATCTCCAGGACGGCAGTCGTCGTGGCACCTGCAAAATCCACCACGTCTCCTTTCTCGATCGTCACCACCAACTCTATGTTGCCTATGCGGTTGCGACATACTGGAAAATAGATCGGCGAAGAGGGTGTGTAGATGATCGGTTCCATGAATTCGGAACTGGTTTGAACGTGGCTATGATTCCCGTCTGCTTGTGACTTCCCAGCAACCCTTCAGATTTCGTGATCATTCCTTCCGCTACGTTACAGTGTACATTCAGAGTCTCTATGGCTAGAAATTTAGGAATGTTTGCACCCGTGTGCTTGATGCCAGCTTCGAGTTTGTTGTTGTTCTTGAAACATAAAAGTTCTCCTATGGTGCACAGGTTCACGGTCTCCGTAGCCGATAAGATTTCAACTCTGGGCGTGACTGAATTTTGAGAAAGGTATGTGCCTTTAGGTAATTGAGCTTGCAAAGTAGAAACATTGTATTGACCTGGCGTGACGACGATATGTTCGCTTCCGACGCTAATTTTGTTGTTGTGCTGCGTGACATTAGGTATGAGGTACATGCTGTAGAATGCACGCAGAGCTATGTATTTAGGATAGACGATGTCGTCGTGCAGCGTGAGTTTCAAGATCGAAGATTCGCTCGTGAGATGGAACACGCCCATCGTGTTTAAGGTTCCACAATGCTTTCTGGAAATCTTCCACCGATGGCTTATTTATTTTCGAGAGAAACGTGAGCATGGAGAGACAGAGATGTCCGCGGTTCACGTCTCCGAAATTTTGAATGCGTTCGTCGTTGTAGTATAGGTTGTTCGTTTTCAGATAATGAACTAAATTTGTAGGTGGAACACCTCCGAAAGAATCGAAAACGAATTATTTATTGTTATTTGCATTTTTGTGGTAACATATCCAATGCGTGTCTGGATTTTCTTGACTGTCCAAGTTGACTACTCCCCATTCTCTATTTTTAACGGTTCAAGGTAACGAGTCGGACATGAAATCGCCCCTGAAGTGTTTGATTTGTAATGGTTTGATTAAAAATTCAATGTCTCGGTTGGTGAGTGCTGTTTCTTTTTTTTTAACTTCCTCATGACCCCCTTCCCTTTCTTCTCAATGGCCAGATTGTGACGTTTCTGTTCTTCCAATTCCGCTTTGTTCTTCTTCGAGTCGATCACGGTTTTCGCGATGGCGGCGCTACCCCCAGCCAAACTTCCCACGCCCCCCAATGCTGCCAGGATGGCCGGGATGCTGAATATGAACCCCCCTGTATGTTGCTGTTTCCGCGAACGCTGCAACCGTCACAATTGTGGAGTGCTGAGCAGCAATTTCATTCCATGTCCTTTGGACAAGCAAGAACGTTTCTTCTCACGTAGTTTCTTGGTGAGTAACCCATCGAGGGCACCGAGCGTTTTCAGATTCGAATATGGTATCTGGTACACGACACCCTTGGGCTTCATGTTGATGGTCTATATGTTATTTTCACGGTATGTTATTTATATATATATGTTCTGAGATTTTTTTTGTTTCCCTCTCTCGTGTATTTTTTTTCAAGGTATGTTATTTTATATACTCCGCAGCCGTTACACAAATACTATTACGTGCTTTGTTTTCTTACCAAGAAGTTCCTTTGTCCTATTGTACACGATTTGAGTTTTGTTCTCGATAAAAATAGATAGCTTCTCGTCGGATAACATGTTAGCGTATCGATCTGGTAAAAATAGACTGTATTGTCCGTTGAGCAACAGACGTACTTTGGGACCATACTGGTAGAAACAATTGAACCAGAAGTTCTCGTGTAAGGTTTGTCGACTTCCAATTCCTAAATTTTTATATACTCGACTGACAAATTTAGCATTTGTTTTAATGCTTGGAGGTCACTTATTTTTTCAGTCATATCGAAGAAATTCAGGGTGTGTTAGAATTTTTAATTTTTCACAATGTTATTTATATACCGAAGATTTTTTTTTGATCTCGTAGATTTTTTTTCACGATGTGTGTTATTTGTTTTTTTGACTTGTAAATTTTTCTTGGCACGTAATTTTTTTTGACACATACGTTTTTTTGACATGTACATTTTTTTGACATGTACATTTTTTTGTCTCGTACATTTTTCTGATATTTTTTGTCATATTTTTTTGACATATTTTTTACACCTACATTTTTTCTCATTTTTTGACACGTACTTTTTTGTTGCACATTTTTTGACTTTTTTTGACGAGTCAAAATTTTTTGACGATAATTTTTTTTACAATAAGGCAACTTTTTTTCTGACGATGTCCACGTCAACTTTTTTTTGACGAGACAAAATTTTTTTCATAAAATTTTTTTACGATAAGGCAATTTTTTTTCTGACGAAAATTTTTCAACCAACTTTTTTTTGACGAGACAAAATTTTTTTGATGATAAACATTTTTTACGATAAGGCAACTTTCTTTCTGAGGATGAAAATTTTTCCACGTCAACTTTTTTTTGACGATAAAAAATTTTTACGATCAGGCAACTTTTTTCTGACGATAAAATTTTTTTACGATAAGGCAACTTTTTTTTCACGATGTCCACGCCAACTTTTTTTTGTGTCGAGACAAATTTTTTTGAAAATAAAAAATTTTTACGATAAGACAACTTTTTTCTGACGATGTCCACGTCAACTTTTTTTTGTTTGGAGACATTTTTTAACGATAACATTTTTTTACGATAAGACAACATTTTTCTGAAGCCAAAAATATTTTTTTTCACATGTGCATTTTTTTGTCATATTTTTTTTGACACATTTTTTTTACATGTATATTATTATTTTTTTCACAGTGTGTTAGAGGAAGAAAGTTCTTGCTTTGGAAAACGCGATGATGTGCGTGATGATATCATTGGTCTCCTCTTTGGACTTGAACTTATCATCCGTGTATCGTCTTCTCCCCTGCCTCGCCTCGTGAAGTTCGTCCATCCTGTCGTTTAATTTTTTCCCTGCAGCCGAAAGAAGAGTGTCGAGATCACCGCACCTCATGCCACTTATCTCCCGAAGATAATTCTTGACAACCATTTCACAAGGGATACGAAATTTCGGTGTTGTACTTGCTATGTTTAAAAGTTTCCCTACATCCCCACAATCTCTGTTTAAAGCGTGTTTGAATATAATGCATAGCAGTTCGGGCGGTAAGTCGGTTATACAAGACATGTTGTTATTATTTTTTTTTGTTTTTTTATTTATTTATATACCCCATCCAAATTTTTGTTTCCTGTTCATGGCGATGGTGGTGCCCAGTGCTGCAACTTTTTAAACCCAACGATGCGTCTCTGCTCTCGAACCTCCCGAAAGCGGCATGCTCCAATTTTTTGTCTGTTTGTGACGTGCATCCAAATTCATGTGCGTGTTGTAAGCGATGTCGTGATCTTTACATGCAGCGTACAACGGATTCACACCCTTGTCTCCTCTCTCCAATCTTTTCTCGAGTTTGGTACCCGGTCCGCAGTGTTGATAGCCAGGTAAATGCATTTCGAAAGGTAACTTGTTGATGATGTCGTTCACGAGTCCCTTTCCTTCGGCCACGTTCCAAAATCTCGTAGGCAGCGTGTTGATAATTTTGATCAGGTAGCCGATACCTTTGTCGTCGTTCACGATTAAGTTGGAAAGTTTGGTGCTGATCATGTCTACGATGATAACCTTCTGGTTGTAGAAATTACGATTGCCTGCATTCTCTTCACCGGCTATCACTAACAATCTGTCGATGAGTTTTCTCACGTCGTCCACCCAAACGAATTCTTTGGGTAACGTGTTGTAGCGTTTGACTCCGCTTCCACTTTTCACCTCGTTCCATATCGGTTTGATGAGATTCCTGTACTTCTCACCGCTGCTCGATTTCACCCTATTCTGCGAGGCATCGTTGTTCTGGTACATGGCATCCGTCATGATTAGAATTTCCCAGTAACTCTGATAATCTTCGTCGGTGTAATCTTTCGGATATTTTTTGGCAACGAGTTCCCACAGTCCCACCGTACCTGGATACCTGGTCCAACTATTTTTATCGCCTAAATTAACTTCAATGTCGTTGCCTTCGAAGGTGACTTACGATTTCCCAATCTTCCACACGACGCCTTCGTTCGTTTCCATGCTCGGATACAATCCAAACACTTCATCCTTGTTGAATTTCCCCGTGCTCAGATAGTCTCGTCTCAAAGGTCCCAACTCGATTTTATCCAAAGACGTGCTGCTTATGGCTCGACGTCGTTGTACGTCCTTCAGTTCGAACGGCGTCGAAGGAATGCTTGATATGGGCGGGGGTACAATATAACTTTTAGCTGCAAGTGGTACGAGTTCGTTGATCAAATTTTTATTTTGTTCCGTGACACCTTTAATTTCTTTACCTAGATCACTGATGGCATCGATCACAGTTTGATCTTGACGTTTCTTCTTTTCGTAGAATCCGCGATTCTCAGATTTCCAACCTTTGAAGCGTTTCGCAAGGTAATCGCGAAGCTTAAGATTTTCGTCTTCGATTTTTCGTTTCGTCATAACGTTATTTATACACGTCGTTTCTCACAAAGTTGCAACGTTTAGAAAGTCGTTGATTTTGTTTCTGTGTTTTCCGTCCTTGGGATTCCTCGTCATGTCGATCGTCGCGAATCCGAAATAGTCACTGTTCCAGCAAGAAGAGCAGCAGCGTTCCGAAAATTGATTGTAGTTCATGTCTCCGCCTACGTAGTCATCGTACGCGTGCTTGAGGTTGGTGTGATCTTGACGAAACAAACATATGAAATTAGCGTTGTCACGTAGTAACTGTTTGAATTTTGGAAAACGTTTTAGCTTGGTAAAAGCAATCCATTTCTTTGTGACGACCTTGCGTGAAAAAGTTGCGAATTTCATTTTGATTTTCCAGGATGACATCATCGAACACAACGACTGAATTTTCACGACAATCGTCGAGTGGTTTTATTTTCGAAGCGAACGTTGCAATGTCAGGCCATCATACAGTTTCATCAGTTGTTGGTATTTGGATTGCTCCAAACTTTTCGAGAACACGTACAGGTGCCTGTTCTTCCAATCTAACCAATTCTGTGCGAGGAGAAAATTGTCCACGAGCAGTGTCGTTTTCCCACACCCTGAAGGACCTACGATTAGACAGCGGATGCTGTCGGGAAGCAACTCGCCGTTGTTTTTTCGTTTGACTTTCCTGATCCGGTAGACGCTTGACCACGTTCCAAGTACTCACAAGATCACTTCGTTCGCGTCGATCCAACTCTAATCCGGAAGTCCCAGCCATTTGACAAACAGTTTGTCACCTTTCCTACGCAATACTTTCTCGATGAGGTATGTGTCCGGGTGTTTTGTTTTAGAGAGTTCCTCTTCGTAAAATCTTCCTTTCAAAATCTCGCCGCTACTATCCTTTATTATATACGTGTGTCGGTTTCCGGGTAAAACTTGAATCACCTTAAAAAGTTTCGTGCTCCAATTTTTTTGTGAATCCCTTCTCTAAGGTGCGTTTGAATTTGCTGATTTTCACCTGGTCTCCAATTTTGAATTTTGATTTCTTGGTAGTCGGAGTGTACTTTGGTGAAAACTGTAGAAATTAAACGCTGCTCGTCAGATTTCGTAACGTCAGCTGGCTTCATGCCTATCGTTCTGTGTACCGTATCATTATAGGTGTCGACGAGTTCCGGCAGGATGTCGACCCATTTGTAATTTCCCCGAAGCGTGAATCGTTTCCACATGTGTTTTTTCAAGGTTCGATTAAATCTTTCCACGATGCTGGCTTTGATGTGACTGAAAGTCGAATAATGTCGAATGTCATGTTTTTAATAAACTTTACGTAATACGGCGTTGTAAAATTCTTCACCGTTGTCTGTTTGCAAAAACCGTGGTCGTCTGTCGCTTTCGCGAAAAATTAATTTGAATGCTTCCGTGACGCATGTTTCCGTTTTCGCTTTCAAAGGTAGAGCCCATGCAAATTTCGAAAATGTGTCTGTGACGGTAAGGAGGTACTTGTTGCCCTTGTTCAATTTATGTACATTTTCAAATTGCCGCTGTTCATCTCGACGAGGTCACTTTGCCAGAGGTCGTCGATGCCCTTGGTTACCACAGCCAAACGTTCGTAGTTGCGGCGTGCAGGTTTATGCAATTCTTCGACGATGGCTTGCCTAGACATTTAGAGATTACGTTTGAAGAGAAGCACGAGCGTGATGGGATTCAAAGAGGGTGGCACCTCGCTTGCGTTCTGAATGATCAGCTTATCACCGGCACTCACGTCGAAAACATTAAGATCTTCGTCTTCGTGTATTTCATATATGTTGTGCGTTTCGTTCCATCGTGCCAGAGGAATGTTTCCTGCTTTCTGGACACCACGATTCGATATCAAGGTCATGGTGGGGACGCTAGCTTTTCTGCCGTGAGACCAGTACGAAAATTCGTTTATCTGAATCGTGCCATCGAGGAGAAACTTGTAATACGGATGATAAGGATGTAACATGTACAGTTTGTTACCTTCGACAAACGTGGAGATTCTCTGTTGATTGGGTACGCTGTTGATTTCGATGGCTTGCAAGGTGAACAATTTGGCGATTTTAGTATCGACGCTGAGCAGATTACTGTGAACGTGTCCAAGTTTATTTTCAATGAGCAACAAATGCTCGACTATGGTATCCGTTATGGCAGAAAATGACGGTTTGATTTTCACTTCCACGTTCAACTGCTTGTAATTTTCGTTCAGTTCTTGCAACTTGGCACCGAAAGAGGCCAGCGTCGATTCCTGCGTGGATTCCAGCACTCCAACTTGATCTCTGATGTTGACGACAATGTTCTGGAGGTTCTCAACTTGATTAAATTTCGAGATTTTCTCGGTAAGATCGTTCACGATGCTTCGCATCTCTGTAAACTGCGTGTGAAGATCCGTGACTCTCTGTGAAGTGTGCAACGTCGACACCAGCGAAGTAATTGCATCTCGAATCTTTTCCACGTTTGCTGTTTCCGTTTCTAGTCGTTTCAGCATTCGAGATATGTTCCTTTCCAAAGCGTGTAATTCTTTGGAGGTGGGGAGATTGGTCACCGTACTTTCGAGATCGCTCAATGTACTTTTGATGTCACTCGAATCGGATAATGCCGTCACTGCCGTTTTCAATTTTTCCAAATCTTCCTTCGAAGGCACACTCGTCTGTAACGATTCCAGTACGTGATGAAAATGAGCAAGGTTCGATTTGACGTTCAAATTTTCTAAATATTCGATCTTCTGCTGAACCGTGCTTAACGTGTCTTGAATACTCGTCAACGCACTTGCTTGAACGTGAATATTTTTAATTTCTTCGTTAATCAACTCCAAAGACGCCTGAAGCGTAGCGATGGTGGTTTGAATGTGTTCGAAATCTTGATAAGCCTCCAATTGAATTTTTATGTTCGCAACGCTTTTACTGATGACCTGCAGTTCGTCTGACGATGGTAGGTTTGTTATTGTATCTTCCAAAGTCTGTAACGTGGATTTAATTTCTTCCAATGTGCAGGTAAATTCTTCTTGTAATTTAGAAACGACGACATGCAAGCGTTCTACATCGATATCATTCACAACGGTTTGAAGTTCAGAGAAATTTTTTTCAATTGCGGAAGTTCGTTCTTCGATTTCGAGTTTTTCCAAATCTTTCGATTGAAATTGCTGTAATTTGGAAAAATCATTTTGAAGCGAATCCACGCTCAACTGTATATTTTGAACGTTGTCGTAAGAAGGTACATCAACATAATTTTTATGAGTGTTTTGAGTTCGGAATCGATTTTCAGAATAGGATCGAGACATTGCGTTTGGAGCGTAGCGATTTCCGATTGTAAACTATTGTTTAAGGTCTCCTGCAAAGCAATCAAATCGCTTCCCCAACTTTTTAACTCGAACGTCGAGCATAAGAATCTCTTCTGCGTGGTCTACACGCTTGGTGTGGCCGAAAATGTCGTTAGGCATTATGGTTATTTATAAATAGGATAGGTGATTCGTAATTCTATGAAGAGCGGAATGAGTTTGTAGTAATCTCCGAGGAGATCCACGTAAAGATAATCTCCTGCAGAAACATCGTACGCCATGTTAGAAAGCATTTTGTCGTGCATCATTCGAAAAATGTTCCTGCCGGTATAAATTTTGATTTCGCCTGAGTTCTCCGGATTCACTGTGATCCGAAGTTTCCCGCCGATCGGAATTTCGTAAAAATTTAAATTGTTATTGAAGACGTAAAATATCTTGCCGACGTCCTCGTCCAATTTCGTCCAAATGCTGTTTAGGTGAATGATCAGTAGACCGTTGAGTTTAGATAACATGGAAGGTAGAAATTCATGATCTGTCGTGCGGTGTACAGTTTCCATTGTTTGCTTTCGGAAACCAAAGAGATTCATTGTCCTTGCTAGATATTTATTGTGTATGTGATCATTTGAGACGGTTAAAGTTTTTTTTTAATTAATTATAGTTATTTAAGTTTTTTTTCAGATGAATTGCCTACAATGTTTACTAATTTCTAAACGATAGTGCCCAGAAGGCAACGTGTGGATTCCACAAGACAAAATACATCTTTTATCGTCATGCGGATCTAATGCTACTTTCCTAACTTTGTTTGTGGTAAGCACGTGGTCTACGCTTTGTATCCTCGTCTCCAAACGTAGAATCCTCGACTGTGAATAGAGGCAATTGATGTAATCCTCGAACACAAGCTTGTTTTTCACGGTATTTTTAACAACACCTTTGGCTTTTTTGGTGATGCTGGTTTCTGTTTTCACCACATACATTTTGGAACGTAAGCCTTTGAACTCCAGAATGATTTCTCCGTTGCATTCATTATTAATTTTACCAGGCACTTTTTTATTGCGAGAAGGGAAATCAAATTTGTTTGGTTGAGAGAAGGAAGATGTGTCGAAATGATCAATCATTTTCGGTTGTTTCAAATTGTTGTAGAGGTCAGATGTCTCTACGGAATAAATAAAACTGTCCGTGTCCGTGTACAAAAGTGTTATATTTTCATTATAGAAGGGTTTCATGACATTATAATGAAATTCAAACATATGCAGTTTAGATAAATCCAAAACCGTCGCCCCCACGTAGATTGGTTTGTTGAAGTTGATTATTTTTTTATCCATCACAAACAGAGCCAGGTTTTCATCATTTATATTTCGTTATTTGAATGTCGGCGATGCTATCAATTTTCTACATTTATTTGAATCGGGAACTTATCTCACGTCCACGTGCTTCCTAACATTCTCCATTGTTTTTCCGTAAACAGCATTATTCATGAGTTTAAAAAAATCTTTATCTAAATCTGACGTGGCGCGTGTTCTATGATACGTATTTTTTTTAATGTAAGGTTTTAACCACTCGGAATGTTTGAATTTCATTATTCTTCTCACATTTATTACTTGAACTCCCTTCTCAATTAACAATTGAAGATTTTTGTAATGGAGAACGTATCTCTCTTTCCTATCCAATGTTAACAGAAGCTTACGTTCATTTGAATCAGGCGAACATTTTCGTTCGGGTGCAGTAGGTAGATCTTTGAAGTAATCGTGTAGATGGTCGGGGAATTCGAGGTCCACCTCTATAAACAAGCCATAATTCACAGTCGTTGAAATTATTAATGTTAATGGAAGTGGTATCCACCCAGTCGAACCCGCCGTAAGGAAGTTTTTGTATCTTAGCATGTCCGTATAAATTATTTGCATCCACATAAAATATGTATTTCGATTGTTCATTAGGATCGTATTCTTCCGTCATGTGAACGTTATTTGCTTTTGCATGTCTCTGTACGCATTGCACCATTCCACCTCGTATCCCCCTCTTGATAAAATATAACATGTCCACGTCCGGTATCAATTCGAGTTTTATTTTTCTCTGTAATAACATGGCAGACCACGCTAAGCTCGAGAGACCGTAAAAATGTGCAGGATCTAATTTGTAAATATTCGCCGACGTTTTCCTGAATGCTTGAAAAACATCCGCGAGTATTGTCACGTCCAGTTCTAAGTAGGAATCGTGATAATAGCCGAGTGTCCTACATCCTAATTTGTCCCACATCCGTTGCGCGTGTTCGTATTCATCATCCGTGATTCCTTTCTCTCTGAGTCGACTGTAAAATTCTTATTGAGGTGGAAGAGTGTCGTCGTTAAATTTAGAATTATCACTAACATATTCGTATGGATAAATACCTTTACGTCTAATCATTTCTATGTCTACGGTGGGAAAATTATCTCTCATTATTCTAAATTGTTCAGCCGAAAGTTTGCTTGCAAGAACGTCCAAGCTGGCTGATAAAAATCTGTAAGAATCTAAAAATCTCATCTCCACAGTTTCGTTTGTTCCCGGAATCAATACTCGCTTGCTGACACTGATGTACCTTTCTTCATTCTCTGCTAGAATATTTATTTTTTTGCCTATCATATCCAAGATTCCGAATTAAGAGATGGAAGTTGTAACCGCTGCCATTATGAAGGTATATGGGGACAAACGTAGGTTTTTGGATCTTTAGATTACACGTGTTACAGATTCCACCGATGTAGTTTCCGGTGAAGTGATTATGGTGAAATACTTTCCGGTTCTCGTCGGTGAAACGTTGATCGCACACCGGACATGTTTCAATGTTATTGTGAGATTGAAGTTCATCGCTGGATAATGGAAGCATTGGTTTCGATTCGCGTAAGAGGCTGCCAATGGTCTCAACCTCTTCAACCATCTTTTCAAAAAAATGTTTGATTACGTCTGGTCCTCGGTAAACATACGGTTCATCTATCCTATCCTGTCGCACAACAACATATCCGAAACTCGAGGCTTCGTGCAACTGATACGGTGTTGTGGAAGAAAGTCCGGGGTCTGGTTCGCAGTACGACAACGGTTTGAGAAAAGACTCGAAATCAGCAATTATGATTGCGGGATGTTCCAAAAATGCCTTATGCATCTTCGACTTCTTTTGATTTCGGCATCAACATGTGAGTCGGTCTGTTGTCACCGCAATAAATTTTATGTTCGGCAAGTTTATCGATAGCAATTTGACGTCCAGTGTATTTTCGATAATTGGATTGTTTTTGATCGTCGAACGTGGTCAAACACCTTCGGCAAACTTCGATGTGGTTTGCATGCTTGGTTGATTGACTTCTGACTAATCGTGATAGTGAACGAATGAGACAGTAATGGTGAACACTGTCGTTTGAAATTAGAAGAAGATTAATCACACGAGCATCATCATCGTCGACATCGCTTATCCTGACGGGATGCACGACATGTTTGTCCAACGTATAGGAATACACGTTGATGATTAAGCGTTTTCCTTCTGCATCTCGTGCTCATGTTTCGAATTTTGATATATCAGAAATGGTCATCGGGTATTCGATGCCAGCCATTGCATTATCCAGTTCAGGTTCATGCTGCTTGTAATGACAAACTTGTACTGGATTATTTCACCAATGAATCGGGTGAAGTTCCACCAACACACACCAAAGAAGACACTTTTTATCGCTGTTCTGTATATTTAACACAGCCCTCTTGTGTTGAATGTTTGGTGGAAGAGGAACGTAGCTGGAATCGCGAGGAGGCGAGAATTGGTTCACGTAAACAGTTAACGTGTGAGGACTTCCACACAGAGACCATCCCGACCCTTTAGCCTCGAAATCGTCATGTTTCTTAACCAACTCATTGGTTACTTTGTAATAGAAAGTAGTGTGTTTTGTGGTACTATTAGCACAAAATCATACAAAATGAAAGAGCCATATGCCCGATTTGGCTACACTTAAAACTATGCCAAGATGCCCATATGCCCCAATTTTTCAAGTGTGATATGCTTTTAATCGCAAGAAATTCTGAGTCCTAGTGTACAAATGAAGAATCACACACAGTGTACAAATGAAGAGCTCATATGATTAAACAGCCCGATTTGGCTACACTTAAAACAATGTCAAGATGTCTATATGAATCAATTGGCCAAGTGTGGACACAGTTGAATCTAAAGAATCTTGAGCCCTAGTGTACAAATGAAGAAGCCTCAACAGACAGATTTGGCCATGTGTACAAAAGCTACATCTGTGAGATTGTTGTCCCATAAGCTTGTCAAAAATATGCCCCTCTTGATATTGTTTTGGCTACACTTAAAACTAAGCCAAGATGCTCATAAAAGCCACCCTCACCCACCCACACCCACATATATTTACTTCCGGTCCGGTAATATGCAGAGGCCTTCTAGAATTGCTCTGTGACTCTCTCATTTCTTACATCACAAACATATGATTTTTCACCTATAAGAATAACATTACATTTGGTGTCATCAGGGAGTGTATCGTGGAATTCACAGATAATTTAATGTTTGTCCTGTCATTAACCACAACTTGTTTTCTTTTTGAAGTGTTGATGACAAACATGGGTCTCTGTGCTTTGAATTCGTCTGGTGTGTAATACATGTCAGTATTGCCAGTGGTGACCCTTTTGTATGCTGTAAATGCTTCATATAATTTGAGGAAATCATCCTTGGACATGTTTAAATTATAATTTTCTCTGGGGAACACCTCATTTCTGCCATTTTTAAGATATATGTTCTTGATGTTGCAGATATCAAATTTACTTGAATTTTTTCCTGATTATTGTGTCTTCCAGTCTGAAACAGTACCACCACAAAATCTGGCATGTCATATTGTATACTGGAGAATGAGTTTGTAGCATCAAATTCATAATAGGTACTAGTGGCAGGCTTCTGCACACATTGATATGTATGAAATTGTAAAGGCACCTGTGGATTTTTTAGGATATCTGCTTTGTATTTAAGAGCATAACTGGCTTTATATTGAACAACCGGGATTCTTAGCTCCATAGTCTGAATAAGGCATTTGCCATCATCAGGTTGAGTATTAGGCAGAGCTTCCCCTGTAGAGTTTAATGTAATGTACCTCATCAAAGCATTATTATCATTGGCAGCTCTTCTAAATGTAATTCTTAAACCACCCTTCCACATAATATCTTTGTAATCTGAGAAGAATCCTGGCAACAGGCGCATAGGAAACAGCACTGTGTGGCTCTTAGATATTTTTTTATCACCAGCCTCAAATCCTCCTATTTTGTAGTAAGAAGCCTCGGTTTTGGATAATTTTAGTGTGGCCAAAGCTGTAGAGGTAATGCCAGGGTAATCTACTCTGTTTATAACAACACCATGTTTTCTGGTCTCAATTTCAGAGAACAGATGTGGCACAAAATTGTCTATCAATCTTATATTTGAATTTGCCGGATAATCTGTACCATCGAGCTTTACAACATCAAATTTGATGTATAGATCTGCTCTATGGGGGTGTATAAATCCATCCCCTACATCAAGATCAACCTCAATCTCTGTGTTGGGTTGATTTAAATTTGCAAAGGTCCTCCTGTTTGGGGGAATGATTGTAGCACATAACTCACAATATTTTCCATTTTTTTGTATGTATTTTTATTTAAATATTAATCTCTATGATTGCAGTTGTTGTGGCTCCAGCAAAATCAACTAATTCTTCTTTTTCATTAGTGACCATCAACTCAATGTAATCTATTCTATTATGGCACACAGGAAAATATAATGTTGGGGATGGAGTGTAGATGATTGCTCCATAAATTCAGAGTTAGGTTTGAATGTTGCAATGATGCCAGTTTGTTTGTGAGTGCCTATGCCAATTGATTTGGTGATCATACCTACGGCTACATTACAGTGAATATTTAGAGTTTCTATGGCTAAGAATTTAGGTATATTAAGAGCAGTGTGTTTAATGGCTGGTTCAAGTTTTGTGTTGTTCTCAAAGCCTAACAGCTCTCCTATAGTAACCCCAGATCCACTGTTTCTGTAGCAGACACAATCTCTACTCTGTGATTGACAGAATTTTGAGTTAATACTATACCTCTGGGTAACTGAGCATTTAAAGTAGATAGATTATATTTCCCTGGAGTGGTAACAATTTTTTGATCCCCAACTGCAATTGTGTTGTTAAAGTGTGTAATATTGGGGATTTAGTACATGCCATATAATGCTCTGAGAGCTTTGGTTTGGGATACACTATATCATCATGTAATCTCAGTTTCAATATTGAATTTTGGCTGGTGAGATGGAATACTCCCATGATGTTTCAGATACCACAGGGCCTTTTGAAAATCTTCAATTGATGGTTTATTTATTTGAGACAGATATCTAAGAACAGATAAACACAGATGTCCACAATTAACATCTTTGAAGTTTTGAACACGGGAATTATTGTAATAAATATTAGTTGATTTTAGATATTTTACTAAATTTTCAGGTGGAATACCTCCAAATGAATCAAACACAAATGCCTCATTGTTTAAATATTTAAGATAACAGATCCAGTGAGTGCCCTGATTTTTGTACTTATCCAAATTAACTATGCCACACTCTTTGTTGAGTGGTTGTTCTGGTAAAGAATCAGACATGTACTCACCTCTAAAATTTTTGATGCCCAGTGGCTTGATTAAAGCTTCAATATCTTGGTTTGTAAGGGGGTCTTGTTTTTTAAGCTTATTCATGGCTCTCTTAACACCTTTGCCTTGTTTTTCCATAGCTAGATTATGGCACTTTTGTTCATCTAATTCTGCCTTATTCTTCTTAGCATCTATTACTGTTTTTGCTATAGCAGCTGATCCCCCAGCCAAGCTCCCCACAGCCCCCAAAGCTGCTAAGATGGCCGGGATAGTAAATATAAAGCCACCTGTATGCAATTTTTTTCTAGATTGCTGTATTTTTTTTAATTGGTGGGTACTAAGTAACAATTTCATACCATGGCCCTTGGCAAGACAAGAATTTTTTTCTTGCGCTGCTTTTTCGTTAAAAGACTATCAATAGTTTTAAGAGATTTATGACCTGCATAAGGTATCTGATACATAACACCCTTGGCCTTCATCCTAGGTTTATTATATACATATTCTGGGAATACATAGCTTAATTAAGTGGCATAAATTTATTTAATTTATCACAACCCCCACCCCAGTAATTGTTTGGTGTTCATAGCTATGGTGGTCCCCAATGCTGCTATTTTTTCACTTAAAGAATCATCTTTGCTTACAAATCTTACAAATGCAGCCTCTTCTAATTTCTTGTCTGCAACATGTCGCCTTTCATAGATCAGAATGTGTGTTGTATGCTATGTCATGGTCTCTACAAGCAGCATCTAGGGGATTAACACCAGGATCACCTCTGTTTAATCTATGGTCCAATTTTGTACCGGGACCACAATACTGATAGCCTGGAATGTGTAGTTCAAATGGCAGCTTGTTTATGATGTCATTAACCAGCCCCCGACCCTCAGAGATATTCCAAAATTTAGGTGGTAGAGTATTAATAATTTTTATAAGATATCCAATCCCCTTAGTGTCATTCACTATAAAATTAGACAATTTTGTGCTTATCATGTCCATAATTCCAAACTTTTCATTGTAAAAATTGTGGTTACCAGCATTTTCTTCCCCAGCTATCACCAGCAACCTATATACAAGTTTCCTGACATCATCAACCCACACAAATTCTTTAGGCAGGGTGTTGTATTGTTTGATTCCACTACCTGTCTTGATCTGGGACCATATGGGCTTGATTAAGTTTTTGTATTTTGCTCCACTGCTAGACTTGACTCTTTTTTGTGTAGGATCATTGTTCTGGTATAGAGCATCTGATTTTATTAATATTTCTTTGTAATGCTCATAATCTTGATCTGTATAGCTGCCAGGTCTTTTCCTAGTCATCAGTTCCCACAATCCAGGTGTGCCAGGATATTTAACAAAACCACCTCTTTCTCCAAGATGAGATTCTGAATATACAATCAGATCATCTCCCATAAATGTTACTCTGAAATTGCCAATTCTATGTATGATGCTACCATCACGCTCTGTGTCAGCATATAAACCAAATACCTCATCTTTGTTGTCTTTATGTGTGCTTAAATATTTTTGAGCAAGATGACCCAATTCAATAGGATCCTGAGTAGCTTCAATTCTTCGAGGAGCAACAGGACTAGGTGTATGAATACTGGAAAGTGGAGTGATTGGATAATCTAATATGTTCCTAGCAGCTACAGGTACAAGCTCTGTGATCAAATTTTGATTTTGCTCTGTAACAGTTTTGATATTTTTACCTAATTCACTAATAGCATCAATAATAGGCTGTTCCGTTTGCTTGTGTTGTTCATAGATTCCTCGGTTCTCTGATTTCCATCCCTTAAATCTTTTAACAAGATAATCTCTTAATTTAAGATCATCAATTATTGGCCTTTTCATGGTTATTTATATATGTTTTAATGTCTAGAAAATTGTTAATTTTATTTCTATATTTACCACTATTGGGTTTCCTTTTCATATCAATTGTGACAAACCCATAGCTGTCCTCGTTCCAGCACCTACTACAAAACTTGGAAAAATCATTGTAGCTCAAATCCCCACCTACATATTCATCATGTATATGTTTGAGGTTGGTATGATCTTGATGAAACACACATATAAAATTCTGTTGTCTCGGATCAGCTGCTTCAGTATTTTAGAAAAAGTCTGTGCCAGGTAGAAACAATCTTTGTTTTTGTGCCGCCCCTGTGTAAAGAAATTTCTAACCTTGTTTTGATTATCCAGTATAATGTCATCAAACACAACAACATAATTATCAAAACCGTCATGAAGTGGCTTAACATCTGACTCAAAAGTGGCAATATCCAGTCCATCATATAGCTTCATCAGCTGCTGATATTTTAGTTGTTCCAAGCTCTTAGAGAAGACATACAAGTGCCTGTTTTTCCAGTCTAACCAGTTGGGTGCCAATAAAAAATTATCAATCATTAGTGTAGGTTTACCACAAGCCGATGGCCCAACATTAAGACATCTAATATTATCAGGCAGCAGCATTCCATTTCTCTTATTCTGCTGTTCAGGCTCTGGCAGCCTTTTTATAACATCCCAGGTGTTCATAGTATCACTTTGTCTGCCTCGATCCAGCTGTGTTCTTGGAGTCCTAGCCATTAGATAAGTATCTTGTTGCCTTTTCTGCGGATGATTTTTTCTATGAGATATGTGTCAGGCTGCTTAGTTTTGCTGAGTTCTTCTTCATAGAACATGCCTTTGAGAATTTCTCCTCGGTGGTCTTTTATTATATATGTGTATCGGGTCCCAGGTTTAACTTGAACCACTGTAAATAATTCAGTGCTCCAGTTTCTGGTAAAGCCTCTTTTGAATAAGTGCTTATATTTGCTGATTCTTACTTGATCACCAATCTTGTATTTAGCTTTTTTTGTTGTTGGCTGGTATCTAGGATAATAAACAGTGCTGATCAATTTTTGCTTATCAGATGAAGTTACCTCAGAGGGCTTCATGTTGATTGTGGAATGGACCGAGTTGTTATATTTATGTAGACGTTCTGGAAGAATATTAAGCCATATTAAGCCATTACCTTGAAGTGTAAATTGTTTATACATATGATTTTTTAGGGTTTTGTTGAATCTCTCTACAATAGAGGCCTTGAGATCACTGTATCTCAAGTAATGTTGTATTGACTGGCTTTTAATAAATTGTTGGAACACCGAATTATATAGCCTGACAAGTTAAGTCCCGATATGCGCAGATCGCTGCGGAGCACTTCCAATTACGTCATCCTCCCCACCACTCTTCTACTCACTGGTCTGGCGTTGAGAGTACCAGGGGTGCCAACTCAGCAAAATTAAGCTAAAACAAATATGACGATTTTCATGGTACAGTGGCTCTCAGCGACAGACAAACCTGCAAACGAAACTGAAATCGATGCGGAGAATAGAGTGAAAGCATTGTGAACAATAAACAAAAGGAAATTGTACTTAAAAATTAAAAGTGTAGCTTATGTGAAACAGTATGTATTGACACGAAATTTAGAAACGCGGGGCTCACCATAATACGACTTCCGCCTTACCACGCAGACTTAAATCCCATTGAACTTGTGTGTGTGGGGGGAATCAAGGGTAAGGCAAGGGAATTCATTTAGGATTCACTGGACGCAAAGAAAGATTTGCTGGGAAAATTATTTAGTGAATATTCTGTACAGAAATGGATTAAATGTTGGGAACACGTGAAAAAAATAGAAGATTCTTACTTTGAAAGAGATGGACGTATGGACGAGCGTGTAGATGAACTGATAATTAGACTTGGTGAAGCCGATTCAGACACGGACACAGATTCATCGGAAGACACAGACTCGGATGAGTGGGAGAGTGAAACTGAAGAAGGAGAACAGGAAAACATTTAGAAGGTGAGCTCAGTTCTATCGTTTATATATTTTTCATTTTTCTATCATTTTATTTCATACATTTCTTATGCTGGTAAGAAATATCCCTAATATAACTTAATTCATTTAAGGTTTAAAGGGAAAATATCAAAATTTATTTAGAATTTAGCGTAATCAATAGGTAGCGTAGGTGAGGGGATACTAATTCATGTCTTTCACATTCAAATTTCTTTGAAAATTCTCAGACGATTCCTCTCCCTCCAGGTTTGCAACACTGCGAACGAACATCGCCGCAGACAATGGGGTGGGGAAATGTGATGCGAGGTGCGCAAACAATAGATTGCAGCGTCTTGTTTTTAAACTTGTCAAGTTATAGAATTCTTTGCCATTATGTGTTTGCAAATAGCGCGGTGATCTTCCACTCTGATTGATGATTGTCATGAAGGCTTCTGTAACACATTTTCCAGTCTTGGATTTGAGTGGCACAGCCCAGGCAAATTTTGAAAATGTATCTATGACAGTGAGTAGATACTTGTAGCCCTTGTTGATCTTGTCTAAGATTTTCAGCTGTCCACTTGCCATCTCAACCAAGTCACACTGCCATAAATCATCTATGCCTTTTGTAACCACTGGCAGTCTCTTATAATTATGTCTGGCTTGTCTGTGTAATTCATCAACAATAATTTGTCTAGACATAGTATCTAAACAAGAATATTGCAACTATAGGGTGTTCAGCAGCTGATACTACAGGATTTTCTAAATACAGTTTGTCTCCTGTTTGTATTTTAAATTCCAGAGAGCCATCATCTTCAGCATAAGATGTCTCTAATGTATTGGGGTCTGTAATATCCTCTAACTCTACACTGGTGATTTTTGGTTTGTTATCAGCATTTGTTATTGATAAGGTAGGGTAGTGGTGTGCCTGTGGTTGTAGCCAATATTTGATCTTGATTGGTCTCAGTGTGCCTCCAACAAAAAACTGGTAATAAAATTGTGAAGGGGACAGCATATATATTTTGCCACCTGGTGTAAATGGTGAATCATATTCTTTGTTGGGGATACTGTACAATTCAAGAATTACTGTATGTTTAGGATTCTCGATTATGCCTGTTATTTCTTTTTCTGCTGTAAGCAATCTACTTGTTACAGATTCAAGATGCTCATTGATAGTCCTAACAACATCATCATGGCCTGGCTTGATCTTTATGTCCACAACAAGTTTTTTGTATTGTTGCACAATTTCTTGAAGCTGGGTGGCAAAAACAGACAGAGCATTTGCTTGATTGGATTCCATGGTCTCTAGCTGTTGCTTGATATTAGCTACAATTTGCTGTAAATTTTCAACAACTGCCAATTTTGAATTTTGAGCAGTAAGATCATGGACTTGTCTTCTGATATCCTCAAACAGGGCATGCAGTTAATTAATTTGTTGATTAGTTGGTAGAGTGGCCACTGTCTGAGTGAGTTGTTTGATCTCTGTCTGGATATTCTTGATATCTTCTGATTTCAATATGCGATTCACAGCTCTCTTAATATTTTTAAGTTCCTGTGATGTAGACAGATTTGATACAGTATTCTGCAAAGATTGAAATGCCAATTTTACATTATTTAATTGAGAAGCATCAGCCACACTTTGCATAGCATCTTGGAGCAGGGTTATGTCTACCTGAGTAGGTGTTGATTGTTGTAAAATTTCAAGCTTTGTTTGAATATCATCGATCAAGTGATGAAAATGAGATAGCTCAGATTCAGTGTTGAGGTTTTCAAGTTTTGTGATCTGTTGCTGGACACTGACAAGGGTGTCTACAATACCAGGCAAGCGGGATTCTAGAGTTTCTTGTACATTTATCAGATCATTTTGCACTGCTGCTATTGTACCCTCAAGATGAGTTATGGTACTCTGAATTTTTCCAAAATCTTCATATGTTTCAAGTTGCAGCTTGATGTTGGCAACACTCCGAGTTATTGCACTCAAAGCATCAGAAGATGGCAAGTTGTTCATAAAATTTTCAAGTGTCTCAATTTTTTCTTTAACCTCGGCTATGGCATTGTTCAGAGGGCCCAGATTAGGAATCTCCAGTGATTGAATCTGTTCCTTTAGAGTGGAAATCACTAGATCAAAATCTTCTTGTTATTTTATGCTTTTGACAATTGTTTGGAGCTGTGCCTGGGCATTATTAATCTGTTCTTATAATTGTTGTTTCAATTGCTCAGAGTTGGTGGCCTGGGTCTTAAATTTGGCTTGAAGAGCTCCTACAGCCTCCTTTAAATTTTGAAAATTATCCAATGTAGCCAAGTCAGTATATTTCTGAAGCAGCAATTTGAGTTCTGAGTCAATTTTAAGAAGAGGGTCCATGGATTGTGATTGTAAATTTGTAATTTCTAGTTGAAGACTGGCATTGAGTGTGGTTTGTAAAGCTTGTAAACCACTTCTTAATTTTTTGACTCTGACATCAAGCATCAGAATCTCATCACTGTGATCTTCATGTCTTGTATGGCCAAATATATCATTAGGCATTTTAATTTAGTGGTTATTTATTATTGAATATCTAATTCTTAATTCTATAAAAAAGGTATAAGTTTGTCATAGGATCCCGGGACATCAATATATAAGCAGTCACCAGCAGAAACAGTATATACTGTGCCAGAAATCATGTTTGAGTGCTTAATTCTATAAATATTTCTCCCTATTGAAATTTTCACATTACCCTCGGGAGTTGTAATAAATTGTAATTGACCACCTACAGGTAATTGGTAGTGATTTAAATTATTGTTAAATATGTACAATGTTTTACCTGTTTCATCATCAACATCTGTAAGTATGCTGTTCAGATGAATAATTAACAAAGCACTTAGTTTAGATATTATATCAGAAGAGGGTGCTGGTGTTGGCAGGTCCATAATAGCCTGTTTTTTGAACCCAAATAAGTTCATAGGCATATTTATTTATTTCAAATCAAGCTCTGTAATTGGGCATTGTTTGCCACTTTTCAAATCACAATGCCCCCATGGTAAAGTATGTATGCCACATGATAAAATGCATCTCTTATCATCATGTGGGTCCAGAGCCACTTTGTTACAACATTTGTAATCAACAAGTGATCCACACTCTGAATTCTGCATTCTGATGTTCTGATTAAACTCTGGGTTTTGAGACAATTTTTGTAATCTTCAAATTCAAGCTCTTTGTCAACAGTTACTCCGCCAATGCCCTTGGCCTTTTTGGCAACAGCACCACTACATGTTTCAAAGCTGTACATCTTGGCCCTTAACCCAGCAAATGCCACAATAACATCACCAAGTGTCTCATCTTTTAACTTACCAGGCACCTTTTTGTTGTGGGGTTGAATCTTTGTATGTTCACTGGTATCAAAATATTCAAGCAATGCAGGCTTTGATATATCTTGATAAACATCTTCTGTCTGAATATCAAGAATAAAACTATCTGTGTCCATGTACATCAGTTTTACACAATCACCATAAAAATGCTTCAAAACATCATAATACAATTTTTACATGTGTAATTTGGCAGATTCCAATATCACAGCCACTACATAAATAGGCTTTTCAAACTTAATCTTTGTTTTTTTCATGTTAAAAAGTGCCATATTTACATCATAAATTCTTCTATAATTGAAATTAGGCTTTGCAACCAATTTTTTGCTCAGGCTGGGGTCAGTAAATAATTTAACATCAGTATGTTTTCTGACATTTTCTATGGTTTTGCCATACACTGAATTTACCATCAATATGAACAAGGTCTTATCAAATTGGCTCATTGCAGATGTTCGAAGCTCTGTGTTTGTATCAATATATGGCTTCAACCATCTTGAGTGCCTGAACCTCAACACTTTGCCAATTTGGTCGCTTGAACACCATGTTTCATCAGGAACTGGAGGTTTTTGTAATATATGACATAATCTTGTTTTGGCTCGAGAGTCATCATTAGCTTCTTTTGTTTAGATCCAGGTGAACACTTAACCTCAGGAATTGGGAGCAGATCAGAAGATGTGTTGTGTAAATTATCAGGAATTGTCAGATCAACCTCTAAGAACAGGCCATAGTTACTGTCATCAAAATCCTGAAGATCTTCAATATTGAAATCTTCAACCCACTCAAGCCCTGCATAGGGCAATTTATCTATCATAGCATAACCATAGAGGCTATTGGCATCTACATAAAGTATAAAATTTGATGGCAGGGCTGGATCATAATTGATTATATACTTGTTATTTGCTCTGGCATATCTCTGAGAACATTGCACCATGCCTCCTCTTATACATTGTTCCATAAACAGACACATGTCCTGATCCTGGATCAGATCCAATTGCATTTTAGTGTTTAAAAACATTGCAGACCATGCTAGGCCTGGTGCACTGTAAAAATACATTGGATCCAGCTTATAATTTTCCATGGAAGATTTTCTAAATGCCTGAAGTATATCAGCTAAGAGAGTGACATCAAGTTTTAAATATGCCATGTGATAATCACCAAATGTCTGGCATTTTAAATTGTTCCACATCAACTGGGCATGGTGATAATCTTCATCAGTGATTCCAGATGCTCTGAGTTTGCTGTAGAACTCTTGTTGTGGTGGCAGAGAACACTCATCAAATTTAGAAAAACCTTTAACATAATCATATGGGTATACACCCTTCCGCCTAATTAATTTCAGGTCCTGATTTGGAAACAAAGCACTTGTGATTTTGAATTGATCATCAGATAATTGACTGGCCAGTGTAGCCAGGCTAGCAGACAGAATTCTGTGGGAATCAAGAAATCTTAAGTGAATGGGAACACCATTAACTTTAATTATCTTGCTAATGGCAATATATTTCTCATTATTTTCTGCTAACATATTTAAATTCTGCTTGTCAAACACCTTGTACCTGATCAAATGATGAAAATCATAATTGGATGCACCATGGCAAAATATAGGGACAAATTTTGGTCTCTGGATCTTAATATTACAGCTATTACACAGAGCCATTTTGAATTTACCATCTGTATGAGAATGGTGTTTCACCTTCATATTTATATCTGAAAATTCAGAATCACATACCGGGCAATTTACTGATTGTTGAAATCTTCAATCTGATCCTCTGTTAAAGGCAACATAGGTTTTGATTTTAATAAGACATTAGATGCTATGTCATGGCACTCATTTTCTATTCTATGTGCAAATTCTTTGATGGCATCTGCTCCCATGTATAAATATTCTTTACTAACAACCCCATCCTGTACAACCACATAATAAAAACTAGATAGTTCATGTAACTGGTATGATGTAATTGAAGATTCGTCAGGATCTGGGCTGCAGAATGCAAGGGGTTTGAGGTTTGATTCAAAATCACAGACTATATATGCTGGGTGTTCCAACAAGGCTTCAAATTTTTTGAATTTGGCATTTTCATTTGGGTTAGGCATAAGCATATCAACAGGTTTATGGTTGCCACAGTATTTTAAATGTTCAATTAACTTGTTTTTAGCAATTTCTGCATTCTCTTCATAAACACTATTCACCATTTTTCTACCATCAAATACCTTCAAACATCTTCTACACAACTTGAATATTGTCTTAGATTTGTCTAGTTGTTTTCTGACTAAAGCTTCAAGACTGTATCAGAGTGTAAAGGTGTGTGTCATCCCCTTCAATTAAGAGCAGATCAATCGGGACAGCAGATTCATCATCAAGTGTACTGATTCTGAGAGGTGCTATCAAGCAATTGCCACGGCCAGTAGAACAAATAAAAACATTAATAGATAATTGTTTACCATTGATATCCCTGGCCTTTTTTTCAAATTTATCAATATTCTGAACTGACATTGGATATTCTAAGCCCTCCATTGCTTCATCAAAATTGTGTTCATATTGTTTATAATAAGTTATTCTCTGAGGATTCCTTAAAACTGGATACAAAGCAGCTAAAATACACCACAGAAAACATTTCTCATCATTATTTTCTTTGTTAACCACGGCTTTTTTGTTTTTGATATTGGCAGGTAATGGCAGATATGTAGAACCTTGTAATGGGCTGAATTCAGAAATATTAACATAGAGCTTGTGTGAAGTTCCACATAGGCTCCATCCTGATTCTTTTGTTGCAAATTCAGAGTGTTTAATATTCAATTGCTCTATCAAACTGCTTATTATTTTGTCTAAATTTGCATTTGAATATACAGCTACAGTTTCTGTTATTTGGGGCTGTGTAAATTTTGTGCCATTTGGCTTCTTATATTGTGTAAACAATTTGAGGGACAGCTTATAAGAGCCATTTTGTGCATTTAGAATTGCCTGCACATTAGGATTTATACTGTTCGAAAAATTCTTAATGTCACATCTTGGTTCTGATACAAAACAAGAATCACTAAGTTGCCCAGCAAAACTGCTATGAATAGGTGCATAGCGTGGATGCTTTGCTGCTCTAGCATTAACAGGTGTTTCATGCTTCCTTTTCAGACCAGATGAAGATGGCTGTGAGGGCAATGTTGATGACTGTACATAACAAGTACACTTATGCCTATTGTAACTATTGCCTATTAATATTTTATGGCATCTTGGGCAAATTTAGTAGCCTTTCTGCTTTTCTTAAGATATACAATTATGCCGGTGCCTAGCCCAATTAGAACTAGATATATTTTTATTGCATTGATTGCAATATTTCAAGTTTGGCATTTTTATTGTTTATTTATATAAAATTTCTTGCTCCAAGAAAACAGAACTATGGATAGAATGCCAAAACAATTATAACAGCAGTTAGTGGCTGAGCTGGTGCTTTTATACCCAAACAACAGCAGTAACTAGGCTCTGGTGATCCCCAATATAAAATAATTTTGCTCTATTATGCTGTTGTACAATACACTTTACCAGGTATCAAACCTGGAAGCTATCAGCTGTATATCAGCTAGCAGTGAATATTCTCAAAGTCTCACGTGTGGGGATATTATTCTGCCACATGTATTTCAATCTCACACATTTTACCAGGCCTCAAACCCAAGAGCCTCTTGATTACAAGGCAATAATACCAACATTTTGCCACCAGAGAGGCCTACACATTTTACCAGGTTTCAAACCCGGAGCCCTTGATTACAAGGCAGCAAGACTAGCACTTCTCCATAGAGAGGCCTCAAACCCGGGAGCCTTTAATTACAAGGCATATAAGCTATGGGACTATGCCCACACTCTACTGAGTATAGGACCCAGGAGCTCTGAGCTGTATATCAGCTAAATACAGTCAAAGTTGGACTTTGAACTGTGCAATGAATATTCTCAATGTCTTACTTGTGTATATATTATCAGAGCAAAGCCTTTTAGAATTGGACCCAGGCATACATGCTATCATGCAAGAGGGGTAATGTTCTTTTTCTAAGAATTTCTCTCTATTACACAGAAATATTAATTGAAGTTTTATGCTCTTTCAGTGAATTACACAGAAATATCATTAATGCCCCCTTTTAGCTGTGTAGATTATATCCCATGCGTGCTAGCATATGAAAGCCCCAGGCATGCATAATTTATTGCCTGGGGCAAGCAATTACTTAACTCAGAAATGCATCACTTTTCCCGATTGAAACTGTCTGCCCGGGCAATAAAACTGATCAAAGATTAGAAAGAACATGAAACTTCAATTTGCAGCCTGCCTTTGTCCAAGATAATCCTGTATTGAATTAGATCTGTAAGTTGTTAGAGCATGAGGATATGAGCATTTTTGGCTAGGTGTGGCCAAAACAATATGAAGAGGGGCATATTTTTGACAAGCTTATGGGACAACAATCTCACAGATGTAGCTTTTGTACACATGGCCAAATCTGTCTGTTGAGGCTTCTTCATTTGTACACTAGGACTCAAGATTCTTTAGATTCAACTGTGTCCACACTTGGCCAATTGTTTCATATAGACATGTTGACATTGTTTTAAGTGTAGCCAAATCGGGCTGTTAAATCATATGAGCTCTTCATTTGTACACTGTGTGTGATTCTTCATTTGTACACTAGGACTCTGAATTTCTTGGGTTAAAAGAATACCACACATGAAAAATTGGGGCATATGGGCATCTTGGCATAGTTTTAAGTGTAGCCAAATCGGGCATATGGCTCTTTCATTTTGTATGATTTTGTGCTAATAGTACCACAAAACACACTACTATAGAAGTTGTCTAAATTTTCGAATTCAGCAAAATAAAGAGTCTGGTTTCTTGTACGATGATAAAAAATACTCGTTGTACCATCAACTTTCTCGTATTCAAAAAACAGAACAACCTATACTTTTATTGAGTTGTTTTCAAGTTTATCTTTTAAAATATTTAGTACAGATGTTATCGTTTCATCCAAGAAACTAAGGATATCACGGCCTGGTTCTCACTTAATTGAAAAATACTGGAGTTGGTCGTTGAATGCAGATCTAATTGGTTTGCGTTCATTAGATAGTTTAATTTGCTTGGAAGTGGAAGCTTCCGTTTCTGAATTATCGATTTTCCTTTTCGATGCTTGTCCGGTCGATGGTTTGCAAATTTTGAGGTGTTTACTTAAATGTGCAATGCTGATCATTTTTCTACATCGAGCACAAGGCTTAGAAGGTAACGAACGATTAATTCTCGAACTTATTTCGCTACATCTTGCCCTGTGTACCGATAAATTGTTCCTTGAGATTAGCTTCCCACAAGTAACGTATTCAGTTTTATCATTTTTACGATTGAAACTGGTGATGGATGCCATTGCTTTTTCCAAAATCACAGAAATCAAAAAGTCTAGTATATAGCGATGCAATTTTCAGGTATGTTATTTATATAGAATTTCTTGGGTGTGAATACAAAACTCAAGAATTCAATCTACTGTGAATAGAATTTCAGGTATGTTATTTATATAGAATTTCTTTGGTGCGAATACAGAACTCAGGAATTCAATCTACTGTGAATACAATTTTCAGGTATGTTATTTTATATAGAATTTCTTGGGGTTATTACAAAACTCAAAATTTCAATCTACTCTGAATATAATTTCAGATATGTTATTTTATATAGAATTTCTCGGGGTGATTACAAAAATCAAAATTCAACTTAACGTGAATATAATTTTCAGGTATGTTATTTTATATAGAATTTCCCGGGGGTGATTACAAAACTCAAAATCCGAGACAGTTCAGTTTTAACGTGTTCATATTTGAAAAAAAAATGCAAAATACGCCTTGGAGATTTCAACCAATCCACACTTTACTAGATTGGATAAACTCTAACTATTGTCATTTGGAACCTTTAATTGCCCCCCCTTGTTATTTTAGATCAATTACCTTTTCCAAATTAACAACAGGACTGAGGCGGTTCCTAAATGACAATAGTTAAAGACATATTTTAGCGAATTACGCCGGCATAAGCTAAGTACGTGTTGCTAGAAGGCCCTCGTCGTTGCAATTCACCTAACCCATTCACTAAGAAATAAGAAAAAAAATATTGAAGTACTGAAAAAAGTTGACTTCTTCACCGAGTTCAGATGTTTACTCATTGATGACTCCGTCGTTGTCGTCTATCAAAAACCTAAGTACCTTAGAAACAGTGAGAGTTATCGAAAAATCTCCCCTTGTCGATTTTTTTTGGTGACGTAGAGTACGCGTAGAGAGGTCGGGATTAGTGTGCCGGTCGAGTCTCGGTGTCCTCTGTTCTCCCATACTAAAATAAACATAGGTCGTCATGGAACCTATTTTTTTCATCAATCGAAAATTTTCTAAGTCCACAGCGTTAAAAAAATCTGAAATTGAAAATATCTCGAAAATGGTAAGAGTTATCGAAGAAATATATCGAAAAACACCCACATCCGTTATCGTTAGATACCTCCTGTCGATTTTGGAGGTGTAGAATACGTGTACCAAGTTTTGGTGGTCCTGTGGTCAAGGGGTAAGAAGTTAACCCACCCCCAAAACTTTCATCACTCGTAACTTTTAAACGAATAGTCGTAGAAAGGTCGGGTTTAGTGCGTTGGTCGAGTCTCGGTGTCCTCTGTCCTACCATACCAAAATAAACATAGGTCGTCATAGAACCAATGACAGGGATAGGACCCCGTAAACAGGGGGGGTCACTCCTCCGTAGAGATGATCGATATTTAGACAGTGAAACAGCAAACCCGTCAAACTCGCTCACTCATGAGATTCTTGAATCCCAGCCTGCAGACCAGGAACACGAGCTAAAGTAAGGGGCCATTATTCACACTGAAAAACTACCGACCAGAACCGGGTTCGAACCTATACCACACGGACGATGTCGAGAACGAGTGAACGCCTTAACACGCACGGCTACGGAGGAGGACCGAGAGAGGTCGTATACAATTGTTCTTTTATACGTCCACATGAAGAGATTTTTCGCCATCAAGATTTTTAGCCAAAAGGGAAATTTCGATTAAAAAATACCACAATACCGCAACTGCACCACCGCTAATAATGCTGCTTTTACTACCACAATTAATTATTATTCTATTATGTCATTTGCTTAGGTTAAGGGGAAAAAAATCCAAAAAAAAATTGCCCCTTGACAATTGGTGGTGACATCTAGTAGCAAACACTAGAAATATTTCCAACGGTATCGTCTTCATATTTTCTATTATTCTCGACTGAAATATTAAAACAAACGCGGAGTCCAATGTAAGTTAGTTCGGTGCGCAAATAAAAGAAATATAGGTTAAGTTACATCACGAAAAAAAATCGCAAGATAGGTTAAGTTATATCACGTAAGATCGTGATATACCTACAAGTGTAAGGTGGGAAAAAAAGAGGTGCATTGAAAATTGTACTAAAACATCGCTAAACGCTAAAACATGGACAAAAAATTGTCAAAATATGTCAAAAACTGATATTCAATTGATAAAAAAGAGGATACCTACAAAGTGTTATTTTGAAACAATAAGTAAGAAAAAAGGATAGGTTAAGTTATATTACGTAAGATCGTGATATACCTACAAGTGTGAGGTGGGAAAAAAAGAAGTGCATTGAAAATTGTACTAAAACATCGCTAAACGCTAAAACATCGACAAAAAATTGTCAAAATATGTCAAAAACTGATATTCAATTGATAAAAAAAGAGTATACCTACAAAGTGTTACTTAGAAACAATACTTTTACACTACTATTAGAGGATTTTGATATTACCTCAGATAGCTTATGCGATGTACGTAGCCTCCTAGAGAGTGTGCGACCCAAGATAATTTCTATCTTAAGTGATGTACTGGCTTTAAATTCTACTAAATTTTATGCATCGCTGGGATGCCAATACAAAAAAAATATTTGATGAGGAATACAGCTTTCACCATAATACCAAGGCAAAAATATTGCACTTGGCAGATGTTGCCAACCTGGAGAGTATCTACGACAAATTCTTGGAGGAGCTGGTTGTCAAACAGGAAGAACATCAGGCTGAAAGCTCGGGTGGTTCGTTGTGTGGTACTCCGCATCAACTTAAATTGAGTCTTAACAAGTTTGTTCGACTGTCTGGGTTTAGTTATGTTCCACTGCCGTTTCACAATTTCCGTCAAGAAGGCTGTTCTAAACATCCAGAAAAGCTATTCAAAATGTTTTCTTTGGTCGGTGGTGGCAGCGCTGCATCGTATCCACTGGAAACATCATCCGCATCGTGTTACCCACTTCATACCCTACGAATCAAAATTAGAAAATGCGATGGCTGGGATCACCTGCTTAGTTCAGTTGTCGGACATCAACAAATTCGAGACCTGCGCACACAACTTACTGAACATGCAACTAGCTATCAATATTTACGGCCTTACTCAGAACACAAATATTTGATACCCTATTCGAGTGAGGAACATGGAAGGTGAAGCTGTACAAGAAATCAATTTATTACTTATCAAGAACGAGACTTGCAATCATTACACGCTTATTCGGTCTCTCTCAAGGTTAGTTTCAGGTCAAAAAAGCAAGCATGATCGTTGCATAAAAGTCTGTCGCAGGTGCTTGTCCACGTTGGATAATCAAAAACCACAATATTACCAACACATTCAACGTCCCGACATTGCTGCCCAGAAGCTTGCACACCACATGCGCTATTGTAACGACAACATGCCTGGGGTTGCAGTCTTACCCGAGCCTGGTACTGTGGAGCAATTTCGGGCGCATAGTGCTATGGGAGAGCATCCTGCTATTATCATTGCAGATTTAGAGGCCTTCCTTGAACCGCTGTCCACCTGTAAACCCAACACAGAAGTTTCTTCTACCACGCCTTGTCAAATTCAAAAGGTCTCCAGTTTTGCCTACGTTGTGGTGCGACGAAATCAAATAATTGCCCCTGAGCCATATGTATATCGCGGTCCCGATGCAGCAAAACGTTTTCTGGAGAGGATGATTGTAGAAGTGAACGAGATACGAGAAGTATTGTTAGATCCTATAGCTATGCGAGACTTAACTCCCGAAGAAAAGCGTAAACACGAAGAGGCTACACACTGTCCAGTTTGTAACGAAAAATTAATTGATAGTAGGAAGAAAAAGAAAGTTTGACACCACGATCACTTCACCGGAAGTTATATTGATTCTTGGTGTAACGGGTGCAACCTGAATGCTAAGGACCCGCGCTTCGTCCCCGTATTCTTCCATAATGTATCCGCGTACGATTTTCACCACCTTATTAGGCATCTGGGATACGACGATGAGCGCATTAATATTATAGCACAACATGAGGAGCACTACATTGCCATCTCTAAATGGGTGCAATGCATAGAACCTCGGTTTCTCGATTCTCTGAGGTTTCTCCAGGCAGGCCTCGATATTCTTGCTGGGATGCTCAACAACAATCAACTAATTATTACCTCAGCCAATTTCCCGAACTTGGATGCTAGTCTCTTCAGGTGTAAGGGGGTCTACCCCTACGAGTATGTCAGCGACCCTTCCAAGTTCGAGGAGAAGTCGTTGCCTCCCCAGGCTAAGTTTCACAGCCGGCTGCGAGGTTCGGGCATCAGCGATGAAGAATATCAGCATGCTCAGTCCATGTGGCTCAAGCTGGGTTGTCGAAATTTTGGAGAATACCACGATGCCTACTTAAAACTTGATGTAACACTCTTCGCAGACGTCTTTCAAGCGTTTCGCGCAAATGCAATGCAAATCTACAAGCTGGACCCTGCATACTTCTACGGTTTCCCCGGGCTGGCATGGTCGGCCATGCTGCTTCTAACAAAAGTCAAGCTCGAGCTTATTTCCAATGTGGACATGATGCTTTTTGTGGAAAAGCTTGTTCGGGGTGGCATGGTCCAGGTGTCACAACGGTACGCTCGCGCCAACAACCAACACATGTCGACCATGTACGACCCTTCTCAACCATCCAGCTGCATCATGTACACGGATGCTAATAATGTTTACGGGCACTCCATCGAGCAAAACTTCCATTTGGAGGATTTGATTTTGCTGATCCTTCCAAATTCGACGTAGAAGGTTTCGACGACTCGGAGCGAGGCTTTTTTGTCGAAGTGGACCTCGAGTTTTCAGAGAAGCTGCAGGATGTGTTCTGCGACCTCCCACTAGCATCGGAATTCAAGTGTCCACCTGCGTCGAAGCAGCAAAAACTTATTATGGATTTCGAACCCAAAAAGCGTTACGGGTTGCACTACCGAAATCTTCGGTGGTTTTTGCAACGAGGGGTCACGACTACAGCCACTCACCGAGTCCTCACTTTCAACCATTCAAATTGGTTGAAGCCATACATCGACCTCCATACCAAACATCCAACTGCTGCTACCTCGGAACCACATTTTTTTAAGGACATGAATAGTATAATATTTGGCAAAACAATGGAAAACACGCGAAATCGTGAAGACATAAGTTTGCTTACTAGCGTCGACCGTTGTCGCAAACTTGTTGCAAGCCCACTGTTTAAATCTCGAACAATCTACAACAAACAGCTTGCTTTTGTACACATGAATCGTGGTGAGGTAAAGCTCAACAAACCAGTCTATGTTGGTGCCACAGTGTTAGAGTTAAGCAAGCTGCAAATGTTCAAGATATATTATGATATACTACGCTTGCACTATGGTAACAACATCAATATTCTCTACACAGATACGGACAGTCTGGTATATCACGCCCACACTGCTAACGCATATAAATATATCACCACGATTCCAGCTCTCGTTAACTTGTTCGACACGTCGAGCTATCCCCAACCAAATCGATATAGAATCCTGGTTCGAAACAAACAAGTACATGGAAAACTAAAGGACGAAAAAGATGGGAATATTATATTAGAGTTTGTTGGTCTTCGTGCCAAAGCATATGCAATTCAAGCTGAGAGTTCTATGACCAAAAAAGCTAAAGGCATAGGCAAGCAGGTGGTTCAGAGAAAACTCAAGTTTGAAAACTACGTCGAGTGCCTCGAAACCAAAAAGCCGATTCTTCGAAAAGAGTATCGCAACCAGTGTTAAACATATACTTACAACCAACACCGTCAGGAAAATTGCTCTGGATACAAGAGACGACAAGAGATGTGTTCTCGAATGTGGGATTCATACCCTGCCGTGGGGTCACTATCGCCTTAAAACAGGTAAAACTTGCTCTGTGTGCCCAAAATAAAAAAAAAGAAATTTGATTTACTAGTGGTTTTTTTGCCCTCGAATGCAAAACGAGGGGGTGGAGGTGGGATATTTTTTTTCAAAATATTAATTTGACAGTTTTTTTTGTAATACATGCTATATATTCAATAAGCAGAATTTTTGTTGACCTACACAAAAGAATACAAAAAATTAACAATATATGTAAATATATAAGTAGTATATTTAATGCTATAACCAGCTCAGGAAAGGAAGAGCTCCCCTCAAGCAGATTTACCTACACTTAAACCTAGCTCAACATGCCCATATGAGCTTTTTGCTCAAGTGTGGAACCCCCTCTAATCTAAGAATTTTGTAAAAAAGCCCTCATGGATTCCATGAGAAAGGAAGAGCCTCCTCAGATTGATGTGCCTATACTTACAAAAGGCACTTCTGTGAGATTGTTGTCCATAAACTTGTTAAAAATATGCTCCTCTTGATATTTTTTTTGGCCACACTTAAAACTAGGCCAAGACACACATACACACCCACACCCCCACACACCCACACCCACCCCATACACACACACACACACACACACACACACACACACACACACACACACACACACACACTATTGACCTTGACCTTGACCTTGACCTTGACCTTGATCTTGACCTTGACCTTGACCTTGATATTGACCTTGACCTTGACCTTGACCCCGACCTTGACCTTGACCTTGATATTGACCTTGACCTTGACCTTTACCTTGACCTTGACCTTGACCTTGACCTTGACCACACCCACCCACATACACACCCATACCCACCCACATACACACCCACACCCACCCACACCCACCCCTCACATACTCACATACACATGCACACACACACACACACATAGTTACTTCTGGTTTAAGTTCAATTGGATACCAGCTTCAATTTGTTTATCCAAATATTAAAACAATGCAATTCTAGAGACCCTCTAGAATTGCTCCGTGACTCTCTCATTTCTTACATCATAAACATATGATTTTTCTCCTATGAGAATAACACTACATATGGTGTCATCAGGTAAAGCCTCATGGAATTCACAGATAATTTTAATATTTGTTCTGTCATTCACCACAACCTGTTTCCTTTTTGAAGCATTGATTACAAACATGGGTCTCTGTGCTTTGAATTCATCTGGTGTGTAGTACATGTCAGTATTGCCTGTAGTGACACGTTTGAAGGAAGAAAATGCCTCATATAATTTGAGGAAATCATCCTTGGACATGTCTAAATTATAATTTTCTCTAGGAAAGACCTCATTTCTGCCATTTTTAAGATAAATGTTCTTGATGTTGCAGCTATCAAATTTACTTGAATTTTTTTCCTGATTGTTGTGTCTTCCAGTCTGAAACAATACTACCACAAAATCAGGCATGTCAAATTGAATACTGGAGAATGAATTTGTAGCATCAAACTCATAATATGTACCAGATGCGGGCTTCTGTACGCATTGATATGTATAAAATTGCAGAGGAATCTGTGGATTTTTTATTATATCTGCTTTGTATTTAAGACCATAGCTGGCCTCATACTCAACAACAGGGATTCTTAGCTCCATAGTCTGAATAATGCATTTGCCTGCATCTGGTAGGGTATTAGGCAGAGCTTCTCCTGTAGAGTTTATTGTGCTGTACCTCATCAAGGCATTGTTATCATTTGCAGCTCTTCTAAATGTAATTCTTAACCCACCCTTCCACATAATATCTTTGAAATCTGAGAAGAATCCTGGCAATAGGCGCATGGGGAACAGCACTGTGTGGTTTTTAGATAATATCTTATCACCAGCTTCAAATCCGCCTATTTTGTAGTATGAAGCCTCGGTTTTGGATAATTTTAATGTGGCCAAAGCTGTGGAGGTAATGCCGGGATAATCCACTCTGTTTATAACAACACCGTGCTTTCTGATCTCAATTTCAGAGAATAGATGCGGCACAAAATTGTCTACAAGTCTTATATTTGAATTTGCCGGATAAGCTGTTCCATCGAGCTTTACAACATCAAATTTGATGTATAGATCTGCTCTGTGGGGGTGTATAAAGCCATCCCCTACATCAAGATCAACCTCTATCTCTGTGTTGGGTTGATTTAAATTTGCAAATGTCCTCCTGTTTGGGGGGAATGATTGAAGCTCATAACTCTCAATATTTTCCATTTTCCTCTTGTATGTATTTTTATTTAAATATTAATCTCTATGATAGCAGTTGTTGTGGCTCCAGCAAAATCAACTAATTCTTCTTTTTCATTAGTGACCATCAATTCAATATTATCTATTCTATTATGACACACAGGAAAATATAATGTTGGGGATGGATTGTAGATGATGGGCTCCATGAATTCAGAATTAGGCTTGAATGTTGCAATGATGCCTGTTTGTTTGTGAGTGCCTAAGCCATTTGATTTGGTGATCATACCCTCAGCTACATTACAGTGAATATTCAGAGTCTCTATGGCTAAGAATTTAGGTATATTCATAGCAGTGTGTTTGATGCCCGGTTCAAGTTTTGTGTTGTTCTCAAATCCTAATAGCTCTCCTATGGTACCCAGATTTACTGTTTCTGCGGCAGATACAATTTCTACTCTGTGAGTGACAGAATTTTGACTTAACACTACACCTCTGGGTAATTGAGCATTTAGAGTGGATAGATTATATTGCCCTGGAGTGATGACAATTTTTTCATCCCCTACTGCAATTGTATTGTTGTGGTGTGTAATATTGGGGATCAGGTACATGCCATAAAATGCCCTGAGAGCTATTGTTTTGGGATATACAATGTCATCATGCAATTTGAGTTTCAATATTGAATTTTGGCTGGTGAGATGGAATACCCCCATGATGTTTCAGATACCACAAGGCTTTTTGAAAATCTTCAATTGATGGTTTATTTATTTGAGACATATATCTGAGAACTGATAAACACAAATGTCCGCAATTAACATCTTTGAAGTTTTGAACACGGGCATTATTGTAATAAAGATTAGCTGAATTTAGATATTTTATTAAATTTTCAGGTGGAACACCTCCAAATGAATCAAATACAAATGCCTCATTTTTTAAATATTTAAGATAACAAATCCAGTGAGTGCCTTGATTTTTGTACTCATCCAAATTAACAATGCCACACTCTTTGTTGAGTGGTTGTTCTGGTAAAGAATCAGACATGTACACACCTCTAAAATGTTTGATACCCAGTGGCTTGATTAAAGCTTCAATATCTTGGTTTGTAAGCGGCTCTTGTTTTTTTTAAACTTATTCATGGCTCTCTTAACACCTTTGCCTTTTTTCTCCATGGCCAGGTTATGGCGCCTCTGCTCATCTAATTCTGCCCTATTTTTCTTGGCATCTATTACTGTTTTTGCTATGGCGGCTGATCCCCCGGCCAAGCTCCCCACAGCCCCGAGAGCAGCTAAGATGGCAGGGATGGTAAATATGAATCCCCCCACATGTGATTTTTTTCTTGATTGCTGTAATTTTTTTAATTGGGGGGTGCTAAGTAACAATTTCATACCATGCCCCTTAGCAATACAAGAATTTTTTTTCTTGCGCTGTTTTTTGGTTAGAAGACTGTCAATAGGCCCAAGAGATTTGAGACCTGCATAAGGTATTTGATACATAACACCCTTGGCCTTCATTGTAGGTTTATTATATACATATTCACAACCCCCACCCCAGTTTTTGTTTGGTGCTCATAGCTATGGTGGTTCCCAATGCTGCTATTTTTTCACTCAAAGAAGCATCTTTGCTTACAAATCTGCCAAATGCAGCCTCTTCTAATTTCTTGTCTGCAACATGTCTCTTGTCAAGATCAGAATGTGTGTTGTATGCAATATCATGGTCTCTACAAGCAGCATCTAAAGGATTAACACCAGGATCACCTCTGTTTAATCTATGGTCTAGTTTTGTACCGGGACCACAATATTGATAGCCTGGAATGTGTAGTTCAAATGGCAGCTTGTTTATAATATCATTAACCAGGCCCCGACCCTCAGAAATATTCCAAAATTTGGGGGGTAGAGTATTAATAATTTTTATAAGATATCCAATCCCCTTAGTGTCATTCACTATAAAATTAGACAATTTTGTGCTTATCATGTCCATAATTCCAACCTTTTCATTGTAAAAATTGTGGTTGCCAGCATTTTCCTCCCCAGCTATCACCAATAACCTATCTACAAGTTTCCTGACATCATCAACCCACACAAATTCTTTGGGCAGGGTGTTGTATTGTTTGATTCCACTGCCAGTCTTGATCTGTGACCATATGGGCTTGATTAAATTGTTGTATTTTGCTCCACTGCTAGACTTGACTCTTTTTTGTGTGGGATCATTGTTCTGGTATAGAGCATCTGATTTTATTAATATTTCTTTGTAATCCTCATAATCTTGATCTGTATAGCTGCCAGGCCTTTTCCTAGTCATCAGTTCCCACAATCCAGGTGTTCCGGTGTACTTAACAAAAGCACCTTTTTCTCCGAGACGAGATTCTGAATATACAATTATATCATCTCCCATAAATGTTACTCTGAAATTGCCAATTCTATGTATGATGCTGCCATCAAGCTCTGTGTCAGCATATAAGCCAAACACCTCATCTTTGTTGTCTTTAGGTGTGGTTAAATATTTTTGAGCAAGAAGACCCAATTCAATAGGATCCTGACTAGCCTCAATTCTTCTAGGAGCAATAGGACTAGGTGTATGAATACTTGAAAGTGGGGTGAATGGATAATCTAATATGTTCCTTGCAGCTACAGGTACAAGCTCTGTGAGCAAATTTTGATTTTGCTCTGTAACAGTTTTGATATTCTTACCTAAATTATTAATAGCATCAATTACAGGCTGTTCTGTTTGTTTGTGTTTTTCATAAATTCCACGGTTCTCTGATTTCCATCCCTTAAATCTTTTTACAAGATAATCTCTTAACTTAAGATCATCAATGATTGGCCTTTTCATGGTTATTTATATACGTCTCAACGTCTAGAAAATGTTTCAACGTCTAGAAAATGTTTCAACGTCTAGAAAATTGTTGATTTTATTTCTGTATTTACCACTATTGGGTGTTCTTGTCATATCAATTGTGACAAACCCATAACTGTCCTGGTTCCAGCACGTGCTGCAAAACTTGGAAAAATCATTGTAGCTCAGGTCCCCACCTACATATTCATCATGTATGTGTTTGAGGTTGGTATGGTCTTGATGAAACACACATATAAAATTGCTGTTGTCTCGGATCAGTTGCTTCGGTATTTTTGAAAAAGTCTGTGCCAGGTAGAAGCAATCTATGTTTTTGTGCCGGCCCTGTGTAAAGAAGTTTCTAACCTTGTTTTGATTATCCAATATAATGTCATCAAACACAACAACAGAATTATCGAGACAGTCATCAAGTGGCTTAACATCTGGTTCAAAAGTGGCAATATCCAATCCATCATATAGCTTCATCAACTGCTGATATTTTAATTGTTCCAAGCTCTTGGAGAAGATATACAAGTGCCTGTTTTTCCAGTCTAACCAGTTGGGTGCCAATAAAAAATTATCAACCATTAGTGTAGTTTTACCACAAGCAGATGGCCCAACAATAAGACACCTAATATTATCAGGTAGCAAGTTGCCATTTCTCTTATTCTGCTGTTCAGGTTCTGGCAGCCTCTTTATAACATCCCAGGTGTTCATATTATTATTTTGTTTGCATCGATCCAGCTGTTTTCCGGATGACCCAGCCATTTGACAAGTAACTTTTTGCCTTTTCTGCGGATAATTTTTTCTATGAGATATGTGTCAGGCTGTTTAGTTTTGCTGAGCTCTTGTTCATAGAACCTGCCTTTGAGAATTTCTCCTCGGTGATCCTTTATTATATATGTGTTAAGGGTCCCAGGTTTAACTTGAACCACTGTAAATAATTCAGTGCTCCAGTTTCTTGTAAAACCTCTCTTGAATAAGTGCTTATATTTGCTTATTCTTACTTGATCCCCAATCTTGTATCTGGCCTTTCTTGTTGTTGGCTGGTATCTAGGATAATATACAGTACTGATCAATTTTTGCTCATCAGATGAGCTCTTTACTTCAGAGGGTTTCATGTTGATTGTGGAATGGACTGAGTTGTTATATTTATGTAGAAGTTCTGGAAGAATATTAATCCATTTATAATTACCTTGGAGGGTAAATTGTTTATACATAAGATTTTTTAAGGTTCTGTTGAATCTCTCTACAATTGAGGCCTTGAGATCACTGTAACTCGAATAATGTTTAATTGCCTGGCTTTTAATAAATTGTTGAAACACTGAATTATAAAATTCTTTGCCATTATCTGTTTGCAAATAGCGCGGGGATCTTCCACTCTGATTGATGATTGTCCTGAAGGCTTCTGTAACACATGCCCCAGTCTTGGATTTGAGTGGCACAGCCCAGGCAAATTTTGAAAATGTGTCTATGACAGTGAGTAGATATTTGTAGCCCTTGTTGATTTTGTCTAAGTTTTTCAACTGTCCACTTGCCATTTCAATCAAGTCGCTTTGCCATAAATCATCTATGCCCTTTGTGACTACTGGGAGTCTCTTAAAATTATGTCTGGCCTGTCTGTGTAATTCATCAACAATAATTTTTCTAGACATAATATGTGAACAAGAATATTGCAACTATAGGGTGTTCAGCAGCTGATACTGCAGGATTTTCTAAATATAATTTGTCCCCTATCTGTATTTTAAATTCCAGAGTGCCATCATCTTCAGTATAGGCTGTTTCTAATGTATTGGGATCTGTAAAATCCTCCAATTCTACACTGGTGATTTTCACTTTGTTGTTAGCATTTGTTATTGATAAGGTGGGGTAGTGGTGTGCCTGTGGCTGAAGCTAATATTTGATCTTGATTGGTCTCAATGTGCCCCCAACAAAAAATTGGTAATAAAATTGTGCAGGGGACAGCATATATATTTTGCCACCTGGTGTAAATGGAGAATCATATTCTTTGTTGGGGATGCTGTACAATTCAAGAATTACTGAATGTTTTGGATTCTCGATTATGCCTGTTATTTCCTTTTCTGCTGTGAGCAATCTGCTTGTTACAGATTCAAGGTGCTCATTGATGGTCCTAACAATCTCATCGTGCCCCGGCTTGATTCTTATGTCAACAGCAAGTTTTTTGTATTGTTGTACAATTTCTTGTAGCTGGGTGGCAAAAACAGACAGGGCATTTGCTTGATTGGATTCCATGGTCCCTAGCTGTTGCTTGATATTAGCTACAATTTGTTGCAAATTTTCAACAACTGCCAATTTTGAATTTTGAGCTGTAAGATCATGGACCTGTCTTCTGATATCCTCAAACAGGGCATGCAGTTCATTAATATGTTGATTTGTTGGTAGAGTGGCCACTGTCTGAGTGAGATGTTTGATCTCTGCTTGGATATTCTTGATATCTTCTGATTTCAATATCCTATTCACTGCCCTCTTAATATTTTTAAGTTCCTGTGATGTAGGAAGATTTGATACTGTATTTTGCAAAAATTCAAGTGCCAATTTTACATTGTGTAATTCAGAAGCATCAGCCACATTTTGCATAGCATTTTGGAGCAGAGCTATATCTCCCTGAGTGGGTGTGGATTGTTGTAAAATTTCAAGTTTTGTTTGGATATCATCGATCAAGTGATGAAAATGAGACAGTTCAGATTCAGTGTTGAGGTTTTCAAGCTTTGTGATTTGTTGCTGGACACTAACAAGGGTATCTACAATCCCAGGCAATCTGGATTCAAGTACATTTGCCAAATCACTTTGTACTGCTGCTATTGTACCTTCAAGATGGGTTATGGAACTTTGAATTTTTCCAAAATCTTCATATGTTTCAAGTTGCAGCTTGATGTTTGCTACACTCCGAGTTATTGCATTCAAAGCATCAGAAGATGGCAAATTGTTCATAAAATTTTCAAGTGTCTCAATTTTTTCTTTAACCTCGGCTATGGCATTGTTCAGAGGGTCCAGATTAGGTATTTGGAGTGACTGAATCTGTTCTTTTAGAGTGGAAATCACTAGATCAAAATCTTCTTGTGATTTTATGCTTTTGACAATTGTTTGGAGCTGTGCCTGGACATTATTTATTTGCTTTTCTAATTGTTGTTTCAATTGCTCAGAGTTGTTAGCCTGGGTCTTAAATTTGGCTTGAAGAGCTGCTACAGCTTCTTCTAAACTTTGAAAATTATCTAATGTAGCCAGGTCAGTATATTTCTGAAGCAATAATTTAAGTTCAGAATCAATTTTAAGAAGAGGGTCCATGCATTGTGATTGTAAATTTGTAATTTCTAATTGAAGACTGGCATTGAGTGTAGTTTGTAAAGCTTGTAAATCACTTCTTAATTTCTTGACTCTGACATCAAGCATCAGAATCTCATCACTGTGATCTTCATGTCTTGTATGGCCAAAAATATCATTAGGCATTTTGTTTAGTAGTTATTTATTATAGAGTATCTGATTCTTAATTCTATAAAAAAGGGTATAAGCTTGTCATAAGATCCAGGGACCTCAATATATAAGCAGTCACCAGCAGAAACAGTATAAACAGTGCCAGAAACCATGTTTGAGTGCTTAATTCTGTAAATATTTCTCCCTACTGAAATTTTAACATCACCCTCAGGGGTTGTAATAAATTGCAATTGCCCACCTACAGGTAATTGGTAATGATTTAAATTATTGTTAAATATGTACAATATTTTGCCTGTTTCATCATCAATATCTGTAAGTATGCTGTTCAGGTGAATAATTAACAAGCCACTCAGTTTAGACAGCATATCAGGAGAGGGTTGTGGTGGTGGCAGGTCCATAATACCTTGTTTTTTGAACCCAAATAAGTTCATAGGCATGTTTATTTATTTCAAATCATGCTCTGTGCTTGTGCATTGATTGCCATTTTTCAAATCACAATGACCCCATGGTAAAGTATGTATGCCACATGATAAAATGCATCTCTTATCATCATGTGGGTCCAGAGCCACTTTTCTTACAACATTTGAAGTCAATAAGTGATCCACACTCTGAATTCTGGATTCTGATGTTTTGATTGAACTCTGGGATTTGATGCAATTTTTATAATCTTCAAATTGGAGCTCTTTTTCCACAGTTACTCTGCCAATGCCCTTGGCTTTTTTGACAACAGCACTACATGTTTTAAAACTGTACATCTTGGCACTTAACCCAGCAAATTCCACAATAACATCACCAAGTGTCTCATCTTTTAACTTGCCGGGCACTTTTTTGTTGTGGGGTTGAATCTTTGTATGTTCACTGGTGTCAAAATATTTAAACAATTCAGGCTGCGACATATCTTGATAAACATCTTCTGTTTGAATATCAAGAATAAAACTATCCGTATCCATGTACATCAGTTTTACATTATCACCATAAAAAGGTTTCAACACATTATAATACAATGTTAACATATGTAATTTGGACAATTCCAATATTGCAGCCCCTACATAAATAGGTTTATCAAACTTAATTCTTGTTTTTTTCATGTTGAAAAGTGCCATATCTTCATCATAAATTCTTCTGTAATTGAAATTAGGCTTTGCAACCAATTTTTTGCTCAGGCTGGGGTCAGTAATTATTTTAACATTGGTATGTTTTCTGACATTTTCAATTGTTTTGCCATATACAGAATTTACCATCAATTTAAACAAGGTCTTATCAAATTCGCTCTTTGCAGATGTTCGAAGCTCTGTATTTGTATCAATGTATGGCTTCAACCATTCTGAGTGCCTGAACCTTAAGACTTTGCCAAGTTTGGTCACTTGAACACCATGACGCATCAGGAACTGGAGGTTCTTGTAATATATGACACAACCCTGTTTTGCCTCCAGTGTCATCATGAGCTTCTTCTGTTTAGAGCCAGGTGAGCACTGAACCTCGGGAATTGGGGGCAGATCAGAAAATTTGTTATGTAAATAATCTGGAATTGTCAGATCAACCTCTAAGAAGAGGCCACAGTCTCTGTCATCAAAACCCTGAAGATCTTCAATATTAAAATCTTCAACCCACTCAAGCCCTGCATATGGCAGTTTTTGCATCATCGCATGACCATAGAGGCTGTTGGCATCTATATACAGTATATAATTTGATGGCCGTGCTGGATCATAATCAGGCATATATTTGTTATTTGCTCTGGCATATCTCTGAGAACATTGCACCATCCCTCCTCTTATACCTTGCTCCATAAACAGATACATATCTTGATCTGGGATCAAATCCAATTGCATTTTAGTGTTCAAAAACATTGCAGACCATGCTAGGCCCGGGGCACTGTAAAAATACACTGGGTCCAGTCCATAATTTTGCATAGAAGATTTTCTGAATGCTTGAAGTATATCAGCTAAGATGGTCACATCAAGTTTCAAATATGCCATGTGATAATCACGAAATATCTGGCATTTTAAATTGTTCCACATCAATTGGGCATGGTGATAATCATCATCAGTGATTCCAGATCCTCTGATTTTGCTGTAAAACTCTTCTTGTGGTGGCAGAGAACACTCATCAAATTTAGAAAAATCTGTAACATAATCATATGGATATACACCTTTTCGCCTAATTAATTTCAGGTCCAGATTTGGAAACATGGCACATGTGATTTTGAATTGATCATCAGATAATTGAGTGGCCAGTATAGCCAGGCTAGCAGATAAAATTCTGTAAGAATCAAGAAATCTCATGTGAATAGGAACACCATCAACTTTAATTGTTTTGCTAATAGATATATATTTCTCATCATTTTCAGCTAAAATATTTAAATTCTGCTTCTCAAACCCCTCGTACCTGATCAAATGATGGAAATCATAATTGGATGCTCCATGGCAAAATATGGGGATAAATTTTGGTCTCTTGATTTTAATATTACAGCTATTACACAGGGCCTGTTTATATCGACCATCTGTATGAGAATGGTATTTCACCTTGATATTTGTATCTGAAAATTCAAATTTACATACCGGGCATTTTTCTGCATTGTTGAAATCTTCAATCTGTTTCTCTGTTAAAGGCAACATGGGCTTTGATTTTAATAAGATGTTAGATGCTATGTCACGGCACTCATTTTCTATTCTATGTGCAAATATTTTGATGGCATCTGGTCCCATGTATGAATCTATTTTGGTAACAACACCATCCTGTACAACCACATAACAAAAGCTGGAAGGTTCATGTAGCTGGTATGGTGTAATAGAAGATTCTTCAGGATCCGGATTGCAGGATGCAAGAGATTTGAGATTCGATTCAGAATCCCAGACGATATATGCTGGGTGTTCCAACAAGGCTTCAAACTTTTTGAATTTGCAATTTTCACTTGGCATTGGCATCACCATATGAACAGGTTTATGGTTCCCACAGTATTTCAGATGCTCAATTAACTTATTTTTTGCAATTTCTGCATTTTTTTCCTGAACCCCCTTTACCATTTTTTGACCATCAAGTACAGTTAAACATCTTCTGCACAACTTGAATATTCTATTAGATTTGTCTAGTTGTGTTCTCACTAAAGCTTCAAGATTATGTATCAGAGTGTAATGATTTGTGCCATCTTCTTCAATTAAGAGCAAATCAATTGGAATAGCAAAATCATCATCAATTGTACTGATTCTAAGAGGTTCTATCGGGCAATTGCCAGTGGAACAAATAAATACATTAATAGATAATTGTTTGCCATTGATATCCCTGGCCTTTTTTTCAAATTTATCAATATTCTGAAGAGACATTGGATATTCCAAACCCTCCATTGCATCGTCAAAATCATGTTCATGTTGTTTGTAATAACTTATTCTCTGAGAATTTCTTGAAACTGGATACAAAGCAGCTAAAATACACCACAAAAAGCATTTCTCATCATTATTTTCAATATTAACCACGGCTTGTTTGTTTTTAATATTGATAGGTAATGGCAGATATGTAGATCCTTGTAATGGGCTGAATTCAGAAATATTAACATATAACTTGTGTGGAGAGCCGCATAGGCTCCATCCAGACTCTTTTGCTGCAAATTCAGAGTGTTTAATGTTTAATTGTTCTATCAAACTGCTTATTATTGTGTCTGAATTTGCATTTGAATATACCGGTACAGTTTCTGTCATGTGGGGCTGTGTAAATTTTGTGCCATTTGGTTTCTTATATTGAGTATACAATTTGAGGGAGAGCTTATAAGAGCCATTTTGTGATTTTAGAATTGCCTGTACATCAGGATTTATACTGTTCAAGAAATTCTGAATACCACATCTTGGCTCTGATACAAACCGATAATCCCTAAGTTGGGCATTAAAACTGCTATGGATAGGTGCAAAGCATGGCTGTTTTGCTGCTCTGGCATTAAGAGGTACTTCATGCTTCCTTTTCAGACCAGATGTGGATAGTTGTAGGGGCAATGTTGATGACTGTGCGGAACAAGTATCTTTATGTGTATATGTGAAGTATTGCATGCTGTATTTTCTATGGCATTTGGGGCAAATTTTTGTGGGAGCTCTGCATTTGTCTGGGTCACAAATCTTTTGGTGTCTGGCCCAATTAGAGCTAAATATATTTTTTTTGCATTGATTACAATATTTTTGACTTGGCATTTTTGTTGTTGTTTATTATATACAATTTCTTGGGATTCAATTCAAAACTCTATACTGGATCAGTTGGGTTCAACACTGTGCTGTGTATACCTAGTGTGTATACCTAGTGCATGTGTGTGTGTGTATGGCTATGGAATTTCTGTTGTTGTTTATTATATACAATTTCTTGGGATTCAATTCAAAACTCTATACTGGATCAGTTGGGTTCAACACTGTGCTGTGTATACCTAGTGTGTATACCTAGTGCATGTGTGTGTGTGTATGGCTATGGAATTTCTGTTGTTGTTTATTATATACAATTTCTTGGGATTCAATTCAAAACTCTATACTGGATCAGTTGGGTTCAACACTGTGCTGTGTATACCTAGTGTGTATACCTAGTGCATGTGTGTGTGTGTATGGCTATGGAATTTCTGTTGTTGTTTATTATATACAATTTCTTGGGATTCAATTCAAAACTCTATACTGGATCAGTTGGGTTCAACACTGTGCTGTGTATACCTAGTGTGTATACCTAGTGCATGTGTGTGTGTGTATGGCTATGGAATTTCTGTTGTTGTTTATTATATACAATTTCTTGGGATTCAATTCAAAACTCTATACTGGATCAGTTGGGTTCAACACTGTGCTGTGTGTGTGTGTGTGTATGTATGTGTGTGTATGTGTATGTGTGTGGGTATGTAAGTGGGTATGTGAGTGGGTGTGGGTGTGTATGTGGGTGGGTGTGATCAAGGTCAAGGTCAAGGTCATCTCAAGGTCAAGATCAAGGTCAAGGTCAAGGTCAAAATAATCGAAAAAATAATCGAAAAAATAATCGAAAAAATAATCGAAAAAATAATCGAAAAAAATAATCGAAAAAATAATCGAAAAAAATAATCGAAAAAATAATCGAAAAAAATAATCGAAAAAATAATCGAAAAAATAATCGAAAAAATAATCGAAAAAATAATCGAAAAAATAATCGAAAAAATAATCGAAAAAATAATCGAAAAAATAATCGAAAAAAATAATCGAAAAAAATAATCGAAATCAAGGTCAAGGTCAAGGTCATGTCAAGATCAAGATCAGTATGTGTAGGGGTGTGGGTGTATATGTGTGTCTTGGCCTAGTTTTAAGTGTGGCCAAAAAAAATATCAAGAGGAGCATATTTTTAACAAGTTTATGGACAACAATCTCACAGAAGTGCCTTTTGTAAGTATAGGCACTTCAATCTGAGGAGGCTCTTCCTTTCTCATGGAATCCATGAGGGCTTTTTTACAAAATTCTTAGATTAGAGGGGGTTCCACACTTGAGCAAAAAAGCTCATATGGGCATGTTGAGCTAGGTTTAAGTGTAGGTAAATCTGCTTGAGGGGAGCTCTTCCTTTCCTGAGCTGGTTATAGCATTAAATATACTACTTATATAGTATGTATATTTTTTAACGGAACTAACTCCCGCCGTGTCCCACGGGACGAAAATTTGGGGCATGTGCAGGGCCAAAGGGGAAGTTCTTATGCGTGCTCAAGCATGGCTTTTTTATTATTATTTCTTGTTATGTCCTATGCATATATAAAACTGTTCTGTCACTCGCTCGTTCCTGACATCATACACAAAAGTTTTCTCTGCAATAAGAATGACGCTGCACAGGCGGGCAAGGCATCGTGGAACTCGCACACAATCTTGATGTTGGTGCGATCGTTAACAACCACCTGCTTTCTCTTCGATGTGTTAATGACGAACATGGGTCTGCGAGTTATGAACTCATTGGGGTTGTAGTACACGTCCACGTTGCCGGAGGTCACTCTCTTGTAAGCTATGTATGCATCGTACAGTTTCAGGTAATCGTTGTTTGCAATGTTCAGGTTGTAGTTTTCACGCGGGAATATCTCGTTCCTGCCATTTTTGAGGTAGATGTTCTTGATCTTGCAATTGTCGAACTGGCTCGAATCTTTTTCTTGGTTGTTGTCCTCCCCCGTCTGAAAGAGCATGACCACAAACTCTGGTATATCGTACCGGATGCTGTTAAACTGTGTGGTCACGTCAAATTCAAAATGGTTGCCGGAAGCAGGTTTCTGCACGCACTGGTAAAAGTAAAATTGAATTGGTACTTGGGGATTCTTGAAAATGTCTGCTTTGTACTTGAGAGCGTAGTTAGTTTCGTATTCCACTACGGGCATGCGCAGCTCCATGGACTGGATGATGCACTTGGCAGGATCAGGTAGTGTGTTGGGAAGTGCTGAACCGTCTGCACTCTAGGTGCTGTAACGCATCAGCGCATTGTTGTCGTTGGCGCTTCTGCGAAAAGGGACGCGCAAACCACCCTTCCACATAATCTCTGTGTAGTCGGAGAAGAAGCCAGGAAGCAGGCGCATGGGAAACAGTGCAGTGTGACTTTGAGTTTTGATTTTTGTACCTTCGTCGAATCCCTCTGCCTGGTAGTATGCTGCATCGGTCTTGAAGAGTTTCAGTGTTCCACAGCTGTAGATGTAATCCCGGGGTATTCAACCCTATCGATGACGGTGCCATGGTTTCTAACTTCCACCTACGAGAATAAGTACGGCACAAAATTATCTACGAGTCTTTAATTTGCATTGGGAAGGAATGCATCGCCGTTGACTCTCTTCACAACATCAAACTTGATATACAAATCAGCTCCTTGAAGGTGAATGAATCCATCCCCGACGTCCACGTCGTATTCTATCTCTCGATTCGCTTCATTGAGGCTGGCAAACGTGCGACGATTGGGAGTGAAGGACTGCAACTCGTAACTTTTGATTTGCTCCATGATGGTTATTTATTATATGTTAATCCCCACGAGGGCAGTGGTCGTGGCTCCTGGAAAATCAACAACTTCTCCCTTCTCGTTGGTAATTGCCAATTCTATGTTGTCTATGCGATTACGAGATACATGAAAGTATATCGGTGGGGAGGGTGAGTAGATAATTGGCTCCATGAACGTAGCGATAATAGCTGTCTGCTTGTGACTCCCTGGGATTCCGTTCGAGGATTTGGTGATCATACCTTCTGCCACATTGCAATGTATGTTCAGAGTCTCGATGGCTAGAAATTTAGGAATGTTAGCACCAATTTGCTTGATGGCATTTTCGAGCTTCGTGTTGTTCTCGAATCCCAAAAGCTCACCGATGGTACCCAGGTCTACGGTTTCCGTGGCAGACACCAGTTCCACCCTGTGAGTTACAGAATTTTGAGACAGCAGTACACTTCTTGGGAATTGAGCCTGCAAGGTAGACAGATTGTACTGGCCAGGGGTGATGCTGATTTTTTTCGCTGCCAATTTTGATGGTATTGTTGTGTACCTTCACGTTAGGTATCAGGTACATGCTGTAGAATGCACGAAGAGCAATAGATTTAGGATAGATGATATCGTCATGCAATGTGAGTTTCAGAAGCGAAGTCTCTCTTGTGAGATGGAATACTCCCATAGTACTTTAGGTGCAACAATGCTTTCTGGAATTCCTCGATTGTTGGGTTATTTAATTGCAAGAGGAAGACAAGCATGGAAACGCAGAGATGGCCATAGTTCACTTCGCTGAAATCCTGGATGTGATCGTCATTGTAGTAGAGGTTGGCAAAACTGAGATACTCTACCAACCCAGCAGGTGGCGTGCCTCCGAATGAATAGGAAACAAATGCTTTGTTGTTGTTGGCTTTGAGGTAGCATATCCAATGTGTACCAGGATTTTTGTAACTGTCTACGTTAACCACGCCACACTCTTTTTTCTTCAAAACAGAAGATAGAGAATCAGACATGAAAACGCCCCTCAAGTGCATGACCCACAACGATTCGATCAGAGATTCAATATCGAAGTTGGACAGGGTCTCTTCTTTTTTTAAAACTTTTTCAACGCTTCGAGTTTGTTCTTTCGCTTTTTGGTCACACGTTTCCCCTTCTTCTCCATAGCCATGTTGTGGCGTTTGTGCTCTTCCAACTCGGCCTTGTTCTTTTTTGCATCGATGACGGTCTTGGCAATGGCGGCACTGGCTCCTGCCAAGCTGCCTACAACGTCCAATGCTGCCAATACAGCCGGGATGCTGAATATGAAACCTCCAGTCTTCTGCTGCTTTCGCGAACCTTGTAACCTCCTCAACCGAGGAATGCTAAGCAGCAATTTCATTCCATGACCTTTTGTCAAGCAGGAATGTTTCTTCTCGCGCTGCTTTTTGGTAACCTATCCATAAGGAGCTCCGAGAGTCTTGAGGTTTGCCTAGGGTATTTGGTAAAGGACACCTTTGTGCTTCATGGTGATAATATGTTATTTATATATCGTGAAAGGGTAAGGCTTTGCCCCCTAATGCAATAAAGAGATGATAGGTTGGTTATACAAGTTGCTCTTTTTTCACAAGGGATATTTATTTACCATCCCTATTCTAATTTTGGTTTTGTGGTCATGGCGATGGTCGTACCCAATGCGGCAACCCGTTCACATAGAGAGCCATCTCTGATGACGAGTCTCCCGAAAGCTGCATGCTCCAACTTCCTGTCGGCATCGTGACGTGCGTCGTGATCTGTGTGTATGTTGTAAGCAATGTCGTGGTCCTTGCATGCTGCGTCCATGGGATTCACACCCTTGTCTCCTCTCTCCAGTCGCTGTTCGAGTTTGGTACCCGGACCGCAGTACTGGTAACCTGGCAGGTGCATCTCGAAGGGCAGCTTGTTGATAATATCGTTCACCAAACATCGACCCTTAGCCACATTCTAGAATTTGGGAGGCCGGGTGTTGATGATTTTGATAAGATACCTTATACCTTTGTTGCCGTTGACCATAAAGTTGGCAAGCTTCGAGCTGGTCATGTCCACCATGCCCACCTTCTCGTTGTGGAAGTTGCGATTGCCTGAATTTCCTTTGCCTGGAATAACCAGCATTCGATCTACAAGCTTTCTTACGTCGGCTACCAAAACAAACTCCTTGGGCAAAGTGTTGTACAGTTTGACACCGCTTTCAGTCTTGAGCTGGGTCCATATTTGCTTGATGAGGTTCCTGTACTTTTCTCCAATGCTAGATTTCACGCGATTCTGTGTTGCATCGTTGTTTTGGTACAGTGCGTCCGTCATGATCAAAATTTCTGTGTAACTTTGGTAATCCTCGTCTATATAATCTTTAGGTTGCTTCTTAGTAATAAGTTCCCACAGTCCCACCGTGCCAGGATACCTGGTCCAGCGGTTCTTCTGGCCCAAATTGATTTTCACGTCTTCGCCCTCGAACGTGACTTTTAACTTTCCAATCTTCCACACCACACCCTCGTTATGTTCCATGGTCGGGTACAATTAGAATACCTCGTTTTTTTCGAATTTCCCGGTGCTTAGGTAATTCCTCGTCAACGGACCCAGCTCGACTAGCTTGTCCGAAGAGGTACTGCCCAGAGCCTGACGTCTCGGAGCCGAAGCAAATTCGAACGGAGTAGTGTGAATGCTGGATATCGGTGTGGGTATGGTATAATTTCTAGCAGTAACTGGCACAAGCTCGTTGATTAACTCTTAGGTTTGCTCGGTGACATCTTTGATTTCTTTACCAATTCCTCTGATGGCATCGATGATAGGTTGGCCTTGACGCTTTTCTCTTCGTAAATTCCACGATTCTCGGATTTCCACCCCTTAAATTATTTTGCCAGGTAGCTATGCAGCTTCAGGTTGTCGTCTGCAAGTTTGCGTTTAATTTTCCTTGTATGTAGTTACTTATATAGGGTCAAGACGTTTCTTGTAACGTTGCAACATTTAGAAAGTTATTAATTTTGTTTCTGTATTTTCCGTTATTGGGTTTCCTCATCATGTCTATTGTGAAAAATCCGAAATCAACTTGATTCCAGCATGAAGAGCAAAATTTGAAAACTGATTGTAGTATATGTCCCACCTACATAATCATCGTAAGCGAGTTTTAAATTGGTGTAGTCTTGACGAAACAAACAAATAAAATTAGCATTGTCTCGGAGTAGCTGCTTGGGGATTTTGGAAAAAAAGTCTAAGCAAGATAGAAGCAGTCCATGCCTCTGTGCCGACCCTGAGGAAAAAAATTTCGAATTTCGTTCTGGTTCTCCAGGATCACATCGTCAAAAACCAGCACCTAATGTTCGAGAAAGCAGTCTAGTGGTATCACTTCAGAAGCAAATATAGCTATGTCTAGTCCCTCGTTCAGTTTCGACAGCTGGCGATACTTCGGTTGCTCCAAACGTTTGGAGAAAACATACAGGTGGCTGTTCTTCCAGTTAAACCAGTTGTGTGCAAGATGACAATTATCAACAAGTAACGTTGTTTTTCGACACCCAGAAGGTCCAACAATGAGTCAGCGAAAGTTGTCGGGTAGAAGCTCGCCACTTTTTCCTATCCTGACGTTCTGATGGAAAATCTGGCAGTCGCCGTACCACATCCCAAGCACTCGTTACACAATCACCTCGTTTGCGTCTGTACAACTTTTTTCCTCGAGTCACAGCCATTTCACCATCAGTTTGTCGCCTTTTCTACGTAATAGTTTTTTAATAATGTACGTGTCGGGGTATTTTGTTTTAGAAAGTTCCTCTTCGTAAAATCTTCGTTTCAGAATTTCGTCGCGATTATTTTTTATTATATACGTGAGACGGCTTCCAGGAAAGACTCGAACTACGTTGAAAGGTGCGTACTCCAATTTTTAGTGAAGCCTTTTTCAAACACATGCTTAAATATACTTATTCTCACATGATCTCCAATTTTGTATTTCGGTTTCTTGCTTGTAAATTTGTACTTTGGACAATCAACCGTAGAAATTAAACGTCGGTCGTCAGATTTGTTGACATCAGCTGGTTTCATGTTTATCGTGCGATGCAAACTGTGATAATAGCTGTTAACAAGTTCCGGAAGCATGTTGAGCCACTTGTAATTCCCCTGAAGCGTGAATTGTTTCCACATGCGTGTTTTGAGAGTTAGGTTGAAACGTTCCACTATGCTGGCTTTGATGTGACTAAAGGTGGAGATGAATATTTTGTTTTTGAATAAATTGCTGAAAGACAGAGTTGTTGAATTATTTTCCGTTGTCTGTTTAAAGAAATCGAGGTCGCGTGCCACTTTGATCGAAAATAGTTTTCAATGCTTCCACGACACAGGTTCAAGTTTTTGCCTTGAGGGGTAAAGCCCAAGCAAATTTTGAAAATGTGTCTATAACGGTGAGAAGATACTTGTATCTTCGTGCAATTTGGCAATACTGGCATTCATGCGATCTTAGTCATCTTTAATTTTTTATTCTCTGGATAATGTTTTGCAGTTCAATCTGGATGGTGCTCGTTTGGTCCTGCAAGTGTCACTTCAGCTGTTCCACATCGGAAGTTTGCGCTTGCTGCAGCTTCAAAAATTTGTTCTGCAGCTTGCCTATGCTCAGCGCCAAGTTGTCGAAGTTGTCTATTGACGCGAGGTCGGTGTACTTTTGCAGCAGCGATTTAAGCTCGGCGTCAATTTTGAGTTCGGGGTCCAGTCGCTGGGACTGTAGGCTATTTATTTCGGTCTGGAGGCTGGAGTTGAGCGTAGACTGCAGCGCCTGCTGGTCGCTTCGAAACTTCTAAACCCTGACGTCGAGCATGAGAAGCTCGTAGCCATGGTCGTTGCGTTTCGTGTGGCCAAAAATATCGTTAGGCATTGTTGCTATGTTTATTTATTATAGGGTAGGTGATTCGCATCTCCACAAAAAGAGGGATGAGTTTGTCGTAGTCGTCCAAGAGCTCTACGTACATGCGATCGCCAGCAGACACATCGTACGTTGTAGTCGCATCCATCCTATCATGCTTGATGCAATAGATGTTCTTGCCAGAGGAAACCCAGGCCCCCTCTTTGTTCTCGGGATTCATGTCGAACTGCAGTTTGCCGGAGATGGGGAACTGATAATAATTCAAGTTGCTGTTGAATACATAGAAAGTATTGCCCACATCCTCGTCGTACAGCTTCAAAATACTAGGTCAAGTGTATAATTAACAGACCGTTAAGTTTAGATACCATGGAAGGCAGGAGTTCGTTGAAACTCGTAGGCTGGACGGGCTCTTCCAAAGCTTGCTTCCTGAAGCCAAACAAGTTCATAGGCATGGTTATTTTATATGCTTGTGTCGATAGAAATATTGCACGTCGTAAGGATTTTTTTAAAGTGCAGTGTATGCATTTCTTACTACTATCTAAACGATAGTGCCCCCAAGGCAACGTGTGGATCCCACAAGACAAATTAAATCTTTTATCATCATGTGGATCTAATGCTACTTTCCTAACTTTGTTTGTTGTAATCACATTGTCTACACTTTTGATTCTTTTTTTCCAATCGTAGCTGCTTCTTCAATTCCTTCACACAATCAATATAGTCTTGAAATGAAAGTTTGTTTTGTACAATATTTTACCAACACCTTTAGCTTTGTTCGTGATGCTGCTCTCAGTTCTAAATGTATACATTTTGGAGCGCAAACCGGCAAACTCAAGAATGATGTCACCGTTACACTCGTCTTTTAATTTACCTAGAACATTTTTGTTAATAAATGGAATTCCAAATCTGTTTGGTTGAGGGTAGGAAGAAGTATCATAATAATCAAGCAAGGACGGATTTTTTACATCTTCATATAGATTGGATGTTTTAATGAAATAAATAAAACTGTTGGTGTCCATGGAAAGTAATGAAATGCTATCGTTGTAGAAAGGATACATAACATTGTAGCGAAATTTAAACATGTGAAGTTTCCATAAATCTAAAAATATTGCTTACCCATAAATTGATTTTAGGAATGTTATCACTTTTACATCTAGATTGAAAGTGACAGATTCTCGTTGTAAATTTTTCGTGATTTAAATCTAGGATCAGGAACCAACTTACTGCATTTATTTTAATCTGAATCCAATCTCATGTCCACGTGATTCCTCACGTTCTCCCTTGTCTTGCCATATACAGCATTATTCATCAATTTGAAAAAATCTTTGTCTAAATCGGAAGTGGCAACTGTTCTATATTGTGTGTTTGTTTCAATGTATGGTTTTAGCCACTCGGAATGTTTAAACCTGAGGACTCTTCTAATATCCAATACCTTAACACCCATAGCAATCAAAAGCTGTAGACTTTTGTAATGGAGAACACATCTTTCTTTTTCTCCAAAGTTAATGAAAGCTTGCGATGATTAGAATTAGGTGGACATTTTAAGTTCGGGTGCCGGTGGTAAATCGAAAAAAATATCATGCAAATTGTCTGGACATTCAATATCCACTTCTGCAAAGAAACCAAATGCACAATCGTCAAAATCAATAATATTTATGGAAGTTGTTTCTATCCATTCGAAACCTCCATAAGGAAGTTTCTGTACCATAGCATATCCATAGAGATGATTAACGTCAATGTAAAAAATGTAATTCGAAGGTTTATTCGCATCATATTTTTCTTCCATGTGCATTTGTTGGCTTCTGCATGTCTCTGTACACATTTTACCATCCCGCCTCTAATCCCTCTCTCGATGAAAAGTAACATGTCTATATCCGTTAATAATTCTAACTTAATTTTAGTTTGCAACAACATTGCAGACCACGCTAATCCCGGGAGGCTGAAGAAATGCGCAAGTTCCAACTTGTAAATAGACATTGACGTTTTCCTAAATGCTTGAAAAACATCCGCAAGTATTTTACGTCTAATTTCAAGTATGCGTTGTGATAATCATTCTAGTTTATCCCACATCAGTAGTGCGTGTTCGTATTCTTTGTCCGTAATTCCTGCTATTCTCAGTTGACTGAAGAATTCTTTTTGAGGAGGGAGAGTGTCGTCATTAAATTTAGATTCATTGTTTAAGTATTCATACTTATAAATCCCTTTACTTCTAATCAGTTTTATATGCATGTTGGAAAAACTAGCTTTCGTAATTTTGAATTGTTCGTCACAGAGTTTACTTGCTAGAGCGTCCAAAATTGCACAGAGAAATCTGAATGAGTCAAGAAACCTCATCTCTATGGTTTCCTTTGCCCCCGAAATCTTAACTTTCTTACTTATAGAAATGTATGGTTCTTCATTTTGAGCAAGAATATCTATTTTTTGTGTGTCAAATATGGGGACAAATTTGGGAATTTGAATTTTGAGGTTGCAAGCATTACAGATTACGCTGATGGAACGACCGTCTGTGTGCGAATGGTGAAACACTTTACGGTTCTCGTTTGTGAAGTATTAATTGCACACTGGACACTTGACAGTTTCATCAAATATTTTTTGTTCCTCTGTTGTCAAGAAATTCATCTGTTTGGATATATGCAAGAAGCTGCCAATTTTCTCAACCTCCTTTTCCATCTTCTCAAAATAGTGTTCGATAACATTCGGTCCACGGTATACATATGGTTCATTTATTTCATCTTGTCGTATGACAGTGTAATCAAAACTATTTGGTTCATGAAGCTGGTATGGCGTTGTGGAGGACATTTTTGGATTTGGTTTGCAGGAGGACAGTGGCTTCAGAAATGATTCCAAATCTGCGACGATAATGGCTGGATGATCAAACAAAGCCTTGTACGTTTTGAATTCTGCAACTTCGTTCTTTTTGGGCATCAACATTCGAGCTGGTTTGTTGTCACCGCAATATATTTCATGTTCGACACGTTTTTCAATAGAAATTTGCCGTGCGGTATATATTTGGTGATTGAATTCTCTTCGATCATTAAACGTTGTCAAACACCTTGGACAAACCTCGATGTGATTTGCATACTTCGTTGCTTGACTTCCGAATAGTCGTGATAGTGAACAAACAAGGCAGTAATAGTGATTATTGTTTTTTGAAATTAAAAGAAGATTAATTATATGAGCTTTATTATTGTTGATATAATTTATCCTGATGGGATGCACAAGATATTTTTCTGACTTATATGAATATACATTAATAGCAATGCGTTTTCCATCAGAATCTCGTGTACGCGACTCGAACTTTGATATGTCTGACAATGCCACACGGTATTCAATGCTAGACATTACATTTTCAAACGTGCGATTGAACTTGTTGATCCTTACCTGGTCTTCTATTTTGTACTTTGGTTTCTTGGTCGTTGGTCGGTACCTGGGACAGTAAATGGTGGATATCAAACGTGCCTCTTCGACTTTGTTGAGGTCTGCAGGTTTCATGCGTATTGTGCGGTGGACCGAGTTGTTGTAGTCGTCCACGAGCTCTCGCAGTATGTCGACCTACTTGTAATGACACATGGGCTGTTTCAAAGTTCGGTTGAAGCGTTCCACGAGATGAGTAGTGTCGGACGTCATGATTTCGCCTTAACTCGCGAAAATTGCGTTGTGGAATTCCTTTTGTAGCGTATTTTCTCGTCCTCCTACGTGTTACCAAAAATCCGCTACATAGTTCTAGTGATGCTTCTAGACACATCTAGTTCATTTGTTGTCACTAGATGGATCTGTTCTCACTCTCTTCTATTTTTACTGTTACCGCCACAGACTGCGCTTTATGTAATTAAAATTCGTACGTCGTTTGTCTGCCCAATCTCAAACCCCGAAGTCGTTGCTTCTTCGCTGCCCGACGAGAGACAGAACACCTGCTGCATATTTGCTGCGGCTTCCCGCAGTATTGAGTTGCCTAGTGTACGTGACCTGTTTTTTCGAAATGTTAAACAATGCACTAACAATAAGTGAATTACAATCGCAAAATGTCAGGTTTGCTTGTCGTGAATTTATGCCAAAATACGCAGGATAGACAGATATGTTAGGACGTCAATGTTTTTGGCGAAAGTGAAATCAAAATCCACGTTAAACAGTGATCTTTAATTACGCGGCCACAATTAGAACATTATTTTTTTATATTTGCGAATGTACGTGAAAGTAAACTTCAGTGACAGTATGACACTTTGAATATTCTCTCTTTTTAGACTTAATTTAGTTTTCTTGAGATATCGGCAGCGTGAATTACATTGCATTCAATTAATCTTTACGCAACGCAATTTTTAGTGCAGCACTTACTAAGAACGAGTCGTCGCAACGCAATCAATTTAATAAAGCAGAAACGAGTTATCGTCCGTTGAAAGTAACGTTTAGAAGCGAGACTTTGTTCGTAACACCTTTGTTAAGGGAACAGTTGTTTAGCAAATTTGTAAAAATAACAAAAGTTCTACAACGAGAAGTAAAAAGGCAAACGTAACTTCGCAACGTGCCCACTTCATCCCTCGTAACCTTCGAAAAATACAGTATCATTAAAGATAGACGTAATAAATACAACAACGTGTGTTTTAAAAAAAATGAGGTTCTTTAATTAAATATCTTATACGAGCCAAGCTATATTTTGACGATATACAGTAAGTTAATCGAGAATTATGCATGAGATCAAATTCCAATATAGTACAATGCATTTTTAATATAATAGGCACTAACATTTTCTAAATTGAAATTACGTAGTTGTACACAAATTATCCGTTGTTCATATGTTGTGTAAAGATATCAAAGAAATATGTATGCGTAGGCAATTAGACGGGCGTGCGTTTAATGAATTATATATTGATGTACTAAGTACTGTTATTGTGAGTGCTAGAATTGAAAGACTGTTATATATGATTATACTATTGAAACACGATTTAATTTTGAATGAGGACACGAATAAAGGAGTCGTATTTTTATTAAATTCTTGTCCGTAATTGAAGAATTAGAGAAGATTACGGAAAACGTGTTATCCTCCAGATACAATTGTTTGACTTCCGAGAATAGTCTGTCTCCAGTTGTGACGTCAAAAACTGATAATTTTTCATCTCCGTGTATTTTATATTTATTATTTGAGCCGTTCCAATATGCGATCAGTATTTGGAGAGCTCTAAACACGCCGTCTTCCTTTGTATGGTAAAGGGCGGCACCTCGGGATGTTTTCCATTATTCCATTATGTAAATTTGAGAAACCGAATGGTGCCGACGAGGAAAAATTCGAGAGACGGTGGTTAAGAATACAATTTGTAAATGTTAACGCGTTCCGAATGTTCGAACGTCCATGGCCTAGAACATTCGGAACGCTGTGAAGTATGACAATATCGAATGAGAAAATATAACGCGAGTCTGAATGATCCACTCTGCTCAGCAACGGTTTTAGGTGTTCTTCGATGGTGCGAGGAACCTCGTCATAGCTGGTACCACGAACCCCCCAAACTCAATATGAGTTTTGGACTCTTTTACCATAGATCTAGAAATTTCCACGGAAATCCACGGATTTAAATATAAACTATAAACAGACCTTAAATGTTGTTCATGTATGCCATGCACTGAACACAAATGCTTGTCATCTTTTCTGATGCAACAGTTAATATTGCCATGTTTACCATATGATGGATCTACCATACACAAAACTCAATGCACTTATACTGATTAGCGAAACGACTTACTTGCGTAAAAGAACAAACACTGGCATGGATGGGTTTCAAGTTAATCAAGCATAACAAAACCCAAACATTAACACAACCAGAATGCATTTAAAACATATGTTTTATCAATTATGATGCGTGTAAGCTCAGATAATAATAATAATAGTTACACGTCCACCCTCCAAATTTACCTTAGCATGCCAATTTACGAAAAAAACACCAGTTCCCTTCTCGCATTGGACCACCTTACATTGAACTGTCAAGGTTAGCCATCATACAGCACAGAGGCTTTAAAATCAATATATATATATAGTTTAAAACCTTGTGCAAGCCTTCAGCTACACTTTATCATTATGGCTGCACGGCGCGCAAATGTCCCGCCAATTCTAAAGTGTGAACAACTCGCGTATCATGACCATGAATAATGCACACAATTGCAAGAAGATCAATCGCTGAATAATTTATATTCCTTTAACACTAACCTGTTTACTGTACAGGTGTGAATCGAAGATAAGTACTTACTCATCACATGTGATCCGGTCGGCTTCGACGTCACTGAAAATACTTAAAATATCCGTTTTCACGTTCACTCACGTTTCACAAATTGTTGAGCTATATAAACCGTAGTAGTGTAATTGGATTGTTTCTACGCAATACTTGGTACGAGTCCTTTTTTATCCTCTTTTTTTATCAATTGAATATCAGTTTTTGACATATTTTGACAATTTTTTGTCGATTTTTTAGCGTTTAGCGATGTTTTAGTAAAATTTCCCTTTTTTCCCACTCATACTTGGTACGAATGCCACGATCTTACGTGAGATAACTTAACCTATTCATTTTTTTTGTGCTAAACTACACGAGAGCCTCTACGTGCTTTGACCTACTTATAGGTGGAACCGTACGTTCTGGCTGCACCCTTTGACCTACTTTTTATAGTAGGTGGAACCGTACGTTCTGGCTGCACCCTTTGACCTACTTTTTATTTTACTACGTTTTACGGACTAAACTAACCTACAATGAGAGAAAAATGGACAGAAAAAGCTCTGGCATCACTTTTTAAGCTATTTTTTACCTCCTGCAAATTTTGCTCTTATGCTACCTCGCCCATTGACCTACTTTTGAAATGACTTACGACATTTTCCTATAAGTCTGTCTCCTCTTACTGTAAGGTCCCTCAGTGTAATCTACTACGACCTGCTCTCAGCGTAATCTGCTACGATGTTTTTTTTTTAAAAAAAACTCATGTGTGATCTTCTGCGGTGTGTGTGTGTGTGTGTGTGATAATCAAAAATATTTTTGTTAAGGCCCTCAACATAGAAAAAATATCCCGCCAGAGAGGGGTGCGTGGTGCCCAACACCAGTTCTAATGGTCATGGCTATCAAAGCCATGCCTCTGTAGAGTTTCATGAGTTTTTTTTTTATTTGCGCACCGAACTAACTTACATTGGATGCCGATCCTAGTGTGCAGCGTTAATTTGATCGGAAGTGCCTTATCGGCTGGATCGTCATTCTGCAGCACCGTCGAGGTGAAGTCCAAATCGTACACGCGCTTGCCGAAATACTTTCGTATGCGCGGAAGGGCATGCTCGGACCAGTGGGGAAATTTATTTTTCGCACCGAGGTTTGTGGGAGTCTTCGTACTCGAATTGTGCGAGGGGCTTGTGGTCGAAGATTCGTCCGTCGTGCTGGCGATGCTCGTCATCGCAGTGGTCGTCGTTTCTTAATTCGTTGGTCGCGACACTAAGGCTTCGATCAAAAACGGATTTAAAATAATTCTGTCGGGCTGGCGCAAATCCAAAACTAATCCACTAGGGTGATTAATTAATTGTAAATTTGCAGCATCGATATCGGACGACGATCTAAACCAGGCGCGGCATTTTTTACACACTCTGTAGTTTGTGATAGGTTGCAACGAGGAAGGTTCGGCGCCTACGAGTATAACTTTCAAATCCGAAGAAATGAGCGTCGGGGTTGTGTTGGTCAGCGTTTGCAGGAAACACATCGTGTGGCAAAATTCGCAGCACGAGTCCGGTACGTCGCAGCAGGAGAATTCAATGCGAATGCCTGGGATGAAATGGAGCAAGCACGCTTCGTTCTCCTGCTGGTCGCTCTGATCGAGGATCAAGCTGAATCTCAATTTCAGAGAAACGACCGCTTTCACGGTGTTTGCCTCGGTTCCAAATTGCCTGGCTCCGAAATTGCGATTTTCATGTGAAAATAAGAAAAAAGTGTTCGCACAACTTCGACCCACAGTGAGAGGATCTTTACCCAGTTTACGCGCTCGATACGCTCCCGAACGAATGCAGAATCCTTTTTGGGAAAGTAGCGTTCTTTGTTTGCGTCCAGGTTGAGAGAATCGATGTACGTGGCCCAAGACCACACGTGGTGGTGCTGCTGCTGCTCGCTACCCTCTACAATCTGGTGGAAACGAAAATTATCGGGCAGGATCGTCCGTTCGAAGGTTTTGTACTGGGTCGATATTCTTTTTTCCGTCCTCAGGAGGCGCAGAAATTGAGTTTTGAAGGCGTCAGTTTCGGTTACGTCCTGGTACAAATCTTTCAGGACGTTCAACTTGTTTTCCAGAACCGTATAATGCAACACCAGGTAATTGATGTTGCAGTGTATGATGAAGAACGTTGGGATGATGCAGCAGAATCGATAGATCAGACCCCAGCCGAGAAAGTAATGCGTGTGGAATCGATGCTGGGTCGTCCCCGTAAATTCGTTCAGAATGTGGCTGTCGCAGACGGTGTTCGGAAAAATCGTTTGCAAGTACATGGCCGGATCCTTTCCGAAAACCTTCTCGAAAACGTGACGCCAAGCCAGAGCGTTGATGCAGTCACTCTTGAAACTGGCCAGCGGAGCTGACAGATCGAGTTTCCTCCCCAGATCGAATTGAGTCGCGTGCCTTTCCACGAACTCCAAGTAAGCCTTCGCCGTGGGCCACACGATGCTTGTGAAGATCTGATTTTTGTATTCCCCCGAGAAATTCTATATAAAATAACATACCTGAAATTCTATTCACAGTATAGATTGAATTTTTTTTTAGTTTTGTAATCACTCCCAAGAAATTCTATATAAAATAACATACCTGAAAATTGTATTCACGGTAGATTGAATTTTTGAGTTTTGTAATCACCCCGAGAAATTCCATATAAAATAACATACCTGGAAATTATTTTTTTGGTTTGTGTGATCTGAGAAAGCATAATGGAATCCACCAGTTTGATCGAATGTGTTACTTGCGAAAAATTAATATCTAAAACTAATATTAGCAAGCACAGGGCAAGATGTAACGAAACAGCTTCGAGAATTAATCGTTCGTTACCTTCTAAGCCTTGTGCTCGATGCGGAAAGATGATCAGCATTGCAAATTTAAGTAAACACCTGAAAATTTGCAAACCATCGACCGAACAAGGAACATTGAAAAGAAAAATCGATGATCCAGGAACGGAAGCTTCCACTTCCAAGCAAATTAAATTATGTAATGAACGAAAACCAATTAGATCCGCATTTAACCGTCATATTCAGGATTTCTCTTTTACTTCGGAACCAGGCCGGGACATTCTTAGTTTCTTGCGTGAAACGAAACCATCCGTGATAAATATTCTAAAAAATAAATTCGAAAATAATTCCATAAAAGTATACGTTGATCTATTTTCCGAATACGAAAAAGTCGATGGTACAACAAGTATTTTTTATCATCGTACAAAAAACCAGGCTCTTCATTTGGAGGACGTCGATAATTTGGACGAATTTTATTCTGATCTTTCAAATGAACTGGTTAAGAAACACGACGATTTCGAGGCTAAAGGGTCGGGATGGTCTCTATGTGGAAGTCCTCACACGTTAACTGTTTACTTGAACCAATTCTCGCCTCTTCGTGCATCCAGCTACGTTCCTCTTCCACCGAACATTCAACACAAGAGGGCTGTGTTAAATATACAGAACAGCGATAAAAAATGTTTCCTTTGGTGTATTTTGGCTGCACTGCATCCTGTTCATTGGTCAAATCACCAGAACAGGTTTCTAATTACAAACAATACGAGACCGACTTTCAAAGTGTAATGTCTGACATTGAATACCCGGTGACATTGTCGGATATAACAAAGTTCGAAAATCGTGCAGGAAAACGCATCGCTATTAATGTATATTCCTTCACGTCAGATAAATATCTCGTGCATCCCGTCAGGATAAGCGATATCGACGATGACGATGCTTGTGTAATAAATCTCCTTCTCATTTCCAACGAGGATGTCTATCATTACACGCTAATTCGTTCTCTATCACGTTTGGTCAGAAGTCAAACTACCAAGTATGCAAACAACATCGAAGTTTGCCCGAGATGCCTAACCACGTTCGACGATCGTGACCGACGTGATCATCAAAATCTTCATAGTCGTCAAATTGCTATCGAGAAACTTGCCGAACATACAATTGATTACGGTGACAACAGACCGGCTAGAATGTTGATGCCCGAAACGAACGAAGTCGAAGAATTCAAAATGCACAAGGCATTGTTGGAACATCCCGCAATCATCGTCGCAGATTTCGAGTCTTTCCTGAAACCACTCTCCTACTGCGAACCGGATCCTGAAATTTCCTCCACAACGCCGTACCACCTTCATCAACCTAATAGTTTCGGCTTTGTTGTTGTGCGACGTGAAAAAATAAATGAAGCATATATATACCGCGGGCCAAATGTAATCGAACACTTCCTGGAAAAAATGGTGGAGGAGGTTGAGGTAATTTGTAGCGTACTGCTTACATCAAAACCGATGGCACCTTTAACTGAAAATGAACTTCAGTAGTTGTATTGATGATATTATAAACTCAAGAAAGTATGAACCCCCCTGAAGCAGATTTGGCTATACTTAAAACAAGCTCAACATGCCCATATGAGTTTTTTGCTCAAGTGTGGAACCCTGTCTAATCCAAGATTTTTGTAAAAAAGCCCTCATGGATTCCATGAGAAAGTATGAACCCCCTCGGATTGATGTGCCTATACTTACAAAAGGTACTTCTGTGAGATTGCTGTCCATAAACTTGTCAAAAATATGCCCCTCTTGATGGCCACACTTAAAACTAGGCCAAAAATACTCATATGAGCCACCCACACCCACACACCAAATTAGAATAAACAAAATTCAACAACACAGGACACAATATTACAGGTTAGGACCAGTCCAAACAAAATTCAACAAGACAGGACAGGAATAAACAAGATTCAACAAGACAGGACAAGAATAAACAAAATTTAACAAGACAGGACACAATATTACAGGTTAGAACCAGTCCAAACAAAATTCAACAAGACAGGACAAGAATAAACAAAATTCAACAAGACAGGACACAATATTACAGGTTAGAACCAGTCCAAACAAAATTCAACAAGACAGGACACAATATTACAGGTTAGAACCAGTCCAAACAAAATTCAACAAGACAGGACACAATATTACAGGTTAGGACCAGTCCAAACAAAATTCAACAAGACAGGGCAAGAATAGACAAGATTCAACAAGACAGGACAAGAATAAACAAAATTCAACAAGACAGGACACAATATTACAGGTTAGAACCAGTCCAAACAAAATTCAACAAGACAGGACAAGAATAAACAAGATTGGACAATTAATAAACAGAAATTTTGAAAGCAAGGTTTTGATTGGTCCGACAAAACTATAAAAGCCAGGGCACAGTGCAGATTCTTCACTATTGCTGGATCGGCAGTGGAACCCACAAGTGGGGGGCAGAACCTGAACAGGCTCCACCAAAGTATAGGAGAATTGAAGCATATAATTTGGCGGAATAACCCAAGTAAGGTCATAGAAACAATATACACTAATACAATAAAAGCCAATTTTTGGCAAAAAAGGGGGAAAGGGGGAAAAAGGGCCTGTGGCACGGCCAGTTCCACTGCCCCGAGGAGCTGCGGCACGGCCAGTTCCTCTGCCCGGATCAATACTCGGGGCAGTTCCTCAGATTCCCGCACCGAGGAGTTGTGGGATCAACATTCCCCGCCCGGGCAGTTCTATTCTCGCCGCGGAGTTGTGGGATCAATATTCGGGGCAGTTTCTCAGATTCTCGCCCTGCGGAGTGGTGGGATTAATATTCCCCGCCCGGGAATCAAGAACTAATTGACATAGAGCTATGCAGTTTTTTTGTCTGTACTGAACCCAACTGATATTTTTTATCCAGTATAGAGATTTGATTTGAACCCCAAGAAATTGTATATAAATACCAAAGCCAAAAATATTAACACACATACACACATACACATACACACATACACACACACACAAAGCACAGTGCTGAACCCAACTGATATTTTTATCCAGCATAGAATTTTGAATTGAAGCCCAGGAAATTGTATATAATAAACAATAACAAAAATGCCGAATCAAAAATATTGTAATCAATGCAATAAGAATATATCCAGCCCCAATTGGGCCAAGCACCAAAAGATTTGTGACCCAGACAAATACAGAACTCCCACAAAAATATGTCCCAAATGCAATAGAAAATATAACATGCAATACTTCACATATACACATAAAGATACTTGTTCTGCACAGTCATCAACATTGCCCACACAACCATCCACATCTGGTCTGAAAAGAAAGCATGAAGCACCTGTTAATGCCAGAGCAGCAAAACAGCTACGCTATGAACCTATCCATAGCAGTTTTAATGCCCAACTTAGGGATTATCGGTTTGTATCAGAGCCAAGATGTGGTATTAACAATTTTTTGAACAGTATAAATTCTGATCTGCAGGCAATTCTTAATGCACAAAATGGCTCTTATAAGCTATCCCTCAAATTGTATACTCAATATAAGAAGCCAAATGGCACAAAATTTACACAGCCCCACAAAACAGAAACTGTACCGGTATATTCAAATACAAATTCAGACAGAATAATAAGCAGGTTGATAGATCAATTGAATATTAAACACTCTGAATTTGCGGCAAAAGAGTCTGGATGGAGCCTATGCGGCTCTCCACACAAGTTATATGTTCATATTTCTGAATTCTGCCCATTACAAGGATCTACATATCTGCCATTACCTGACAATATTAAAAACAGAAGAGCCGTGGTTAATATTGAAAATACCGACCAGAAATGCTTTTTGTGGTGTATATTAGCTGCTTTGTTTCCAGTTTCAAGGAATCCTCAGAGAATAAGTTATTACAAACAACATGAACATTTTTTTGACGATGCAATGGAGGGTTTAGAATATCCAATGTCTGTTCAGAATATTGATAAATTTGAAAAAAAGGCCAGGCATATCAATGGCAAACAATTATCTATTAATGTATTTATTTGTTCCACTGGCAATTGCTCGATAGAACCTCTCAGAATCAGTACAATTGATGATGAATCTGCTATTCCGATTGATTTGCTCTTAATTGAAGGGGATGATACACATCATTACACTCTGATACATAATCTTGAAGCTTTAGTGAGAACACAACTAGACAAATCTAATAGAATATTTAAGTTGTGCAGAAGATGTTTAACTGTATTTGATGGTCAAAAAATGGTGAAAGTTGTTCGGGAAGAAAATGCAGAAATTGCAAAAAACAAGTTAATTGAGCATCTGAAATACTGTGGGAACCATAAACCTGTTCATATGGTGATGCCCAATCCAAGTGAAAATTGCATATTCAAAAAGTTTGAAGCCTTGTTGGAACACCCAGTATATATTGTCTGTGATTTTGAATCCATTCTCAAATCTCTTGCATCCTGCAATCCAGATCCTGAAGAATCTTCAATTACACCATACCAGCTACATGAACCTTCCAGCTTTTGTTATGTGGTTGTACAGGATGGTGTTGTTACTAAAAAAGATTCATACATGGGAGCAGATGCCATCAAAATATTTGCACATAGAATAGAAAATGAGTGCCGTGACATAGCATCTAACATCTTATTAAAATCAAAGCCTATGCTGCCTTTAACAGAGAAACAGATTGAAGATTTCAACAATGCAGAAAAATGCCCGGTATGTGATTCTGAATTTTCAGATACAAATATCAAAGTGAAACACCATTCTCATACAGATGGTAAATTCTTAATGGCCCTGTGTAATAGCTGTAATATTAAGATCAAGAGACCAAGATTTGTCCCCATATTTTGCGATGGAGCATCCAATTATGATTTTCATCATCTGATCAGGTACGAGGGGTTTGACAAGCAGAATTTAAATATTTTAGCTGAAAATGATGAAAAATATATATCTATTAGCAAAATAATTAAAGTTAATGGTGTTCCTATTCACATAAGATTTCTTGATTCTTACAGAATTTTATCGGCTAGCCTGGCTACACTGGCCACTCAATTATCTGATGATCAATTCAAAATCACACGTGCATTGTTTCCAAATCAGGACCTGAAATTAATTAGGCGGAAGGGTGTATATCCATATGACTATGTTACAGATTTTTCTAAATTTGATGAATGTTCTTTGCCTCCACAACATGAGTTTTACAGCAAAATCAGAGGATCTGGAATTAGTGATGATGATTATCACCATGCCCAATTGATGTGGAACAATTTAAAATGCCAGACATTTGGTGATTATCACATGGCTTATTTGAAACTTGATGTGACCCTCTTAGCTGATATATTGCAGGCATTCAGAAAATCTTCTATGCAAAATTATGGACTGGACCCAGTGTATTTTTTCAGTGCCCCGGGCCTAGCATGGGCTGCAATGTTTATAAACACTAAAATGCCATTGGATCTGATCCAAGGTCAAAATATGTATCTGTTTATGGAGGAATATATAAGAGGAGGGATGGTGCAATGTTCTCAGAGATATGCCAGAGCAAATAACAAATATATGCCTGATTATGATCCAGCACGGCCATCAAATTATATATTGTATGTAGATGCAAACAGCCTCTATGGTCATGCCATGATGCAAAAACTGCCATATGCAGGGCTTGAATGGGTCGAAAATTTCAATATTGAAGATCTTAAGAATTTTGATGATAGTAACTATGGCCTCTTCTTAGAGGTTGATCTGACATTTCCATATAATTTACATAACAAATTTTCTGATCTGCCCCCAATTCCCGAGGTTCAGTGCTCACCTGGCTCTAAACAGAAGAAGCTCATGATGACACTGGAGCCAAAACAAGGCTATGTCATATATTATAAAAACCTCCAGTTCTTGATGAAAAATGGTGTCCAAGTGACCAAACTTGGCAAAGTTTTGAGGTTCAGGCACTCAAAATGGTTGAAATCATATATTGATACAAACACAGAGCTTCGAACATCTGCAAAGAGCCAATTTGATAAGGCCTTGTTTAAATTGATGGTCAATTCTGTATATGGCAAAACAATTGAAAATGTCAGAAAACATACCGATGTTAGAATAATTACTGACCCCAGCCTGAGCAAAAAATTGGTTGCAAAGCCTAATTTCAATTATAGAAGAATTTATGATGAAAATATGGCACTTTTCAACATGAAAAAAACAAAGATTAAGTTTGATAAACCTATTTATGTAGGGGCTGTGAAATTGGAATTGGCCAAATTACATATGTTAATATTGTATTATGATGTGTTCAAACCTTTTTATAAGGATCGTGTAAAATTGATGTATATGGATACGGATAGTTTTGTTCTTGATATTAAAACAGAAGATGTTTATCAAGATATGACCCAGCCTGAATTGTTTAAATATTTTGATACCAGTGAATTGCCAGGCCATCTGAATATTCAACCCCACAACAAAAAAGTGCCTGGCAAGTTAAAAGATGAGACACTTGGTGATGTTATTGTGGAATTTGCTGGGTTAAGTGCCAAGATGTACAGTTTTAAAACATGTAGTGCTGTTGTCAAAAAAGCCAAGGGTATTGGCAGAGTAACTGTGGAAAAAGAGCTTGAATTTGAAGATTATAAAAATTGCCTCAAATCCCAGAGTTTAATCAAAACAACAGAATCCAGAATTCAGAGTGTGGATCACTTATTGACAAGCAATGTTGTAAGAAAAGTGGCTCTGGACCCACATGATGATAAGAGATGCATTTTATCATGTGGCATACATACTCTACCATGGGGTCATTGTGATTTGAAAAATGGCAAACAATGCACAAGCACAGAGCATGATTTGAAATAAATAAACATGCCTATGAACTTATTTGGGTTCAAAAAACAGGCTATTATGGAGCTGCCAACACCACAACCCTCTTCTGATATGATATCTAAACTGAGTGGCTTGATAATTATTCAACTGAACAGCATATTTACAGATGTTGATGATGAGACAGGCAAAACATTGTACATATTTAATAATAATTTAAATCATTACCAATTACCTGTAGGTGGGCAATTGCAATTTATTACAACCCCTGAGGGTGATGTCAAAATTTCAGTAGGGAAAAATATTTACAGAATTAAGCACTCAAACATGGTTTCTGGCACTGTTTATACTGTTTCTGCTGGTGATTGCTTATATATTGAGGTCCCTGGATCTTATGACAAGCTTATACCCTTTTTTATAGAATTAAGAATCAGATATTCAATAATAAATAACTACTAAAACAAAATGCCTAATGATATTTTTGGCCATACAAGACATGAAGATCACAGTGATGAGATTCTGATGCTTGATGTCAGAGTCAAGAAATTAAGAAGTGATTTACAAGCTTTATAAACCACACTCAATGCCAGTCTTCAATTAGAAATTACAAATTTGCAATCACAATGCATGGACCCTCTTCTTAAAATTGATTCTGAACTCAAATTGCTGCTTCAGAAATATACTGATTTGGCCACATTGGATAATTTTCAAAGTTTGGAAGAAGCTGTAGCAGCTCTTCAAGCCAGATTTAAGACCCAGGCTATTAACTCTGAGCAATTGAAACAGCAATTGGAAGAGCAAATAAATAATGTCCAGACACAACTCCAAACAATTGTCAAAAGCATAAAATCACAAGAAGATTTTGATCTAGTGATTTCCACCCTAAAGGAACAGATTCAGTCACTCCAAATACCTAATCTGGACCCCTTGAACAATGCCATAGCCGAGGTTAAAGAAAAAATGGAGACACTTGAAAATTTTATGAACAATTTGCCATCTTCTGATGCTTTGAATGCAATAACTCGCAGTGTAGCAAATATTAAGCTGCAACTTGAAACATATGAAGATTTTGGAAAAATTCAAAGTTCCATAACCCATCTTGAAGGTACAATAGCAGCAGTGCAAAGTGATTTGGCAAATGTACTAGAATCCAGATTGCCTGGGATTGTAGATACCCTTGTCAGTGTCCAGCAACAAATCACAAAGCTTGAAAACCTCAACACTGAATCTGAACTATCTCATTTTCATCACTTGATAGATGATATCCAAACAAAACTTGAAATTTTACAACAATCCACACCCTCTCAGGCAGATATAGCCCTGCTCCAAAATGCTATGCAAAATGTGGCTGATGCTTCTGAATTAAACAATGTAAAATTGGCACTTGAATGTTTGCAAAATACAGTATCAAATCTTCCTACATCACAGGAACTTAAAAATATAAAGAGGGCAGTGAATAGGATATTGAAATCAGAAGATATCAAGAATATCCAAGCAGAGATCAAACATCTCACTCAGACAGTGGCCACTCTACCAACCAATCAACATATTAATGAATTGCATGCCCTGTTTGAGGATATCAGAAGACAGGTCCATGATCTTACTGCTCAAAATTCAAAATTGGCAATTGTTGAAAATTTGCAACAAATTGTAGCTAATATCAAGCAACAGCTAGGGACCATGGAATCCAATCAAGCAAATGCTCTGTCTGTTTTTGCCACCCAGCTACAAGAAATTGTTCAACAATACAAAAAACTTGTTGTGGACATAAAAATCAAGCCAGGCCATGATGATGTTGTTAGGACCATCAATGAGCACCTTGAATCTGTAACAAGCAGATTGCTCACAGCAGAAAAAGAAATAACAGGCATAATTGAAAATCCCAAACATACAGTAATTCTTGAATTGTACAGCATCCCCAACAAAGAATATGATTCTCCATTTACACCAGGTGGCAAAATATATATGCTGTCCCCTGCACAATTTTATTACCAGTTCTTTGTTGGGGGTATATTGAGACCAATCAAGATCAAATATTGGCTTCAGCCACAGGCACACCACTACCCCACCTTATCAATAACAAATGCTGATAACAAAGTGAAAATCACCAGTGTAGAATTGGAGGATTTTACAGATCCCAATACATTAGAAACAGCCTATACTGAAGATGATGGCTCTTTGGAATTTAAAATACAAATTGGAGACAAATTATATTTAGAAAATCCTGCAGTATCAGCTGCTGAACACCCCATAGTTGCAATATTCTTGTTTACATATTATGTCTAGACAAATTATTGTTGATGAATTACACAGACAAGCCCGACATAATTTTAAGAGACTCCCAGTAGTCACAAAGGGCATAGATGATTTATGGCAAAGCGACTTGATTGAAATGGCAAGTGGACAGTTGAAAAACTTAGACAAAATCAACAAGGGCCACAAGTATCTACTCACTGTAATAGACACATTTTCAAAATTTGCCTGGGCTGTGCCACTCAAATCCAAGACTGGGGCATGTGTTACAGAAGCCATCAGAACAATCATTAATCAGAGTGGAAGATCCCCGCGCTATTTGCAAACAGATAATGGCAAAGAATTTTATAATTCAGTGTTTCAACAATTTATTAAAGGCCAGGCAATAAAACATTATTCGAGTTACAGTGACCTCAAAGCCTCAATTGTAGAGAGATTCAACAGAACCTTAAAAAATCTTATGTATAAACAATTTACCCTCCAAGGTAATTATAAATGGATTAATATTCTTCCAGAACTTCTACATAAATATAACAACTCGGTCCATTCCACAATCAACATGAAACCCTCTGAAGTAACTTCATCTGATGAGCAAAAATTGATCAGCACTGTTTTTTATCCTAAATATCAGCCAACAACAAGAAAGGCCAAATACAAGGTGGGGGATCAAGTAAGAATCAGCAAATATAAGCACTTATTCAAAAGAGGCTTTACCAGAAACTGGAGCACTGAATTATTTACAGTGGTTCAAATTAAACCCGGGACCCTTAACACATATATAATAAAGGATCACCGAGGAGAAATTCTCAAAGGCAGGTTCTATGAAGAAGAGCTCAGCAAAACTAAACAGCCTGACACATATCTCATAGAAAAAATCATCCGCAGAAAAGGCAGCAAGTTACTTGTCAAATGGCTGGGACTCCCAGAACACAGCTGGATCGATGCAAACACAATAATAATATGAGCACCTGGGATGTTATAAAGAGGCTGCCAGAACCTGAACAACAAAATAAGAGAAATGGCAAATTGCTACCTGATAATATTAGGTGTCTTATTGTTGGGCCATCTGCTTGTGGTAAAACTACACTAATAGTTGATAATTTTTTATTGGCACCCAACTGGTTAGACTGGAAAAACAGGCACTTGTATATCTTCTCTAAGAGCTTGGAACAATTAAAATATCAGCAGCTGATGAAGCTATATGATGGATTGGATATTGCCACTTTTGAACCAGATGTTAAGCCACTTCATGAATGTCTCGATAATTCTGTTGTTGTGTTTCATGACATTATATTGGATAATCAAAATAAGGTTAGAAATTTCTTTACACAGGGCCGGCACAAAAATATTGATTGCTTCTACCTGGCACAGACTTTTTCAAAAATACCCAAGCAACTGATCCGAGACAATAGCAATTTTATATGTGTGTTTCATCAAGACCATACCAACCTCAAACACATACATGATGAATATGTAGGTGGGGACCTGAGCTACAATGATTTTTCCAAGATTTGCAGCAAGTGCTGGAACCAGGACAGTTATGGGTTTGTCACAATTGATATGACAAGAACACCCAACACTGGTAAATACAGAAATAAAATCAACAATTTTCTAGACATTGAAACATAAATAAATAACCATGAAAAGGCCAATCATTGATGATCTTAAGTTAAGAGATTATCTTGTAAAAAGATTTAAGGGATGGAAATCAGAGAACCGTGGAATTTATGAAAAACACAAACAAACACAACAGCCTGTAATTGATGCTATTAATAATTTAGGTAAAAATATAAAAACTGTTACAGAGCAAAATCAAAATTTGATATCAGAGCTTGTACCTGTAGCTGCAAGGAACATATTAGATTATCCATTCACCCCACTTTCCAGTATTCATACACCTAGTCCTGTTGCTCCTAGAAGAATTGAGGCTAGTCAGGATCCTATTGAATTGGGGCTTCTTGCTCAAAAATATTTAACCACACCTAAAGACAATAAAGATGAGGTGTTTGGCTTATATGCTGACACAGAGCTTGATGGCAGCATCATACATAGAATTGGCAATTTCAGAGTAACATTTATGGGAGATGATATAATTGTATATTCAGAATCTCGACTTGGAGAAAAAGGTGCTTTTGTTAAGTACTCCGGAACACCTGGATTGTGGGAACTCATGACCAGGAAGAGACCTGGCAGCTATACAGATCAAGATTATGAGGATTACAAAGAAATATTAATAAAATCAGATGCTCTATACCAGAACAATGATCCCACACAAAAAAGAGTCAAGTCGAGCAGTGGGGCAAAATACAATAATTTAATCAAACCCATATGGTCTCAGATCAAGACTGGCAGTGGAATCAAACAATACAACACCCTGCCTAAAGAATTTGTGTGGGTTGATGATGTCAGGAAACTTGTAGATAGGCTATTGGTGATAGCTGGGGAGGAAAATGCTGGGAACCACAATTTTTACAATGAAAAGGTTGGAATTATGGATATGATAAGCACCAAATTGTCTAATTTTATAGTGAATGACACTAAGGGGATTGGATATCTCATAAAAATTATTAATACTCTACCACCTAAATTTTGGAATATTTCTGAGGGTCGGGGCCTTGTTAATGACATTATTAACAAGCTGCCATTTGAACTACACATTCCAGGCTATCAGTATTGTGGCCCCGGTACAAAATTGGACCATAGATTAAACAGAGAGGATCCTGGTGTTAATCCTTTAGATGCTGCTTGTAGAGACCATGATATTGCATACAACACACATTCTGATCTTGACAAGAGACATGTTGCAGATAAGAAATTAGAAGAGGCTGCATTTGGCAGATTTGTAAGCAAAGATGCTTCTTTGAGTGAAAAAATAGCAGCATTGGGAACCACCATAGCTATGAGCACCAAACAAAAACTGGGGTGGGGGTTGTGAATATGTATATAATAAACCTTCAATGAAGGCCAAGGGTGTTATGTATCAAATACCTTATGCAGGTCTCAAATCTCTTAAAACTATTGACAGTCTTTTAACCAAGAAGCAGCGCAAGAAAAAAAATTCTTGTCTTGCAAAGGGACTTGGTATGAAATTGTTGCTTAGTACCCCCCAATTAAAAAAATTACAGCAATCAAGAAAAAAATCACATGTGGGGGGATTTATATTTACCATCCCTGCCATCTTAGCTGCTCTCGGGGCTGTGGGGAGCTTGGCCGGAGGATCAGCTGCCATAGCAAAAACAGTAATAGATGCCAAGAAGAATAGGGCAGAATTAGATGAGCAGAAGCGCCATAACCTGGCCATGGAGAAACAAGGCAAAGGTGTTAAGAGAGCCATGAATAATTTTAAAAAAAACAAGAGCCGCTTACAAACCAAGATATTGAAGCTTTAATCAAGCCACTGGGCATCAAACATTTTAGAGGTGTGTACATGTCTGATTCTTTGCCAGAACAACCACTCAACAAAGAGTGTGGCATTGTTAATTTGGATAAGTACAAAAATCAAGGCACTCACTGGATTTGTTATCTTAAATATTTAAAAGATGAGGCATTTGTGTTTGATTCATTTGGAGGTGTTCCACCTGAAAATTTAATAAAATATCTAAAATCACCTAATCTTTATTACAATAATGCCCGTGTTCAAAATTTCAAAGATGTTAATTGTGGACATTTGTGTTTATCAGTTCTTAGATATATGTCTCAAATAAATAAACCATCAATTGAAGATTTTCAAAAAGCCTTGTGGTATCTGAAACATCATGGGGGTATTTCATCTCACCAGCCAAAATTCAATATTGAAACTTAAATTGCATGATGACATAGTGTATCCCAAAACAATAGCTCTCAGAGCATTTTATGGCATGTACCTAATCCCTAATATTACACACCACAACAATACAATTGCAGTAGGGGATGAAAAAATTGTCATCACTCCAGGGCAGTATAATCTGTCCACTCTTAATGCTCAATTACCCAGAGGTGTAGTGTTAAGTCAAAATTCTGTCACTCACAGAGTAGAGATTGTATCTGCTACAGAAACAGTGGATCTGGGTACCATAGGAGAGCTGTTAGGATTTGAGAACAACACAAAACTTGAACCAGGCATCAAACACACTGCTATGAATATACCTAAATTCTTGGCCATAGAGACTCTGAATATTCACTGCAATGTGGCTGAGGGTATGATCACCAAATCAAATGGCATAGGCACTCACAAACAAACCGGCATCATTGCAACATTCAAGCCTAATTCTGAATTTATGGAGCCCATCATCTACAATCCATCCCCAACATTATATTTTCCTGTGTGTCATAACAGAATAGATTATATTGAATTGATGGTCACTAATGAAAAAGAAGAATTAGTTGATTTTGCTGGAGCCACAACAACTGCAATCATAGAGATTAATATTTAAATAAAAATACATAAAAGAGGAAAATGGAAAATATTGAGAGTTATGAGCTACAATCATTCCCCCCAAACAGGAGGACATTTGCAAATTTAAATCAACCCAACACAGAAATTGAGGTTGATCTTGATGTAGGGGATGGGTTTATACACCCCCACAGAGCAGATCTATACATCAAATTTGATGTTGTAAAGCTCGATGGAACAGATTATCCGGCAAATACAAATATAAGATTGGTAGACAATTTTGTGCCACATCTATTCTCTGAAATTGAGATCAGAAAGCATGGCGTTGTTATAAACAGAGTGGATTATCCCGGCATTACCTCCACAGCTTTGGCCACATTGAAATTATCCAAAACCGAGGCTTCTTACTACAAAATAGGTGGATTTGAGGCTGGTGATAAGATATTATCTAAGAACCACACAGTGCAGTTCCCCATGCGCCTATTGCCAGGATTCTTCTCAGATTACAAAGATATTATGTGGAAGGGTGGTTTAAGAATCACATTTAGAAGAGCTGCAAATGATAACAATGCTTTGATGAGGTACAGTGCATTAAACCCTACAGGAGAAGCTATGCCTCATACCTTACCAGATGCAGGCAAATGCATTATTCAGACTATGGAGTTAAGAATCCCTGTTGTTGAATATGAGGCCAGCTATGCTCTTAAATACAAAGCAGATATAATAAAAAATCCACAGGTTCCTCTGCAATTTTATACATATCAATGTGTACAGAAGCCTGCATCTGGTACATATTATGAATTTGATGCTACAAATTCATTCTCCAGCATACAATTTGACATGCCTGATTTTGTGGTGGTATTGTTTCAGACTGGAAGACACAATAATCAGGAAAAAAATTCAAGTAAATTTGATAGCTGCAACATCAAGAACATATATCTTAAAAATGGCAGAAATGAGGTATTTCCTAGAGAAATTTACAATTTAGACATGTCCAAGAATGATTTCCTCAAATTATATGAGGCATTTTCTTCCTTCAAAAGAGTTACTACAGGCAATACTGACATGTATTACACACCAGATGAATTCAAGGCACAGAGACCCATGTTTGTAATTAACACTTCAAAAAGGAAACAAGTTGTGGTAAATGACAGGACAAACATTAAAATTATCTGTGAATTCCATGAGGCATTACCTGATGACACCATATGTAGTGTTATTCTCATAGGAGAAAAATCATATGTTTATGATGTAAGAAATGAGAGAGTCACGGAGCAATTCTAGAGGAGCTCTGCATATTGCATTGTTTTAATATTGGATATGCAAGTTGAGGCTGGGGTCCAATTGAACTTAAACTAGAAGTAAATATGTGTATATATGGGTGGGTGTGTGTGTGTGTATGTGTGTGTGTCTTGGCCTAGTTTTAAGTGTGGCCATCAAGAGGGGCATATTTTTGACATGTTTATGGACAGCAATCTCACAGAAGTGCCTTTTGTAAGTATAGGCACATCAATCCGAGGGGGTTCATACTTTCTCATGGAATCCATGAGGGCTTTTTTACAAAAATCTTGGATTAGACAGGGTTCCACACTTGAGCAAAAAACTCATATGGGCATGTTGAGCTTGTTTTAAGTATAGCCAAATCTGCTTCAGGGGGGTTCATACTTTCTTGAGTTTATAATATCATCAATACAACTACTAACTTCAAAATTACAATTCCACTGAGGTGTGTCCGGTATGTGATCAAAGTTTCACTGATGAGAACAAAAAAATATTCCACCACGATCATTTCAGCGGAAACTACATAGGTGGAATTTGCAACACGTGCAATCTTAAAATCCAGAAACCTAAATTCATCCCCATATTCTTTCACAACGGAAGCGGATACGATTTTCACCACCTGGTGAGACATCTTGGCTACGATCCGAAACGTATAGGTGTCTTGGCCGAGAATGAAGAACGCTACATTAGTCTCAGCAAGCAAGTGTCGATTCCGGGAACGAAAAATACAATCGAGATGCGCTTCCTGGATTCGTATAGATTTCTCTCTGCAAGTCTGGATGCTTTAGCGAACAAACTCACCGACGATCAATTTAAAATAACTAGAGCTAGTTTTCCCAACGTAGACATAGAACTCGTTAGACGTAAAGGGATTTATCCTTACGAATATGTTAGTGATGGTTCTAAATTTAACGACGACGCTCTTCCACTTCCAAGAGAATTTTACAGCAGACTCAGAGAGAAAGGAATCACGGACGAAGAATACCAACACGCGCAACTCATGTGGGAGAAATTAGAATGTAGGACACTCGGAGACTACCACGATGCCTACTTAAAATTAGACGTAACGATACTCGTGGATGTTTTTCAAGCGTTCAGGAAAACGGCAACGAATATTTATAAATTAGAGCCAGCGTATTTCTACAGCCTAACGGGATTAGCGTGGTCGGCAATGTTATTCCAGACAAAGGTCAAGCTGGAACTGATATCGGACGTTGACATGTTGCTATTTATCGAAAGAGGGATACGAGGTGGAATGGTGCAATGCGTACAGAGACATGCAAAAGCTAATAACGTACACATGAAAGAAGATTACGATTCAAATCGAGCATCGAATTACATATTCTACGCCGACGTTAATAATCTCTACGGACATGCCATGGTTCAGAAACTTCCTTACGGGGGATTCGAATGGTTAGATCCCACTTCGATAGACATTATTCATTTCGACGATAGCGAGTGTGGTTTCTTCGCAGAGGTAGATCTCCAATTCTCCGACCACCTGCACGACACGTTTTCGGATTTGCCTCCAACTCCCGAAATCAAATGTCCACCCGACTCGGTTCAAGACAAGCTTTTGTTAACATGGGACCCTAAACAGAGATACGTCGTCCACTACAAGAATCTCCGGTTTTTGATTGGGAAGGGTGTTCAGATAGTAAATGTTAGAAGAATACTAAAGTTTAAACATTCCACGTGGTTAAGACCTTACATAGAAACTAACACACAACATAGAACAGCTGCCACTTCCGATTTAGACAAGGACTTCTTTAAATTAATGAACAATGCGGTGTACGGAAAGACCATGGAGAATGTTAGAAAGCAAGTAAACGTGAAATTAATTTCCGATAAGAATAAATGTCGGAAGTGGATAGCCGATCCTAGATTCAAGTCGAGAAAAATTTACAACGAGAATTTGGCTCTTTTCAATCTAGATATAAAATTGATGAAATTCAGAAAACCAATTTACGTTGGCGCAACGGTTCTCGACTTGTCGAAACTTTACATGCTCGAATTTCATTATGACGTGATGAAACCCTTCTACAATGATAAAATATCACTTTTGTACACGGACACCGACAGCTTCATTTACAGCATACAAACACCTAACCTATACGAAGACAAAAAATCCTTCCATGCTTGAGTATTTCGATACTTCTGCGTATCCTCAACCCAACAGATTTGGAATTCCATCTCGTAACAAAAAAGTCCTAGGTAAACTAAAAGATGAATGTAACGGTGATATTATTGTCGAGTTCGCGGGTTTGCGTTCGAAGATGTATGCCATGAGAACAGAGAGTAGCGTCACGAAGAAAGCAAAAGGTGTGGGCAAAAATACGGTGGAGAACAAACTCACCTTCCACGATTACATCGATTGCCTTTACTCACAATCGACGATACTAAGAAAAAAAAAGAATCCAGAGCGTCGACCATATCATCACCACAAACAAAGTTAGAAAAATTGCGCTGGATCACGATGACGATAAGAGGTGCGTCCTCGAGTGTGGTATTCACACATTGCCTTGGGGACATCGTCGATTAGAAATAAATAAGAATTGCGCACAGTGCAAAAGTAGGTGAAATGGGCGACTCTGGGCCTGTCCTTTGACCTACTTTTGAAATGACTTACGACATTTTACTATAAGGCTGTCGCCCCTTATGATATTTTTCTGTAAGGCGTATGTTCTAGCAACGCCCATTGACCTACTTTTGAAATGACTTACGACATTTTACTATAAGGCTGTTGCCCCTTATGATATTTTTCTGTAAGGCGTATGTTCTAGCAACGCCCATTGACCTACTTTTGAAATGACTTACGACATTTTACTATAAGGCTGTCTCCCCTTATGATATTTTTCTGTAAGGCGTATGTTCTAGCAACGCCCATTGACCTACTTTTGAAATGACTTACGACATTTTACTATAAGGCTGTCTCCCCTTATGATATTTTTCTGTAAGGCGTATGTTCTAGCAACGCCCATTGACCTATTTTTTTTATTTTACGACGTTTTACGCACTAAACTAACCTACAATGAGAGAAAAAATGGAGAGAAGAAGCTCTGGCATCACTTTTTAAGCTATTTTTTATCCTATTTCAAATGTAGCTCTTATGCTACCTCACTTTTTGACCTACATTTGAAATGACTTACGACATTTTCCTATAAGGCTGCCTCCCTCTTACTGTAAGGCTGCCCTCAGTGTAATCTACTACAACCTGCTAATAGGCTTTTGCTCTCAGCGTAATCCGTTTTACGCACTAAACTAACCTACAATGAGAGAAAAAATGGAGAGAAGAAGCTCTGGCATCATTTTTTAAGCTATTTTTTATCCTATTTCAAATGTAGCTCTTATGTTACCTCACTTTCTGACCTACATTTGAAATGACTTACGACATTTTCCTTTAAGGCTGCCTCCCTCTTACTGTAAGCCCCCCCTTTTTTTTCTCAGTGTAATCTACTACAACCTGCTAATAGGCTTTTGCTCTCAGCGTAATCTGTTTTACGGGCTAAACTAACCTACAATGAGAGAAAATTAGACAGAAGAAAAGCTCTGGCATCAGTTTTTAAGCTATTCTTTTACCTCCTGTAAATTTTGCTAACATCGCCCTTTGACCTACATTTGAAATGACTTACGACATTTTCCTATAAGGCTACCTCCCTCTTACTGTAAGGCTGCCCCTCAGTGTAATCTACTACAACCTGCTAATAGGCTTCTGCTCTCAGCGTAATTTGTTTTACGAACTAAACTAACCTACAATGAGAGAAAATTAGACAGAAGAAAAGCTCTGGCATCAGTTTTTAAGCTATTTTTTACCTCCTGTAAATTTTGCTTTTATGCTACCTCGCTTATTTGACCTACATTTGAAATGACTTACGAAATTAAACAAAAATATGTTCACTCGAATATGGAGTAGGTTACGAGAATGAACAGGAAATTACATTGTGTTGGTTACGAAATACCGTCCTCTTATCTCTAATGAAATTCTAAAGCCTTTTTATTACATTGAAATACCTGTAATGCGAATGGAATTTCCCCGTGCTATCAACATTGATGCAATAACAAAAATTCAACAATATATAGACCTTGGGATGACGGAAATATATATAGTAATGTCAGTTAACAGCATAGATACCAGTGATGCAAGTCCTCTTATCTCTAATGAAATTCTAAAGCTTTTTTATTACATTGAAATACCTGTAATGCGAAAGGGGGGATTTCGCGTGCTATCAACGTAGGCCTTGGGATGACGGAAGTATATATAGTGACGTCAGTTAGCAGCATAGATACCAGTGATACAATACGATACATTATTCAAAATGATGTGGCTGAAATGTAGGGGAAGAATCTTCTAGAGCATTTCTGCAGTATTTTCCAAAAGTAAGTAACTTTGTTTCTTAGCTTGCATGAGTTGGCTTTGATTTTTTGTATCTTTTGGCTAATTTGCGAAGATTGGGGGTGAGTGATGAAATAGATGGATAGACATTCACAAACAGCCAAGCCCGACCGGGATTTGAACCCGGGACCCTTGGCGTCGCAGTGCGATGTGCTAACCACTCGGCCACAGGGTTGGGCAAACGCGGACATACATAAAAATTAAATATTTGGTGCTGATCACATCACATATTACCAACTATGTATTGGACTTCCCATATGCACAGATATGAATTTATTTTTGCTTGTTGTAGTGCAAATATGTCGTCTGGGGCCTCCTCCATGGTGCAGTGGTAGGTAGGTTTGTATTCAAGGGTTCGATACTCGCTGGAGGCACAAGTGGTTCTTGAAACTGTAGGTCTAGTCCCGATTAGCCTTACTGCACATAAAGTGGACTTAAAAAAACACCAACTCAAATGTTGTCCGTTTTGGATGACCTAGACCTACAGTCTAAAATATCATAGTATTATTATTCCTGCAATTATTTGCAATCTTGGCCAGAGAGAAAGGAGGAGGAGAAAAAAAATATTTTGTTTCAATATCGAGCTTATATTTAAATTTATACATGTGCGCATGCGCGCAGGGTGTAAATTTTATTTTTTGATCGGGGTGGGTTGTAAGGTGAGTGAACATGTAGGAAAAGTACTGGTATATTAATTGATTTATTGATTTAGTTTATTTTACTTTGTGTTTTGTACCTTTTGGCTAATTTGCGAAGATTGGGGATAAATAATGAAATGGATGAATAGATATTCACAAACAACCATGTTCGACCGGGTTTCGAACCCGGGGACTTTTGGCGTCGCAGCGTGATGTGTTAACCACTCGGCCACAGGGTTGGGCAAGTACTGATATATACATAGATCAAAGTTACATGGTTCTAGGTCCCATAGGAGCCGAGAAAATCAACGTCTTGGAAAACGTCTTAAGACAAATATCTTAATCTTTAAGAAAGTCGACTTCCGGTCTGTCAAGATGTTACTTCCGGTCAGTCAAGAAAATTTTCTTAAGACAATTATCTTAAGACGTTTTCTAAGACATTGATTTTCTCGGCTCCTAATTGAGCTAGGATGATGATTGTGGGTTTGTTGGATAGGTTTTGATGATAACTACTCAACTACAAACAAGCGCTCCCCCCTTTTTTTTTTCCTCCCCCCCCCTCAATTTGTTTAAAAAATTCGATTTGATCCTAAAAAACACTCTACATCCTATTAGAGTGCTTTGGATGTGTTTTAGATTAAAAAAATTTGTAATAAGTTTTAGAAAAACTATTTTTGCCCGATGAAGGCAATATATTTTAAAACTGCTCTGTGACCCTCTCGTTCTTCACGTCGTGGATGAAGGACTTCTCTGCGACCAGGATGACGCTGCACAGAGTATCGGCAGGCAGCGCGTCGTGGAACTCGCAGACGACCTTGATGTTGGTGCGATCGTTGACTACCACCTGCTTCCTCTTTGTGGTGTTGATGACGAACATCGATTTTGCGGATTTTGAATTCGCTGGGGGTGTAGTACATGTCGACGTTTCCCTGGGTCACGCGTTTGTAAGCCGTGTAAGCTTCGTAAAGTTTGAGGTAATCGTCTTTGGTTATGTCCAGGTTGTAATTTTCGCGCGGGAACACTTCGTTCCTGCCATTCTTCAGATAAACGTTCTTGATCTTGCAGTCGTCGAATTTACTGGAATCTTTTTCCTGATTGTTATCGCGCCCGGTCTGAAAGAGCACCACGACGAAATCTGGCATGTCGAACTGTATGTTGTTGAACTGAGTCGTCACGTCGAATTCCATGTGACTTCCCGACGCCATCTTCTGCACGCACTGGTAACCGTGAAAGTGAATCGGCACCTGCGGACTTTTCAAGATCTCCGCTTTGTACTTGAGGGCGTAGTTTGTTTCGTATTCCACGATCGGCATTCTCAATTCCATGCTCCGGATGACGCACTTGGCTGCATCGGGTAATGTGTTGGCTATCGGCGTACCGTCGGCGTTCAAGTTGGTGTATCGCATCAGTGCGTCGTTGTCGTTGGCCGCCCTTCGAAAGGTGACGCGCAGTCCTCCCTTCCACATGATCTCCTTGTAGTCGGAGAAGAATCCCGGCAGCAGACGCATGGGAAAGAGCACCGTGTGACTTCTAGTCGATATTTTGGTCCCCGCTTCGAATCCTCCCGCTTGATAGTATGCCGCGTCCGTTTTGGATAATTTCAATGTTCCCACTGCCGTCGACGTGATGCCTGGATAATCTATTCTGTCGATGACGGTGTTGTGTTTCCTCACCTCCACCTGCGAGAACAGGTGAGGCACGAAGTTGTCCACGAGTTTCAAATTGGCATTGGGCGGAAACGCTTCTCCGCTTTCCTTCTTCACCACGTCGAATTGAAGGTAGAGGTCTGCTCTGTGAGGGTGAACGAACCCATCCCCTACGTCCACGTCGTATTCGATCTCCCTGTTCGCTTCGTTGAGATTGGCAAACGTGCGACGGTTGGGAGGGAAAGATTGCAATTCGTAACTTTCGATTTGCTCCATTTTTTTTTCACTATGTGTGTTATTTATTATACGTTGATCTCCACGATGGCAGTGGTCGTTGCACCTGCGAAATCCACCACCTCTCCTTTCTCGTTCGTCACCACCAACTCTATGTCGTCTATGCGGTTGCGACATACTGGAAAATAGATCGGCGAAGAAGGTGTGTAGATGATCGGTTCCATGAACTCGGAACTGGGTTTGAACGTGGCGATGATTCCCGTCTGCTTGTGACTTTCCAGTAATCCGTCCGAGGATTTCGTGATCATGTCTTCCGCCACGTTGCAGTGAACGTTCAGAGTTTCGATGGCTAGAAATTTAGGAATATTGACTGCCGTGTGCTTGATGCCAGCTTCGAGTTTGGTGTTGTTCTCGAAACCTAGAAGTTCTCCTATGGTGCCCAGGTCCACGGTCTCCGTCGCGGATATGATTTCCACTCTGTGCGTGACCGAATTTTGAGAAAGGTACGTGCCTTTGGGTAACTGAGCTTGCAAAGTGGAAAGATTGTATTGACCTGGCGTGACGACGATGTGTTCGCTTCCGACGCTAATTTTGTTGTTGTGCTGCGTGACGTTAGGTATGAGGTACATGCTGTAGAATGCACGCAGAGCTACGGATTTAGGATAGACGATGTCGTCGTGCAGCGTGAGTTTCAAGATTGAGGATTCGCTCGTGAGATGGAACACGCCCATCGTGTTTAAGATTCCACAATGCTTTCTGAAAATGTTCCACCGACGGGTTATTTATTTTAGACATGTATGCGAGAACGGAAAGGCATAGGTGGCCGCAGTTAACATCGGTGAAACCCTGGATGCGTTTGTCATTGTAGTAGAGGTTGGCAACACTGAGATACTTCACCAATCTGGCAGGTGGTGTGCCACCGAACGAATCGAAAACAAATGCATTGTTATCGTTAATTTTGAGGTAGCATATCCAATGTGTACCAGGATTTTTGTAACTGTCCAGGTTGACCACACCATACTCCTTTTTCTTCACAGCAGAGGGTAGAGAATCGGACATGAAAACACCCCTGAAGTTTCTTATTCCCAACAGTTCGATCAGAGATTCAATATCGAAGTTGGACAGGGCTTCTTCTTTTTTTTATATTTCTTCAAAGCATCGAGGTTGCTTTTTTGTTTTTTGGTTATACCTTTCCCCTTCTTCTCCATAGCCAGGTTGTGACGTTTCTGTTCTTCCAATTCTGCTTTGTTCTTCTTCGAGTCGATGACGGTTTTCGCGATGGCGGCGCTACCGCCGGCCAAACTTCCAACGGCCCCCAATGCCGCAAGAATGGCCGGGATGCTGAATATGAAACCTCCGATTTTTTGCTGTTTCCGCGAACGCTGCAAGCGTCTCAATTGAGGTGTGCTGAGAAGTAATTTCATTCCGTGTCCTTTCGTCAAGCAAGAACGTTTCTTCTCGCGTTGTTTCTTGGTGAGTAACCCATCGAGGGCAATTAGATTTTTTAGATTGGAGTATGGTATCTGGTACACGACACCCTTGGGCTTCATGTTTTTTTTTTCACGGTATGTTATTTATATATAAATGTTCTGAGATTTTTTTGTGTAATTTTTTTTACGGTATGTTATTTATATATATGTATGTTCCGAGATTTTTTTTTTGTTTCGTGCAATTTTTTTTTCAAGGATATACTCCGCGCAGCGTTGTTAAACAAATTCTATTACGTGCTTTGTTTTTTTACCAAGAAGTTCCTTTGTCCCCTTGTACACGATTCGAGTTTTGTTCTCGATTAAAATAGATAGCTTCTCGTCGGATAACGCGTTAGCGTATCGATCCGGTAAAAATAGACTGTATTGTGCGTTGAGCAACAGACGCACCCTGGGACCATACTGGGTAGAAACAATTGAACCGGAAGTTATCGTGTAAGGTTTGTCGACTTCCAATTCCTGAATTTTTACATACTCTACTGACAAATTTAGCATTTGTTTTAATGCTTGGAGGTCACTCATTTTTTCAGTCGTCATATTGAAGAGAAATTTTCAGTGTTAGAGAAATTTAATTTTTTTTCACAATGTGTGTTATTTATATATACACCGAAGATTATTTTTTTTTCGCGATGTGTGTTATTTTATATATTTTTTTTTTTCACGAGATTTTTGTATCGAAGATTTTTTTTGTCTGTGTTAGAGGAAGAAAGTTTGTGCTTCGGAAAACGCGATGATGTGCGTGATGATATCTTCCGTCTCTTGTTTCGACTTATGTCAATCATCTGAGAAACGTCTTCTCTCCTGCCTCGCCTCGTGCAGTTCATCTAACCTATTGTTTAATTTTTCCCCTGCGACCGAAAAAAGAGTGTCGAGATCGCCGCACCTCATGCCGCTAATTTCCCGAAGATAATCCTTGACAGCCATTTCACAAGGGGTGCGAAATTCCGGCGTTGATCTGGCTATGATCAAAAGTTTTCTTATATCCTCACAATCTCCGTTTACTGCATGTTTGAATATTTTACACAGCAGTTCGTGTGGCAAGTCGGTTATACCAGACATGATGTTTTTTTTTTTACTGTATGTTATTTATATACCACACCCAAGTTTTTGTTTTGTGTTCATGGCTATGGTGGTGCCCAGTGCCGCAACTCTTTCTCCCAGCGATGCGTCTCTGCTGACGAATCTTTCGAAAGCTGCGTGCTCTAACTTTCTGTCTGCTTCGTGACGTGCATCCAGATCGGTGCGAGTGGTGTTGTAAGCGATGTCGTGATCTTTGCACGCGGCATCCAACGGATTCACACCCTTGTCTCCTCTCTCCAATCTTTTTTCGAGTTTGGTACCCGGTCCACAGTACTGGTAGCCAGGTAAATGCATCTCGAAAGGTAACTTGTTGATGATGTCGTTTACGAGTCCCTTTCCTTCGGCCACGTTCCAGAATCTCGGAGGCAGCGTGTTGATAATTTTGATGAGGTAACCTATGCCCTTGTCGTCGTTCACGATGAAGTTGGAAAGTTTGGTGCTGATCATGTCCACGATGCCAACCTTCTCGTTGTAGAAATTACGATTGCCTGCATTCTCCTCTCCTGCAATAACCAACAATCGGTCTATGAGCTTGCGCACGTCGTCCACCCACACAAACTCTTTGGGCAGGGCGTTGTAGAGTTTGACGCCGCTGCCTGTTTTGACCTGGTTCCAAATCGGTTTGATGAGATTTCTGTACTTCTCACCGCTGCTCGATTTCACCCTATTCTGCGAGGCGTCGTTGTTCTGGTACAAGGCATCTGTCATAATCAAAATTTCCTTGTAACTTTGGTAATCTTCGTCGGTGTAATCTTTCGGCTGCTTTTTGGCAACGAGTTCCCACAGTCCCACCGTACCCGGATACCTATTCCAACTATCCTTCTCGCCTAAATTAACCTTAATGTCGTTGCCTTCGAAGGTCACCTTCGATTTTCCAATCTTCCAAACCACACCGCCGCCTTCGTTGCTCTCCATGCTCGGATACAATCCGAACACTTCATCCTTGTCGAATTTCCCCGTGCTCAGGTAGTCTCGTGCCAAAGGCCCCAACTCAATCTTATCCAAAGACGAGGACGTGCTACCTATGGCTCGATGTCGTGCCGGTACGTCCTTCAGTTCGAACGGCGTCGAAGGAATGCTCGAAATAGGCGTGGGTACGGTGTAACTTTTAGCTGCAAGTGGTACGAGTTCGTTGATCAAATTTTTATTTTGTTCCGTGACGCCTTTAATTTCTTTACCTAGATCGCTGATGGCGTCGATCACAGGTTGATCTTGACGTTTCTTCTCTTCGTAGAATCCGCTATTCTCGGATTTCCAACCTTTGAAGCGTTTCGCGAGGTAATCGCGAAGCTTGAGATTTTCGTCTTCGATTTTTCGTTTCGTCATAACGTTATTTATACACGTCGTTTCTTACAACGTTGCAACGTTTAGAAAGTCGTTGATTTTGTTTCTGTATTTTCCCTCGTTGGGTTTCCTCGTCATGTCGATCGTCGCGAATCCGAAATCGTCACTGTTCCAACAGTAGGAGCAGCAGCGTTCCGAAAATTGATTGTAGTTCATGTCTCCGCCTACGTAGTCATCGTACGCGTGCTTGAGGTTGGTGTGATCTTGACGAAACAAACATATGAAATTAGCATTGTCGCGTACTAACTGTTTTTGAATTTTGGAAAACGTTCGAGCTAGGAAGAAGCAATCCATTCCTTCGTGACGACCTTGCGTGAAAAAGTTGCGAATTTCATTTTGATTTTCCAGGATGACATCGTCGAACACAACAACTGAATTTTCACGACAATCATCGAGAGGTTTTATTTCCGAAGAGAACATTGCAATGTCCAGACCATCGTACAGTTTCATCAGTTGCTGGTATTTGGATTGCTCCAAACTTTTCGAGAACACGTACAGGTGCCTGTTCTTCCAATCTAACCAATTCGGTGCGAGGAGAAAATTGTCCACGAGCAGTGTCGTTTTCCCACACCCCGAAGGACCTACGATCAGGCAGCGGATGCTGTCGGGGAGCAACTCGCCGTTCTTTTTTTTTGTTTGACTTTCCGAATCAGGTAGACGTTTCACGACATTCCACGCACTCATAGAATCACTTCGTTTGAATCGATCCAACTCGTGTCCGGAAGTCCCAGCCATTTCACCAAAAGTTTGTCGCCTCTCTTACGCAAAACTTTTTCGATAAGGTACGTGTCGGGGTATTTTGTTTTAGAGAGTTCCTCCTCGTAGAAGCGCCCCAATAAAATTTCACCGCCACCGTCCTTTATTATATACGTGTGACGGTTTCCGGGTAGAACTCGAACCACGGTAAAAAGTTCCGTGCTCCAGTTTCGTGTGAAACCCCTGTCGAACGTTCGCTTCAATTTACTGACCCTCACCTTGTCTCCAATTTTGTATTTAGGTTTTTTTGTCGTGGGAGTGTACTTTGGACAGTAAACTGTAGAAATTAATCGCTGCTCATCGGACTTGGTAACGTCAGCTGGCTTCATGCATATCGTTCTGTGTACCGTATCATTATAGGTATCGACGAGTTCCGGCAGAATGTCGACCCATTTGTAATTTCCCAGAAGCGTGAATCGTTTCCACATGTGTGTTTTCAAGGTTCGATTAAATCTTTCCACGATGCTGGCTTTGATGTGACTGAAGGTCGAATAATGTCGAATGTCATGTTTTTGAATAAACTTTTGGAATACGGCATTGTAAAATTCTTTACCGTTGTCGGTTTGCAAAAACCGTGGTCGTCTGCCGCTTTTGCGAAAAATTGTCTTGAATGCTTCCGTGACGCACGTTCCCGTTTTCGCCTTCAAAGGTAGAGCCCATGCGAATTTCGAAAATGTGTCTATGACTGTGAGGAGGTACTTGTTGCCCTTGTTCAATTTATGTACGTTTTTTAGATTGCCGCTGCTCATCTCCACGAGGTCACTTTGCCAGAGGTCATCGATGCTCTTGGTTACCACCGCCAAACGTTGGTAGTTGCGGCGTGCAGGTTTATGCAATGCTTCGACGATGGCTTGCCTAGACATTTTTTAGAGATTACGTTTGAAAAGAAGCACAAGCGTGATGGGATTCAAAGAGGGTGGCACTTCGCTCGTGTTTTGAATGATCAGCTTATCGCCGGCACTCACGTCAAAAACGGTGAGATCTTCGTCTTCGTGTATTTCATATATGTTGCGCGTTTCGTTCCAACGTGCCAGAGGAATGTTTCCTGCTTTCTGGACACCACGATTCGATATCAAGGTCACGGTAGGAACGCTAGCTTTTCTGCCGTGAGACCAGTACGAAAATTCATTTATCTGAATTGTGCCATCGAGGAGAAACTTGTAGTACGGATGATAAGGATGTAACATGTACAGTTTGTTACCTTCGACGAACGTGGAGATTCTTTGTTGATTGGGTACGCTGTTGATTTCGATGGCTTGCAGAGAATGCAGTTTAGCGAATTTAGTATCGACGCTAACGAGGTTGCTGTGAAGCTGTCCCAGTGTATTTTGTACGGGCAACAAATGTTCGACGATGGTATCCGTTACTGTAGAAAATGACGGTTTGATTTTCACTTCCACGTTCAACTGCTTGAAGTTTTCGTTGAGTTCTTGCAACTTGGCACCGAAAGAGGCCAGCGTCGATTCCTGCGTGGATTCCAGCACTCCAACTTGATCTCTGATGTTGACGACAATACTCTGAAGGTTCTCGACTTGATTCAATTTCGAACTTTTCTCGGTAAGATCGTTCACGATGCTTCGCATCTCGGTAAACTGCGTGTGAAGGTCGGCGATGCTCTGCGAAGTGGGCAGCGTCGACACCAGCGAAGCAAGTTCGTCTCGATTCTGTTCCACGTTCGCCGTTTCCGTTTCCAGTCGTTTCAGCATACGTGATATGTTCCTTTTCAAAGCATGTAATTCTTTGGAGGTGGGGAGATTGGCCACCCTACTCTCGAGATCGCTCAACGAACTTTTGATGTCGCTCGATTCGGATAGTGCCGTCACCGCCGTTTTCAATTTTTCCAAATCTTCGCTCGAAGGTACGCTCATCCGTAACGATTCCAAATCACCCTGTATGTTGTCGAGTACGTGATGAAAATGAGCAAGATTGGATTCGACGTTCAAATTTTCTAAATATTCGATCTTCTGCTGAACCGTGATTAACGTGTCCTGAATGCTCGTCAACGCGCTCGCTTCAGCGTGAATATTTTTAATTTCTTCGTTGATCAACTCCAGAGACGCCTGAAGCGTAGCGATGGTGGTTTGAATGTGTTCGAAATCTTGATAAGCCTCCAATTGAATTTTTATGTTCGCAACGCTTTTGCCGATGACCTGCAGTTCGTCTGACGATGGTAGGTTCGTCATTGTATCTTCCAAAGTCTGTAACTTGGATTTTATTTCTTCCAACGTGCTGGCGAATTCTTCTTGTAATTTGGAAACGACGACGTGCAAGCGTTCTACATCAATATCCTTCACGACGGTTTGAAGTTCAGAGAAATTCTTTTCGATTGCAGAAGTTCGTTCTTCGATTTCGAGTTTCAATTTTTCCAAATCTTCATTTTTCGATTGAAATTGCTGTAATTTGGCCAAATCATTTTGAAGCGAATCCACGCTCAACTGTATATTTTGAACGCTGTCGTAAGAAGGTACGTCGACATAATTTTTTATGAGCGTTTTCAGTTCGGAATCGATTTTCAGAATGGGGTCGAGACATTGCGTTTGGAGCGTAGCGATTTCCGACTCTAAACTTTTGTTTAAGGTCTCCTGCAAAGCGATCAAATCGCTCCTCAACTTTTTAATTCGGACGTCCAACATGAGAATCTCTTCTGCGTGGTCTACACGCTTAGTGTGGCCGAAAATGTCGTTAGGCATTTTTGGTTAATGGTTATTTATAATAAGATAGACAATACGTAATTCTACGAAGAGAGGAATGAGTTTATCGTAATCTCCTAGGAGTTGAACGTAAAGATAATCTCCTGCAGAAACATCGTACGTAATGTTAGAAAGCATCTTGTCGTGCTTGATTCGAAAAATGTTCTTGCCGGTAGATATTTTGATTTCGCCTACGTTTTCCGGATTCACGGTGATTTGAAGTTTCCCACCGATCGGAATTTCGTAAAAATGTAAATTGTTGTTGAAGACGTAAAACATCTTGCCCACATCATCATCCAATTTCGTCCAAATACTGTTGAGATGAACAATCAGTAGACCATTGAGTTTAGTTAACATGGAAGGTAGATCTGTCGTCGTGAGGTGTACAGTCTCCATGTTGGTTTGTTTTCGAAAACCAAAGAGATTCATGCTGGTTATTTAAGAAAAAAATTGAGAACATATCTAATATAAACAACACCACAAATAGTAACTTCATCTATGGTAGATCATTTATGGTTTTGGGGTCTAATATAAATAACACCACAAATAGTAACTTCATCCATGGTAGATTATTTATGCTTGGGGGTCTAATATAAATAACACCACAAATAGTAACTTCATCTATGGTAGATTATTTATGGTTTTGGGGTCTAATATAAATAACACCACAAAAAAATGAGTGCAATTTAGTAACTTCATCTTTTTTTTCTTAGCAAAAAAAAATGGAGAAGAAGGAAGCGAAACGTGCATGTGACTACTGTGGGAAATATATATCTATTTCAAACTTGAGTAGACATCTGAAGAATGTGCATGGGGAAGGATCAAGTAAGAGAGAGCTCGATGTTGACGATCAAGCGCCACGAAGAAAGCAGAAGAGTGCCGGCGAAAATATTAGAAATATTTTAACCAAGGAGACTTTCCAATCTAAAGAAACATCTGATCTAAACAACTTTTTTCATTCGGTCAAAAGAAAGTTAATTTCGTCTATCACCGAAGCTTTGTTGCAATGCTCGTTGAAAATCCACCTCATCGTTTCCGTCATTTACGAAAACGTAAAAAAAGAGCGAGAAACTTTCCATCATTACACTGGTGTAAAGAGCCTCCACGCCGCCGATGTCGAAGAGCTGGATGCCATTTGCAACCAGATGTTTGACGCTTTGTTGAACAAGCACGAGACTTTCCAACAACGTGGATCGGGTTGGACACTTTGTGGTTCGCCTCACACTTTAACTTTGAAGGTGGCACGATACAACCCGATGGGAGCATCCAGCTACATCGATTTGCCTCTGGAAATAGCTGGTAAGAAAGCCATCATCAACATTCAAAATGAGGATAATAGATGCTTTTTGTGGTGCATCATTGCCGATCATCACCCAGTCAATGATCACAAACATCGTTTATACCACTACAACAAGCCAGAATATATCTCAGAATTTGAAAAACCTATGGCTGGTATTAATTACCCTGTAAATCTACGAGACATTAGTAAATTTGAGGCACAGTACAAGACAGATAAAAACGAAAGTATAGCAGTACACATCTTCGGATTAGACAAAAACAACACCATCTACGTTCTCAGACATAGCAACATTAAAAGTAATCGTGTCATCAGATTACTTCTGATCGAAGATGATGATAATTATCATTATTGTCTAATTCAGAATCTTCCAAAATTAATAAGAAGTCAAATTACCGCACATCAACATAAAATTCAAGTATGCGACAGATGCCTGAGTATATTCTACGGTCGAGGAAAAAAGAATGCTGATGAAGAACTCCAAGATCATCATGAAATGTGTAGTAAACATCCGGCTGCGGCTATCAAAATGCCTTCTCGAGACATGAAATTTTTCAACTACAAGGCGCTACTTTGGCATCCCGTGGTGATATGCGCCGACTTTGAAAGTTTCCAACTTCCACTCGCCATCTGCGAACCGAATCCCAGCATATCGAGCACCACCGAAATTCTACATCACGAAGCCTGCGCTTTTGGATTGATGGTCAACAACACAGGAAATGTTATTTTACATCGTGGCAATGATGCTCCACAAAAATTCGTTCAAACCTTGAAACAGATGGCCATACAATTCGCTCCTCTACTAAGAGAAGACAAACCAATGGAGCCTCTTACCCAGGAAGAGATGGAAGCATGCAACCTTGCCTCTCAGTGTGATGCGTGCGAATGTAACTTCACCCTCGAAAATGTCAAAGTTCGCCACCACAATCATCACACAGGAAAATATGTGGCCCCCCTGTGTAACGACTGTAATATACAAATCAAGAAACCGACTTTTATTCCTGTATTCATTCACAATTTGGAGGGCTACGACGCCAAAATCTTCATAAAGGAGATGGGATGCGACGCTCAACCCATTAGCGTCATAGCTCGCACCAACGAGAAATTCATTTCATTCAGCAAGATGGTGGACGTTGGAAATGGCAATCACATAGAAATTCGCTTCTTGGACTCCTACAACTTTCTGTCTTCGAGTTTGGCGACACTTGTGTCTCAACTCACCGACAATGATTTGGTCGCCACCAGGAAATGTTTTGGCGACCAACATTTAGCACTGTTGAGACGCAAGGGTGTTTACCCCTACGAATACATGACAGATGCTTCCAAATTCTCAGAAACATCGTTACCACCGAGAGAAGCATTCTACAGTCGTCTTAGCGACACCTGTTGCACCGAAGAGGACTACCATCATGCTCAGCTTGTCTGGTCTACATTCTCTTGTCAAACTATGGCCGACTATCACGATCTGTATCTGAAACTGGATGTTACGCTATTGAGCGACCGTTTTCATCTCCATCGCTCGAGAGGAATGGCAGCATATGGTTTGGACCCCGTTTTCAGCTACACCACACCGGGTTATTCTTGGCAGGCGATGTTAAAATCCACGAAGGTGAAGATAGAACTCATCAAGGACGTCAATCAACTTTTGTTTGTCGAAGAGGCAAAACGTGGTGGAATCGTCCAGTGTCCCCTTCGATACGTCAAGGCCAACAATCCATATGTTGCCGATTTCGATGCAGGGAAACCGACAAACTTCTTGGCATACTGGGACATGAACAACCTGTATGGTTATGCCATGTCCGAGTCTCTGCCCATCGGAGAATACAAATGGATGAAGGAGCAGGAACTTCAAGATTGTTTGGAATGGAGCGAAGATCATGAAAATGGATGTTTTCTGAAAGTAGATTTGGAATATCCTGCATCGCTTCATCGAGAACACCATGGATTTGCGATGGCACCTGTGATGGAATCGGCTCCGGAGAAGAAGCTGATGCTCACCTTCAAGAGCAAAGAGAATTACGTGGTGCATTATCGTCTCCTACAATTCTACCTCCAGCATGGATTGATTTTGAAACGCGTGCACTCGGGATTGAAGTTTAGACAGACCAGGTGGCTAGCACCCTATATCGACGGCAACACTCAACGTCGAGCATCAGCTTCTTCTTCCGCAGACAAAGACCTATACAAATTGATGAACAACAGCATCTACGGCAAGAGCATGGAAGATGCCAGGAAAAGAAGAAATATCAACTTGGTCTCCGACCCGAAGAAAATAAACAAGCTCGTCGCTCAGCCCACGTACAAGAACTTCGCGATACTGAGCGACACATTGGTATTGATCGAACGTGCTCTCAGGAACATAACATTCGACAAACCAATCGCCGTGGGAGTCGCGATCCTCGAGTTGTCGAAGCTGGCCATGTACAAGTTTCACTACGACATCATGAAACCACGCTATGGAGAGGAGATCGAGGTGGCATACACAGACACGGACAGCTTCGTGTACAACATCCGCACCGATGATCTATACAATGATCTCAAAAGCATGAGCCAACATTTCGATTTCTCCAATTATAAGAAAGATCACGTTCTCTTCGACGACAGCCAGAAAATGACGATCGGGAAGATGAAGGATGAAGTCAACGGCCACATCATCACAGAGTTTGCTGGTCTTCGAGCGAAAATGTACGCCATCAAAGTTCAGGATGAGACCGAAATAAAAAAGGCAAAGGGGGTGGGGCGTTCAAGCACAAACAAACTAACCGTAGAAGATTACAAGTCGTGCTTGTTCGACAAAAAAATCAAACGCGTAACCGAACATCGGATCACGAGCACCATCGACCAGTTGCGTACATCCGCGATCAACAAAATAGCGCTTGATCCCCACGACACCAAATTAAGGCTACTGGACTGCAACATCCACACCCGAGAATGGGGATACCATGACGAGGAAGAAACCTGCTCGCACCATTAGACTTCTTCATCAAAAAAAATACGTATTATTTCTTGCACCACTTTTTTTTAAAAAAAAAAAACAATCATTCACACTTATTTTTGCATTCACACTTTTTTTATATTTTTCTATTATTTTTTTTAAAAAAAAACAATCATTCACACTAATTTTTGCATTCACACTTTTTTTATATTTTTCTATCATATTATGTTCACTATTTTGAGGATATTTTTTATTTCTTTCAGATGCTGCACCCCCTACGGAAACTTTTTTAGTTCTTACACTTTCCATTCTTAACCAAAAATTTTTCTTCTCTTCAATCATAAAACACACACATTACACACGGAGGTCCTCCGTAGGGAGTCATGGGGGAGTTTAAAAAAAAAAAAACCCATGAAACTCTACAAAGGTGTGGCTTTGTTAGCCGTGGCCATTAGAACTGTGTTGGGCACCACGCACCCCTGGCGGGATATTTTCTTTTTTTGGGGGCCAGGGATTTCCTTAACAAAAATAAATTTTGATTATCACACACACACACACATTGTAGAAGATCACACCTGAGAGTTTTAAAAACAAAACATCGTGGCAGATTACGCTGAGAGTGCAAGGTCGTGGTAGATTACACTGATGAACCTTACAGTAAGAGGAGGCAGCCTTATAGGAAAATATCGTAAGTCATTTCAAATGTAGGTCAAAGGACGATGTTAGCAAAATTTACAGGAGGTAAAAAATAGCTTAAAAACTGATGCCAGAGCTTTTCTTCTGTCTAATTTTCTCTCATTGTAGGTTAGTTTAGTTCGTAAAACAAATTACGCTGAGAGCAGAAGCCTATTAGCAGGTTGTAGTAGATTACACTGAGGGGCAGCCTTACAGTAAGAGGGAGGTAGCCTTGTAGGAAAATGTCGTAAGTCATTTCAAATGTAGGTCAAAGGGCGATGTTAGCAAAATTTACAGGAGGTAAAAAAATAGCTTAAAAACTGATGCCAGAGCTTTTCTTCTGTCTAATTTTCTCTCATTGTAGGTTAGTTTAGCCCGTAAAACAGATTACGCTGAGAGCAAAAGCCTATTAGCAGGTTGTAGTAGATTACACTGAGAAAAAAAAGGGGGGCCTTACAGTAAGAGGGAGGCAGCCTTATAGGAAAATGTCGTAAGTCATTTCAAATGTAGGTCAAAAAGTGAGGTAACATAAGAGCTACATTTGAAATAGGATAAAAAATAGCTTAAAAATGATGCCAGAGCTTCTTCTCTCCATTTTTTCTCTCATTGTAGGTTAGTTTAGTGCGTAAAACGGATTACGCTGAGAGCAAAAGCCTATTAGCAGGTTGTAGTAGATTACACTGAGGGCAGCCTTACAGTAAGAGGGAGGCAGCCTTATAGGAAAATGTCGTAAGTCATTTCAAATGTAGGTCAAAAAGTGAGGTAGCATAAGAGCTACATTTGAAATAGGATAAAAAATAGCTTAAAAAGTGATGCCAGAGCTTCTTCTCTCCATTTTTTCTCTCATTGTAGGTTAGTTTAGTGCGTAAAACGTCGTAAAATAAAAAATAGGTCAATGGGCGTTGCAAGAACATACGCCTTACAGAAAAACATCATAAGGGGAGACAGCCTTATAGTAAAATGTCGTAAGTCATTTCAAAAGTAGGTCAATGGGCGTTGCTAGAACATACCCCTTACAGAAAAACATCATAAGGGGAGACAGCCTTATAGTAAAATGTCGTAAGTCATTTCAAAAGTAGGTCAATGGGCGTTGCTAGAACATACGCCTTACAGAAAAATATCATAAGGGGCAACAGCCTTATAGTAAAATGTCGTAAGTCATTTCAAAAGTAGGTCAATGGGCGTTGCTAGAACATACGCCTTACAGAAAAATATCATAAGGGGCGACAGCCTTATAGTAAAATGTCGTAAGTCATTTCAAAAGTAGGTCAAAGGACAGGCCCAGAGTCGCCCATTTCACCTACTTGCAAATAATTAGTACTCACCACCACACACAACAATTTTCACTAACTCAAAAAAACATTTTGTTACTCAGTAAAAAAAACCACTTTGACTGTCATTACAAAATAAAACTTTGACCGTATCCTTAAATATCCAGCATGCCTATGAACTTGTTCGGTTTCAAAAAACAGATGATCATGGAAACTGCACCTTCCATACCAGATCATGAAGTCTTACCTTCCGTGTTACCTAAACTCAACAGTCTGTTGATCATTCACCTCATCAGCATTTGGACGAAATTGGATGAAGACGTCGGCAAAACTTTTTACATCTTCAACAACAATTTACATTTTTACGAAATTCCGATCGGTGGGAAACTTCAAATCATCGTGAATTAGGAAAACGTAGGCGAAATCAAAATATCTACCGGCAAGAACATTTTTCGAATCAAGCACGACAAGATGCTTTCTAACATGGCGTACGATGTTTCCGCAGGAGATTGTTTATACGTTCAACTCCTCGGAGATTACTACAAACTCATTCCTCTCTTCGTAGAATTACGAATCACCTATCCTATTATAAATAACCGTTAACAAAATGCCTAACGACATTTTCGGCCACACCAAGCGTGTAGACCACGCAGAAGAAATTCATGCTCGACGTTCGAGTTAAAAAGTTGAGGAGCGATTTGATCGCTTTGCAGGAGACCTTAAACAAAAGATTAGAGTCGGAGATCGCTACGCTCCAAACGCAATGTCTCGACCCCATTCTGAAAATCGATTCCGAACTGAAAACGCTCATAAAAAATTATGTTGACGTACCTTCTTACGACAACGTTCAAAATATACAGTTGAGAGTGGATTCGCTTCAAAATGATTTGGCCAAATTACAGCTATTTCAATCGAAAAATGAAGATTTGGAAAAATTGAAACTCGAAATCGAAGAACGAACTTCCGCAATCGAAAAGAATTTCTCTGAACTTCAAACCGTCGTGAACGATATCGATGTAGAACGCTTGCATGTCGTCGTTTCCAAATTACAAGAAGAATTCACCGGCACCTTGGAAGAAATTAAATCCAAGTCACAGACTTTGGAAGATACAATGACGAACCTACCATCGTCAGACGAACTGCAGGTCATCGGTAAAAGCGTCGCGAACATAAAAATTCAATTGGAGGCTTATCAAGATTTCGAACACATTCAAACCACCATCGCTACGCTTCAGGCGTCTTTGGAGTTGATCAACGAAGAAATTAAAAATATTCACGTTCAAGCGAGCACGTTGACGAGCATTCAGGACACGTTAAGCACGGTTCAGCAGAAGATAGAATATTTAGAAAATTTGAACGTCGAATCCAATCTTGCTCATTTTCATCACGTACTCGACAACATACAGGGTGACTTGGAATCGTTACGGACGAGCGTGCCTTCGAAGGAAGATTTGGAAAAATTGAAAAAGGCGGTGACGGCAGTATCCGAATCGAGCGACATCAAAAGGTCAATGAGCGATCTCGAAAATAGGGTGGCCAATCTCCCCACCTCCAAAGAATTACACGCTTTGAAATGGAACATATCTCGAATGCTGAAAGGACTAGAAACGGAAACTGCAAACGTGGAACAGATTCGAGATGAAATCAGTTCGCTGGTGTCGACGTTGCTCACTTGGAAGAGCGTCGCGGATCTTCACACGCAGTTTACAGAGATGCGAAGCATCGTGAACGATCTTACCGAGAAAAGTTCGAAATTGAATCAAGTCGTGAACCTTCAGAACATTGTCGTCAACATCAGAGATCAAGTTGGAGTGCTTTAATCCACGCAGGAATCGACGCTGGCCTCTTTCGGTGCCAAATTGCAAGAACTCAACGAAAACTACAAGCAGTTGAACGTGGAAGTGAAAATCAAACCATCATTTTCTGCCGTAACAGATACCATAGTCGAGCATTTGTTGCCCATCGAAAATAAACTCGGACAAGTTCACAGTAATCTGCTCGGCGTCGACACTAAATTCGCCAAATTGTTCACCTCGCAAGCCATCGAAATCAACAGCGTACCCAATCAACAGAGAATCTCCACGTTCGTCGAAGGTAACAAACTGTACATGTTACATCCTTATCATCCGTATTACAAGTTTCTCCTCGATGGCACGATTCAGATAAACGAATTTTCGTACTGGTCTCACGGCAGAAAAGCTAGCGTCCCCACCATGACTTTGATATCGAATCGTGGTGTCCAGAAAGCAGGAAACATTCCTCTGGCACGTTGGAACGAAACGCGCAACATATATGAAATACACGAAGACGAAGATCTTACCGTTTTCGACGTGAGTGCCGGCGATAAGCTGATCGTTCAAAACACGAGCGAGGTGCCACCCTCTTTGAATCCCATCACGCTCGTGCTTCTCTTCAAACGTAATCTCTAAAAAAAATGTCTAGGCAAGCCATCGTCGAAGAATTGCATAAACCTGCACGCCGCAACTACGAACGTTTGGCGGTGGTAACCAAGGGCATCGATGACCTCTGGGAAAGTGACCTCGTGGAGATGAGAAGCGGCAATTTGAAAAATGTACATAAATTGAACAAGGGCAACAAGTATCTCCTCACAGTCATAGACACATTTTCGAAATTCGCATGGGCTCTACCTTCGAAAGCCAAAACGGGAACATGCGTCACGGAAGCATTCAAATTAATTTTTCGCGAAAGCGACAGACGACCACGGTTTCTGCACACGTACAACGGTAAAGAATTTTACAACGCCGTATTCCAAAAGTTTATTCAAAAACATGACATTCGACATTATTCGACTTTCAGTCACATCAAAGCCAGCATCGTGGAAAGATTTAATCGAACCTTGAAAACACACATGTGGAAACGATTCACGCTTCGGGAATATTACAAATGGGTCGACATCCTGCCGGAACTCGTCGACACCTATAATGATACGGTACACAGAACGATAGACATGAAGCCAGCTGACATTACGAAATCTGACGAGCAGCGTTTAATTTCTACAGTTTACTGTCCAAAGTACACTCCCACGACTACCAAGAAATCAAAATTCAAAATTGGAGACCAGGTGAGGATCAGCAAATTCAAACGCACCTTCGAGAAGGGATTCACAAAAAAATTGGAGCACGGAACTTTTTACGGTGGTTCGAGTTTTACCCGGAAACCGACACACGTATGTAATAAAAGATAGTAGCGACGAGATTTTGAAAGGAAGATTTTACGACGAGGAACTCTCTAAAACAAAACACCCGGACACATACCTCATCGAGAAAGTATTGCGTAGGAAAAGTGACAAACTGTTTGTCAAATGGCTGGGACTTCCGGAAAAGAGTTGGATCGACGCGAACGAAGTGATCTTGTGAGTACATGGAACGTGGTGAAGCGTCTACCGGATTCGGAGTCAAACGAAAAAAAAAGAACGGCGAGTTGCTCCCGACAGCATCCGTTGTCTAATCGTAGCTCCTTCGGGGTGTGGGAAAACGACACTGCTCGTGGACAATTTTCTCCTCGCACCGAACTGGTTAGATTGGAAGAACAGGCACAGGTACGTGTTCTAGAAAAGTTTGGAGCAATCCAAGTACCAGCAACTGATGAAACTGTTGGTCTGGACATTGCAACGTTCGCTTCGGAAATAAAACCACTCGACGATTGTCGTGAAAATTCAGTCGTTGTATTCGACGATGTCATCCTGGAAAATCAAAATGAAATTCGCAACTTTTTCACGCAAGGTCGTCACAAAGGAATGGATTGCTTCTACCTATCTCAAACGTTTTCCAAAATTCCAAAACAGTTACTACGCGACAACGCTAATTTCATATGTTTGTTTCGTCAAGATCACACCAACCTCAAGCACGCGTACGATGACTACGTAGGCGGAGACATGAACTACAATCAATTTTCGGAACGCTGCTGCTCTTCTTGCTGGAACAGTGACGATTTCGAATTCGCGACGATCGACATGACGAGGAAACTCAACGACGGAAAATACAGAAACAAAATCAACGACTTTCTAAACGTTGTGAGAACGTTGTGAGAAACGACGTGTATCAATAACGTTATGACGAAACGAATAATCGAAGACGAAAATCTTAAGCTTCGCGATTACCTCGCGAAACGCTTCAAAGGTTGGAAATCCGAGAACCGCGGATTCTACGAAGAGAAAAAACGTCAAGATCAACCTGTGATCGACGCCATCAGCGATCTAGGTAAAGAAATTAAAGGTGTCACGGAACAAAATAAAAATTTGATCAACGAACTCGTACCACTTGCAGCTAAAAGTTACATTGTACCCACGCCCATTTCGAGCATTCCTTCGACGCCGTTCGAACTGAAGGAAGTACCGGCACGACGTCGAGCCATAGGTAGCACGTCTTCGGATAAAATCGAGTTGGGACCTTTGGCACGAGACTACCTGAGCACGGGGAAGTTCGACAAGGATGAAGTGTTCGGATTGTATCCGAGCATGGAAACCAACGAAGCCGGTGTGGTGTGGAAGATTGGAAAGTCGAAAGTCACCTTCGAAGGCAACGACATTAAAGTTAATTTAGGCGATAAGAATAGTTGGACCAGGTATCCGGGTACGTTGGGACTGTGGGAACTCGTTGCCAAAAAGCAGCCGAAAGATTACACCGACGAAGATTACCAAAGTTACAGGGAAATTCTAATCATGCCGGATGCCATGTACCAGAACAACGACGCCTCGCAGAATAGGGTGAAATCGAACAGCGGCGAGAAGTACAGGAATCTCATCAGACCGATTTGGAACGAGGTGAAGAGTGGAAGCGGCGTCAAACGCTACAACACGTTACCCAAAGAATTCGTTTGGGTGGACGACGTGAGGAAGCTCGTGGACCGATTGTTGGTGATAGCCGGCGAAGAGAATGCAGTCAATCGTAATTTCTACAACCAGAAGGTTGGCATCGTGGACATGATCAGCACGAAACTTTCCAACTTCATCGTGAACAACGACAAGGGCATAGGTTACCTTATCAAAATCATCAACACGCTGCCTCCGAGATTCTGGAACGTGGCCGAAGGAAAGGGACTAGTGAACGACATCATCAACAAGTTACCTTTCGAGATGCATTTACCTGGCTACCAGTACTGCGGCTCGGGTACCAAACTCGAGAAAGGATTGGAGAGAGGAGACAAGGGTGTGAATCCGTTGGACGCTGCATGCAAAGATCACGACATCGCCTACAACACCACTCGCACCGATCTGGATGCACGTCACGAAGCAGACAAGAAATTGGAGCATGCCGCTTTCGAAAGATTCGTCAGCAGAGACGCATCGTTGGGTGAACGGGTCGCCGCACTGGGCACCACCATCGTCATGAACACGAAACAAAAATTTGGGTGTGGTATATAAATAACATACAGTAAAAAAAATAATAACAACATGTCTCATATAACTGATTTGCCGCCCGTGCTACTATGTAAAATATTCAAACACGCAGTAAGCGGAGATTGTGAGGATGTAGGGAAACTTGTAATCATAGCAAATACGACGCCGGAATTTTGCATCCCTTGTGAAATGGTTGTCAAGGACCATCTTCGTGAGATCAGCGGCCTGAGGTGCGGTGATCTCAACACTCTTCTTTCGGCCGCAGGGGAATAATTAATCGATAGGTAAGTCTGAACAGAAGACGGCAGATATTATAACACATATCATCTCGTTTTCCGAAGCATGAGCTTTCTTCCTCTTACACACACTGTGAAAAAAATAATAATATACGTGTCAAAAAAAATATTAGTCAAAAAATGTACGTGTCAAAAAAATATGAAACAAAAAAATATACGTAAAAAAATGTACGTCAAAAAAAAATTGCCATGAAAAAAATTTTTTATCGTCAAAAAAAAAGTTGACGTGGAGATAGTCAGAAAAAAAAGTTGCCTTATCGTAAAAATTTTTTATCGTCAAAAAAAATTTGTCTCGTCAAAAAAAAGTTGACGTGGAAAAATTATTACCGTCAGAAGAAAAAGTTGTCAAAAAAAAATATACAAGTAAAAAAAATACTTGATATATAAATAACACACATCGTGAAAAAAATCTACGAGATCAAAAAAAAATTCTTCGGTATATATAAATAACACATTGTGAAAAATTAAAATTGTGTAACACCCTGAAATTTCTCTTCGATATGACGACTGAAAAAATGAGTGATCTCCAAGCATTAAAACAAATGCTAAATTTGTCAGTCGAGTATGTAAAAATTCAGGAATTGGAAGTCGACAAACCTTACATGATAACTTCCGGTTCAATTGTTTCTACCCAGTACGGTCCCAAGGTGCGTCTGTTGCTCAACGGACAATACAGTCTATTTTTACCAGATCGATACGCTAACATGTTATCCGACGAGAAGCTAGCTACTTTAATCGAGAACAAAACTCGAATCTTGTACAAGGGGACAAAGGAACTTCTTGGTAAGAAAACGTAATAGAATTTGTTTAATCAAAGACACCCCAACCCCCGGAATACATATATATAAATAACATACCATGAAAAAAAATGACAACTTGTATAACTCAACTTCCTCCCGAAGTGTTGCACAAAATATTTACGTTCACGTTCGACGGGGATGAAACTAAACTCATAGACTTGTGTAAAGTAACGCCAGAATTTCGTTCACCGTGCAAAATAATTTTAATGGATCACCTCCGAGAAATAAGCGGAATGAAAAAAATGTTCCGATCCCAAGAGACTCTCTTTCGAGCCGCAAACAAAAAAATTGACGATAGGTTAGACGAGCTGCACGAGTGGAGGCAGTGGAGAAGAATATTTACCGAAGACTGGTACGCGTCGAACATTGAAACTGTCGACCTTGTAAACCACATGATAGCATTACTCGAAGCAAAAACTTTTTTTTATTTCCCAGAATACATATATATAAATAACAAATCGCCACCTATTCTGAGTGAGACGATATAAATAACACACATCGTAAACCTAACGGAAAAAAAAGGTGTTCTCTTTCCCAGATAACATATAGCATCAAAAAAAAATGAAGCCCAAGGGTGTCGTGTACCAGATACCATACTCCAATCTGAAAAATCTAGGTGCCCTCGATGGGTTACTCACCAAGAAACAGCGCGAGAAGAAACGTTCTTGCTTGACGAAAGGACACGGAATGAAATTTCTTCTCAGCACTCCTCAATTGAGAAGGTTGCAGCGTTCGCGGAAACAGCAAAAGATCGGAGGTTTCATATTCAGCATCCCGGCCATCCTGGCAGCATTGGGGGCCGTGGGAAGTTTGGCTGGGGGTTGCGCCGCAATCGCGAAAACCGTCATCGACTCGAAGAAGAACAAGGCGGAATTGGAAGAACAGAAACGTCACCACCTGGCCATGGAGAAGAAGGGGAAGGGGGTCATGAGGAAGTTTAAAAAAAAGAAACAGCAGCACTCACCAACCGAGACATTGAATCTCTGATCAAACCATTACAAATCAAAACTTCAGAGGAGTTTTCATGTCCGACTCGTTACCTTCAACCGTTAAAAAAAGAGAATGCGGCGTAGTCAACTTGGACAGTCAAGAAAATCCAGGCACGCATTGGATATGTTACCACAAAAATGATAAAGCATTAGTTTTCGATTCTTTCGGAGGTGTTCCACCTACAAATTTAGTTCATTATCTGAAAACGAACAAACCAATATACTACAACGACGAACGCATTCAAAATTTCGGAGACGTGAACTGCGGTCATTTCTGTCTCTCCATGCTCGCGTTTCTCTCTAAAATAAATAAGCCACAGGTGGAAGATTTCCAGAAAGCATTGTGGAACCTTAAACACGATGGGCGTGTTCCATCTCACGAACGAATCTTCGATCTTGAAACTCACGCTGCACGACGACATCGTCTATCCTAAATCCGTAGTTCTGCGTGCATTCTACAGCATGTACCTCATACCTAACGTCACGCAGCACAACAACAAAATTAGCGTCGGAAGCGAACATATCGTCGTCACGCCTGGCCAATACAATATTTCCACTTTGCAAGCTCAATTACCCAAAGGCACGTACCTTTCTCAAAATTCGGTCACGCACAGAGTCGAAATCGTGTCGGCTACGGAGACCGTGGACCTGGGCACCATGGGAGAACTTTTAGGTTTCGAGAACGACACAAAACTCGAAGCTGGCATCAAGCACGTAGCAACCAGTAATCCTAAATTTCTAGCCATAGAGATTTTGAACGTTCACTGTAACGTGGCGGAAGGCATGATCACGAAATCCTCGGACGGATTGCTGGGAAGTCACAAGCAGACGGGAATCATCGCCACTTTCAAACCCAGTTCCGAATTTATGGAACCGATCATCTACACACCCTCTTCGCCGATCTATTTTCCAGTATGTCTCAACCGCATAGACGACATAGAGTTGGTGGTGACGAACGAGAAAGGAGACGTGGTGGATTTTGCAGGTGCCATGACCACTGCCGTCGTGGAGATCAACGTATAATAAATAACACACATAGTGTGAAAAAATGGAGCAAATCGAAAGTTACGAATTGCAATCTTTCCCTCCCAACCGTCGCACGTTCGCCAATCTCAACGAAGCGAACCGAGAGATCGAATACGACGTGGACGTAGGCGATGATTTCGTTCATCCTCACAGAGCGGACCTTTACATTCAATTCGACGTGGTGAAGAAGGAAAGCGGAGAAGCGTTTCCGCCCAATGCAAATTTGAAACTCGTGGACAACTTCGTGCCTCACCTGTTCACGCAGGTGAAGGTGAGGAAACACAACACCGTCATCGATAGAATAGATTATCCAGGCATCACGTCGACGACAGTGGGAACATTGAAATTATCCAAAGCGGACGCAGCATACTATCAAGCAGGGGGGTTCGAAGCGGGGACCAAAATATCAACGAGAAGTCACACGGTCCTCTTTCCCATGCGTCTGCTTCCGGGATTCTTATCGGACTACAAGGAGATCATGTGGAAGGGAGGACTGAGGATCACATTTCGAAGAGCGGCCAACGACAACGACGCACTGATGCGATACAGTAACTTTAACGCGGACGGCGTCACGCCGCTGCCCAACATATTACCCGAAGCAGCAAAATTCGTCATCCGGAGCATGGAATTGAGAATGCCGGTGGTGGAATACGAAACGAACTACGCCCTCAAGTACAAAGCGGAGATCTTGAAAAGTCTGCAGGTGCCCATTCAGTTTCACGGTTACCAGTGCGTGCAGAAGTTAGCGTCCGGAAGTCACTTGGAATTCGACGTGACGACGCAGTAAAACAACATACAGTTCGACATGCCAGATTTCGTCATTGTACTCTTTCAGATAGGGCGCGATAAGAATCAGGAAAAAGATTCCAGCAAGTTCGACGACTGCAAGATCATAAACGTTTATCTCAAGAATGGTAGGAACGAAGTGTTCCCGCGCGAGAATTACAACCTCGACATGACCAAAGATGATTACCTAAAACTTTACGAAGCGTATTCTGCTTACAAGCGCGTGACCGAGGGAAACGTCGACAAGTACTACACTCCCAGCGAATTCAAAATCCGCAGGCCGATGTTCGTCATCAATACCACAAAAAGGAAGCAGGTGGTGGTCAACGATCGAACCAACATCAAGGTCGTCTGCGAGTTCCACGACGCGCTGCCCGAAGACACCGTGTGCAGGGTCATCCTGATTGCAGAGAAGTCTTTCGCGTACGACGTGAAGAACGAGAGGGTGACGGAGCAGTTTTAAAAAATAATTCGTAAAAAAAAATAATTGCCACATACTAAAAAAATCAACACATTTTTTAGGTTATATAAAATACAATGTAAGTTAGTTCGGTGCGCAAATAAAAGAAAATAACTCATGAAACTCTACAGAGGCATGGCTTTGACAGCCATGACCATTAGAACTGGTGTTGGGCACCACGCACCCCTCTCTGGCGGGATATTTTTTCTATTTTGAGGGCCTTAACAAAAATAATTTTGATTATCGAACACACACACACACACACCGCAGAAGATCACACATGAGTTTTTTTTAAAAAAAACATCGTAGCAGATTACGCTGAGAGCAGGTCGTAGTAGATTACACTGAGGGACCTTACAGTAAGAGGAGACAGACTTATAGGAAGATGTCGTATGTCATTTCAAAAGTAGGTCAAAGGGCGAGGTAGCATAAGAGCAAAATTTGCAGGAGGTAAAAAATAGCTTAAAAAGTGATGCCAGAGCTTTTTCTGTCCATTTTTCTCTCATTGAAGTTTAATTTAGTCCGTAAAACGTCGTAAAATAAAAAGTAGGTCAAAGGGTGCAGCCAGAACGTACGGTTCCACCCACTATAAAAAGTAGGTCAAAGGGTGCAGCCAGAACGTACGGTTCCACCTATAAGTAGGTCAAAGCACGTAGAGGCTCTCGTGTAGTTTAGCACAAAAAAATGAATAGGTTAAGTTATCTCACGTAAGATCGTGGCATTCGTACCAAGTATGAGTGGGAAAAAAAGGGAAATTTTACTAAAACATCGCTAAACGCTAAAATATCGACAAAAAATTGTCAAAATATGTCAAAAACTGATATTCAATTGATAAAAAAGAGGATAAAAAAGGACTCGTACCAAGTATTGCGTAGAAACAATCCAATTACACTACTAACCGTGAACTTCGACGAATGTCTCGTGCCGATTTATTCACTTATCAGTCTCGTACCAACACGACTTCCGTTTAATCATTCTCAACGATACGAAGCACCACCATACGCCTTCTCTGCATCCGGGCTCAGAACGATGATCCGTTCTTTTCATTCAGTTCCTTGAACCGGTTTCGCTTTTTCAAGCTCCATAGATTCTTGTTTGCCTCACCGGTACCGTGATCCGTTTATTTCATCCAGTTCCTGAAGTTTTCAGGCTCATTTGCCCGCCGCAGGGAAAATTTCAATTAACCCATACGAGACGCTTCAAGCCATAATACTATTCTCTTTCATCTTCTCCCAGAAGATCCATATCAATTCCCTGAATTCCCTCTAACTCATATTTTCTTAACATCTCCTCCTTATCCTCCAAATTCAGACTCAACAACTGTTTCAGCTAAAACTTCAACTTCTCATTAGAGCAATTCCAAACCTTGCAATTTTGGATGGATTGGTTAACCAATCTTTCCCCCGTGACGCAATCTACCAATATCAACGTAGAATCCTTGTTGTTCTTTCAACAAAAATAAGGGCATACATCTCACACTAGTTTTTATCACTTTATCAACTGCACAACCCAGGGCTTGGTTTTTAATGAAGACCAATATAACTGCGTGAACCACAAGATTAGTGAAATTTCTTGCGTTAAGTACTTTCAATCTTTCTCGCCTGTTGCTGATACTGCCTAAACTTGCCATAACCAATTTTTCATCTCACCTGACCATATTACTGGTGAATAACCCGTTTGAGATTATATGGAACCATTGAGGAAGTTAAGGGCTTCTGGAACACTTTCTGGCAATTTGTCATGGTTGGATATTCAAAGTACCCTCATCAACCGATTTAATTCCAAATGATGCAATTGTGGCGGCATTACTGTTAACGACTGGATATGCCACTAAAGATATGGTGGCAGCATCCAACACGGTATAAATAAATCTTTCACGCCTTGGTCCTAGTGCAAAGGGAAATTTCAGGTCGATAAATAAGAACTGGCCTTACTTGTCTGCGACACTCGACTTAGCAACGAACTTGGCCGGATGCGTATTGGGTTTTGGTGTGTTGGCAGAGTTCACAATCTTTAATGTAAGACTTAATATCAGATTTCATGCTTTTCGATTAAAATGCCTGATAGATCATTGCTAGGGTCTTGGCAAATCCAAAGTGCCCCATGTCGTCGTGAGAAGATATTAAGACCTTTCCAATCAACTTTGCGGGAATGCAAATTCTTTGACGTGAATTGTCATGATAGTCTTTGATGTAGAGTACGCCATCATTAAAACACTAAGTTTGATTCCATGACCTAGAACGAGCATTGATCTCTTGATCCACTCCTTGCAGGTGATCTTTTTCCAACAAACTGGTATCCTCATGCTGCAAAGTTATCAATTCTTCTTTGGTAAACAACTCTTGACCAGTATTCATAACTGTAGACACGTTCACCAAGAACTGAGAATCCAGAATGTTTGGAACATTTTTGGTTAAGTGTGTCAGCTAAAACATTATCCGCACCTTTGCAATATTTCACACTGAAGGAGCATTGGTGAATTTGTATGAACCATCTTGTTAAACGAGAGTTCCAAGAGTGAGCCGTTTCGAGCCACGTGAGCGACTTGTGTTCAGAAATCACAACAAATTGTCTGCCTTTGAGAAATGTAGAGAATTTCTTGATCGTATACAATATGGCTTGGACCTCTATTTCTGTGGACGTGTAAGATTTTTCAACAATCTACTGACAAAGCCTAACGGCTTGATATTATCGTCCACCATTTGGGAACAAAAACCGCTAATTCCAATAAAAGATGCATCAGTTTGGATATATAATTTGTTGTCAAAATCAGGATAATTTAACGTTACTTCTTGAACGACTAATGTCCTAAGAAGCTTGAAAGGTTCTTCCGGTTCTCCTGACCAATTCCATTAGTCTTATGCTTCAATAATTCATGGAGAAGTTGTGCTGCAAGCGCATAATTGGGAATATATTTGGACAACCAGTTGAAACACCCCACAACTATTTGAAGCTGTTTCAAATTTTCCGGTCTACGCAAATTAACGATGCTCTCAACATATGAGTTATCCTTTTTGAAACCTTGAGTCGTGACCACGTGTGCCAAGAACTTAAATTCCTTAACAGCGAACTTGCATTTATCTAATTTTAAAGTAAAACCTGCACGTTTCAATCTCTCGAGCACCACACCAACGTGTCTTAGGTGAGATTCAAAATATTTTGATTTAATAATGATGTCATCCACGTACACCACCACGAATTCTAGGAATGACCCAAGGAACCGATTCATAACGTCGACAAACACTGCCGTACCATAGACCGACCTAAACACAACACTTTTGAATTGGTAGAGGAGACCATCGAATGCGAATGCCCTATACTTTATACTGCCTTCAAGTAACGAAACCTGCCAACACGCATTTCCCAAATCTAGCGATGTAAAAAATTCAAAAAAACAATGAATGACGTCAGCAAATCGTTGATCTTCCTAAGCGTGAGTTGCAAAGGTTTCACGTGTTGGTTTATTTTCATCAAATCCACATACAGTCTAATTTCTCCATTAGGCTTCGAGACAACTAGTAAGGGCGAACGAAACTCAGAACCGGAGAGTTCAATGACGCCCCAAGCTAACATTTGATTTAAATGTTCCCTGACCTTATCCCTATATGCAAAATTTCCTTGAAACTTTTGGCACGCTGATCTCCAATTCCGTTCGATGCACATATTCACAACACATACCCGGTTTGTCTGATAACATCGGTTCGAAAGTATGGATCAAATCAACGAAACAATACTTAGGTTACCCTCCAAATTTAGAGGGTCCTTCAACTTATCAGCAAAATTTGGCCGATCATGCCCTGAAAATACATCATTTAGTACAAATTTTGAAACTGACAAATATTGTTCCATGCTACCTGTTTCAACATGCAGAGTGAAGTTTATAAGTTCCTTTCCATTGGGAGCTTGATAGACTAACGCATCTTTGTTAGAAATTTAATTCCTCTTGAATACCATAAATTACATCTAAACCTAAAATGTAGGTACACTTAACTTCCTTACGACAACTAATTGAACATAAAATTCATAACTCCCCAAATTAATATTCAATTTAATGATACCCTCAAATGATATTGTTTTCGTGCTAGAATAGTCCACTAGCTTGATGTCGGAGGCCGACTCCAACCTGGGCCTAGAAATTAAAGACGAAACCAATTTCCACGTATTATGTTCAAGGAGGCTTACCTCAGCTCCATTGTTGCAGAGGTCTACATAAGGCCTTCCTAAAATAGCGAAGTCAATCAAAGCTGATGAACAACATTACGGACTAGCATTATTTGGGGTAACTGATTTCAAGGAATCATCTAAATCACACTCCTCACCGCTGTCAACAATATTTACAAATAATATGGCAGGCTCAAACATTACGCCCTCACTCACTGCCCATTGATAAGGGACTCCTGACGGTTTTCCGTGCTGAATAGTTGTCATATTTTACTAGGATACTTCTCTATGGCGTAAATATCCGCCTCTACCACGAGCTTAGTACCACAGGTGGGGTTCATCTTACATACATTTTTAAACACTCCCTTTCTTTTAAAGAAATTCATAACCTGTGTCATCCCATCCTTATTCGAATGTACCTTATCTACTTTACCGCGGAAGAGATTACCCAAATACTCTTCATATACATTCATCATGATTGCTCCCTCATCATTGAAGAACAGAGAAGCAATGTCATGAACCTTTACGTTTGCACCATTATGACACGACCTTATAAATTCGTTGACTCCCTGCAATTTCCGCCAAACGTCCGAATCTTTGTCCCGCATGATACGTGCCAAGGGTGGTAAAGTCAACCAATTAACTTATTTTGTACGCTCTAAAAACCGCTTCAAAATTTCTAACAAGTTCTCTTTGATGGCCTCCACCGATTTGAATTGAAGAATATCATTTGTTCCTCTCAAAAGAAATACTGCGTCCGGCAACCTCGGACATGAATGAAGCCTGTCGATCAATTGCACAGTGGTTTACCCACTAACCGTCCAACCTATTTTTCGGCTGCCCCTATCCTCAAACGTGATTTTGTAATTTCCAATATTATCAATAGCTTGTCTTCAAACATCGGATCCATACCACGATAACTGTATTCTAGTTCCACACAAACTCGCGTATATGTCGAATGACCGTGATCCACATCACCTCCTACGATGCGAGTTTCTCCTCGTTTAGCAACGAAGATTCGCTAGACATACTAACCCTGCCTGGAACACGCAGTTTGGACTTCGGACTATACTGAGATTCTTTCCTTGCACCCCAGGGTGAGCTCTATGGGAAGCGAGAGTCAAGATTGCCCTTTTCTTCAAGACTCGGCGACCTAACCCTTACTTAATTTTATCCCAATCTTATCCCTTTGCTTTTGGAGGGAAGAACCCTTTCCTTTTTAACAATTACATCCATAAGTGATTCAAAATTCTCGATAACATGGACTGTCTCTGCAAAAGAAGATATGTCTTTCATTACAAAATATTCCCTTAACTTGTACGGCAAAAGCACGCCAAGCTGAGCCGCAATATGGGACTCCTCAGCCTTAGGTTGTGTGGAACGCAATAACTTGAAGTTCTTAGAGAAGTAAAGCAACACTCTCTTCTCATATGTTTTCTGATAGACAGGAACTACGTCACCTTGAACTTTCGTAATGACTGATAAACTCAGTTTTGCATAGATCATGAGAGATCAGTTGTGACTTCCTTTCAGAAAAGCAGAGTTTTTCACTTTCAATTAAGAGATTCGGAACATAATTTATATATTGAGCTTGGTGAGCTCCATACAACTCCAACACCTCCTCAACCTTTTCAAGGAATTCAGTGGGAGTTACCTCAGTGATCAAGCCGTCAAACTTGGGAAATTTTAATAAGTTCTGAGGCTTTATACTAAATTGTTTCCCTCGAGCCGAACCAAGATTAATCCTAAGATCAAATCATTCCTTATTCCTTAACTTCAACTTTCCATGATCATTCCCTGTTCCCTGAAACCTACTCATCTTAGCCCTTTTGTGACTGGTTGTACAGTAACTTTTACTATTTGAAACGAAACTCTCCTTGCATGGCCTGTCAGTGTAAGATGCAGATTCTGCATACGTATCGCGTAGGCTTCCCTGTACTACCAAACCTGCCAGGAAAGGTATCGGAATCATCTGCGGACGTTGCTTTATCTACAAAAGTCCTTCCCAAAAAATCAGGCCCTTCCCGATAAATACCCTGAAAATTACACTGATTTGCACCAGATTCCTGTATGTTACGAACTTTACAGGAATCTTACCGTTCCCATCTGTGACAACCTCATTGATCTTTTCCATCGATTTCTCAAGAAATCGCAATATGACCATGACTTCTGCGGGCACGCTATTTACCACCGAAGTCCTACTACCTGATGCTCAGATAAAACACTAACCACTGGCTGAGAGGAATAAGGAGATTCCCTTTCAATTTCCAACAACTTACTTTCACTGACTTCGTTTCCTAATTGAGACCCAATCGTGACTTAGCCCAACTCTTCCTTCATACTGACTTACTTACCCCACATCTTCTCAACAATTATCCCTTCCAGAGTTCTGATATTAGTTTTATTATCAATTTTCACTTGTTCATTACACTTTTATACCACCTGTACTTTCGAATACAATCTACCAGTCAAATTTCCTTCCAAACCCTCTGTCCTGCCCATGCATTCGACCTTATACTGAGAGGCTGACTGAGTGAGATCTTGAAAACTCTCACACGTCTTAACAATATCTTTCTGTAAGTCCAGAATCCATTTGTTGTAGTCCACCCACCAAACTGCTTGCACGAGCTGTAAGTTCTCACTTCAGCGAATCTGAGTTTTTCCTGTTTCTCTCATCACACTGCTTGATGAAAGCAAACAAGGATTCAATCGTAACTGGATCTTGTTCTGATCTTAATTTCATATAAGAACCAACAATTATGATACAATAACCCTGTAGCCATTCCGACACTGAGTCTCATAATCTTTTACCACGAGCCCCCCAAAACTCACAATGAGTTTTGGACTCTTTTACCATACTCGTAGATCTAGAAATTTACACGGAAACCCCTAGAGCTATAGTCGGTAGCGCTGTAGCGGTGACGTTCGGACCACAGAATATCAAAACATTATTGTCAATATACCTCGATTAGCCAAACCTTTCACATGACCCACATTCCCAACAAATTTACAATTTTATCCCTTCTCATCCACAGCATCCCTAGCTTCAGTAGCCCCTTATGCTTTCATCAAAATCCTGAAATAAACTCTGACCCTTTCCTTAATTTTGTTTCAATCCCACAAAGCAGTACACCTTCTAACATGAACTACACTCTAAATGACCAAAGCGAGATGAACATTCCTCGGTTGAAAAGAACCTTAATACTAAACATATGGATTTGCAATCGACACACTGTGGAAGACCTAAGGTTGTAAATTCCAAAGTCTTGGGTAAATATTATAAAATTTATTAACAACATGACGTTAAGTCGATTTAAATATAAACCCTAAAGAGACGTTAAATGTTCTTCTTGTATGCCATTCTCTGAACAAAATTTCTTGTCATATTTTCTGATGCAACAGTTAATATTGCCATGTCTACTATATGATTGATCTATCATACGCAAAACTCAATGCACTTATGCTGATTAACGAATAGATTTGCGTACAAGAACAAACACTCGCATCGATAGGTTTCAAGTTAATCAAGCATAACGAAACCCAAACTTTAATACCATCAGAATGCTCTCCAAATTTACCTTGGGATGCCAACTTACGAAAAAAACACCAGTTCCCTTTTCATGTTGGACCAACTTACATAGATCTATCAATGTTATCCAACATAAAGTACAATGGTTTGAAAATCAAGATATATATATCAGGGTGTATATAAACATGTGTCAGAAACTTTAGGGATTTATTCGGGACATCAAAACATCACAAAAGTTCATATGAACTTGGGTCCGCAAATCCTTTGTTAGGGAGGTTTGAAAGGAATTCCCTGTAGTGACTCCTGGTTGTGTAATGTACCTGAAATGTTCATTTGTACTCACTTTCTTGTGTACAGTTGGGCATGGCATTTGTTTTTTCTGTGTCTGATTGTCGTTTGTTCTGTTTTACAGTAACTTCCATCACAACACATCACAATGATGTATTTGGTGTCTGAAATGATGGATATTAACTACATGTACGGCCTAGCAGATGGGAATACGGACGCAGCACTTCAACGGTTGCAAGGATTAAATGAGGCAGACTTTCAGCCAATAATACATTTCTGTCAACGCATGTTAGGGCAGTGTCCTGTGTTTCTGCTGTTCATAGCATGTACACTTCGCAACATCTTATTTGACCGCCCCGAAAAAATTATAAGTCCCGAAATCGTAAACTTAGCAACATTGCACTTCAGATCCAAGTGAGAGTAGCCAACTTTGAGTAGGTCCTTCCACTAGACGAAAAACGATGCGGTGATAGGTTTTCAATTTAACACTTTCCATGAACTTAGAAACTATAAACCGCTATTATAATACATAATCATTCAGAAATAATAAATTGGAAAAATAACCTTGAAGGATATTTACGATTCTGCATGGTCGACTTGAAATTTGGGGGGTTTGAAACACTGAACAGGGTTTTTCTCCACCTGGAGGAAATTGCCATCAAGTTTGTGCAGAAAGAAGCAAATTTGTGAGGAGTTTATGCGACATTTTATTTACAATACCTTGCATAATATCGAACAGTTCTCAAAAACATATATTTTACACGACTTGTAGAGAAAATGTACTTGAAACACAGGAAGGTGGGGGTCTTCATAAACGTCAACATATTTTAAGGGTATAACGTCATTAAGTTAACGTAGATCAGTTGGTTAGGCACTGCTATCCTTATTTTTCATCAAGCGTGAAAGGTCGCGGGTTCAAATCCCACCCTCTCCTCTTTATTTTTTTATTTTTTTGTTTGCTGAACAGATACCGTTGATATTAGAATATTTAAAAAATGAATCCGATGCACACTTGAGGGACGTCCCTTCTGCGCATATTTCCCCTTAGAAGTTGGAGATTTCCAGGATTTCAAGTTAAAACTTTTCTTTTTAGTTATTGTTCATATGTTGCGTTAACACACACATCATGATTAATTCACAAATCACATATATGTATTCAGGATGCAAAATGTAATGTTATTTAAGTTATGTATTGTTTGTTCTTCACTGACAAATAAAATATTGATTATTTGATTTCGATAAACTAAAAAAAGATACACAGTTATGTTAAGTAGTGATGTAGTGCAGCACTGTAACGAAGGAGAGCGTTTAAGGAGTTCAAATTGCTAAGATTGGTAATTTTATGTCCGTTCCTTCGTAATGACTGTTGTCAATCCCCTCCACCATCTTACCATGCGTCTAAAACTAATAGTAAATCGCAAATGAACACAAATAAATTGTTATTGCGACGAAGGCCGATTCGATAAGAAACTACTAATAAGTATTTATATAGTGAGTGACAAACAAGAAATTCAAAACCTCATAATGATCGTTAATTCCTCACTGCTTTGTATCTAAAATGTTTGTCTTCTTTGAACAGAAAGTACGAGTATCAGATATAACAAACTTTCCCACTAACTTTGCAATATTCGAAACCACCATTACAGACTTAGCTCTATGTAACTTGATTCTGCGCATTCCGCGTGGCATTTGGCATTCACTCTCGTGAAATACAGAGACCAATGTTAACTTCTTAGCACGGTGGATAAACTTTACACCAAACGTTATACTCCTGAAAAAATCCTGCCTAGGTGGAGAATCGAACCTACGACCTCCCTCGTAACAATCAAGCACGCTACCTCTTTTCCAGGTAGCTCATGTTAAAATTTGCTACCAGTTTGAAGAAACCAATTCACACATAATGTCATATCTATAATTTCCTCATGGCAATTTTCATGAGGAAACGAATTCAGATAAATTCGAGAAACGCTGACAGAGGAAAATGATGAACATGTCTATTGGCGTTTTGTCATATTTTGTATATTGTGTAAAAATTCCGTGTTTTGAACAAGCAATCGTTTAGTTACGAAGTATTGTGTTGTTTGTTTAAAGTAAGAACAGGAGAGCGAAAAGGAGTCATTTGAACCAGACCCCGTTTGACAAGAAACTTCAGCTTTTCTCCAAAGACTGTGTGAAAAGAGAGAGGAACGTACGAAATATAAAATATGTGTGAAATTAAAACAATGGAAATCTTGAAAGATAATACTAACCAACTTCAAACTATGAAAAACATATTTTCGTGATGAAAAACTCCAAGTCATTTTCGAAATATGGACTTGATGTTTTTCTTTATTATGAAGTGGAGTACGTGCGATACGATCCCTCAGCAAGGAAATTTTAAGTAAGCTACCTCCAACTTAATCAATGGTCATAATTACTAATTAGGGTCTGGAAGTTGATGAAAAATCTACTTTTTTTAACCCTTAAAAACAATGCTAAACCTGATATCATGTCCGTTTCCCTTCAGTTAGAACCGGAAAACACTTTCTGTTTTACATATTTTCTTAAAATGTTTTGGCCATGTTTGGCTTTTAGTTTATTTGTCAGTATTTTTAACAGTTTCTGTTGAATTTTTACTTATTTTTGAGGTTTATTTTTCTCCTCCTCTGTTGTTTCGTGCATTTTAAATGCATTTACTAGTAACACTTACATATTTAGATTTCTTGACATGCTCCTTTTAGCAAATTCACCATGAATCGAAAATACGGTCAATGGAAAAGCATAATATTATTCTTAACTGAAATGTTTGGCAATGGATTAAAATACTTTGTGTCGATCTACTTTGAGATTCTTTTTCTGGTCACTATTATCGCTTTAATCTGTAGTTTTAAAGTAAAATTAGACACAATATTAAATGCAATTACACTCTGGTATACGCGAAGCAGAACTGTATTTTCGGATCCTGGCCGACTACAGTATCATAGAAGGCCCACTCTGAAAGGACATGAATTAGTTGATTTGGTGTTTCAAGTCAACTTTATGCATAGTAAGGCTGGACCTACAGTTTAAAGTGGGATCCGAACCGAGCGCATAAAATAACGTGAACCGTGTGGTGTAGGGGGATCGTTTGCTTATGGAATGGAAGATCATGGGTTCAAACCCACTTCTTTGCAAAATCTTTTTCGGGAAGTAAACGTCTTTGGACGAGAATGCTTATCTACGTTTCTTGGATATTTTCGTTGATATTTATGCGATTTATGTCCAGCATTTCCGGATGCAGAAAGTTGACATGTAAGTTCTTAATATGTGTTAACTTATAACAGCTGAATGAAAGGAAAAGTATTTCCTAAAATTCCAGCACTATTTCCAGCACTGTCCTAAATATTATCTACCAAGGGAAAGAAACTGTCCTTGCCCCCATCAGTTTTGGCACCTTACCCCATCAGTTTTGGCACCTTACCCCATCAGTTTTGGAACTCAATCGCCGCCACTGAACATGCATCGCATAAATATTTACACTAATATCATATATAGTCTTATATTACGTTATTACAACAATTCGTACTCGGTAAATAAAAAGGAAAAAAATTATCAGGAAAAGGTGGGATTTGAACCTACGATGTTTCGATCTTGACGGAAACAGTAGAAATAAAAAGTGACATATTCTAACCAACTACTCCAGGAGATTACTAACAGAAAGCTCAGTAAATCACGTTAATCTCAGTTGAAGCAACACTGTGCCGGAGTTTCGAACCATTTTTCGCCAAGAACCGAGGAAAAGACACACTTTGCAGAATCGTTTGGTGTTGTGCAAGGTATCTTTACTAAACATTTCGCATAAAATCATCATAAATTTGCCTTCTTGCATTCAAATGTGACCGCAATTCATTCCAGGTGGATGAGAAGCTGTTCAGTGTTTCACAATGCACATACATTTTCCTATTTTCAAATTCAGAACGAAGAATCTTGAAATATTTTCAACATTCTTATTTCTACTTAACATTTTTTTGTCTACTCATATATTTTATTACTGCTTTAGGGTATCTTTACTTTATGGAAAGTGAAAGAATCAAAAAAAAATCACGAGCGTTTTCATTCAGGAAGAAGAAGTGTTGAAAAGTTGGCTACTCTTAGTTGGCTCTGAAGCGCTATGCTGCCAAATTTACAAATTCCGGACTTTGAAATTTTTAAGTGCGGTCAAATAAGATGTTGCGAAGTGTACCTTATTCACTGTTGAGGCTGGCTTTTCACTTGATGGGATCTTCAATTATCATAACAATCACATCTGGGCTTATGTCAACCCTCATGCAGTGCGACAAGACAAACATCAACAGAGCTTCAGCCTCAACTTGTGGGGAGGAATCATTCATGATCATCTCATTGGCTCCTACTTCTATCCGCCACGTCTGACTGGACAAACGTATCTACAGTTTCTCAGACATGAGTTTCTGCATTTACTTGATGTACTTCTAGACGACATTCATCGAATGTGGTTTATGCACGATGGTGCTCCACTGTATTTTACACGGATAGTTCGCCAGTATCTCGATAACCAGTTTCCGAAAAGATTGATTGGTGGCAGAGGATCCATTGCATGGCCTGCCCGATCGCCAGATTGAAACCCAATGGATTTTTTCCTTTGGGGACATTTTAAATGTATTCAACTCCCGTACCCGATGTCGATGTTCTGAAGGAGTGAATCCAACAAGGATTGGACCAAATACGGAACACACCAGGAGTTTTCCACAACGTACGGGGAAATATGGAACGCAGGCTCAAGGGATGCATGGAAGCAGGAGGTGGTCACTTCGAGCAATTTTTGTAAATGGCAATGTTTTTGGTAAATGTATCATTTTTGTGCTATGAATATTAAATCCTTTCATACATGTAAATGTGTTTGGTCAATGTCTCATTTTTGCTCCATGAATATTATTCCGTTCATACCTCCTTAACGAAGGATTTTCGGACACTTGTCCATATGAACTTTTTGTTATGTTTTGATGACAAGAAGAAATACCTAAAGTTTCTGACACATGTTTTTATATACCCTGTATATATATATATATATATATATATATATATATATATATATATATATATATATATATATATATATACAGGGTGATTTTTTAAAACTCATGGTTTTCTTTGTTGTGTAAAATTTGTAAATGAAGTATTATTTCCATGCGGTTTGTGGCAAATTAATAAGGTGGGATGGGATATTTATTTGAGTATGTTTACCGGTTTATATGAGTAGTAGGATTTACAATAGGATAAGCACCACTTACAAGTGTAGGAAAGAAGAGGTTTTTGATTGAACAGCCCGATTTGCTTACACTTGAAACAATGCCAAGAGGGGCCTATACCCCAATTCTTCAGGTGTGATATGCTCTGATTTTTAAGAAATTCTGGATTCTAGTGTAGAAAGGAAGAAGCCTCTCAGACAGATTTGCTTACACTTAAAATTATGCCAAGTTCCTATATGATTTTATTGTTTATAGTGTGTTTTTCTGTCAAAATCCCAGGAATCTTGAATTGATATAAAGCTCATAGCTATTGGGTTCTGAGACCCAGTGAGTGTGGTGCATGGTTTTTATTGCCTTGTAATCGGGAGGCTCGGGTTTGAATTCTGGTAAAATGTGAAGCCTCCCCTAATGGCAAAATGTTAATATTGTTGTCTTGTAATCAGGAGGTTTTTGGGTTTGAGTCCTCATAAAATGTGAAACCTCCCCTAATGGCAAAATGTTAATATTATTGCTTTGTAAACAAAAGGCTCGGGTTTGAGTCCTGATAAAATGTATAAGATTGAAATACATGTTGCAAAATAATATCTCCACACGTGAGATTTTGAGAATAATTACTGCTAGTTGATAGCTCCCAGATCTGAAACCTGGTAAAAAGTGTTTTACAACAGAGCAAAATTATTTTATATTGGGAACCACCCGAGCCTAGTTATTGCTGTTGTTTGGGTATAAAAGCACCAGCTCAGCTATTAACTGCTGTTATAATTGATTTGGCATATTGTCCATAGTTCTGTTTTTTGGACCAGGAAATTTTATATAAATAAACAACAAAAATGCCAAAACAAAAATATTGCAATCAGTGTAATAAAAATATATCTAGTTCTAATTGGGCTAGGCATTGCCGTATTTGTGACCGTAAGAAATGCAGAAAAGCTACTAAATTGTGTCCAAGATGCCATAAAATATTAAGCAAGGCATATTGCAAATGGCATAAGTGTAATTCTTATGTACAGTCATCAACATTGCCCCCACAACCATCTACATCTGGTCTGAAAAGGAAGCATGAAGCACCTGTTAATGCTGGACCGGCAAAACAGCCACGCTATGCACCCATCCATAGCAGTTTTAATGGCCAATTAAGAGATTACCGGTTTGAATCAGAGCCAAGATGTGGCATTAAGAATTTTTTGAACAGTGTAAATCCTGATGTGCAGGCAATTCTAAATGCACAAAATGACTCTTATAAGCTGTCCCTCAAATTGTTTACTCAATATAAGAAGCCAAATGGCACAAAATTTACACAGCCCCACATAACAGAAACTGTACTGGTATATTCAAATGCAAATATAGACAAAATAATAAGCAGTTTGATAGATCAATTGAATATTAAACACTCTGAATTTGCAGCAAAACAGTCTGGATGGAGCCTATGCGGATCTCCACACAAGTTATATGTTAATATTTCTGAATTCAGCCCATTACAAGGATCTACATATTTGCCATTACCTGCCAATATTAAAAACAAAAAAGCCGTGGTTAATATTGAAAATAATAATGAGAAATGCTTTTCGTGGTGTATTTTAGCTGCTTTGTATCCAGTTTCAAGGAATCCTCAGAGAATAAATTATTACAAACAACATGAACATGATTTTGATGAAGCAATGGAGGGTTTAGAATATCCAATATCTGTTCAGAATATTGATAAATTTGAAAAAAAGGCCAGGGATATTAATGCCAAACAATTATCTATTAATGTTTTTATTTGTTCTACTGGCCGTGGCAATTGTTTGATAGAACCTCTCAGAATCAGTATATTTGATGATGAATCTGCTGTTCCGATTGATCTGCTCTTAATTGAAGGGGACGGCACATATCATTACACTCTGATACATAATCTTGAAGCTTTAGTGAGAAAGCAAATAGACAAATCCAATACAATATTCAAGTTGTGCAGAAGATGTTTAACTGTACTTGATAGTCAAAAAATGGTGAATGGGGTTCGGGAAGTGAATGCAGAAATTGCCAAAAACAAGTTAATTGAGCATCTGAAATATTGTGGCAATTATAAACCTGTTCATATGGTGATGCCAATGCCAAGTGAAAATGCAAAATTCAAAAAGTTTGAAGCCTTGTTGGAACACCCAGCATATATTGTCTGTGATTTTGAATCAAATCTCAAACCCCTTGCATTCTGCAATCCGGATCCTGAAGAATCTTCAATTACACCATACCAGTTACATGAACCTTCTAGTTTTTGTTATGTTGTTGTACAGGATGGTGTTGTTAGTAAAAAAGATTCATACTTTGGACCAGATGCCATCAAAAAATTTGCACATAGAATAGAAAATGAGTGCCGTGACATAGCATCTAACATCTTATTAAAATCAAAACCTATGTTGCCTTTAACAGAGAAACAGATTGAAGATTTCAACAATGCAGAAAAATGCCCGGTATGTGATTCTGAATTTTCAGATACAAATATCAAGGTGAAACACCATTCTCATACAGATGGTAAATTCAAAATGGCCCTGTGTAATAGCTGTAATATTAAGATCCAGAGACCAAAATTTGTCTCAATATTTTGCCATGGAGCATCCAATTATGATTTTCATCATCTGATCAGATATGAGGAGTTTGACAAGCAGAATTTAAATATTTTAGCAGAAAATTATGAAAAATATATATCTATTAGCAAAATAATTAAAGTTAATGGTGTTCCCATTCACATAAGATTTCTTGATTCATACAGAATTTTATCTGCTAGCCTGGTTACACTGGCCACTCAATTATCTGATGATCAATTCAAAATTACATGTGCCTTGTTTCCAAATCAGGACCTGAAATTAATTACGCGGAAGGGGGTATATCCATATGATTATGTTACAGATTTTTCTAAATTTGATGAGTGTGCTCTGCCACCACAACAAGAGTTTTACAGCAAAATCAGAGGATGTGGAATCAGTGATGATGATTATCACCATGCCCAGTTGATGTGGAACAATTTAAAATGCCAGACATTTGGTGATTATCACATGGCATATTTAAAAGTTGATGTGACCCTCTTAGCTGATATATTGCAGGCATTCAGAAAATCTTCCATGAAAAATTATGAACTGGATCCAATATATTTTTACAGTTCTCCGGGCCTAGCATGGTCTGCAATGTTTTTAAATACTAAAATGCATTTGGATCTGATCCAAGATCAAGATATATACTTGTTTATGGAGCAATGTATAAGAGGGGGCATGGTGCAATGTTCTCAGAGATATGCCAGAGCAAATAACAAATATATGCCTGATTATGATCCAGCACTGAAATCAAATTATATATTGTATGTAGATGCCAACAGCCTCTATGGTTATGCCATGATGCAAAAACTGTCACATGCAGGGCTTCAATGGGTCGAAGATTTCAATATTGAAGATCTTCAGGACTTTGATGACAGTCACTATGTCCTCTTCTTAGAGGTTGATCTGACAATTCCTGATGATTTACACAACAAATTTTCTGATCTGCCCCCAATTCCCGAGGTTCAGTGCTCACCTGGCTCTAAACAGAAGAAATTGATGAAGACACTGGAGCCAAAACAGGGTTATGTCATATATTACAAAAACCTCCAGTTCCTGATGCATCATGGTGTCCAAGTGACCAAACTTGGCAAAGTTTTGAGGTTCAGGCACTCAAAATGGTTGAAACCATATATTAATACAAATACAGAGCTACGAACATCTGCAAAAAGTCAATTTGATAAGGCCTTGTTTTAATTGATGATCAATTCTGTATATGGCAAAACAATTGAAAATGTCAGAAAACATACCGATGTTAAAATAATTACTGACCCCAGCCTGAGCAAAAAATTGGTTGTAAAGCCTAATTTCAATTATAGAAGAATTTATGATGAAAATATGGCACTTTTCAACATGAAAAAAACAAAAATTAAGTTTGATAAACCTATTATTGTAGGGGCTGTGATATTGGAATTGGCCAAATCACATATGTTAACATTGTATTATGATGTGCTGAAACCTTTTTATGGTGATAGTGTAAAACTGATGAACATGGATACAGATAGTTTTGTTCTTGATATTCAAACAGAAGATGTTTATAAAGATATGTCACAGCCTGAATTGCTTGAATATTTTGATACCAGTGAACATACAAAGATTCAACCCCACAACGAAAAGGTGCCTGGCAAGTTAAAAGATGAGACACTTGGTGATGTTATTGTGGCATTTGCTGGGTTAAGGGCCAAGATGTATAGTTTTGAGACATGTAGTGGTGTTGTTGCCAAAAAAGCCAAGGGCATTGGCAGAGTGACTGTTGAAAAAGAGCTTGAATTTGAAGATTATAAAAATTGTCTCAAATCCCAGAGTTTAATCAGAACATCAGAATCCAGAATTCAGAGTGTGGATCACTTATTGACTAGCAATATTGTAAGAAAAGTGGCTCTGGACCCACATGATGATAAGAGATGCATTTTGTCATATGGCATACATACTATACCATGGGGGCATTGTGATTTGAAAAGTGGGAAACAATGCCCAATTACAGAGCATGATATGAAATAAATAAACATGCCTATGAACTTATTTGGGTTCAAAAAACAGGCTATTATGGAGCTGCCAACACCACAACCATATTCTGATATGATATCTAAACTGAGTGGCTTGTTAATTATTCATCTGAACAGCATACTTACAGATTTTGATGATGAAACAGGCAAAACATTGTACATATTTAACAATAATTTAAATCATTACCAATTACCTGTAGGTGGGCAATTGCAATTTATTACAACTCCTGAGGGTGATGTTAAAATTTCAGTAGGGAGAAATATTTACAGAATTAAGCACTCAAACATGATTTCTGGCACTGTTTATACTGTTTCTGCTGGTGACTGCTTATATATTGAGGTCCCTGGATCCTATGACAAACTTATACCTTTTTTATAGAATTAAGAATCAGATATTCAATAATAAATAACAGCTAAAACAAAAATGCCTAATGATATTTTTGGCCATACAAGACATGAAGATCACAGTGATGAGATTTTGATGCTTGATGTCAGAGTCAAGAAATTAAGAAGTGATTTACAAGCTTTACAAACCACACTCAATGCCAGTCTTCAATTAGAAATTACAAATTTACAATCACAATGCATGGACCCTCTTCTTAAAATTGATTCTGAACTCAAATTGTTGCTTCAGAAATATACTGATTTGGCCACATTGGATAATTTTCAAAGTTTAGAAGAGGCTGTAGCAGCTCTTCAAGCCAAATTTAAAACCCAGGCTAACAACTCTGAGCAATTGAAACAACAATTGGAAGAGCAAATAAATAATGTGCAGGCACAGCTCCAAACAATTGTCAAAAGCATAAAATCACAAGAAGATTTTGATCTAGTGATTTCCACTCTAAAGGAACAGATTCAGTCACTCCAAATACCTAATCTGGATCCTCTGAACAATGCCATAGCCGAGGTTAAAGAAAAAATTGAGACACTTGAAAATTTTATGAACAATTTGCCATCTTCTGATGCTTTGAGTGCAATAACTCGGAGTGTAGCAAATATTAAGCTGCAACTTGAAACATATGAAGATTTTGGAAAAATTCAAAGTTCCATAACCCATCTTGAAGGTACAATAGCAGCAGTGCAAAGTGATTTGGCAAATGTACTAGAATCTCGCCTGCCAGGTATTGTAGATACCCTTGTCAGTGTCCAGCAACAAATCACAAAGCTTGAAAACCTCAACACTGAATCTGAACTACCTCATTTTCATCACTTGATCGATGATATCCAAACAAAACTTGAAATTTTACAACAATCCACACCCTCTCAGGCAGATATAGCCCTGCTCCAAAATGCTATGCAAAATGTGGCTGATGCTTCTGAATTAAACAATGTGAAATTGGCACTTGAATTTTTGCAAAATACAGTATCAAATCTGCCTACATCACAGGAACTTAAAAATATTAAGAGAGCAGTGAATCGCATATTGAAATCAGAAGATATCAAGAATATCCAGGCAGAGATCAAACATCTCACTCAGGCAGTGGCCACTCTTCCAACTAATCAACATATTAATGAATTGCATGCCCTGTTTGAGGATATCAGAAGACAAGTCCATGATCTTACTGCTCAAAATTCAAAATTGGCAGTTGTTGAAAATTTGCAACAAATTGTAGCTAATATCAAGCAACAGCTAGGGACCATGGTATCCAATCAAGCAAATGCTCTGTCTGTTTTTGCCACCCAGCTCCAAGAGATTGTGCAACAATACAAAAAACTTGTTGTGGACATAAAAATCAAGCCAGGCCATGATGATGTTGTTAGGACCATCAATGAGCACCTTGAATCTGTAACAAGCAGATTGCTCACAGCAGAAAAAGAAATAACAGGCATAATTGAAAATCCTAAACATACAGTAATTCTTGAATTGTACAGCATCCCCAACAAAGAATATGATTCTCCATTTACACCAGGTGGCAAAATATATATGCTGTCCCCTGCACAATTTTATTACCAATTTTTTGTTGGGGGCACATTGAGACCTATCAAGATCAAATATTGGCTTCAACCACAGGCACACCACTACCCCACCTTATCAATAACAAATTCTGACAACAAAATAAAAATCACCAGTGTAGAATTGGAGGATTTTACAAATCCCAATACATTAGAAACAACCTATGCGGAAGATGATGGCTCTTTGGAATTTCATATACAAATAGGGGACAAATTATATTTAGAAAATCCTGCAGTCTCAGCTGCTGAACACCCTATAGTTGCAATATTCTTGTTTACATATTATGTCTAGACAAATTATTGTTGATGAATTACACAGACAAGCCCGACATAATTATAAGAGACTCCCAGTAGTCACAAAGGGCATAGATGATTTATGGCAAAGCGACTTGATTGAAATGGCAAGTGGACAGTTGAAAAACTTAGACAAAATCAACAAGGGCCACAAGTATCTACTCACTGTTATAGACACATTTTCAAAATTTGCCTGGGCTGTGCCACTCAAATCCAAGACTGGAAAATGTGTTACAGAAGCCATCAGGACAATCATCAATCAGAGTGGAAGATCACCGCGCTATTTGCAAACAGATAATGGCAAAGAATTTTATAATTCAGTGTTTCAACAATTTATTAAAAGCCAGTCAATACAACATTATTCGAGTTACAGTGACCTCAAGGCCTCAATTGTAGAGAGATTCAACAGAACCTTAAAAAATCTTATGTATAAACAATTTACACTTCAAGGTAATTATAAATGGATTAATATTCTTCCAGAACTTCTACATAAATATAACAACTCGGTCCATTCCACAATCAACATGAAACCCTCTGAAGTAACTTCATCTGATGAGCAAAAATTGATCAGTACTGTTTATTATCCTAGATATCAGCCAACAATAAGAAAGGCCAAATACAGGGTGGGTGATCAAGTAAGAATCAGCAAATATAAGCACTTATTCAAAAGAGGCTTTACAAGAAACTGGAGCACTGAATTATTTACAGTGGTTCAAGTTAAACCTGGGACCCTTAACACATATATAATAAAGGATCACCGAGGAGAAATTCTCAAAGGCAGGTTCTATGAACAAGAGCTCAGCAAAACTAAACAGCCTGACAAATATCTCATAGAAAAAATTATCCGCAGAAAAGGCAACAAGTTACTTGTCAAATGGCTAGGACTTCCAGAACACAGCTGGATCGATGCAAACAAAATAATAATATGAACACCTGGGATGTTATAAAGAGGCTGCCAGAAACTGAACAGCAGAATAAGAGAAATGGCAACTTGCTGCCTGATAATATTAGGTGTCTTATTGTTGGGCCATCTGCTTGTGGTAAAACTACACTAATGGTTGATAATTTTTTATTGGCACCCAACTGGTTAGACTGGAAAAACAGGCACTTGTATATCTTCTCTAAGAGCTTGGAACAATTAAAATATCAGCAGCTGATGAAGCTATATGATGGATTGGATATTGCCACTTTTGAACCAGATGTTAAGCCACTTCATGAATGTCTCGAGAATTCAGTTGTTGTGTTTGATGACATTATATTGGATAATCAAAACAAGGTTAGAAATTTCTTCACACAGGGCCGGCACAAAAATATTGATTGCTTCTACCTGGCACACACTTTTTCAAAAATACCCAAGCAACTGATCCGAGACAACAGCAATTTTATATGTGTGTTTCATCAAGATCATACCAACCTCAAACACATACATGATGAATATGTAGGTGGGGACTTGAGCTACAATAATTTTTCCAAGTTATGCAGCAGGTGCTGGAACCAGGACAGTTATGGGTTTGTCACAACTGATATGACAAGAACACCCAATAGTGGCAAATATAGAAATAAAATCAACAATTTTCTAGACATTGAAACATAAATAAATAACCATGAAAAGGCCAATCATTGATGATCTTAAATTAAGAGATTATCTTGTAAAAATATTTAAGGGATGGAAATCAGAGAACCGAGGAATTTATGAAAAACACAAACAAACAGAACAGCCTGTAATTGATGCTATTAGTGAATTAGGTAAGAATATCAAAACTGTTACAGAGCAAAATCAAAATTTGATCACAGAACTTGTACCTGTAGCTGCAAGAAACATATTAGATTATCCATTCACCCCACTTTCCAGTATTCATACACCTAGTCCTATTGCTCCTAGAAGAATTGAAGCTACTCAGGATCCTATTGAATTGGGTCTTCTTGCTCAAAAATATTTAACCACACCTAAAGACAATAAAGATGAGGTGTTTGGCTTATATGCTGACACAGAGCTTGATGGCAGCATCATACATTGAATTGGCAATTTCAGAGTAACATTTATGGGGGATGATCTGATTGTATATTCAGAATCTCGTCTCGGAGAAAAAGGTGCTTTTGTTAAGTACCCCGGCACACCTGGATTGTGGGAACTGATGACTAGGAAAAGGCCTGGCAGCTATACAGATCAAGATTATGAATATTACAAAGAAATATTAATAAAATCAGATGCTCTATACCAGAACAATGATCCCACACAAAAAAGAGTCAAGTCGAGCAGTGGGGCAAAATACAACAATTTAATCAAGCCCATATGGTCACAAATTAAGACTGGCAGTGGAATCAAACAATACAACACCCTGCCCAAAGAATTTGTGTGGGTTGATGATGTCAGGAAACTTGTAGATAGGTTATTGGTGATAGCTGGGGAGGAAAATGTTGGCAACCACAATTTTTACAATGAAAAGGTTGGAATTATGGACATGATAAGCACAAAATTGTCTAATTTTATAGTGAATGACACTAAGGGGATTGGATATCTCATAAAAATTATTAATACTCTACCACCTAAATTTTGGAATATTTCTGAGGGTCGGGGCCTTGTTAATGATATTATAAACAAGCTGCCATTTGAACTACATATTCCAGGCTATCAATATTGTGGTCCCGGTACAAAATTGGATCATAGATTAAACAGAGGTGATCCTGGTGTTAGTCCCCTAGATGCTGCTTGTAGAGACCATGACATAGCATACAACACACATTCTGATCTTGACAAGAGACATGATGCAGACAAGAAATTAGAAGAGGCTGCATTTGGTAGATTTGTAAGCAAAGATGCTTCTTTGAGTGAAAAAATAGCAGCATTGGGAACCACCATAGCTATGAGCACCAAACAAAAATTGGGGTGGGGGTTGTGAATATGTATATAATAAACCTACAATGAAGGCCAAGGGTGTTATGTATCAAGTACCTTATGCAGGTCTCAAATCTCTTAAAACTATTGACAGTCTTTTGACCAAAAAACAGCGCAAGAAAAAAAATTATTGTATTGCAAAGGGGCATGGTATGAAATTGTTGCTTAGTACCCCCCAATTAAAAAAATTACAGCAATCAAGAAAAAAATCACATGTGGGGGGATTTATATTTACCATCCCTGCCATCTTAGCTGCTCTCGGGGCTGTGGGGAGCTTGGCCGGGGGATCAGCGGCCATAGCAAAAACAGTAATAGATGCCAAGAAAAATATGGCAGAATTAGATGAATTGAAGCGCCATAACCTGGCCATTGAGAAACAAGGCAAAGGTGTTAAGAGAGCCATGAATAAGTTTAAAAAAAACAAGAGCCGCTTACAAACCAAGATATTGAAGCTTTAATCAAGCCACTGGGCATCAAACATTTTAGAGGTGTGTACATGTCTGATTCTTTACCAGAACAACCACTCAACAAAGAGTGTGGCATTGTTAATTTGGATGAGTACAAAAATCAGGGCACTCACTGGATTTGCTATTTTAAATATTTAAAAAATAAGGCATTTGTGTTTGATTCATTTGGAGGTGTTCCACCTGAAAATTTAATAAAATATCTAAATTCAGCTAATCTTTATTACAATAATACCCGTGTTCAAAACTTCAAAGATATTAATTGCGGACATTTGTGCTTATCTGTTCTTAGATATATGTCTCAAATAAATAAACCATCAATTGAAGATTTTCAAAAAGCCTTGTGGTATCTGAAACATCATGGGGGTATTCCATCTCACCAGCCAAAATTCAATATTGAAACTCAAATTGCATGATGACATAGTGTATCCCAAAACAATAGCTCTCAGAGCATTTTATGGCATGTACCTAATCCCCAATATTACACACCACAACAATACAATTGCAGTAGGGGATGAAAAAATTGTCATTACTCCAGGGCAGTATAATCTATCCACTCTAAATGCTCAGTTACCCAGAGGTGTAGTGTTAAGTCAAAATTCTGTCACTCACAGAGTAGAAATTGTATCTGCCACAGAAACAGTGAATCTGGGTACTATAGGAGAGCTGTTAGGATTTGAGAACAACACAAATCTTGAACCAGGCATCAAACACACTGCTATGAATATACCCAAATTCTTAGCCATAGAGACTCTGAATATTCACTGTAATGTGGCTGAGGGTATGATCACCAAATCAAATAGCATAGGCACTCACAAACAAACCGGCATCATTGCAACATTCAAGCCTAATTCTGAATTCATGGAGCCAATCATCTACAATCCATCCCCAACATTATATTTTCCTGTGTGCCATAATAGAATAGATTATATTGAATTGATGGTCACTAATGAAAAAGAAGAATTAGTTGATTTTGCTGGAGCCACAACAACTGCTATCATAGAGATTAATATTTAAATAAAAATACATACAAGAAGAAAATGGAAAATATTGAGAGTTATGAGCTACAATCATTCCCCCCAGACAGGAGGACATTTGCAAATTTAAATCAACCCAACTCAGAGATTGAGGTTGATCTTGATGTAGGGGATGGATTTATACACCCCCACAGAGCAGATCTATACATCAAATTTGATGTTGTAAAGCTCGATGGTACCGATTATCCGGCAAATTCAAATATAAGATTGGTGGACAATTTTGTGCCCCATCTATTCTCTGAAATTGAGATCAGAAAGCATGGTGTTGTTATAAACAGAATAGATTATCCCGGCATTACCTCCACAGCTTTGGCCACATTAAAATTATCCAAAACCGAGGCTTCTTACTACAAAATAGGTGGATTTGAGGCTGGTGATAAAATATTATCTAAAAACCACACGGTGCTGTTCCCCATGCGCCTATTGCCAGGATTCTTCTCAGATTATAAAGATATTATGTGGAAGGGTGGTTTAAGAATCACATTTAGAAGAGCTGCAAATGATAACAATGCTTTGATGAGGTACAGTGCAATAAACCCTACAGGAGAAGCTCTGCCTAATACCCTACCAGTTGCAGGCAAATGCATTATTCAGACTATGGAGTTAAGAATCCCTGTTGTTGAATGTGAGGCCAGTTATGCTCTTAAATACAAAGCTGATATTCTAAAAAATCCACAGGTTCCTCTACAATTTTATACATATCAATGTGTACAGAAGCCCGCAACTGGTGCTTATTATGAGTTTGATGCTACAAATTCATTCTCCAGCATACAATACGACATGCCTGATTTTGTAGTGGTATTGTTTCAGACTGGAAGACACAATAATCAGGAAAAAAATTCAAGTAAATTTGATAACTGCAACATCAAGAACATATATCTTAAAAATGGCAGAAATGAGGTATTTCCTAGAAAAAATTACAATTTAGACATGTCCAAGGATGATTTCCTCAAATTATATGAGGCATTTTCGGCTTTCAAACGGGTCACTACTGGCAATACTGACATGTATTACACACCAGATGAATTCAAAGCACAGAGACCCATGTTTGTAATCAACACTTCAAAAAGGAAACAAGTTGTGGTGAATGACAGGACAAACATTAAAATTATCTGTGAATTCCATGAGGCATTACCTGATGACACCATATGTAGTGTTATTCTCATAGGTGAAAAATCATATGTTTATGATGTAAGAAATGAGAGAGTCACGGAGCAATTCTAGAAGATATTTGCTCTATTATCATGTTGTACAACACACAAACCTCAACTGTATATCAGCTAGCAGTGAATATCTTATGTGTGTGCATATTATTTTGTTGTATGTATTTCAATCTTACATATTTTTATCAGGACTTAAACCCAGAGCTCCTGATTACAATGTAAAAATATTAACACTTCTCTATATGGAATATATCCACATTTTACTGGGTTCTGAGACGCTTAATACAGACAAAATTGGATTTTGAACTGTCATAATATTCTCCAAGTCTTGCCTAGGCTCATATTATCAGAATGAGAATTGGTTTCACCATGCAAGGCAGTTCATTGCTACTATGTCAGAAAATGTGTATTTTTATCTCAATAATCTTTGTTACATTTTTACATGTTGCACAGAAAATGTGTATCTTTATCTCAATAATCTTTGTTACATTTTCCCCTATCGCACAGAAAATATGTATCTTTATCTCAATAATCTTTGTTACACTTCCCCCCTATCGCACAGAAAATGTGTATCTTTATCTCAATGATCTTTGTTACACTTTTACATGTTGTACAGAAAAATTAATGGCCTCTTCTAGCTGTGTAGATTATATCTCTTGCGTGCCGGCAAGGCATGCAAACAAAACATTAGTCTTTTGATAGATTAATATCAATTCATGCATTTTTCCGAGCTAAAGAATTGCCTACCCCATGCAATGGAATTGATCAGAGAATAGAAAAAAAGCAGCTAACAGCTCAAATTGTATTGAATTAGATCTGTAAGTTGTAGAGCATGGGAATATGGCCAAAAATAATATTAAAAAAGCCATATTTTTGACAAGTTTATGAACAACAATCACACAGATATAGCTTTTATATACATGGCCGAATTTGTCTGAGGAGAGGAGGGGGTTTCAGATCTGGGAGTTATCAACTAGCAGTAATTATTCTCAAAATCTCACGTGTGGAGATATTATTTTGCAACATGTATTTCAATCTTATACATTTTATCAGGACTCAAACCCGAGCCTTTTGTTTACAAAGCAATAATATTAACATTTTGCCATTAGGGGAGGCTTCACATTTTATGAGGACTCAAACCCAAAAACCTCCTGATTACAAGACAACAATATTAACATTTTGCCATTAGGGGAGGCTTCATATTTTACCAGAATTCAAACCCGAGCCTCCCGATTACAAGGCAATAAAAAACATGCACCACACTCACTGGGTCTCAGAACCCAATAGCTATGAGCTTTATATCAATTCAAGATTCCTGGGATTTTGACAGAAAAACACACTATAAACAATAAAATCATATAGGAACTTGGCATAATTTTAAGTGTAAGCAAATCTGTCTGAGAGGCTTCTTCCCTTCTACACTAGAATCCAGAATTTCTTAAAAATCAGAGCATATCACACCTGAAGAATTGGGGTATAGGCCCCTCTTGGCATTGTTTCAAGTGTAAGCAAATCGGGCTGTTCAATCAAAAACCTCTTCTTTCCTACACTTGTAAGTGGTGCTTATCCTATTGTAAATCCTACTACTTATATGCATCCCGGGTAATATCTCCCACACCTCAACAAAAACAGCAAATATTCACCAGTGTACCTTTCGCGTCTATATGGTCTGGGGGTTTGGATGCAGTGCGGAGGTTTAAGTTTCCTCCTGTAGATAGCACCGTTGTCATTGTCAACAATAACCAGGAAACTGAGCTGTTATATTGTTGTGCTGGAAAGTTGTGTGCTTTTGCGTAATTGTTGTGCTGAAAAGTTGCGTTATTGTGATCAGGGCACACAGTAAGAATGGTGTACTCCTTGCACGAACGTGTGTTTATCGAGAAAAGTTTTTGGAAAACTAATTCTGTTGTTGCTACGCAAAGGGCATTTAGAAACAAATTTGCCTCACGTTCTGCCCCAGATAGGAACACAATATTGTCGCTAGTGAACAAATTGGAAGAAACAGGATCGCTTCTGAGTGAGACAGGGAAGCATCGGACCCCTCGGGGAGGTGTTGTGGAAGATGTCAGTGCTCGACTCTTGAGGTCGCCCAAGAAATATCTCCTTCGTTTGTCAGAAGAAACCGGCTATAGCTATTCAACATGTCAAAAGGCAGCGAAAACTGCGAAACTAAGGGCGTACAAAATTACAGCTGTTCAAGAATTGAAGGATAAAGATAAAGTTAAACGTGTAGATTACTGAAATTGGTTTTTAATGTTTATTGTGCCTAATCCTGATATTCTGAAAATAACGTGGTTTACTGATGAAGACTGGTTTCATCTCTCTGGGTATGTTAATTCTCAGAATACACGGATATGGGCAGCTGAAAATCCACATAGTGTAATCGAAATTCCGTTGCACTCACATAAAGTTGGGGTATGGTGCGCTGTCTCAGCATCACGTATAGTGGGTCCAATTATCTTCAATGAAACAGTGAACACAGAGCGGTACAGGGCAATATTCATGGAATTTGTTGAAAGTTTGGACGACATTGAACTCACACAGGGTTATTTTCAACAGGATGGTGCTACATCCCATACATCGCATGACAGTATGGCACTGATTGAAAGTTCCTTTGTGAATAGGGTTATTTCAAAGGGATTGTGGCCTCCGAGGTCTCCAGACTTAACTTCACTTGACTTCTTTCTGTAGGGCTTCCTAAAGGGACGTGTGTACACAAACAACCCTACATCCCTGGAAATGTTGAAGCAGAACATTATCACTGAAATTGCGAACATTAGCGCAGAAACACTATGTCAGACAGCCCTTAACATGGAACGGCGTGTTCGATTTTGTTTACAGGAAGGATGTAGACACTTTCAGCACCTTCTTTAAAGGTGAGATGTTATGTCCTATGTCTGTGCCATAATTTTTATGTTTTATTTATGTTTGAGTGAATACAAAAAAAATAACTCATTTTCATTTTCATTAATTCAGTTTAGCAAAAATCCAATACTTCAATGTTATTGTAGGGTACACTGGTGAATATTTGCTGTTTTTGTTGAGCCGTGGGCGATATTACCCGGGATGCATATAAACCGGTTAACATACTCCAATAAATCTCCCATCCTTCCTTATTAATTTGCCACATACCGCATGGAAATAATACTTCATTTACAAATTTTACACAGCAAAGAAAACCATGAGTTTTAAAAAAATTACCCTGTATGTGTATATATATATATATATATATATATATATATATATATATATATATATATATATATATATAGGGTGATTTCGAACTCCCATTACAAACTTAGGGGGGTGAATCTAGAAGGAAAAACAAGCCGAAAGTGCCATGTGGCAAAATTACGAAAACGGCACCGTGTGGCTGCCAGAGCCGTGAGAAAATCGGTTCACACCTCTTTCAAAGAGCAATAACGTCTGAACCACGAAAGATACGAAGATCGGCTCTGGCAGAAGTGGAGGAAGTCTTATCCAAACAACATCAGGGCGTTGAAATTGCGGCGCTTTCCGTAATGCGCAAGGGGAATCCCCAAATGAAATGGGGAATCCCCAAATGAAATGGGGAATCCCCACTTCATGTGAGCGGAAACTCGCGCAAAATGGAGAAAGACGACGAGGGAACATGCTGTCAGAGGACGGTCGAAAAGTGACACATGGAGGGAGTCCCCAGAGGAGCGCATGAAGTGCGACAAATGGAACATGCTTGGACAGTGACTCGCGCATCCCAGATGGTACGCAAAACGGAGTGAGGGATGTACACGTGCATGCTACGTGGAACGCAACGTGCAATTACAATTGCGATATGAACCACTACGTGCCCCCTCCCACCGGGAATTCGTTGAATCCGGGACCTCGGGAGTACAAGGTCAGCCGGAAGTCGGCTCTCTGAGGAGCAGCACCAAATACGTATCCACGTGCCCCACGAATGCTGGGACACCTCCCTAAAAGGCACAGCCACAAAAAAAAAGGAAAGAAATTGGCACGTACGTATGAAGGGTTTCACATTGGAATGTACAGTATCACTTTGGCGGAAGGAAAACAGAGAGTAGCACAAACAGATAAAAATCAGTAACACAGATATTGATCCTTTGTCCTGAAAAATAGGCAACTTGTGCTAAATCTTGAATCATTGCTGCTTGGTGTTTCTGTTCATTACCGATGGTATGAAGGAACGACGATGAACTCGGAATGCAGCACGTAAGCACTGCGAAGGGCAGTATGAAAACATCCTTTGGCGTGTGCAGAACGGAAACTCACAACGGGGGCTCAATATGACGACCACCAACATCGATGCACACATTGTACCTTCGAAGAATGTTCTCATACAGACGATTGAAGACCAGTGGATTCTCTCGAATGAAGTCCGCTGCTGCCACAATCCTAGCAATCAGGTCATGCTCAGACGCGATGGGGGTTTCATAAATGAGACTCTTCATGCGCCCCCATAGAAAAAAGTCCAGGGGCGTTAAGTCGGGAGATCGTGGGGGCCACGGCACGGGCCCGTACGCCCTATCCATTGCCTGTCATATCTGTGGGTCAGATGGTCTCGTACGTCGTACTGCAAAGTGGGTTGGCGCCCCATCATGCTGGAACCACATGCTTTGCCTAATGGCCAATGGCACATTTTCCAACATCTCGGGCAATGTCTCTTGGAGAAAAATCAGATAAGTACGACCTGTGAGATTGGAGGGAAGTACGTATGGGCCAATTAAACGACCGGCCAGTATTCCTGCCCAGACGTTGATGCCCATTTGCTGCTGGAACCCACGAGCTTTCGTTGCGAATGGGTTCTCTTCATCCCACACGTGGCTGTTGCGGGAATTAAAAACACCCTCTCTGGTGAATTTCGCCTCATCCGTGAAGAGCACCAACTGTGGAAACTGAGGCGTATTCACGCAACGACGCACAAACCATGTGCAGAAGCGAACACGTGGTTCAAAATCTGTGGGACCCATGGCGTGCACGTTCTGGGAGTGATATGGGTGCAGTTGTTGATCATGAAGGACATTCCACACTACAGACTGAGATACACCAACATCCCGCGCTACGATTCGGGTACTCGTACCAGGGTCTTCGTGCACAGCATGAAGAATTGCCTCCTCCACCGCAGGCGTGCGCCTCGTCCTTGGGGCACCTGTGTCCACTCTACTCACAAAAAATGTTCCAGATTCACGAAGACGACGGTTCACTTTTTCGAATATGGTGTGTGATGGCGTCACACGTTCCGGGAAACGTTCCTGGTACATCGCACGGGCAGCCCTTCCATTGCATCTCGCTTCCCCGTAAATGAGCATCATGTATGTATACTCCTCGAAACTGTATTGCACCATCGTGGGAGTTTTCACGTCCACACACACCCACAACGTCGTAATGTTCCCAGAAGATACGTCGTGTGTACGTACTCAAACAATGTGTCACGTCCAGCGCTCTCTACATACAGTCTTGCAATACCCAGAGGGCGCAAGGGTCAACTTCGACCAGGGATAGCGAGTGACTCCTAGTATGACGTCAGCGCACACCTTCATGCATCACAGAGGCTACGAACGGGAAGGAACGTCAGTAAGTACGGGTTGGTCGCTCCCGTTCCATGTCCTTCACGTGAGAACGTTAATGACTAACGTCGGACTCGCATGGGATACCTCTACACGCTCTGCAGTAATGTAGTACAGAACAATACGAACGTGTCCCAGCATTCGTGGGGCACGTGGATAAGTATTTGGTGCTGCTCCTCAGAGAGCCGACTTCCGGCTGACCTTGTACTCCCGAGGTCCCGGGTTCAACAAATTCCCGGTGGGAGGGGGCACGTAGTGGTTCATATCGCAATTGTAATTGCACGTTGCGTTCCACGTAGCATGCACGTGTACATCCCTCACTCCGTTTTGCGTACCATCTGGGATGCGCGAGTCACTGTCCAAGCATGTTCCATTTGTCGCACTTCATGCGCTCCTCTGGGGACTCCCTCCATGTGTCACTTTTCGACCGTCCTCTGACAGCATGTTCCCTCGTCGTCTTTCTCCATTTTGCGCGAGTTTCCGCTCAAATGCAGTGGTGCTTCCCCATTTCATTTGGGGATTCCCCTTGCGCATTACGGAAAGCGCCGCAATTTCAACGCCCTGATATTGTTTGGATACGACTTCCTCCACTTCTGCCAGAGCCGATCTTCGTATCTTTCGTGGTTCAGACGTTATTGCTCTTTTAAAGAGGTGTGAACCGATTTTCTCACGGCTCTGGCAGCCACACGGTGCCGTTTTCGTAATTTTGCCACATGGCACTTTCGGCTTGTTTTTCCTTCTAGATTCACCCCCCTAAGTTTGTAATGGGAGTTCGAAATCACCCTGTATACTGGGTGATTTTTTTAACCTGAATCATTTGAATATCTTGAAAACAAATCATCCTACAAAAAAATGTTTCAAATAAAAAGTTGATAGTTTGGAGGGGGAAGTATAGTGGTGCAACAAAAGAACACCCCCTCCCCCTCTTGTAGGTGGGCGGGGGGCAACTTTGAAATTTCAAATAGAAACCCCTATTTTTTATTACAGATTCGGATTTTATGGAAAAAAATACATAAGTTTTGTCTGAACCATTTTTTTCGATTCGTGATAGGTGGCGCTATAATCGACAAATTCTCATGAGCTGACATGAGGATCATGGGCTACAGCAGCTAACACATTAATTCATTTTCTTCTCCAGTAACTGCTCTTCCACGGGTCCTTTGTTTAGGTTTAACAGTTTCTTCAGTAGTAAATTGATTGACTGTACGTTGAAACGATGCGAAAGATCGCACCCTGTCTAAAACACGCTGAGCATAAACAACAACAGCTTGACAGAGATTCCTGCCAGATTCTCCATACACGAGAACCATTTCAATTTTCTCTTCTACAGTTAATACATCCATTGATATTAAAAAGTATCAACAGCTTAGTCAAATTAATCGCTCGGACCATTCTTGTGATCTAAAAAGCTATGAAAAACAAACAATGATTTAACAGGAAAAGTCTAAAAAGGAACAGTTTCTTGAAATTGTTTTATTTATTTTTATTTGTTTTCTGTTGTAGCTTTGTTAAGCATCTTTGACACAACAATAAAAAAAATTAAACTAATATCGAATCTAACTTTTAAATGTTGTAAATAGACGAATTACCAGTTAATGAAATCTCAAAAGATTTGTCAAGAATTAGTACAAAGTTCATGCACGATAATATTTTATTTTTTGACTTTAAATGAATTGCGAAATTAAATACATTGGTTTTAAAGTGTAAACATTCAAGAAATGAAAATTTGTCGATTACAGCGCCATCTATCACGAATCGAAAAAAATGATTCAGACATAATTTATTTATTTTTTCCGTAAAATCCGAATCTGTAATAAAAAATAGGGGCTTCTATTTGAAATTTCAAAGTTGCCCCACGCACCACCTACAAGAGGGAGAGGGGGTGTTATTTTGTTGCACCACTAAACGTCCCCCTCCAAACTATCAACATTTTATTTGGAACATTTTTTTGTAGGATGATTTTTTTTCAAGATATTCAAATGATTCAGTTTAAAAAAAATCACCCAGTATATATATATATATATATATATATATATATATATATATATACACACACACAGGGTTACTGGTAATTAGATGTATTCCCTGAAAGGCGAAAACGCTGAAATAAGTTCCATACAATAAGCAGTTTTTTCTCAATTTGTCATTTTTTAAAAAAACAATTGAAATTCGATTATCTCGAAAAATACAAATTTTTGGACGGGTTATCATATGGTCAAATTAATTGCAAATTGTCTCTACTTTAACCCCTTCAGGGAACACATCTAATTACCAGTCACACTCTATATATATATGCATTGATATACAGGGTGTCATTTTAATGGCGCCCACGGACCACGGAAACGTATAGAGGACATCAAAACAAACAACTTTTTTCAGTAACATTTTTCTCGTTGGAGCGTCGTTTCGGCGCTACAGTCGTTCAAAAAAGCCCGTTTTGCCGCCTGAATGCTGGCAACCACACACAACATTTGATTGCATTTGTGACGTCATATCCCGTCCTGAAGCGATGCGTTACAGGGTTGCCAGGAATACACATATTCTGTGAAAAATGACATAGCTACAATCAGCCACATTATGTACCGTAAAACAAAACGAGAAAACACGTTCTGTAACCTAACAGGAAGTAAACAAACGATACGAAAAATTGTAGAAAGAAAATAGAATTCAAGTGGAAGTGGTCATATCGAATTTTGTATCACCTTGCATGTCAAATATTTGCAAATCTAGTTACCAAGTTGGCATATACAATTTAGTCTATCCACTTCGCCCTTCTGATACTAGTTGTCTGTGACACACTGAACAGATGACAAAATAGAAATGAAACAACTCAAAATTCCAAAAGGTAAACAACAGACAATATAATGTATATTCAGAGCATTATGAGGCAAGTGGCAAAAATGATTGAAAATACAGGGATAGAAGTAGTAGTAAAAAAAACTCTCCGACGACTGTGTTTATCTACGCACCGGATACACATGTAATAGTTTGCAACTCTGAAGAGGGCAGTATATTCGATACTGATTCATCATTAGATTGTTACTGTGGTTGTACGTGTTTTAGCCGTAATGTAACAACGTGAACCTCAGATACTTCCGTTATGAGCACAAAGTACCACAAGGCATCTGGACACAAACCTGTAGATATCAACCTTGCAACGAGATTTGCAAATATAATTGACATGTAGCTGGCGTAAACAGCAACATGTAAGTTGTAAGTACAATAAAAGTTATTGTTGTTGATATTTGACATGTAGGCTGAGACAAAATTTGATACTGACTCTTCAATTTCAATTCGTTTTTACCATTTCTCATATCGTTGGTTCACTTCCCCCTTCCCCTGAGATGACTGCTGATCTTCTGGCTGGTAGACTATGATGTTCGGTTTACTGGACACGTTTCTCGCTTCGTTTTACAGCTTATAATGTGGTTGGTAGTTTGTCATTTTCACAAAATTTGTGTGTTCCTTGCAACCCTACCGTGCGATGTTTCGCCGCAGGAAATGACGTCACAGATACGATCAAATGTTGTGTTGGGTTGCCAGCATCCAGGCGGCAAAACGGTCTTTTTTGAACGGCTGTAGCGTCGAATTGACGCACCAACGTGAAAAATGTTACTGAGAAAAGTTGTTTGTTTTGATGTCCTCTACACGAATCTGTGGTCCGTGGGCGCCATTAAAATGACACCCTGTATATATTGTTTAAAACCTTGATGCAAATCTTCAGCAACCCATTATCAATATGGCTGATACGCGCAAATATCCCGTCAATTCTAAAGTACGAACAACTCGCGTATCATGGCCATGAATAATGCACACGATTGCTAGCAATATACGAAGAAGATAAATCGCTGAATAATTTATATTCCTTTAGCACTAACCTGTTAACTGTACAGGTGTGAATCGAAGATAAGTACCTACTCATCACATGTAATCCTGTCGGTTTCGACGTCACTGAAAAAACTTAAAATATACATTTTCACGTTCACTCACGTTTCACAAATTGTTGAGCTATATAAACAGTGAACTTCGACGAATGTCTCGTGCCGATTTATTCACTTATCAGTCTCGTACCAACACGACTCTCGTTTATTCATTCTCAACGATACGAAACACCACCATACTCCTTCTCCTCACCCGTTCTTTTCATCCAGTTCTTAAAGAACGTCACCGTCCTTCCGGATTTTAGGATCTTTCCCATTTCTGCAAGCTCACATATATCATTTCAAATGAAATTTACATTCCAATCCGATACTATCTGATTTCTAAGTCGCAATAACTTCATATATTTACATAACTGTCACAAGTAAATCAATAACCAAAACATTATTAAAAAAAATCAGGGCGGGCTGAGGACATCTCTTGAGATTTATATGTACCAACCAACAGCTTTGTCATCTGCATTGTATACCGCTGCCATCTGTGAACAATATCTGTACTCACTTGTCATCTATGTGAAGTACCAAGCTAAATCAAATACATCGATACGTTGAAGACGCTTATGACGCCTATTGTCATGCTGAGTTTGATCCTCACGTCCACGCAGTGTTGCTTGAAAAGCTCTTTCAATTCATGAAGCTTTGTGTCGGAATCAGCACATGTAGATTCCTGGTTCTTTCCGACGGGGCCGATCTGAAGATTGATTTTTGCTACGATCTGCTCTGAAGCTTTCCACAAGCCTCATCTTAGAAGTTTTTGCTGAGAGGTCGTTCACTGAGGTCCTGATCTCAGCAAACAGCACATGGAGGTCGGCGACGTTCTGATTTGTTTGCAAGACAACAACCGTGTTTCGAATTTGCGCCATTTCAGTTTGGATGTTTTTTGACTTCGTAGGATTTGAGTATTCGGTTCAAAGCACGCATAACAGCTTTCCGTTCCTGCAACGTTGGCATGGTAGCAATCGTACTCTGAATCACCTCCAGAGCTTATTTGAAGGCATCCAGTTCGGTGCCGTCCGCCATGGCGCGCATGGCATCTAGAGGAGGTGCCACGTCATCCTGGGTAGGCGTCGATCCCTACAGCGTTTCCAACTTGTTCTGTATGTCGTCAGTCAGTTGGTGGGTATGCGAAAGTTAGGAATCGGTGTTCAAACATTCCAGTTTGGAGATCTGCTATTGACCGGTGGTCAGAGTTTCGGCGATGCCGGTCAGTTCCGATACCGAAGCTTCCGGGACGATCGAAAGATTGCTCTTTATGGTTGCCAAGTATCCTCTATGTGCGCCACGGTGCCGTAAATTTTCCCGAAATCCTCGTAAGTCTCGAGCTGGATTTTGGTGTTGGCTACGCTGCGAGCGATGGCTTTTAGTTCGCTGGATGACGGTAGGTTGTCTTTGAAGCTTTCCAGCGTTCTGAGTTTGGGTTGCACCTCGGCGATGGCGGCGTGCAAGGTATCCGTTTGAAGTTCCATCTTGATGTTTTCCAACTTAGGAATTTCCAAGGTTTGAAACTTTGAACGATAGATTGCAGTTCGGTCTGTATGCTGCTCGTTTGATCCTCCAATCGCTGTTTCAGTTGTTCCACATCGTTGGTCCGTGCCTTGAGTTCGTTTTGCAACTTGCCGACGCTCACCTCCAAGTTTGCGAGGTTGTCGATGGACGGAGATCGGTGTGCTTCTGCAGCAGTGATTAGAGATCATCGTCGATCTTGGGAATGGGGTCCAGGCACTGAAACTGCAGGCTGGCTATCTCGGTCAGGAAGTTAGAGTTGATCTGATCGGAATCTTGTAGAAATTTAGGTTGTAGTTGAAGACGTGAAATGTTTTGCGAACACCATCATCGTATTTCGTCCAAATGCTGTTCAAGTGAATGATTAACAGGCCACTCAGTTTGGATAACATCCACGACAACAGGTCGAAACTTGCCGATGCAGTCTGGGTAGGTGCTTCCATGATAGCCTGCTTACTAAACTCGAAACACATTCATAAGCATTATTACTTTTTATGCGCGCGAGTTGAAACACCACGACAACGAATGGCCATTGTTAAGAATGGGGATTTTCGCCAAATGCGATATATCCGAGAAGTTAGGCACACCACATTAAGGTAAGGTGTCATCCATTTAGGTTAGATTAGGTTAATAGAGTATGATGTTAGTTAAATTAGGGCGTAATAGAGTAACATGAGTCGGTAACACTGCTGGTTGCTATGTAAAACACTGTCGGAAACGTTAAAATACATCGTAAAAAGCTATGGCCATTTAAAATATAAATCGTAAAAAGCTGTGGGCCTTCAACATATACATGGTGAAAGTTAAACATGATTTGGCAACACCGCCAATGAGGTTAACATACATCATACAAGGCTGTGAGCTCTGAAAATATACATCGTGAAAATAGGTCTAAATAGGGCATTAAAATATACAGAATAAAAGGCTACGAGTTGGCAACAATATAAAATATACATTATAAAAAGCTTCGAGTTGAAAATATTGAGAGCACCACTGAGCGCTATTTTCCATACAGCGTAAAAATTACAATAAGCTAGCAATACTGTTAAATATACATAGTAAAAGACTATACCGCGTGAGGCACCTAAAAGTACCACCTGAAATAGCGAAGAAACCAGAAACAGTAGCAATGTGAGGTTTGCGGGAAACAATAATATCAAATAGGGCTCGTAAATTGGAGGTATGGGGTGGGTCGAAAAATATCGACAAATGGGGCATCTGGAACAAAGTCATATATTTTTTAATGAAACGATATACAATAACATGCATAATATAAAAGCGCACACTAAGAGAAACACAACGCCGTTGGTCTCATGCATCTACTGCACATAGGAACGAAGATATGGCCATGTGAAAATATGTAAACAAACTAACAAGTGGCCCACTTGACCGTCAGTACCACGGCATGTACAAGTATGAGATATCGGAAGCCATTGGACAAGATGAAGACAAAACGTGTTAAAGGAAGAAAAAATACTGTAGACATCGTCAGCACCATGTATTTGACAGTGTTACAGCATAATGAAAATGACCATGACAGTATGTCGAAGAACCACTGCGTAACAAGCGAAAACCTGTCAAAGTGTGTGTTCAAAGTGGTGGCAGTCCGCTGCGATACAGGCAACGAGGCGCCCACGCAAAGATCGTTGCACAGAATGTAGCATCTTGTAGAGAATGTCCCTACAGGCCGCAGCAACGAGGCGACCACGCAAAGATCGTTGCACAGAATGTAGCATCTCGTAGGGAATGTCCCTACAGGCCGCAGAAATGCGGTGTTTCATATCCTCTGGAGTTGTTGGCACATCCCGGTAGACAATGTCCATCAGCTTTCCCCACAGGAAAAAGTCTAACCGGGTTCAAATCTGGGGAACGAGCCGGCCATTTGACAGGCCCTCCACGTCCAATCTAACGATTTGGAAATGTATTTTCCACACATGCTGTAGCGCGTCTTGCACTGTGAGCTGGGCACCCGTCATGTTGGTACCACATTTCCCTCCTTGTCTGAAGTGGTATGTCCTCCAATAGTACAGGCAGTTCATGTTGTAAAAACTGTATGTATCGGTCAGCATTCAGTGTTCCTTGTTTAAAAAGGGGCCAATGAAATGTTCACCTACTATAGCACACCACACGTTCACACTCCATGGGCGCTGGCGTTCCACTTGGCGAAGCCAATGTGGATTTGTCTCCAACCAATAGTGCATGTTCCTTAGGTTGACATTTCCATGATTGGTAAACGTTGCCTCGTCAGTGAAGAGGATACTGACAAATCGGGTGTGTCGTGTAGTAACATCCATGTGCAAAACCGAACGCGGTCCACAAAATCATTCCCGTGAAGTTCCTGATGGAGGGAGATATGATATGGGTGAAACTTGTGTGTGTGCAGAATGCGCAATACACTTCGCTGACACATCCCTGCATCCCTGGCAATTTCACGGTAGCTAACGTGCGGATTCACAGCAACAGCGGCGAAAACATTTGTTGCACCTGCCTCACCTGTAGTTGGCTTGTTCCGCACACGTGCTCGTGGTGTTACCCTTCCGGTGTCTCTTAATTTTATAAATAACTTACCAATCAGACGTCGAGATGGCTGTCGTCTGTCCGGATATCTCTCTGCGTACACACGGTAGGCTTCTGAGGCATTCTTTCGGCATTCCCCATAAATCAGGATCATGTCCGCTTTTTCTATATTTGTGAACACCATAATCTTTGCTCTTACCACTACGACTGCTTGCTATGAACTAACACGATCTCGTGGACCTGCTATCAAAACTTGCTTTGCGTAAAGGCAGTTCTGTCAGGCACCTGAGAAGTCTTACACGGCGTGGTACTGACGGTCAAGTGGGCCACTTGTTAGTTTGTTTACATATTTTCACATGGCCATATCTTCGTTCCTATGTGCAGTAGATGCAAGAGACCAACAGCGTTGTGTTTCTCTGCGTGTGCTCTTTCATATTATGCATGTTATTGTATATCGTTCCATTTAAAAAAAAAATACGACTTTGCTCCAGATGCCCCATTTGTCGATACTCTTCGACCCACCCCATACCTCCCATTTACGAGCCCCATTTGATATTATTGTTTCCCGCAAACCTCACATCGCTACTGTTTCTGGTTTCTTCGCTATTTCTGGTGGTACTTTTAGGTGCCTCACTCGGTATAGTTGGCAATATTGTAAAATATATATCTTAAAAGCTACAAGTCAGCAACACTACGAGCTCCACTGAGCACCATTTTCGGGCGTTGAACCCGACAACCAGCACTGCTTGTGGCCATGAGAATTTTTGCAACACTTCATTGCACATACGACGTTGTCCGTAACTACCGAATTCAGTGGCTTGTACGCCACCATCTGCCGTAATTGCAGCCACTTAATCGAAGGGATGCCGTGTGCTGTTGTGAGCGCCATCATCGAGAACATCTACATCGTCTAGCTTGCCATCAATGATGATGTATATACTAATATCTTCACTCTTGCACAGATTTGTGGATCTGATATTAATCCCCGACTAGTTGATTGATGTAATGTTATTGCGAGGGTGTGTAGCTTTGGTACTGATCGTTCAGTGAGATGGGTGTTACAATGCAGATGTGTAGATGGATGCAGTTATTACGCACACGCGTGGCATTGGTATCAATAGTCAGTCTATTTGGTTGATATAATGTTGCGCCGATGCGTGAAGTATGTATTGTGAGTAGTTATAAACGAGGGTCGAGCGGCCACCCTCCCAAAATCTTACAATTCCATAGTGAGCTCTCTTAGTGCACACTCGAGGCATGTTTGGAATGCACGACTATTGATTTGTCTGAGTAAAACAAGTAGGTTACATGAGAATTATTGCCAACATTCAATTTGCTTGAAGTTACTGGTTAAGGAAAAGTTTTTTTTAAAAAAAATAGAGAAGGAACCACTACGAAAACCTATGACCTTACTTAGATTCTTTTCATTCTTAACAGGTCAATGCCTCAATATTCACACGCTCCCGTAAGTACGTCAATCTTCACACATACACTTAGGAATGTTTGGAATGCAAAGAACTCTTCTGACAAAACTATTGATTTGTCTGAGTAAAAACTTTCTTACATGAGAATTCTTGCATGTGACGAAAGTTAGATTTCCAAGAAATTCACCCTACACAGTAATTTATATATCAACGATGCCATCTAGTTGCAAATGAATGTATTTGGAGAACATGAAAGAAGTAAGTATCACTAGAGGCTGCAATCTGGTTGCAAAAAAAATATACTTGACGGAGAAAAGATTGATGATTTTATTTATCTTCCTGCAGTAATATGATTAGCTGAAGACATATGACAGAGCGATTTCGAGTTCACGTAGCTAATTGCTAGGGCGCAAATATTACTAAAATATCTTAAACTTGTATATTTCTTGTACCGCCATGATGTTATTGATTAGTTACAAGCACAAACAGTATGAATAACAATGGCATAACACTTGGAGGATATGAGAATATGCAAGTACGGTATCTTCGGTTCAGATATAAATGGGCAGGATGTATACTGGAGTATTTTGCAAAAAAAATTAAAATTGACTCATGAGAAACAATTATTTTTTACAGTTAAAAAAGTAATAGATTTCGCTTCAGTTATTTGAAAAAAAGTAAAATTTTAAAAAAAATTGGGGGTCATAGGGGAAATTATCTAAATCTTAGAATTTTTATACAATAGAATTGAAATTTAAGCTCTTGCGTAAAAAAAATTTTCAGTTTTTTACATTTGGAAAATCAGCTATAATCATGATTTTCAGTTAAATTACACTAAGAGAGCTCACTATGATATTTTTAGATTTTTGGGAGAGCGGCGCTCGACACCCGTTTATAACTACTATTGTGCAAAGCGTGGTTTATATATTGATTGCGGGGCAGGCAAGTTGAGATGTGGAAGTAGTCTATTGTGTGCAGGGTTGCCCGGGTGTTAATGCAGAGTTGGGCCATGGCTTGATGGTCCGCACGTGTGTGGCCCGGATGACCTAGATGTCGTAATATGCAGATGTATCAATCAATCTAGTTGCAGGTTGCAATATTAAAATTTTAGTTTATATAATAACGAATGAAAGGATTCCATACGTGCCGATTGGGTTGGAAAATACCATTTTTAAATTCCTTTCCTGACTTTTTGGAACTGCAGTGGTGAAGTGAAAGTTATTCGATTTTTTTGGTTAACTAATTTTTTAATATTTTCTTTATTTAAATAATCATTTTCAATACGTCTTATTTAAATAATAGAAAGATTGAGTTCTAAACGTAGAATTATAATGGTTCTTCAAATGTGCTGCATTACAAGTAAATTAAAGGAAATTTGAAAACATTTTTATTTTGCGAAACACGTAATATACGAATACTTCTGAGAATCGAATGTAAATAATCTGTACGTCTTTTGACAGAATTTGTTGCTAGCTATTTTTCGGTCGGAGGACAGTGTGGAATATTTTTAAGGTTCGATGGACCACTAATATTGACTCTCTTCAATTGCACCATTTCCTTTACCTGCAATATTTCCAATCACTAATTGCGTTATATAATATCCTAACAATATTTTGCCGGCCACCATGTTGAAGGTCTTAACACATCTGGTAACGACGCCAGGGTCCAAGATTCGTATCTCTGCTTGGATGTAAGTCGTCTTTCTTTTTGTCACTTCATCAATTGTATTATATCATCATCGTTGCGATTAGCCACAATTGGTCTAAAAGCGACGTGAAAGAACCTACTTCAATCTTAAAAAGGCATTTTGGTTCCCCCTTAAATATCCTGGTAAAGGCCTGTAGTTGACTAGTAAGAATATTATACGTAAACTCACGTTCGGAAACTAAAGGGCACGCTAGAATGCGAGTTTTTATTTTGTCATTTAGACGTACGACGTAATATGCACATACCGCTACATCAAATGCCTCGACATCAGTCGCCATGTTGATTTAAAACGCCATAATCCCCTCTTTCATTTGCTTTGATTTGAAGAAAACACAATTTGATGTGCTGCTGGAGTAGTTTATATTTAGCTCTTTAACGAACTTCTCTTGGTCGTTTCACATCCTTTTGGTCGTTTTCCATTTTTGAGGTAGTTTTCCATTTTCTCGGTCGAAATGCATCGGTGTTGTTGGTTTTACGACGTTTTACGGGCTAAACTATGACATTTTACGATCTTATGTGATATAACTTAACCTATAAGCTTTTTTCCCTCTTGAAAATTTTCACCGTGTTTTGTTCTTACGCTCATCGCTACCATTGACCTAATTTTTATTTTGGTACGATCTTTTATGTGATATACTAACCTACGTATGCATGTCTTTTCTAATTGGCAAACAGATTTTTACCAAAAGTGTAACCGCTTTCGAAATACATCGACTTGCGGTCGCCATTGTGAAAGGGACGACATTGAGACAATACTAACGCAAAAAACCCTAGCTCTCTACGATCGTCCGTTCGTAAGTTAGAGCAATGAAAAAAAAATTGGCAATTCGTGTTTGGACCGAACCCCCCTCGCCCTTAAACTTAAGACCATCAACTTTTGTGTACATACTCTACATCACAAAATCTACAAGGGGTACCAGGAGATACTCAACGGGGAAATATTTCGAATTATTTTCGTCCTATCTCTCACCGTTTTCGAGATAATCACAATTTTAGTTGTTTTTTTTTAACGCTGGACTTGGGAACAATTTTCAGAAGGAGTTCCATGACGACCAACGCCATTTTGAATTTCCAATCGCAGAGGACACCGTGAAGATGCTAACGAAAAAAAATGTCTCTGCGAACGTCCTTTCAAAAGTTGCAAAAAAAAAATGTTTTGGCAGTTGACCCAACCTTAACCTAAGGACCTCCAAATTTTGCGTGCCAACTCTACGTCGTCGAAATCGACAAGAGGTATTTCGGGGAATTTTTCGAGTTGTTTCGCGATATCTTTTAGCGTTTCCGAGATACGTCCACTTCCGGTCGCCGTTTTATTTTAATTTTTGAAATTTTGAAAAAAAAATCAGAATGTTCGAATTTTGATAGGCGACGACAGAGCCATCTATGAGCAAAACGTTGAAACTCTTGAATGTTGGAATTTTCTGTCAACGTTTTGCAGTATGTCAACATTTTTCCCCCTTTTTTTTAGTGAATGGTCAGGTGACTTGCAACGACGAGAACACGAACTTTGCGTATTTCACAAAAATATGTTCTATTGTCATTTAGTAACCTCCATATCCATCTGGTAAATTTGGTTATGGCCAATTTGAAAATTCAGCCAAAAATAGCAATGGAGAAGACAATTAAAAGTTCGGAAAATTGACAATAGTTACAGGTTTCTTCAATCTAGTTAGAATGTTTGATTGAAATTTCCAAGGTGTATTTTGCATTTTTTTTGTTACAGGTAATGGCAATGCGGAAAAAAATAAAACCTATCGAAAAACAGCATATTCTTATTGATCCTTGGTTTTTTTACATGGATGAATGGAATGTTTCATAATTAAAGTTGCATGCTTATTTTTTCCTAATGTGATAGTAACGGGAAACATTTTTTTTTTCATTTGAAAAAATAAAATTAGTGCCAATAACATTTTTAATCTCTCAACCACATTAGAGCACTCTATGATATTGACCATCATTATTTATCCTCGTCGTTGCGATGTATAGAGGAGAGGATGTGTCCAAAGAATGCTAACATGAGTTTTCGAATTGTGGATTGAAGAAGCATGTTGAAAATAAGAAATAAAATACTTGTCCCGGTTTTTGATGTTATCTGTAAAAAGCATGGATTTTTACGACAGTGAGAGCAGTGTCGAAAATAAAGCTTGCCCCCTCTTGAACATTCTCTATTCTCTGTTTATTCTATCGGCAAGGCTTTAGAATTGATTATTGTGCCTGTTTTTTTTATTAAATATTTTTCTCTTGCACCAATCCTGACAATGAAATTCTCAGTTTGGACAATATAGACAGTGAAAGAAAAGAAAAGTTTTTTTTATTCCTTGTCCCTTTATGATCCCAAGGTTAAAGACCCCGTGATGTGAGGTAATGGGATTCGGACTATGGAACTATTAGTTGGTTATATTATTGTCTCATCATTTATATCTGTTAGGAGATACACTTTTTTGCTCTGTCTTTCAACTTACAAGGATTTTATGAATCTGCGATATTATACATATACTATCTTTTTCATTCTTCTGTTTTACATTAACTGTTGTTATTAACCATCTCTCTCTCATCTTGTTTCATATTCTTGTTAACTGTTATACAAGCAACAACATTTTTCTTATTTTTTTGTTCAATGTAACAGCATTTTATTTTTTAAACATACTTAAATTTATGTAACTGTTTCAATGAAAGGGATAAAGTTTTTTTTTTGAGTACCATGCATACGGGTTAAACCGCAACAAATGAACCACCACGCCCGTTCTTGAGCAATATTATTTCCTTGCTGCGACGAACATCAGTCGACTGCCTTTGTTGTACATTTGAAAAAATGTAGAGAACATGTTTCTAAGAGGTATGGAGATAATTTATCAAGATAGAGATCGTGAGAAAAGAGAAAATGTGTACGTGGATGAAAATGAAAATTTTACACTTTGAGTTCCCTATCGTGAAAGGGAAAAAACCTCCTGTTGTCGGGATTCGATAACACTGAGATAAACGGATCAACCTTTGCAACATTTTATTCTTTAATATCATATCTACCATTTGCATTATCCCCCTTACAATCATCGGTTGGAGTACAAATAATATGGAGTTCCAAATTGTAAAATGATGAGAAAGGGCATCCATTTTAATTTAGAGTTTTGTATCTAATTACACACATGTAGAATACACTTATAAACCAAAACAAAAGGTTCAAAAATTTTAGATTGTTGAGAAAGATCATCCATTTTAATTTAGAGTTTTGTATCGAATAACTCACTTGTAGAATACACTTATAAACCAAATCAAAAGGTAAGTCATTCAAATGTATTTTTGTAATGTAGCTTCGAAACCTGGTGAAGCTGCACGTCATTTTAAAAAACTGCATGTTCCGAATAAATCTATTCTTTCATCACGTTCAGGGATTCACAACTTTGTGCAGGGATAGTAGTTTCCACTCTCAGTCTCCTTCTTGCAGCCTGTATGTGTGTGCTTCACGCTGACAATCTACATCCGTGCAACATCACGCCAAGAGATCTCGATAAGATACTTCTATAGACTCCCGCTAACTGTCACTAACACTAAGAAAAATCAGTCGGTTAAATTTTTGAAACTACTGGGTGTGGAAATATATATTTTTTATCTTTTTCCCATAAAACTACAACTTACCATCATAAAATATCATAATCGAAAAAATGATCTGTGAAATTAATAAATTTCATGTGCTATATGAAAAATTATAAACAATCTTAGAGAAGAAAATCCATAATAAAAAATATTCTCGAACTAAACTATATCCTTTTAAAATAACGATAATTGACATTTAGAACACGAAAAACAAAATTTGAAAATCATACAGCGGAATATGTTTTTCTGCTTTTTGTACCAACAACGGAAAAGAAAAAAATATTCTCCACATACTCTTCCCTTCCACCTTGCCAATTTACAAAATTTGGACATTCACAAATTTCTAAAATTAAATATTATTTTATTTTGAGTTTTTCTGCTTCGTATGAATTGGACGCTTTTTACAAATAAGTGGAAATCAAAGAAGGACGGATCTCGAACATGGACACCCTACTCCCTCATCAAAATTAAAAGGCGACAAAATCTCATTGCATAACTTGAAACATAGATAAAGGATATTTACTGCATTACGCTTTCTACTGAAAATATAAACACAGTGAAAAAAGTTTTGAATCAGGACGGAAAATGATAAAAGATATATGAAGCACAAGGTTTATTGACAGTGACAGTTGGAATACAAAAGAAAAGATGAAGAACAAGACATATTGAATGAAAAGGGAACATAAAACGTACCATTTTCTCAGAAATGTTTGTAAAACGAAAATGACACAATTCATGATCGAGGCGAAAAAACAAAAAAACTCTCACAACAAGACTGTTCGTCATAGCGGGTCCACCAGAAACATTGTCTACCACCTGATGTGTCCTCTCCTGGCTGCAAGAAGGTCTTGAACACGCTGTGGCATACTGAGGATGAGACGATCAAGGTGATCTTACGGTAAGCGATCCCATTCGTCCTGTGCCGCAAGAAGAACTTCACGAAGATTTGTGGGAGCCACAGAACGGTTTGCAATGGCATTGTTTAGCATTGCCCATGCACGTTCGATGCAATTCATGTCGGGACTTTGCGCTGGCCAGAGCATGCGACGGATATTTGCCGCCTGCAGTTAATCGTGTATCATCTTTGCGCGGTGCGGACAAGGCATTGTCATCCCCCAAGACAAATTCGTCACCAATTTCCTCATGAAATTATTCCATAGTCGTCTGGAGAATGTCCCTGACATAACGAACAGCTATTTGTGTCCCTCTAATTGGAATTAGGGGCGTTCTACGTCCGAGCATGATCCCCGCCCACATCATGATTTCTCCTCTTTGGTATGGACGGATCGCCTGGACACCACCAAGCCGCTCCTGCAGTCCAGGGTCTCGCCACACCCGTCCTCTTCCTGAAATTGGCCTTAGACAGAGCCTACATTCATCGGTGAAGAGAACATGAGCCCAATGACCGGGTCCCCTATTTCGATGTGCACGGGCCCAATGTACACGGTCGAGCAGATGTCGTGGCAAAAGGTACTGGCGCCGGAGAAGTCTTCTGGAACGTAAACCACTTTCTCGGAGTCTGTTACGGACAGTTTGGTTTGACACATGCACACCAAAGGCTGCCTGGAGGGCATGAGTGATGTTCCTTGCCTTCATGGTATTCTGTCGCCAAGCTGAGAGTCGTACATATAAGTCATGTGCTGGTGTTGTGACCCGCGGACGACCTGCTTGTTGACGATCTGCTACTGTTCCTGTGTCTGTATACTGCCTCCAGGTCCTACAGGCATCGCTTTGCGCCACTCCAAAAGCCCTGCTGCAGCCCGTTGTGACATGCTTATCTGCAGTAGCGTGATGATGATTGGCGTTATCAAACTGCACTATCTTACGCCTAGGCATGCCTTGCACACAGCTCCACTCGCTCGCCTTCGCTAACTGGACACAAGGACCACCTAACCAACCTTCGCCTACTACCTTGGAGCTACGCTCGAACACACGCATGTGCTTGCCGACTTCGGTAGTCATCTGTGGTGATCGGTATTGCACGTCGACCGCGTTACTTCACAAAATGAGCTCTGCTTCATCGTTTGTTGTCCGTTTCGGCATGTTGCGGACGCAATTTTCATCACATCTCGGGTGATGCAAAACTTTTTTGACTGTGTTTAATTGTAAACGATATGATATTATTTATGAGCATGGAATATTATATTATCGAAAAACTGAACCCACTTCGCCCCTTCATGAATTTTAATCCTTTTAAATAAAAAAACATAAAAAAACTTCAACATGGACAAAAAACAAGATACTATGCGTATGCATCACAAGAAATATTATCATAGAAATGAACGATTATTTTATTTAAAAAACCTATATCGTTTAATTAACCTTATAATAAAAAATCCTAAATTCACTATCTATTAAAACACATGCCACAATAAAAACTATAAAAACATGCATTCCCCATCATAAAATGAACTTTTTTTAAAAAAAATGAAACTTATTTCCACGTATGGAACCGCAACCTATACAATTTTAATTTTTTTTAAAAATCAGCGCACCTCCGAAAATGTGAATAAAATAGATTCTATATTTTGCAGGATTTAAACGAAGCAGACATATATAAGAATTGGGAGCACATACGTAATGCAATATATTCAGCATTTAAAATAGGATACCATAAATCAATAAAAAGTAAGCCATGGTTCGATATTCAATATTATAACCTAATAGAAACAGGAAATCAGACTAGACTTGGGTGATTAAATAACAGCATGTTTATAAGTAACAAAAAGATATTACGTGAACAGCAAATTAACGATATTGAAATAAAAATATCAGAGGTCCAAATGAATTTAGAAATGGGGTTACTAACTTGATTGAAGTAAAAGATGCTATTAAAAGACTAAGGAGATAAATTAGTCCTGTTTGGAATACCTAAGAATCTTGTTAATAAATATGACAAATTTACAATTCGTAATGGGTTAAAAAGAAGAAGATGCAATACCTCAATTTATCTTTTATTTTGCCTTAGAATATGCGGTTAGGAAGGTAAAAGAAACTAACAAGGTACTAACATTAAACGATGTGACTCAACAAAGAAATGTACAATTGTATAGGTTGAGGTTCCTTACACGGAAATAAGTTTCATTATTTTTCTAAAGTTCATTTTATGCAGGGGTTGTATTTTTTATAATTTTTATAGTGTCATGTGCTTTCATTAGATAGTGAATTTAGGACTTTTTATTACAAGATTAATTAAACGATATATGTTTGTTAAAACAATAGTCGTTAGTTCATATGATAATATTTATTGTGAGGCATGCGCATAGCATCTTGTTTGTTGTCCGTCTTGGAGTTATTTAATACTTTTTTTGATTTAATAGGATTCGAATTCTTGAAGGGGCGAAGAGGTTTTGGATTTACAAGAATATCAAGCAATCCATGTTTAAAAATAATATCGTTTACAATTATATTATCAGCAGAAAGAGCAATGTAGTAAATATCTTCATCTATGTTTCAAGTTATGCAACGAGATTCGGTAGCCAATTAATTTTGATGAGGGAGTAGGGTGTTCATGTTCGAGATCTGTCTTTCTCTGATTTCCACCGATTTGTAAAGAGCGCCCAATTCTTACGAAGCAGCAAAACTGAAGAGAAAAGATATTGAATTTCAGAAATTTTTGTGAGTGCAAATTTTGTACATTGCCAAGGTGGAAGGGGAGAGTTTGTGGAGAATAATTTTTGTATTGCTTTGTTGTTGTTCAAATTAGAAAACAATATTCCGCTGTAAGATTTTCAAATTTTGCTATTCGTGTTAGAAATGTCAATAATCGTTATTTTAAAAAGATATAGTTTCGTTCGTGATTATTTCTTTATATTATGGATTTTCTTCTGTAAGATTGTTTACAGTTTTTCATGTAGCATATGAAATTTATTAATTTCACAGATTATTTTTTCGATTATGATATTTTATTATCGTCAATTTTAGTTTTGTAGAAAAAAGATAAAAAATATATATTTCCACACTTTGAAGTTTCAAAAAAATCACCCAATGATTTTTCTTATTGTTTGTGACTGTTAGCAAAAGTGTATAGAAGTATCTTATAGAATTATACTCTTGGGATGATGTGCCACTGATGTAGATTATTAGCGTGAAGCACACACATACAAGTTGAAAAAAGGGAGACTGAGAGTGTAAACTACTATCAATGCACAAATTTTGAGTCCCTGAAATGATAGATTTATTCTGAACATGCAGTTTTTTATAGTGACGTGCACCTTCACCAGGTTTCGCAGATTCTACATTACAAAAATACATTAGAATGACGTATCTATTGATTTTGTTTATAAGTGTATTCTACAAGTGTGTTATCCGATACAAAACCCTAAATTAAAATGGATGCCGTTTCTCAACTATCTAAAATTTTTTAACTCCATATCATTTGTACTCCAACCGATGATTGTAAGGGGGATAATGCAAATGGGTGATATGATAGTAAAGAATATAATGTTGCAAAAGTTGATCCGTTTTTCTCCTTGCATTCGAATTCGGACAAAGGGAGGTTTGTTTCTATCACGATTGGGAACTCTCAGTGTAAATTTTTTTATCGTACGCTTACACGTTTTCTCTTTTCTCACCAACTTGATCTTGATAAATTATCTCCGTACCTCTTAGAAACATGTTTTCTATCTCTTTTTAAATTCAAACATACACCTGCAGAGACAGACACGTCAATGGTCTATAATGTAATCAATGAAGGGGTTCTCAGTGCATACACATGCTACTTGTCACAGCATTCTGATTAACATTCAGACGTCAGTCACAGACGCCGTATGTTCCTTATAGAGTTGGCGAATGAGTTGATTCTTCCTCACACGCGGGGGAGGTGCCAAAGCTTGAACCTGAAGAAACCAGTAACAGAGGCAATGAAATGTTGCGGCGTAGTAAAGCAGGCACAGAGACTGTAGGATAGATCTTCAAAGAAAAGAGTAAGATGCCAGGTCTGCACACGACAATAGGACAGGAAGACGACGGAACGTTGCAGGAGATGTGGGAAACCTCTGTGCAAGGTCCACAGCAGTGTGATTGTGGTGTGGTCAGAATGCGAGTGAGGTGTATTTAATTGCAATGTGAGGCCGGCACATTCTTCTTTTTATTGATTTTTTATTATTTTTTTATTATTTTTCTAAAATTTATTTGTTCGATATAAAATAATATTTAGTGCTGTATTGTGTTATCTCTAAAATACTGTTTCTCAGGTCAACACTGAAGTTCTGATAATTGCGAGCGAAGTGTAACTACCATTAATATGTAGAACAGTGAATTGTCAATACATTGTTATTTTGGGGGCGGGCGTAAATAATAATAATAAAAGGGTAATTGTTTCCTATGTTATATTCAGATAAATTATTGATCAATAAACCATATTAGCTAAACTATTTACTCTGTCGTACTTATTTCAATGCATAATTGCATTGGGGTCAGACTGACCCCACATATGTAAAGTTGTAAAAAAAAGTGACATGCATCCGAGCGTTAAAATTGTTATATCACTCTCTCACTTTTTACATCATATACATATGACTTTTCTACTATTAATATAGCACTACATGTGGTACTTTCTGGTAGAGTTTCATGAAATTAACATATCAATATTATATTAGTTCGATCGTTTATAACTACCAATTTTCTTTTTGACGCATTTATTAAAAACCTTGGTCTGTGAATTATGAACCCATCTGGATCCTAATACATGTCTATGTTACCTTCAGTTACTCTTTCAAAAGCACTATAAGCTTCTTATAATTTTAAATAATCTTGTTCTGCAACGTTTAAATTATAATTTTCACGAGGAAATACTTCATTTCTGCCATTCTTCAGATACACATTTTTAACTTTAAAATTATCAAACTGGCTGCTATCTTTTTCCTGATTGTCATCTCTCCCTGTTTGAAACAGCACAGCTCTGGTGTGTCATATTGCAAAGATTGGAACTGATTAGTAAAGTCAAATTCAAACAATTTACCTTCCACTGACCTCTGAATGCATTGGTATGTATAATATTGAATCGGAATTTGAGGATTTTTCAAAATATTGGCTTTGTATTTGAGAGCATAATTCGATTGATATTCAACTATAAGCATTCGAAACTCCATAGACTGGATCACACATTTTGAAGCTTAGGGTAAACTTGCCTCATTAGCTGTTCAATCTGCATTCAAAGTTTTGTATCTCATGATGGCATTATGATCATTGGGTGCTCTGCGAAATATGACACTCAAACCACCTTTCCACATAATTTCTTTATAATCATAGAAAAATCCAAATAGCAAATCTAATAGGGAACAGTACTTTGTGACTTTTTGCTTGAATTTTTGTTCCAGCTTCGAACCCACCAACTTTATAATATGCACTGTCTGATTTGGACAGTTTCAATGTCCCCACTGTAGTGCATGTAATGTCAGGGCAATCAATCCTGTCAATCACTGTACCATGCTTTCTGACTTCTATTTGAGAAAATAAGAATGGAACAAAATTATCTATAAGTTTTATATTTTTCCCTGGGGGATATTTTTCACTCTTACTTTGTTTTACAATATCACATTTTATATACAGATCAGATCTATGTGGATGAATGAATCCATCCCCCACCTTGATGTCATATTGTATCTTTTCATTGGACTGATTCAAATTTGCAAATGTCCTCCTGTTTGGAGGGAAATACTGTAATTCATAACTCTCGATATTTTCCATCTTGGCATTTATTTATATATTTTAAATATTAATTTCCATTATAGCAGTGATAGAAGCACTGGCAAAATCGATGATTTCATTTTTGTCATTCGCAATGGTTATTTCCATGTAATTAACTTTATCAATAGAAACAGGGAAATAGACTGGTGGGATTGAGGAAAAGAAGATAGGTTCCATAAATTCAGAATTCGGTTTAGATGTAGCAAAGATACCTGTCTCCTTGTGACTGAAATTCGAATTTCCTTTTTCTTTGATAATCATACCTTTGGCAATATTCCAGTGAATATTCAATGTCTCAATAGCTAAGAATTTTTTTGTAAATTTTCCTATGTTCCTAACACCTGGTTCAAATTTGCTATTTTTCTCGAATCCTAAAAGTTCTCCCATTGTAGACAAGTCTACTGTTTCATTGGTATTTACAATCTCTACTCTGTGTGTTACAGAATTTTGAGAAAGCAAGACAGTGGTTGGAAGTTCAATTTTTTAAGTAAATAAATTATACTGTCCAGGAGGAATAATTATTTTTCATTACCTACTAATAGAGTATTTTTGTAGGTACTTACATTCGGTATCAAATACATACTGTAAAATGCTCTCAGAGCTATGGATTTTGGATAGATAATATCATTGTGAAGTTGTAGAGTAAAAACCGAAATCTCGCTGGAGAGATGAAAAATTGCCATATTTAATATATAATACAGCTTTTTGAAAATCTTTTAATTTGATGTTTGGTACTTTTTTTAAAATTCTGAGCATCGTAATACAAACATGACGACAAATAATTTGATCGAAATCTTGAATACGATCGTCGTTGTAATAAATTTTAACATGTTTCAAGTAACGAGTTAATTCTGCAGGGGGTACCCCTCCGAAAGAATCGAAAATAAAAGCATAGTTATTTTGTTTATAATAGCATATCCAGTGAGTAGGAACGTTTTAGGACTTGTCCAAATTCACCACGCCACATTCTCGAGAGTGAGGACTACCTTTAGGGAGAGAATCAGACATGAAATCCACCTAAAGTGTTTAACTTTAAATATTTTTATTGAAGATTCAATATCTTGGTTGGTAAGAGATTCTTATTTTTTTTAATTTACTGAGTAGTAGGGCTAAAAAAGACAGTTCTACGCCAGAAAGTGGCGCTTTTTTTGTAACCTTAACAGAAAATATCGTAAGGCAAACGCGAAAGTGGCGCGCTCGTGTACTTTTCTTAGTCTAACTTAACCTAAAACAAGGAGCTGGAAACCTTGCTTTAGGCTTGCCTTATGTAGTTCCAGTGCATAAAGCAATGTTGCCAACCTACTGGGCTCTTGCCATAGCCTTTCACGAAGGGGGTTTCTAAAAAAAAAATTGGGAGTTGGACCACCCCCTTTGACATAGGACCACCAAACTTGGTATACATTACCCAAATCGACGAAGGTAGCAATATTTTTTACTATTTTTATTTATCTCTAACCGTTCTCGAGATATGACCCACTGACGAAATTTCGGGGGTGGGCCATATTAATCGTAGCTCGCTCAAACTTGGTATGGGTATTCTCTACTATCATAAAATGCTTCGTAGAAGTCAAAATCGCGGTCTGTTTTGCTCTATCTTTTACCGTTTTCGAGATATTAAGTTTTGTTATTGGAGAACCCTAGAGGGGGTAAATTGGGTTCTATGAAGACCTATACCAATTTTGGTAGAGGAAGACAGAGGACACCGAGACGATGTTAACGCAAGAAACCCCACGTTTCTTCGACCATCCGTTCGAAAGTTACGAAGTGTAGAAAAAATTGAAATTTTTGGAAGTTGGCCCACCCTTTGACTTAGGACCACCAAACTTTGTGTACGTAATCTACATTACCTAGATCGACAAGGGGTATCTAGCAATACCTCTAGGGTATTGCTATTTTTGCTTTATCTCTTACCGTTTTCGAGATATTTGACATTTTAAGTTTTTTTCTTTAAAATTTTCGGAGGAGGACAGTGGGCGCCATGTGTTAGTAAATAAAGGAACTATCTCGAGCTGGGTGGCGCCGTCAGCACCATCTATGTGGAAACAAAAAACTAGGTGTTTTGGTGGGTATAAAAGACAAATAGGATCTTACCTGGTATGTTGATTGTGTGTCAGGGAATATTGTAAGTGCTATTGTCATATATTAGAGCATTCTTTTGATAATTAACTTCTAACTGCACATAGGCTGCCGTAATTAACATAAAATATCCCGTCCCTGTTTCTTCTAGCTTGTGCAATGTCAGTTTGGGTAGGATCATAGGGTGAAATGTGATTCTCCTATGATAATATCTGGCTGACTAGCATATGCGATTACGAAGGATACATGGCTGCGCATGTGACTTCTAGGATCAAGCCTATGAAATTGGGGTCCTAGTAAGTTGAAGCAAATGGCGGGATATTTTGCAAAAAATTTCCTCAAACAGCTAACATTTTTTTATTTCAGACATTAGATGGATTTTTTACAAATATATTAATAACATTTTTTTTGGTTCAACTTGCTGTCGAGTATAAAATAAAATAACCATGCCTATCAACTTGTTTGGATTCAAAAAGCAGACTGTCATGGAAGCACTGAGTTAGGCTGCAACGCCAAGCTTCGACCTGTTGCCGTCCATGCTATCCAAACTGAGTGGCTTTTTGATTATTCACCTCAACAGCATTTGGACGAAATACGACGAGGACGTTGGCAAAACATTTTACGTCTTCAACAATAATTTAAATTTCTACAAGTTCCCAATCAGCGGTAAACTTAAGCTAACTGTCAATCCAGAGAATGTAGGTGAAGTCAAGGTTTCTATCGGCAAGAATATTTATCGCTTCAGCACGATAGGATGAACAATGTCAACATGTACGATGTATCTGCCGACGATTGCTTGTACGTTGAGTTGCTGGGTGATTACTACAAACTCATCCCGATTTTTGTGGAGCTTCAAATAACCTATCCTATAATAAATAAATAACCATAGTAGCAGCAATGCCTAACGACATTTTCGTTCACACGAAACGCGACGACCACGGCGACGAGCTTCTCATGCTCGACGTCAGGGTCAAGAAGTTGCGAAGCGACCTGCAGGCCCTGCATTCCACGCTCAACTCCAGCCTCCAGTCCGAGATAGCCAGCCTGCAGTCTCAGTGCCTGGACCCTGCACTCAAGATCGATGCAGAACTCAAATCGCTGTTGCAAAAATACACCGACCTCGCGTCAATAGACAACTTCGACAACTTGGCACTGAGCGTAGGCAAGCTGCAAAACGAATTTTTGAACCTGCAGCAAGCGCAGACCTCGGATGTGGAACAGCTGAAACGACACTTGCAGGACCAAACGAGCACCATCCAGACTGAACTGCAAGACATTATCCAGAGTATAAAAACTCAAGATGACTACGATCGCGTGAATGCCAGTATTGGCAAATTGCACGAACAGTTTCAATCGTTCAAAATTCCTACGTTGGAAAGCATCAAGGCTGAGCTTCAAACGAACGCTTTGCATGCAGCCATCAACAAAGTCAAATCTAAACTCCAAACGCTAGAGGACTTCATCGACAATCTACCTTCGTCCAGCGAGCTGGATGCCATTGCCCGTAGTGTTGCCAACATCAAACTCCAAGTTGAGACCTACGAGGATTTCGGGAAGCTGCAAGGTACTATAGCCCATATTGAGGATGCTCTCCCCGTCATCAAAAATTATCTGGCAAACCTACACGAATCACTGGAATCCAAACTGCCTGGTATCAGGGATACTCTGGCCAGCGTCCAACAGCAGATCACCAAGTGGAAAAATCTAAACACCGAATCAGATTTGTCGCATTTTCATCACTTGATCGACGACATACAGGCTAAGTTGGAAACTTTGCAAAAATCCACCCCCACCCAGGACGACATAAGGCAATTACAAGAAGGCATACGCGCTGCTGCTGCTGCGTCAGAGTTGGACGCGGTAAGAAAAGCTTTGGAGTCGCTCCAAAACACGGTGACCACCCTGCCTACCTAGCAGGAACTGAAAAGCGTGAAGAGGGCTCTCAACCGAATACTCAAATCCGACGACAACAAAAACATCCAAACCGAAATTGAATTGCTTCTGGAGTCTGTTGCAACCTTGCCTACCAACCAGAACATAACCGAGCTACATGGCTTGTTTGAGGAAATTAGAACCCAGGTCCACGACCTCGCAACCCATAGCTCCAAGTTGACACTCGTAGAAAGTCTGCAGCAGATTATCAAATTGGCAGCATCGAGGCGAGCCAGGAATCGGCCATAACCAATTTCAGTACCCAACTACACGAGTTAAACGAAAAATTCAAGAGGCTAATTCTAGATTTGAAGATCAAGCCCGATTACGACACTGTTGTCTGTGCTATCGAGGAACATCTGGAATCGGTGAACGGTAGATTGGAGGATGTGGAGAGCGAGGTTCGAACCAATGTACACACCCTGAACGCCAGCATCGATAACCTCAAGTCCACCGTTCTCATCGAACTGTACAGCATTCCAAACAGGGAATTTTCCTCGCTCTTCCACCCAGGTGCCAAACTGTACATTCTGACTCCTGCCAAAGCCTATCACCAGTTTTTCATCGCTGGCACACTTCAGTTCGTCATGGTTTCATACTGGTCATTGCCTCACGCAACCCACTACCCATCCTTGACCGTGACGAACATCAGTGACGAGCCTAAAATAAGAGTAGTGGAGTTGGTCGATTTCACACACCCCGAAACTCGCGAGACTTCCTATGCCGAAGATGCCACTCAAATTATCGACATATAAATAGGTGGTAAGCTCTACACAGAAAACCCGGCATTGTCTGCGGCCAGAAATCCCATCCAAGCTATATTCTTATTATCGCGCAATGTCTAGGCAAGCTATTGTGAACGAGCTGCACAAACCTGCACGGTGAAACTACAAACGACTGGCTTTAGTGACCAAAGGCATAGGCGACCTGTGGGAAGCTGACCTTGTGGAAATAAGCAGTGGCAATTTAAAAAATTTACATAAAATCAACAAGGGATACAAGTATCTTCTCACTGTTATAGACACATTTTCAAAATGTGCGTGGGCTTTACCCCTCAAGGCAAAACAGGAACCTGTGTAGTGGAAGAATTTTAAACTCTTTTCAATAAAAGTGGCAGGCGACCTCGATTTCTTCAAACAGACAACGGAAAAGAATTCTAAAACTCTGTCTTTCGACAATTTATTCAAAAACAAAATATTCAACATTACTCCACCTTTAGTCACATCAAAGCGAGCATAGTGGAACGTTTCAACCGAACTCTCAAAAAAAGCATGTGGAAACAATTCACGCTTCAGGGGAATTACAAGTGGCTCGACATGCTTCCGGAACTTGTTAACAGCTATAATCAGAGTTTGTTTCGAACGATAAACATGAAACCAGCTGACGTCAACAAATCTGACGAGCGGGGTTTAATTTCTACGGTTTATTGTCCAAAGTACAAATTTACAAGCAAGAAACCGAAATACAAAATTGAAGAGCAGGTGAGTATCAGCAAAGTTAAGAGTGCGTTCGAAAAATGCATCACTAAAAATTGGAGCACGGAACTTTTCGACGTAGTTCGAGTCTTACCCGGAAACCGTCACACGTATATAATAAAAGATAATTGCGACGAAATTCTGAAAGGAAGATTTTAAGAAGAGGAACTTTCTAAAACAAAATACCCCGACACGTATCTTATTGAAAAAGTATTATGTAGAAAAGATGACAAACTGTTGGTGAAATGGCTGGGACTCGAGGAAAAAATTTGGATAGACGCAAAACAGGTGATTGTGTAACGGGTGCTTGGGACGTGGTATTTATTTTTATTTATTTATTTATTTTCAATAATGAACTCAACAGGCTGGCGCCCAGTTAGAGAGTTCAGGGATACATGTTTTTATACATGCTTCAGTGACTGTTATTTTATATTGTTTTCATTACACAGTTTTTAAATTGTATATATGGCATAGAGAACAAATCAATATTTTTGTTACGCTTTTCCAAGTCATTGTAGAGAGTACTCATTCTCCAGCTGTCGAAACTGTACGAGAGACTAGACATAGCTATATTTGCTTCTGAAGTGATACCACTAGACTTCTGTCAAGAAAATTCGGTGGTGGTTTTTGACGATGTGATCCTGGAGAACCAGAACGAAATTCGAAATTTTTTCCTCAGGGTCGGCACAGAGGCATGGACTGCTTCTACCTTGCTCAGACTTTTTCCAAAATCCCCAAGCAGCTACTCCGAGACAATGCTAATTTTATTTGTTTGTTTCGTCAAGACTACACGAATTTAAAACACGCTTTCGATGATTATGTAGGTGGGAACATAAACTACAATCAGTTTTCCAAATTTTGCTCTTCATGCTGGAACCAAGATGATTTCGGATTTTTCACAATAGACATGACGAGAAAACCCAATAACGGAAAATACAGAAACAAAATTAATAATTTTCTAAACGTTGCAACGTTACTCGAAACGTCTTGACATATTATAAATAACTACATACAAAAAAAATGAAACGCCAACTTGCAGGCGACAACCTGAAGCTGCGGTTTAAGGGTTGGAAATCCGAGAATCGCTGAATTTACGAAGAGAAAAAGCGGTCAGGACCAACCTATCATCGATGCCATCAGTGGACTTGGTAAAGAAATCAAAGATGTCACCGAGCAAAACAAAGAGTTAATCAACGAGCTTGTGCCACTCACCGCTCAAAATTAACCATACCCACACCGATATACAGCATTCACACTACCCCGTTTGAACTTACTCCGGCTCAGAGACGTCAGGCCCTAGGCAGTACCTCTTCGGACAAGCTAGTCGAGCTGGGTCCGTTGACGAGGGATTACCTAAGCACCGGGAAATTCGAAAAAGACGAGGTGTTCGGATTGTACCCGACCATAGACCATAACGAAGGTTTGGTTTGGAAAATTGGAAAATCGAAAGTCACGTTCGAGGGTGACTACTTGAAAATCAATTTGGGTGAGAAGAACAGCTGGACCAAGTATCCCGGCACCGTGGGACTGTGGGAACTTATCACTAAGAAGCAACCTAAAGATTATACAGACGAGGATTACCAATGTTACACAGAAATTTTGATCAAGACTGACGCACTGTACCAAAACAATGATGCAACACAGAATCGCGTGAAATCTAGCATTGGAGAAAAGTACAGGAACCTCACCATGCCGATATGGACCCAGCTCAAGACTGGAAGCGGTGTCAAACTCTACAATACCCTAACTAAAGAGTTTGTTTGGGTAGACGACGTAAGGAAGCTTGTAGATCGATTGCTGGTTATCGCAGGCGAAGAAAATGCAGGCAATCGCAAATTCCACAACGAGAGGGTGGGCATCATGGACATGATTAGCACCAAGCTTAGCAACTTCATTGTCAACAACAGCAAAGATATAGGGTACCTCATCAAAATTATCAACACCCTGCCTCCCAAATTCTGGAATGTGGCCGAGGGTTGAGGTTTGGTGAACGATATTATCAACAAGCTGCCCTTCGAGATGCACCTGCCAGGTTACCAGTACTGTGGTCCGGGTACCAAACTCGAACAGCGACTGGAGAGAGGAGTCAAGGGAGTGAATCCACTGGATGCAGCATGCAAGGATCTTGACATTACCTACAATATTCACACAGATCTCGACGCACGTCATGATGCTGACAGGAAGTTGGAGCATACAGCTTTCGGGATACTCGTCAGTAGAGATACCTCGCTAGGTGAACGGGTTGCCGCATTGGGTACGACCATCGCCATGAACACAAAAAAAAAATTGGGATGGGGATTGTAACTAAAAAAACTTGTGAAAAAAAGCAACTTTGTATAACCAACCTATTAGGGGGAAAAGCCTTACTCTTTCACGATATATAAATAACATACTATTAGCATGAAGCCCAAAGTTGTTGTTTACCAAATACCCTACGAAAAACCTCAAGTCTCTCGAAGCTCTTGATGGATTGCTTACCAAAAAGCAGCGCGAGAAGAAACATTCCTGCTTGGCAAAAGGTCATGGAATGAAATTGTTGCTTAGTATTCCTCAGTTGAGGAGGTTACAAGGTTCGCGAAAGCAGCAGAAGACTGGAGGTTTCATATTCAGAATCCGGCTATCTTGGCAGCATTGGGCGCTGTAGGCAGCTTGGCAGGAGCCAGTGCCGCCATTGCCAAGACCGTCATCGATGCAAAAAAGAACAAGGCCGAGTTGGAAGAGAAGAAACGCCACAACATGGCTATGGAGAAGAAGGGGAAAGGTGTGACTAAAAAGCGAAAAAAACAACCTCGAAGCTTTGAAAAAGTTAAAAGAAAAAAGAGCCCCTGTCCAACTTAGATATTGAATCTCTGATCGAATTGTTGGGAGTTAAGCACTTCAGGGGCGTTTTCTTGTCTGATTCTCTACTTTCTGTTGTGAAGAAAAAAGAGTGTGGTGTGGTTAACCTGGACAGTTTCGAAAATCCAGGTACACATTGGATATGCTACATCAATGCGAACAACAACAAAGCATTTGTTTTCGATTCATTCGGAGGCACGCCACCTGCTGGGTTGGTAAAGTATCTCAGTGTTGTCAACCTCTACTACAATGTCGAACGTATTCAGGGTTTCAGCGAAGTGAACAGTGACGATCTTTGCGTTTCCATGCTTGTCTTCCTCTCGCAATTAAATAACCCAACAATCGAGGATTTCCAGAAAGCATTGTGGCACCTGAAGCACTATTGGAGTATTCCATCTCACAAGCGAGACTTCGCTTCTGAAACTCGCATTGCATGGCGATATCATCTATCCTAAATCTATTGCTCTTCGTGCATTCTACAGCATATACCTGATACCTAACGTGACGGTACACAAATATACCATCAAAATTGGCAGCGAAAAAATCAGCATCACCCCTGGCCAGTACAATCTGTCTACCTTGCAGGCTCAATTTCCAAGAAGTGTATTGCTGTCCAAAAAATTCTGTAACTCACAGGGTGGAACTGGTGTCTGCCACGGAAACCGTAGACCTGGGTACCATCGGAGAGCTTTTGGGATTTGAGAACAACACAAAGCTTGAACTTTGCATCAAGCACATCGGTGCTAATATTCCTAAATTTCTAGCCATCGAGACTCTGAATATACATTGCAATGTGGCAGAAGGTATGATCACCAAATCCTCGGACGGCATCCCAGGGAGTCACAAGCAGACAGATATTATCGCTACGTTCAAACCAAACTCTGAGTTCATGGAGCCAATTATCTACTCACCCTCCCCACCGATATACTTTCATGTATCTCGTAATCGCATAGACAACATAGAATTGGCAATTACCAACGAGAAGGGAGAGGTGGTTGATTTTGCAGGAGCCACGACCACTGCCCTCGTGGAGATTAACATATAAATAACCATCATGGAGCAAATCGAAAGTTACGAGTTGCAGTCCTTCCCTCCCGATTGTCGCACGTTTGCTAACCTCAACGAAGCGGATCGAGAGATAGAATACAACGTGGACGTCGGGGATGGATTCATTCACCCTCACAGAGCTGATTTGTATATCAAGTTTGATGTTGTGAAGAGAGTCAACGGTGAAGAATTCCTTGCCAATGCAAATTTAAAACTTGTAGATAATTTTGTGCCGTACTTATTCTCGCAGGTGGAAGTTAGAAAGCATGGCACCGTCATCGATAGGGTTGACTACCCCGGGATTACCTCTACAGCAGTGGGAACACTGAAACTCTCCAAGACCGATGCAGCATACTAATAGGCAGGGAAATTCGAAACAGGTACAAAAATCAAAACTCAAAGTCACACAGAACTGTTTATCATGCAGCTGCCTCCTTGTTTCTTCTCCGACTACACAGAGATTATGTGGAAGGGTGGTTTGCGCGTCACTTTTCGCAGAAACGCAAACGACAACAATGCGCTGATGCGTTACAGCATCTTGAGTGCAGACATTTCAGCACTTCTCAACACACTACCTGATCCTGCATCATCCAGTCCATGGAGCTGCGCATGCCCGTAGTGGAATACGAAACTAACTACACTCTCAAGTACAAAGCGGACATTTTGAAGAATCCCCAAGTACCCATCCAATTTTACGGATACCAGTGCGTGCAGAAACCTGCTTCTCGCAACCATTTTCTATTTGACGTGACCACACAGTTTAACAGCATCCGGTACGATATGCCAGAGTTTGTGGTAGTGCTCTTTCAGACGGGGGAGGACAACAACCAAGAAAAAGATTCGAGCCAGTTCGACAATTGCAAGATCAAAAACATCTACCTCAAAAATGGCAGGAACGAGATATTCCCGCGTGAGAACTACAACCTGAACATTGCAAACGACGACTACCTGAAACTGTACAAGGCATACACTTCTTACAAGAGAGTGACATCCGGCAATGTGGACGTGTACTACAACCCCAATGAGTTCATAGCTCGGAGACCCATGTTCGTCATCAACACTTCTAATATAAAGCAGGTAGTTGTTAACGATCGTACCAACATCAAGATTGTGTGCGAATTCCACGATACCTTGCCTGCCGATACACTACGCAGCGTCATTCTTATTGCAGAGAAAACTTTTGTGTATGATGTCAAGAATGAAAGAGTGACCGAACAGTTTTAAATATGCATAGGACATAACAAAAAATAATTTAAAAAGCCATGCTTGAGCACGCAAAGGAACTTCCCCTTTGGCCCTGCACATGCCCCAAATTTTCGACCCGTAGGACACGGCGGGAGTTAGTTCCGTTAAAAAAATATACGTAATATATATTTCCAGACATTGTCAATTTTTGTATTCTTTGTGTAGGTCAACAAAAAATTCAGTTGATTGAATATATAATATGTATTACAAAAAAAACTGTGAAATTAATATTTTGAAAAAAATATCCCACCTCCACCCCCTCGTTTTGCATTCGAGGGCAAAAGAAAAACACTAGTAAATCAAATTTCTTTTTTTTTTATTTTGGGCACACAGAGCAAGTTTTACCTGTTTTCAGGCGATAGTGAGCCCACTACAAGCTATGAATCCCACATTCGAGAACGCATCGTGCATCCAGAGCAATTTTCCTGACGGTGTTGGTTGAAAGTATATGTTTAACAGTCTGGATGCGATACTCTTTTCGCAGAATCGGCTTTTTGGTTTCGAGGCACTCGACGAAGTCTTCAAACTTGAGTTTTCTCTGAACCACCTGCTTGCCTATGCCTTTAGCTTTTTTGGTCACAGAACTCTCAGCTTGAATTGCATATGTTTGGCACGAAGACCAGCAAATTCTAATATAATATCCCCATCTTTTTCGTCCTTTAGTTTGCCAGGTACTTTTTTTGTTTCGAGCCAGGATTTCATATCGATTTGATTGGGGATAGCTCGACGTGTCGAACAAGTTAACGAGAGCTGGAATCGTGGCTATATCTTAATATGCGTTAGCAGTGTGGGCGTGATATATCAGACTGTCCGTATGTGTGTAGAGAAGGTTGATGTTGTTACCATAGTGCAAGCGTAGTATATCATAATATATCTCGAACATTTTATTATTATTATTTTTCAGGAAATTCATTTCACAAACACCACACTATTTTCTGTTTTGTATTCATAGCAATGGTTGTACCCAACGCTGTTATTTTTTCACCCAATGATACGTCTCTGCTTGTTAATCTTCCAAAAGCTGCCTCTTCCAGGTTTTGAACAGGCACATGACGATCATTCAAATCTTTGTGTGTGTTGTATGCAATATCATGTTCTTTGCAATCTGCTTCCAGAGGATTAATACCCCTGTTCGCTGTTTCTATTCGTTTCTCAAGTTGTGTACCAGGACCACAATATTGGTAACCAGGTACGTGTAACTTGAACGGAAGTTTATTAATAATATAATTTACTAAACCTCGACCCTCTGATATATTCCAGAATTTAGGAGGTAAATATTGATAATTTTAATGAAGTATCCAATACTTTTAGGATCGTTTACATAAAATTAACTAATTTGTTACTAATCATGTTTACAATACCCATTTTCTCATTATGGAAATTATTGTTCCAAGCATTTTATTCCCCTGCTATAACCAGCAACCTATCTATAAGTTTTCTCACATCGTTTGCCCATACAAATTCCTTAGTTAGAGTATTGTATTGTTTTATATCTATACCGGTTTTTAGTTGATTCCAGATAGATTTAATCACATTTTTGTATTTATCCCCGTTGCTCGATTTCACACGCTTTTGATAGCATCTTTATTTTGGTACAAAGCATCAGAAAGTGTCAAAATATCAGAGTCACTTTGATAATCATCTTTTGAATAAATCTTTGGTTGTTTTTTGGTAATGAGCTCCCATATCCCTACGGTACCAGGATATCTGGACAAGCTGTTTCTCCCACCCAAATTAATTTTTATTTTATCCCCTTCGAATGTAACTTTAGATTTGCTAATTTTCCATACTTCGCCTTCATTTCCCTCCATAGTTGGATACAATCCAAATACTTCATATTTTTCGAATTTTCCTGTACTCAGGTAATCCCTTGCCAGGGGACCTAACTCGATTTTCTCTAATTCTTCTATAGCTGCTGTAGCAGGTGGTTCCTTAAATACCAGGGGTGTGTGGATACTAGATAATGGAGTAGGAGGGAAATCTGCATAATTTTAGCGGTAAGAGGTATGTCTTTACCCAGACCACTGATTGCATCGATAATAGGTTGGTCTTGACGCTTGTGTTGTTCGTAAAAACCTCGATTCTCTGATTTCCAACCTTTGAAACATTTGGACAAGTACTCTCGTAATTTCGAATTATCTTGTATTTTATGTTCCGTCATATTTATTTTTTGATAAATGGTTATTTTATATCGTTTCAACGTTTAAAAGTCGTTGATTTTATTTCTGAATTTACGATTGTTCGGTTCACGAGTCATGTCAATAGTAACAAATCCAAAATCGTCGCTGTTGCAACAAGATGAACAGAATTTTAAAACTTGGTTGTAATTTAAGTCTCCTCTTACATAATGATCGTATACATGTTTGAAAATAGTAAGATCTTGACGAAACAAACAGATTAAATTTGTATTATCTCGTAGTAATTGTTTGGGAATTTTAAAATATGTTTGATATAAATAAAAGCAGTCTATTTCTTTCTGACGACCCTGTGTAAATTTCATTCTGATTTTCCAGAATAACATCATGGAACACCACAACAGATTTTTTCAAACATTGGTCGAGAGGTTTTATTGTTGATGCAAATGTAGCTATGCCCATTCCCTCGTACAATTCATCATTTGTTGGTATTTCGGTTGTTATATACTTTTTGAGAATACATACAAGTGTCTATTTTTCCAATCTAGCCATTTGGGTGCAAGCAAGAAATTATCAACCAGCGAAGTGGTTTTTCCACAACCTAAGGGGCCTATATAAATTTCTTACCTTTACGGATTGAAACTAGTAATGGCGATGAAATGTCAGAAAAATATTTGACGTACTTCCTCACGTAGCTACAAAGAACTAAAAACATTTTAACCTTTTTTTGGTGGTAGGAATTTCATAATTCTTAATGGATGATAGTAACCTGTCGCTGATGCGATACCCATATCTGCCACATTGTGTCCTAAAGCAATTGTCTCGTAGTATCCAAACGAACATTTAGGCACAGCCAATTTTAAACCTTCAGATCGTACACATTGGAACACTTTTTCTAAATTCACTAACATATCCTTAAATGTATTTGCAAATACAAACATGTCAATATAAAACTCAAAATTATTATCATTCATGCCCGCTGTACGAGCTGGACACGCCGCAGGAGATGCCACATGTCCCATGGGTGAAAATGCATAGCGAATTGTCCCTTAGCTGGTATAGTAAAGGCAGTGTATTTTTTTATTCGTCTGGTAAAGGAATCTGGAAAAATCCTTGTTTAAGGTCTGCACTACAGTAGTAGCTCTTACCGGCCATATTATGTAATATTTCTGAAATGTTTCTTATATGAAACTGTATCAAAAACAGACCTGGCATTAAGTAACCGAAAATCCTGACCATGCAGTAAGCACCTAATTTCTTGTCAAGAAGGAAGACTGGGGAATTGTAGGAGAGGTTGTAGATCTGATGACCCCTGCTTCTAGCAAGTTGTCAATTTGCTGATTAATTTCCGAACGCAGGTATACAGGTATAGGGTAGGCTGGGACGTAAAATTCAGAATCGTCTTTTAACTTAATACGATGCGTATAATCTGTGGCACAACCAATGTCCTACTCAGACCATAAAAAAACATCTACATACCACTCTAATAATTGTGTAAGTTGCAACTACTTCTCGGGTTCTAATGTTGGGTTTATATCAAATTTTGCAATGTCGTACACTGCTTTTGTCATGGTGCCAGTTTCCTTGGTCAGCATAACTTTAGGTCCTTCGTCACCTGCAGTATGACGCGAAGCTAGGAATGGATTTTGCCATGCCTCTGCGGTACCTAAGCGTGCCCCTCTCCTAATTTAAATTTTGTAAGAGTTTGGGTTGGTAATCCAAATTAAAAATGACTCCGGATTTACAATGGCTCGGGCCTCCATTAAGCCCGTGTCCATTTGAAACTATAAATCTGGTTCTATATAAGTTAAATTCTGATTCCTAGAATTTGTCAATTTGACCGGAATAACAAATGAGACATACGCTTAATTCTAAATTGTCTGGAAGTTACAAATTCTGGCACATATAAATTCCTGATCAGACTAGCAACTTTTATGGCTACGTCAAAGATTTTTCTGTGTTCCGTCCTTAACTGATTCAGCGGAGGAGTTCCAAATCTCCTCAATGTAAGTCGATTCTGTTCAAAATCCGAATTTCCTTTATGAGCTCTTAAAAATTAATACCCAAGATTGTCCCATGTTCAAAACTTGGAATCATCCGAAAAGGGGGTGTAAAATTGCGGCCGTTTATTGCAAATGTTAACAGGACAATCTCTTTACTTTCAATTTGTTCCTTTGCTAATCCCCATGTGGCCGTATGAATTTTAATACGTTTGGCAGTTAAAGGAATACCTCGATCACTAGTAACTGATACTTGGCTCACGGAATCCAAAAGAAACCTCTGACGTTGTCCCCCTATCAATGTGTTAATGTATATAAGTTCCTCATATAGGAAAGTAGAGACTGACATTTGTTTTCCTACAAAATCTGCACCGACGGGGTTAGTCTTGTTAAAATAATGTTAAATAATATTTTATATGTTGTTGAGTGTAGAAAAATTCAACGATAATTATTGCAGTTCATTTTATCACATTTTTAAACACAGGAACAATTATGTATTCTTTCCACTCTTGAGGGATTTCTTCTTTATTCCATATTAAACAAATTAATTTATGATTTTGACATATTAACGAATTTCCACCATATTTAATTAACTCAGCTGGTATTAAATCAATGCCAGGTGCTTTGTTATTCTTTAGCCTTTTAATAGCATATTTAACTTCAGTCAAGTTAGGTTCTGGAACTAAAGGTTCTGCTGTGTGTACTTCATTTACTTCTGATTTATCACCTACATGGACATTTAAAAGGTCATTAAAGTATTTCTTCCATCTATTTAGAATATCTCTTGGGTAGGCTAGAAAATCACTGTCTTTATCTTTTATCAAGTTTACTTTAGGTTGCCACCCCTTTCTAAACTCATTTACACCTTTATATACATCTCTGATATTTTTATTTTTGCTGTTTGTTTCAATTTCGTTAATTTTGCTTTTCAAGTAATCTCTTTTTTTTTACTTCTAAACGTGCGGTTAACTTCTCGCTTCATTCTATTATAATTGTTTAGATTTGTATCATCAGAGTTATTTAACCACCTAAGTCTAGCCTGATATCTCATTTCTATTAGATTATGACATTCATTATCAAACCATGGGTTACTTTTTCTCGTTTATGGTATCTTATACTTTCTTTAGCTGCTGATTCTATTGCATTACGTATGTGCTCCCAATTCTTATTTACGTCTGTTTCATTTATATTTTCTTCATCATTTGAATCCTGCAAAACATCAAATCTATTTGACAGTTTAATTTGGTAATCTTTTTTATTTCTTTCATCAGTGAACTTTCCTGTATCAAATTTTATAATTTTTAGATTTTGTTGCTTATGATTTATCACTGAGAGTCTTTCTCTTAATTTAGCAATTACTGAATAATGGTCACTGGCACAGTCAGCACCTCTATGTGCACGAACGTCAATTATACTAGTATGCTTCCTCTTATCAATGAGAATATGATCTATCTGATTATGAGTTTTACCATCTGGAGAAGACCAGTATATTTATGGATATCTTTATGTTTAAAAGTGGTACTTTTCACAATTAAATTCTTTGAGGTTGCAAAGTAATCAATCTTATACCATTATCATTACTTAATTCATGAAGACTTTCTTTACCAATCGAGGGTTTAAATGTCTCTCCTTTGCCAATCTGTGCATTACAGTCACCTAACAGAATTTTCATATCATACTGAGAAAATTTATCAAAGACCTGTTCTAAATCTGTATAAAAAATCATCTTTAGTATTATCATCTTTATCTTCCGTTGGTGCATGTATGTTTGTTAAAATAATTTTACACCACCTACCCTGTAGAACTGCATACGATATCCTATCACTAAAAAATTCTACTGTTTTAAGAGCCGAGATAATTCTATTATTTAAGAAGAAGCCTGTTCCAAAATTATGATTTTCAGTACCACCACAGAAAAAAGTATAATTTTTAGTTTTACAATTCGCTTCTCCTGGCCACCTAAATTCCTGGACACCTACTACATCTAATTTATACTTAACTATCTCATTAAATGTACACTGAAATGCCCCAGGCCGATAAAGGCTCAGAACATTCCAGGTGCCTAATTTAATATCCTTATTCCTAACGTAGATCTTATCCTTAGTCCAGGGACCTCCCAAAGTAGTCCCCACCCGGAGATCCGAACGGGGGACTATTTTACCTCCGGAATATTTTACCTTGGGAACATCCATGGCCTTATATTGCCGTTTTTTGACATTTTATTTACAGTGCAGAGTTGTCAGCTCTACACCTAACCCCCAATATGAATGGAGGAGCTACTACACAAGACAAACACAAACACATTAGACAGCACATTTACTATACAAGACGAACACAAACACATTAGACAGCACAACTACTACACAAGACACACACAAACACATCACAACTATAACACAATATAAACACAAACACACCACAACAACTACCCAATATAAATATAAACAAACTACACACCACAATTACTACATAAGACAAACATAAACAAATTAGACATCCCAACTACTACGCAAGACAAAACAAACATACTAGACAGCAACCCTTCCCCTTCCCTCCAAAAAAATCGTGCCACTGGTCGCTTAGGTGTGAAATATCCTTTGTCAGGGACAAAGCTACAACCTTATTTCGTCTCAACACAGTTGTAACGCCAGTTTCATCCATGTTCCAAATTCTTGTGGATGAATAATTGTTTCTGGGCAGAACTTCGGAAACTTTGTCAAAAAAATGAGCACATTTTCTTTGTTGAAACTGGACATTCTAGCTATGGACTTTGATTCAGACAAAAGCACGGAAACATATTTGTTCTCTGCCGGAATCCCCTGAGCCATTCAATACCAGCCATTCCGTTTACCGACCATGATGAAGACGCACTTATATCAAACTTAATTGCATAGAGATGAGCCAATTTTCGCACTTCCTGTGGTATCAAGGCGAAGAGGGACAATTACGCACCAGGCATGCAATTATTCCAATATCGTCGGAATGAGCAATGCTACTTAAAAGATCTCCGCCAGAAATGAAGAGCATGAATTTCTCCACATGTGGCAAGTAGTAACCTCTATAATTATTTTCTGACCGATAATTGCATCTATAATATGGTTCTCTAAATTGCCTCTGTCCAGATGAGTCGGTGCTAGCGTGCTGTTCTTGATTGTCAAGGCTATCTACCGTAGTCTAAAAGTAAGTCTAGCTAATCTAGCATCCAAACCAGTTCCCTGAGCCAAGGTTTGAACCTTGTTACTTTGAGGATTGTTAGCTAATTTTAATTGTTCGACCTCCTTCTGCAAGGCATTGAATCTTGCATCGATCTCTGAAGTAGGTCGCAATTGTGCAGACTCAGCAGTAGCCAGATTGTTATTCTGCATTAAAATCTGCTGCTGTTACGAGAGTGTTGGTGCGCTGTTCAAAGAAAGGAATAAACTGTCCCTTTGATCTTCGCACCTTAGCTCTTTCAACTTGCACTGTCTCATCAAAAACTGAAGCTTTTCAAAAGATTTTAAATCCTTGAGCAACCCATGCACTGACTCGTATTCTTCATGATGGATATCTTTCATGTAATCCACCTGCAATCCTAAAATGATTTGTTTGATCAGTTGTTGAACACCCATTTTAGGATCTGCTTTACTTAAAAGTAGTTGTTTGTCCCGAACATAATTTGTAACTGGCTCAGTTTCCTTATGTAACCTGTATCGTATTTGATCCTCGATCTGGAGAGTTTCCCCCAACCCGTGTACCAGTTGACAACATATGTTTATTTTTGGAGAGCTTATGAAACGAGGAAGTGTTTTTCCGTAATGTTTACGCTAAGTTTGTTACCAATTTTTTGAGTAATCCTCTTCTATTTAAACGGTAATTTCCAAATTTCTTCATGACGTGTGCACCAATGACTGTTTCTTTCTGTGTGTATGGAAATTTTGGGCATGATTTTTTTCCCAGTAGTCACTCATTCGTCAGCTGTTAGCAACGTGTTGATTAAGTATCCAGTATTTAGTTGTTTTTTTCACAATTAGTAGTTTTTTGGTCGCAAGTCGGAATATGTGAATAAAATCTACAAACTGCAAAAACTCGAAACCCATTGTATTCCGACCTCCTGTGCATACGGTCAAATTTGTTGCAAATGTGCTCAAGTATTTCCCCTTTCGAGGAATAGGTCCAATTACCATTCACCCTGTGTGTGTGTGTATATATATATATATATATATATATATATATATATATATATATATATATATATATATATATATATATATATATACATAATTATTGTGTAACCTTTATTTATCCCAGTAAGCACTGAGTTGCTTGAGTCTATGCTCGACGACTGGAAAAAGTTATCTCTTATTGGTAGACTTTTGCCGTCCTCCTAATTGAAGTGTTTAGAGTGTGATAATTGTGTGTAGGCGGCACCCCGAAGGACGTTGCAAAAGTTTTTGGCGCTCATAACGTGGGGACCGATTGTGAAGTCTGTAACCATTAAGCCAACAGGGGCCTAATACCTACAAGGACTAGAAGGGGCTCATAAGTGTAAGTTTTAGTGTTCGTCCAAAGGATTTACGAAGGTGAAGATAAAGTGTGGTGCAGTGAGAGAAACCATAGACGTTGTGCAGAAATGGAAAAGGATGTGTCTACAATGAACAAAAAGCAGAGGGAGGAAAACAGTATATGAAGAGACATTTGCCGTCATCCTAATTTAAATGTTAAGAGTGTGGTAATTGTGTGTAGGAGGCACCTCGAGGGACATTGCCAGATATTTATAAATTAAAACTGACTGATAAATTAAGTGTTTGTTGAAAACTACTAAACTAAGTTATCCACGGAATTTTCAAGTACCCGATATTTTTAAAAAATCTACTTTATGCAAATGCATGGTAAATGGGAGAGCCCTACACTTTAAGATGATATCCGAGTCAACATATGCCTCCACCAGATATTGAACAAGGGACCGATATCTTGCTTGGAAAGTGACGATGTTACCACTGTGCTATGGTTGAATCACATTTCTTCAAGAGATTTAAAAAATTAGTAATATAATCTAAGATGCCAACCTAAATAACAATAAGCACTGCATAAAAAATACTTCAGGGAAGTTGTCCTCTCTTGCTCAGTACACTTCAGTTATTGTTCATCCTTCAGTATACGTAAGTTAGTTGTGGTGTTGCAGTCGATGATCATTTATTGGTTGTATTGTTATAAAATGAATAATATCTTTCACAATTCGCGAAGGTGATGCCAGACTTCTGAGGGCTGATTACACATCTAAATTTCATGAATATTAGCATAAACGGAAAGGCAGAAAATTACTTTCTGATAGAAACTTTTTTCACAAACCATTACTATTGTTATCTCTGTTATCATAACAACGGCAATGGTGCCAAACACATTATAGAATTATCATATCTTATCGTATAGAGAGAACATCGATATAAAGAGTAATATTTGAAGGTTAAAACACATAATTATAATAGTACATATTAAAAAAAGAACATAAGAAAATTAAATTTTGCTCTAAGATAGAATAGCAAGAAATTGAGGAATTGATTGAAAAAAAGAAAATAAGGAAAGTAATAAATCTTGTTTGTCTTCTCTTCTGGAAACTACACGATGGTAACATAAGGTCGATTTTCACTAATTCTAAACTATTCGGAGGGGTCTAAAATAAATCCTGCAGTACTACGACTGACTGAGGGATCATATAAATATTATTATGAAAAATGCTAAACTATATTTATCAAAACAGCTAAAGAGATATGTTTGGAATTAGCAAAGAAAAAACTAAATATATGCTTACAGGACGAAACCAAGAGTTAGGTAATAATCAAAATCTAATTATTGATAACAACTCGTTTGAACCAGTTTCCAAACTCAAGCACATAGGACTAATATTAACAAATGACAATTATATTAAAGAGGAAATAAAAACAAGCTTAATTCAGGAAATGCATACTACTTTTCTCTTCATAAACTTTTATCTTCTCGTTTAATATCTAAGAAACTAAAAGTTAAAATATAAAAAGACAGTAATTTTGCTTGTAATATTATATGGATGCGAAAAGTGGTCCCTTACACTTATTTGGACCTAAAAGGGATGAGGAGACAAGTGAGTGGAGACGGTTACATAATTTAGAACTACATAATTTGTATTCATGTCATGATATTATTAGAATGATTAATTCAAGATGACTTAGGTGGGCAATCCATGTGGCACGAATTGGAGAGGAAAGAAGAGTTTGCAGGAGTCTTGTTGGGAAACCTGATTGTAAGAGACCAGTGGGAAGACAAAGATGAATATGGAGGGATGATGTTGAGATGGACCTAAAGGAAACTGGTAGGGACGGAAGAGAGTATGTAGATCTTGCTGACTATAGAGGCAGATGGATGGCCGGTGTTGCTGCAGTCGTAAAGGTTCGGTTTCAAGAAAGTTAGAGTTAGTTAAATAGTTAATACTAATTATTGCATAGAATTACCCACCGTTTTCGTTCTTTATATTTGATTGCGAAAGTGAAGTGAACAAAGGATAATAACTGTGTTATTTTGCAAAAAAGTTATTCTCGTCCCATAGTTTGATTATCTAAATTTAAACAAGCGTATAGTTGAATAAACACTAAGTACAATGTTCCATAGACAATGCGATGGATTTTTGGGATATATGTGTAAATAATATAATGAAATGGGTAACAATTATACTTCAAAAGAAACAAATAATATATAAAGCATAAATGTACATATATGCAACATTAAATGTTTATTGTATAGGTATATTCCATCGATTAATATTTATTAAATAAATATAAATAACGTTAATTTGAAGTTACTCATTTCAAAACACTTGTTATGTTGATGTAACACATATCGTTAACTGTTAAAATTTGAATATTTCCTTTTAAAATAAACATTGAAAAAACAGATTTGAACTTGTAACGGACGACAAGAATAACATGCTATACAGAAGCAAGAACTTAATTTCCTTTTTACAGCATTTCTCACACTAAAACATGATAGTTACAATTACTTTTACCCTGTAAATAATAGTTTGCAACAATGACCTAGGTCCATCTCCGTGTGATTGAGTGATTAAAGAACGTTATGATGCAAGAGGTTGCGGGTTCAAAGCCCCGCCTGGGCATGGTGCTCTTTGTGAGTATTAAACCTTACGTTTCACCGATTCATCATTGTCGCTATTAGCGAAACTTGAGTGAGTGAGGGAGAAGCGAAGGAAAATTACAAAAGTGAAATCTCGATTACGATTAAAAGTTATCATTCCTGTAAAATTTTCTTGAAATTGATAATTGATAGCAGAGTGTTAAAATTTACACGCATTGTATTTCAAGATAAATCGAACTTAGTATAAGATTTAAGATAAAGCAATATTCATTTCAGATTTAAAATCTTCAGAAGAAAAGTTAGTGGAGGTAGATTCGAAATATTTATTAGGAGAGGAAGAATTATAATGTATGAGTTCCTTGGAAATTCTACCATGCACGGTCTCAAATATATATCAAGACGAAAGGGCACAATTTGTTCAAGGTACACATGCATGCTTAATTTCATAAACATAAATATATTTTTCCTGTGTATTTGTTTTCTTCATGTGTGACTGTATTATTACAAAAGTTTGATTTGTTTTATATTTGCTTTGTTAAGTTTCAGATATCGCTAGTATTCTAGGAAATAATATGTCAATTTTTATGATCCTAATACGAGCATATTTTCATCCTTCTAAGCGTCAGATTTATTTGTTACTAAAGTACTGATTGTTAGAAGCCCAGGAGCCACACTTCTATAATGTAAGCTAAATAAATAAATGTTTTATTTTATGAAATTGAGTATATCCTGAGACAATTATCAAGGCAAAGAGCTGTCGTACATTATCTGGAACAAATCCAACAGGCAACGACAAACAACAAAACAAATGATAATCAAATAATAAAGCTGACGGTTAATATTGAATATGAAATCTCTAATTGCATCTCTTAATAAGAATTGGAATGATACTTATATGGTTGAGGAGAATTCCAAATGGGATCTTGCAAGGGTTTGGAGTGCGAATGGGAGAGAGAGAAGAAACAGTTGTCCAGGAGCCAACACATGGGCCGAATGGCAATACGTAGAAGACAAGATCAACTTTCAGGTTATTATGGTAGTTAACTAGTACTAACACATCAAAGCACCAACAACAAACAACACGTCGATTTTCAATATATTTGATTTCCTATATTCTACTTCACTTTTGTGCAACTTTTGGCTAATTTGCGAAGTTGGGGATGAGTGATGATATGATGAAATTGATGAATGGACAATCACAATCATCCATGACTAGGCCAGGATTCGAACGCGGGACACCTGCGGTCCTAGCACGATGCGTTAACCACTCAGCCACAGGGGCCGGAAATAAAAAATCGAAAGAATATCAGACATGAAGATGCAAATATTTCATGATCATTTCTGGTTTCCAATCTTTAGGGGATCATGCTGCAGAAGGCCCGTATGTTGATCTTAAAGTTTCACACACCTCGCATAAACAACGGAACTATAGAGAATGCAGATTTCGGCTTTCAAGAATTTCGAAATTTCTTTCAACGGTAACAAACCTTGATGTGGTGAGTCGAGTTACTTGTTTAACTTCTAACCAACTACGGGAGCGCACGAGAGAGACAATAATTGATTTTGTCTTTGTCTGCAATAAGTAACAGTGTTGGTGATGATTATTGCTTTTCGTCACGAACACTGCTTACTCTGATTGGAAATACACTTTTCACAAATAGTTTGGAATATTGTTATATTAGTATTACATGGCAACACTGATTAGGCGAAAGGTTATACGTAGGAGAATGTCCAGAAGACAGATATTATGTGTTTGGTATTATATTCCCTACATTGCGTTTCGAAATTCAGACTCGTGCTGCATATAACGTACCACTCGCTCTGGATTATACGCTGCTGGACAAGATAAACCGGACACTTGCATTTTTTGTGATAACGCATAAATTCTGATTCGATGGCTAACTAAATGTTGCAGAAATTATTGGAAATAAAAAGCCTGAATATATTAAACAGAAAGCAAATTAAAATTTATTGTTAATAAGTTAAATTAGAACATAAATGAAAGTTATAGAAAACTACCAAAAAAAATAGAAAACAAATCTTTGCAATATTTTTTTTAATATTGTTAACTGGTACTGTTGGGGTATATAAGCTGTCTAGTAGCGGGTGTTACCTTCCCTGCCATCAATTACAGCTTATAACCGCCGTGGCACACTATGAATAATTTTGGCACTCACTTATTGGTCCAATTGCTCGCATTCTTCTTGAATAGCACGTCTTAGCTCTTCAATTGTTTCTGAAATTATAGCGCGGTTTCTGATATGTACTTTCAGTTAATTCCAGACGTGCTCTATTGGATTTAGGTCCCGATTTTGTGGTGGCCATTCTAATCGCGTAATCCCAACTTCGTCGAAGTACTCAGTGACAATATTCGCAAAGTGAAGACGCGCATTGTCATGCATAAAAACAAAACCTGGGCCTATGAATGGTGCATATGGTACAACATGATCTGACGAACATTCTGTAACATACCTCCGAGCTGCCATTGCCCCATTCTCTACAAGAACCAACTCTGTACGTCCTTGGAAAATAAATCTCCCCAGACGATGAAACCACCGCCTCCAAACGCTGTTATTTCAACGAAACAACATTCTGCATAACACGCATTAGGTCTTGAATACCTAAGAAGCTTGTTAATATGATAAAAATACGCACCAATGAAACTGAAAGTAAAATTCGTGTGGGAATCAATATGTCTGACAAATTTACAATTCATGATGGGTTAAAACAAGGAGATGCATTATCTCCATTGCTCTTTAATTTTGCCTTAGAATATGCTGTTAGGAAGGTAAAAGAAACTAAAGAAAGAATAAAATTAAATGGTGTGATTCAGTTGTTAGCATATGCAGATGATTTAGACTTACTGGGGGATTATATGAATGTAATATGTAAGAACCTAAAAGTTAAAATATACAAAACCGTAATTTTGCCTTTAGTATTATATGGATGTGAAACTTGGTCCCTTACATTGAAAGAAGAACATAAATTGAGAGTATTTGTAAATAAGATCCTTAGGAAAATATTTGGACCTAAAAGGGATGAGGAGACAGGTGAGTGGAGAAGGTTACATAATTTAAAACGACATAATTTCTATTAATGTCTAGATATTATTAGAATAACTAAATCAAGAAGACTTAGGTGGGCTGGTCATGTGGCACGAATGAGAGAGGAAAGAGGAATTTACAGGATTCTTGTTGGGAAACCTGATGGTAAGAGACCTGTAGGAAGACCAAGACGAAGATGGAGGGACAACGTTGAGATTGACATAAGTTAAATCTGTAGAGATGGAAAAGAGTATATAGATATTGCTCAAGATAAGAAAAGATGGAAGGGCTGTGTTTCTGCAGCCATGAAACTTCGGGTGACTGTAAGAGTACATTTTTAAACATTTCCTGCATTAATATAAGTCCAGTGCCCTCGTACATTAGGTACGCTCTCAAGCCTAACAATCTCAACGATGAAAAATTTACGTAATTCGAGATCGTCTAATCTGCTTAATACCGTTTCTAGAAATTCGTTTATGGTGCGTACCACTTCGTCATAGCTTGGTTTGATTTTCACATTGACATACAATTGTTTGAATTGTTCTTAGAGATCGTAAAGTTCTGATGTGAAACCTGATAAAGCAGATTCCTGGATTGTTTCGAGAGTAGAAATTTGTTTTCTAATGTTGGAAGCAATCTTCAGTAAACTTTCTACAAGTTTCAATTTAGTGCTCTGGTTTGTAAATTAAAATACCTGCCTTCTGATTTCTACAAACAATGCAAGTAATTCATTAACAATCTGATTGGTTTGCAAAGTAGCAATACTATCTTGAATTATGGCAATTTCCGTTTGAATATTCTTAATGTCCTTCGACTTCAGTATTCTATTTACTGATCTTTTTACTGATCTCATCTCCTGGGAAGTGGGTAAATTGGATACTGTGTGTTGAAGTGAGGTTAAAGCTTGCTTAACTACATCTAATTCCGTAGCAGATGCTACACTGATTAAGACATTTTTAAGTTGCTGTATGTCATCTTGCGTAGGGGTAGACTGTTGCAGTATTTCCAATTTGTTCTGTATGTTGTCTATAAGATGGTGAAAATGAGATAGTTCAGATTCAGTGTTGAGATTCTCTAATTTTGTAATCTGTCGTTGAATTACCTTTACAGATTCGGTTATGCTTGGCAACTTAAATTCCAGAGTTTCCTGTACATTCGTCAATTCGTTTCTCTTGGTTTTCAAAGTACCTTCCATATGAGCTATGGTACCCTGTATCTCTCCAAAAATCTTCTAAAGTTTCTAACTGCAATTTGATGCTGGCAACACTGCGAGCGATGGCATTTAATTCGGTAGATGAAGGTAAATTATTGATAAAGTCTTGTAATATTTGTAGTTTGGATTGAACTTCTATTATGGCTTTATGTAATTGGTCTGTTGGCAGTTCGGATGTAATATATTCCAGTGAGGGAATTTCAAAAGATAAAAATTGGTCAGGTAATTCAAGAATGCTTGCACTGAGCAGTTCATATTGCTCTTGAGTCTTGATAGTTTCAATTATGGAAAGTAGTTCGGTACGAATAGTATTCGCTTGGTTATTTAGATCTTAGTAGTGTAATTGGATCGTTTCAAAATAATACTTTGTAGGTATGCATTTGTAATATCTTTTTTTTATCAATTGAATATCAGTTTTTGACATATTTTGACAATTTTTTTGTCGATGTTTTAGCGTTTAGTGATGTTTTAGTAAAATTTCCCTTTTTTCCCACTCATACTTGGTAGGTATATCACGATCTTACGTGATATAACTTAACCTATTTTTTTTCTTACGATTTTTTTAAATTTTTTTACGATCCTAAGTGATATAACTTAACCTATCATTGTTTTATTTACGCACCAAACTAACCTACAAGGGATTCTGTTTGTTTTAATATTTCAGTATTTTAAGGTTTTCACAAATTTTATATAACCTTAAATGTGTTGGATGTTGATGTTTTTTTAGTATGTGGCAATTTTTGTTACGAATATTTTAAAACTGTTCCGTCACCCTCTCGTTCTTCACGTCATGGATGAAGGACTTCTCGGCGACCAGGATGACGCTGCACAGAGTATCGGCAGGCAGCGCGTCGTGGAACTCGCAAAGGAACAATTGTGGATTCTTTCCACTGTTGAGGAATTTCTTCTTTATTCTATATTAAACAAATTAATTTATGAATTTGATGCATTATTGAATTCCCATCATATTTAATTAACTCAGCTGGTATGCGCTTTCTTATTTTTTTTTTTAGTTTTTTAATAGCATCTTTAACTTCAATCAAATTAGGTTCTGCTGTATGTACTTCATTTACTTCCGATTTATCTCCTACATGAACATTTAAGTAGTTCTTCCATCTGTTTAAAATATCGCTTGGATTCGAATTCTTGAAGGGGTTGGGGTTTTCGAGAATATCATGAATTGCACGTTTATAAGTAATTATTTTTTCGATAGAAAGGACATCCTTTATCGATGTTTCATGAGATTTGGTCACCTGCAAAAAGTTAATCTGTTTATCTCCTTGTTCTATCACGATAAGAAACTCAAAATATAGAATTTTCCTTATCCTCTGCTTACACATTTTCTCTTTTCACATAATCTCTATCTCAATCAATTATATCCCCATACCTCTTAGAATCATGTGCCCTACCTTCTTTAAATGTTCAACAGTCGCAGCAAGAGCGAAGTAAAATGAAGCAATTTAATCAATAGAACACTACAAGAATAAATTTACGCTGTGTGTGTGTTAGCTTCTTTGGAAAATAATTGCAATTAAGAAATTATTAGCCCCGTCTAGTTCGCTGCACTTTTAGAAATATAGTGGAGTGCAGGTAGAGCAAAACTGTATTCAACCAAATAGGCGAATAGCTGTATTCAAGTTCAAAAAAAATTCAACAATTTGCCTCTGCTTTAAACATTCATTTTGTTTAGTTAGCTTGCACCATACACCACACCTCCAAGACATAATACTACACATACTAACACCAAATACACTACTTAACACCAAATCAATAAAATAGACGAATTAATGTTGCACTGTGTAACCGTTTATCTGTGGTGTAAGAAACTAGACGCACATAAGTAGTAAGCATATATTATATTTATAACCTCAATTTACTAATCAGGGAATTCCTATCAACACAATTCACGTAACTTTGTTACAGGGGTCATGACATTCCCGAGCCAGTATTATTGATGTGACATTCTTAACAAGTTAATGCCCACACATAATTGTAAGTGCAAACATTCTTAACAGGTCAATGTCTTAATATTTACACATACATAAGTGCATCAATATTTACACACACACTCACACACACATAGGAATATTTTAGAATAGAAAGAATTTCCCTTAGCCAAGTCCGCCTATGGACAACACCTTTGGGTTTCATAGTAATAGTATTTTATTTATATATCATGTCACGTTAGAAAGAAAGTTCGCGCCTCAGTCAATGCGATAAGTTGTGTAATGATGTTGTCTGTTTCCGCATTTGACTCACACAAATCATCTGTATATCGTCGCCTTCCTTCTCTCGCCTCATAAAGCTCGTCCATCCTATCGGCTAACTTTTTGCCTGCAGCCCGAAAAAGAGACTCGGGATTCTGCAAACTTTTAATACCGCTTATTTTGCGAAGATTATCCATAAAAATCATCTCGCACGGTGGACGAAATTCAGGCACTATTTTGCTTAACTCAACGAGCCTCGCAATATCCTCACCTCCGTCGACTGTGTACTCAAAAATCTTGTACAGCAGTTCAAGTGGTAAGTCAGTTATACAAGTTGTCATTTTTACAAGATGTTATTTAAATAAAAGCTTCTCGGTATTTATATATAAATTTTAGCATGCATCCAATTTTCCCAACCCCCTCGATCATCTTTTCGAAGAAGCGATGGCAACCGGAAGTGGGGTTATCTAGGAAACGGTAAGACTTAGGAAAAATCTGTTTGCAGATTTATCACGTACACCTATACGTGAGAAAAAGTATGAATAGAACCTATGTTCGGAAATAAAAAATGGCGACCGGAAGTCGGGTTATCTTGGAAACGGTAAGACTTGGGAAAAATCTGTTTGCGGATTCATCATGTACACCTATACGTGAAACAAAGTATGAATAGAACCTATGTTCGGAAATCGAAAATGGCGACCGGAAGTGGGGTTATCTTGGAAACGGTAAGACTTGGGAAAAATCTGTTTCCTGATTCATCATGTACACCTATACGTGAGAAAAAGTATGAATAGAACCTATGTTCGGAAATCGAAAATGGCGACCGGAAGTGGGGTTATCTTGGAAACGGTAAGACTTGGGAAAAATCTGTTTGGGGATTCATCATGTACACCTATACGTGAGAAAAAGTATGAATACAACCTATGTTCGGAAATCGAAAATGGCGACCGGAAGTGGGGTTATCTTGGAAACGGTAAGACTTAGGAAAAATCTGTTTGGGGATTCATCATGTACACCTATACGTGAGAAAAAGTATGAATACAACCTATGTTCGGAAATCGAAAATGGCGACCGGAAGTGGGGTTATCTTGGAAACGGTAAGACTTAGGAAAAATTTGTTTGCGGATTCATCACGTACACCTATACGTGAGTAAAAGTATGAATAGAACCTATGTTCGGAAATTTGAACGAAGCGAACCGGGAGATCGAATACGACGTGGACGTAGGCGACGGGTTTGTTCATCCTCACAGAGCGGACCTCTACCTTCAATTCCACGTGGTGAAGAAGGAAAGCGGAGACGCGTTCCCCGCAGCAGCAAATTTGATACTCGTGGACAACTTCGTGCCTCACCTGTTCTCGCAGGTGGAGGTGAGGAAACACAACACCGTCATCGACAGAATCGATTATCCAGGCATCACGTCGACGGCAGTGGGAACATTGAAATTATCCAAAACGGACGCAGCATACTATCAGGCGGGAGAATTCGAAGCGGGAACCAAAATATCAACGAGAAGTCACACGGTGCTCTTTTCCATGCGTCTGCTTCCGGGATTCTTCTCGGACTACAAGGAGATCATGTGGAAGGTAGGACTGAGGATCACGTTTCGAAGAGCGGCCAACGACAACGACTCAATGATGCGATACGCTACTTTGGGTCCGGACGGCACCACGCCGCTGCCCAACACTTTACCCGAAGCAGCCAAATGCGTCATCCGGAGCATGGAGTTGAGGATGCCGATCGTGGAATACGTGACGAACTACGCCCTCAAGTACAAAGCGGAGATCTTGAAAAGTCCGCAGGTGCCGATTCACTTTCACGGTTACCAGTGCGTGCAAAAGTTAGCGTCCGGAAGTCACATGGAATTCGACGTCACGACTCAATTCAACAACATACAGTTCGACATGCCAGATTTCGTCGTAGTGCTCTTTCAGACCGGGCGCGATAACAACCAGGAAAAAGATTCCAGCAAGTTCGACGACTACCAGATCAAGAACGTTTATCTGAAGAATGGTAGGAACGAAGTGTTCCCGCGTGAGAATTACAAACTCGACATGACCAAAGATGATTACCTAAAACTTTACGAAGCTTACACGGCTTACAAGCGCGTGACCGAGGGAAGCGTGGACATGTACTACACGCCCAGCGAATTCAAAATCCGCAGGCCGATGTTCGTCATCAATACCACAAAAAAGAAGCAGGTGGTGGTCAACGATCGAACCAACATCAAGATCGTTTGCGAGTTCCATGACGCGCTGCCTGCCGATACTCTGTGCAGCGTCATCCTGGTCGCCGAGAAGTCCTTCATCCATGACGTGAAGAACGAGAGGGTGACGGAACAGTTTTAAAATATTCGTAACAAAAATTGCCACATACTAAAAAAAATCTACATCCAACACATTTTAGGTTATATAAAATTTGTGAAAACCTTAAAATACTGAAATATTAAAACAAACAGAATCCCTTGTAGGTTATTTCGGTGCGTAAATAAAAAAAATGATAGGTTAAGTTATATCACTTAGGATCGTAAAAAAATTAAAAAGTCGTTAGAAAAAAATAGGTTAAGTTATATCACGTAAGATCGTGATATACCTACCAAGTATGAGTTTGAAAAACGGAAATTTTACTAAAACATCGCTAAACGCTAAAACATCGACAAAAAATTGTCAAAATATGTCAAAAACTGATATTCAATTGATAAAAAAAGAGGCTACAAAATTCATACCTACAAAGTATTATTTTGAAACGATTCAATTACACTACTGATCTTGCTTTAGATGATCTGAGGTTGTTGTTTGAATTTGACGGAATTTCTCAAGATCATTTCTTCATTTAGCTAAATTCTCTTTCAAATTTTTAACATTATCTAGAGACGGTAAATTAGTATATTTTTGAAGTAAAGGCTTGCGTTCCCCATCAATTTTTATTATGGGATTAATTAATTCAGACTGTAGATTGATAATTGCAGGATGTAAGCTTACATTGAAAGATTTTTGTAACATTAATAAATCTGATTTTAGTTTCTTTAGACTTGCATCTAAACTAGCAATCTCGATGGAATTATGTGGAATCTTCTGTCGCCTCCTATTACCAAATATATCAATGTTTTTTTTTGTTTTTATGTATTTTATGTATTAATAAGAGGATAGATTCGATAAACAGACGAATCAATTTATCATACTCTCCATTTATCTGAGCATACAAAAATTTACCAGCTTCCAGAACATTATACATATCAGGAAGTAATGTACTATGTTTAATTTTATACAAATTTTGACATATGTGCAATACTGCCGCATTGGGTGGTGAAATGTTTATTTGAATTTTCCCAATAACAGGCAACTTATATGATGATAAGTTATTATTATATACAAATAAGTGCTTTCCAGTTTCGTCGTCAACATGAGACCAAATACTATTCAAATGAAGAAAAAGTGACCCTTTGAATTGTTGATAAATTTATCTAAATACATCCATGTTTACTGGAATTCTCCCTACAGGCTGATTATGTTGTTGCTTCTTAAACCCAAAAATATTCATGACGTATTATTTTATATTAGCTATTTTTTTCTATATATAAAATATATATTTGTGCTAAGTATAGAAAAACTAATAAATACATATAGTAAAAAAGATATCCCCCTGTGCTTAGCACATGAAAAAATGTATACAGGAACACTGCTGCAACAACACATCCGTACTCTTCAACTGATCTCGCAGAACTGACTAATCTGTCACGTCACATCTTATCATGACAGGTTAGTATTTTATTGAGTTTCAGTTTTTGTAAGACTATGCCTCAGTATGTTTGGTTTTTAGTGTTATTTTTCAATTTTGTATATATTGTAAAATGTCAAGAAAATGTCAGACTCTCCAACTGTCGCAGAGTATTTTGGTCTGGTATTTAGATAGGTTGGATAAATTCAAATAATGTAATGCGAAGAATTCTTTAAGTAGCCTAAAACATCTGAGACAAAAAGCTAATGAGAAGACACCACGTCAGATACAAGTCATCATAATATTGCGTAATAACCTGTTGCATAAGCATGATGCAATAGTTGACTGTTATAAAATACAGTAAATTGAGCTTAACATGGGGGCATCACAATATTTATGTAATGTTGAGTGAAATTACGTAACTCAACTCGTAAGAAAATATGACACTCGTACCAAGTACGAGATGAAGAAACACAGATTTGCAATAGTATAAAAATCGACAAAAACATCATCAAAATAGGTTTACTATTGGGAGTAGTGTAAACGTGTTGTTTCTAAGTAAAACTTAGTAGGTATGCATTTGTAGCCTCTTTTTTTTATCAATTGAATATCAGTTTTTAACATATTTTGACAATTTTTGTCGATGTTTTAGCGTTTAGCGATGTTTTAGTAAAATTTCCCTTTTTTCCCACACATACTTGGTAGGTATGCATTTGTATCCTCTTTTTTTATCAATTGAATATCAGTTTTTGTCATATTTTGACAATTTTGTGTCGATGTTTTAGCGCTTAGCGATGTTTTAGTAAAATTTCCCTTTTGTCCCACTCATACTTGGTAGGTATATCACGATCTTAAGTGATATAACTTAACCTATTCATTTTATTACGTGCTAAACTACACGAGAACCTCTACGTGCTTTGACCTACTTTTAGTATTGGTGATGGACCAGTTCACCAACCGAAAATGGGGCTCGGAGTGGGGCTCGGTGGGGCTCGACTTAATGGTTTTCTCTTGTAAGGCATAAGCCTCATTTTCTCGCAGTGTTGCCAACACCTCACTCGATCACGATCTTACGTGATATAACTTAACCTATCTTACGATTTTTTTACGATCTTCAGTGATATAACTTAACCTATCATTTTTTTTTAATTTGCACACCGAACTAACTTACATTGTAAGTAGTTGTATTGATGATATAACCAGCACGATAAATGAAGAGCCCCCCTCAAGCAGAATTGCCTACACTTAAAACAAGCTCAACATGAGCATATGAGCTTTTTGCTCAAGTGTGGAACCCTGTCTAATCCAAGATTTTTGTAAAAATGCCCTCGAGAATTTCCTGAGAAATGAAGAGCCCCCTCAGATTGATTTGCCTACACTTATAAAAGGCACTTCTGTGAGATTGTTGTCCATAAATTTGTCAAAAATATGCCCCACTTGATATTTTTTTTGGCCACACCAGAAATTAAGCCAAAAAGCTATATACACACACACACACACCTACCCATATACACACATATTTACTTCTAGTTTAAGTTCAATTGGACCCCAGCCTCAACTTACATATCCAATATTAAAACAATGCAATATGCAGAGACCCTCTAGAATTGCTCCGTGACTCTCTCATTTCTTACATCATAAACATATGATTTTTCACCTATAAGAATAACACTACATATGGTGTCATCAGGTAATGCCTCATGGAATTCACAGATAATTTTAATATTTGTCCTGTTATTCACCACAACTTGTTTCCTTTTTGAAATGTTAATTACAAACATGGGTCTCTGTGCTTTGAATTCATCTGGTGTGTAATACATGGCAGTATTGCCTGTAGTGACTCTTTTGAAAGCCGAAAATGCCTCATATAATTTGAGGAAATCATCCTTGGACATGTCTAAATTGTAATTTTCTCTAGGAAATACCTCATTTCTGCCATTTTTAAGATATATGTTCTTGATGTTGCAGTTATCAAATTTGCTTGAATTTTTTTCCTGATTGTTGTGTCTTCCAGTCTGAAACAGTACCACTACAAAATCAGGCATGTCAAATTGTATGCTGGAGAATGAATTTGTGGCATCAAATTCATAATAAGAACCAGATGCGGGCTTCTGTACACATTGATATGTATAAAATTGTAGAGAAATTTGTGGATTTTTTATTATATCAGCTTTGTATTTAAGAGCATAGCTGGCCTCATATTCAACAACAGGGATTCTTAACTCCATAGTCTGAATAATGCATTTGCCTGCATCTGGTAGGGTATTAGGCAGAGCTTCTCCTGTGGGGTTTATTGCACTGTACCTCATCAAAGCATTGTTATCATTTGCAGCTCTTCTAAATGTGATTCTTAAACCACCCTTCCACATAATTTCTTTGTAATCCGAGAAGAATCCTGGCAACAGGCGCATCGGGAATAGCACTGTGTGGTTTTTAGATAATATCTTCTCACCAGCCTCAAATCCACCTATTTTGTAGTATGAAGCCTCGGTTTTGGATAATTTTAATGTGGCCAAAGCTGTGGAGGTAATGCCGGGATAATCTATTCTGTTTATAACAACGCCATGCTTTCTGATCTCAATTTCAGAGAATAGATGCGGCTCAAAATTATCAACCAATCTTATATTTGAATTTGCCGGATAATCTGTTCCATCGAACTTTACAACATCAAATTTGATGTATAGATCTGCTCTGTGGGGGTGTATAAATCCATCCCCTACATCAAGATCAACCTCAATCTCTGTGTTGGGTTGATTTAAATTTGCAAATGTCCTCCTGTTTGGGGGGAATGATTGTAGCTCATAACTCTCAATATTTTCCATTTTCTTCTTGTATGTATTTTTATTTAAATGTTAATCTCTATGATTGCAGTTGTTGTGGCTCCAGCAAAATCAACTAATTCTTCTTTTTCATTAGTGACCATCAATTCAATATTATCTATTCTGTTATGACACACAGGAAAATATAATGTTGGGGATGGATTGTAGATGATGGGCTCCATGAATTCAGAGTTAGGTTTGAATGTTGCAATGATGCCTGTTTGTTTGTGAGTGCCTATGCCATTTGATTTGGTGATCATACCCTCAGCCACATTACAGTGAATATTTAGAGTCTCTATGGCTAAGAATTTAGGTATATTCATAGCAGTGTGTTTGATGCCTGGTTCAAGTTTTGTGTTGTTCTCAAAGCCTAACAGCTCTCGTATAGTACCCAGATCCACTGTTTCCGTAGCAGATACAATTTCTACTCTGTGAGTGACAGAATTTTGACTTAACACTACACCTCTGGGTAATTGAGCATTTAGAGTGGATAGATTATACTGCCCTGGAGTGATGACAATTTTTTCATCCCCAACTGCAATTGTATTGTTGTGGTGTGTAATATTGGGGATTAGGTACATGCCATAAAATGCTCTGAGAGCTATTGTTTTGGGATACACTATGTCATCATGCAATTTGAGTTTCAATATTGAATTTTTGGCTGGTGAGATGAAATACCCCCATGATGTTTCAGATACCACAAGGCTTTTTGAAAATCTTCAATTGATGGTTTATTTATTTGAGACATATATCTAAGAGCTGATAAACACAAATGTCCACAATTAACATCTTTGAAATTTTGAACACGGGCATTATTGTAATAAAGATTAGATGAATTTAGATATTTTATTAAATTTTCAGGTGGAACACCTCCAAATGAATCAAACACAAATGCCTCATTTTTTAAATATTTAAGATAACAGATCCAGTGAGTGCCCTGATTTTTGTACTCATCCAAATTAACAATGCCACACTCTTTGTTGAGTGGTTGTTCTGGTAAAGAATCAGACATGTACACACCTCTAAAATGTTTGATGCCCAGTGGCTTGATTAAAGCTTCAATATCTTGGTTTGTAAGCGGCTCTTGTTTTTTTTAAACTTATTCATGGCTCTCTTAACACCTTTGCCTTGTTTCTCCATGGCCAGGTTATGGCGCCTCTGCTCATCTAATTCTGCCCTATTCTTCTTGGCATCTATTACTGTTTTTGCTATGGCGGCTGATCCCCCGGCCAATCTCCCCACAGCCCCGAGAGCAGCTAAGATGGCAGGGATGGTAAATATAAATCCCCCCACATGTGATTTTTTTCTTGATTGCTGTAATTTTTTTAATTGGGGGGTACTAAGCAACAATTTCATACCATGGGCCTTGGCAATACAAGAATTTTTTTTCTTGCGCTGCTTTTTGGTCAAAAGACTTTCAATAGTTTTAAGAGATTTGAGACCTGCATAAGGTATTTGATACATAACACCCTTCGCCTTCATTGTAGGTTTATTATATACATATTCACAACCCCCACCCCAATTTTTGTTTGGTGCTCATAGCTATGGTGGTTCCAATGCTGCTATTTTTTCACTTAAAGAAGCATCTTTGCTTACAAATCTACCAAATGCAGCCTCTTCTAATTTCTTGTCTGCAACATGTATCTTGTCAAGATCAGAATGTGTGTTGTATGCAATATCATGGTCTCTACAAGCAGCATCTAGGGGATTAATACCAGGATCCCCTCTGTTTAATCTATGATCCAGTTTTGTGCCTGGACCACAATATTGATAGCCTGGAATATGTAGTTCAAATGGCAGCTTGTTTATAATATCATTAACAAGGCCCCGACCTCGGAAATATTCCAAAATTTAGGTGGTAGAGTATTAATAATTTTTATAAGATATCCAATCCCCTTAGTGTCATTCACTATAAAATTAGACAATTTGGTGCTTATCATGTCCATAATTCCAACCTTTTCATTGTAAAAATTGTGGTTCCCAGCATTTTCCTCCCCAGCTATCACCAATAACCTATCTACAAGTTTCCTGACATCATCAACCCACACAAATTCTTTCGGCAGGGTGTTGTATTGTTTGATTCCACTGCCAGTCTTGATTTGTGACCATATGGGCTTGATTAAATTATTGTATTTTGCTCCACTGCTCGACTTAACCCTTTTTTGTGTGGGATCATTGCTCTGGTATAGAGCATCTGATTTTATTAATATTTCTTTGTAATCCTCATAATCTTGATCTGTATAGCTGCCAGGCCTTTTCCTAGTCATCAATTCCCACAATCCAGGTGTGCCGAGATACTTAACAAAAGCATCTTTTTCTCCAAGTCGAGATTCTGAATATACAATTATATCATCTCCCATAAATGTTACTCTGAAATTGCCAATTCTATGTATGATGCTACCATCAAGCTCTGTGTCAGCATATAAGCCAAAGACCTCATCTTTATTGTCTTTAGGTGTGGTTAAATATTTTTGAGCAAGAAGACCCAATTCAATAGGATCCTGACAAGCCTCAATTCTTCTAGGGGCAATAGGACTAGGTGTATGAATACTGGAAAGTGGGGTGAATGGATAATCTAATATGTTCCTTGCAGCTACAGGTACAAGCTCTGTGAGCAAATTTTGATTCTGCTCTGTAACATTTTTGATATTCTTACCTAAATTATTAATAGCATCAATTACAGGCTGTTCTGTTTGTTTGTGTTTTTCATAAATTCCGCGGTTCTCTGATTTCCATCCCTTAAATCTTTTTACAAGATAATCTCTTAATTTAAGATCATCAATTATTGGCCTTTTCATGTTTATTTATATATGTTTCAATGTCTAAAAAATTGTTGATTTTATTTCTGTATTTACCAGTATTGGGTGTTCTTGTCATATCAATTGTGACAAAGCCATAACTGTCCTGGTTCCAGCACCTGCTGCAAAACTTGGAAAAATCATTGTAGCTCAGGTCCCCACCTACATATTCATCATGTATGTGTTTGAGGTTAGTATGGTCTTGATGAAACACACATATAAAATTGCTATTGTCTCGGATCAGCTGCTTTTGTATTTTTGAAAAACTCTGTGCCAGGTAGAAGCAATCAATGTTTTTGTGCCGGCCCTGTGTAAAGAAATTTCTAACCTTGTTTTGATTATCCAGTATAATGTCATCAAACACAACAACAGAATTATCGAGACATTCATGGAGTGGCTTAACATCTGGTTCAAAAATGGCTATATCCAATCCATCATATAGTATCATCAGCTGCTGATATTTTAATTGTTCCAAGCTCTTAGAGAAGATATACAATATTTGAGTTTTTCTTTCAAATGTCACCAATTTCATTTAAATACGGTTATCCAAAGCGATGTAATATTAATCTGCGAGAAGGGTTAGAAATCACGTAGAGACTCTCGTGTAGTTTAGCACGTAATAAAAAAAAATGAAAAATACCCCGACAACGTTTCAGCTACTAGGACCTCATTACCATGAGCCTAATCCTAGTAAGCCACATACACACCTGTTCTTCGTATCGCATATGCTAGGTCAGATGACATCATGGGAGAATCACATTTCCCCCAATGATCCCACCACAACAAACGCCGCACATGCTAGAAGAAACAGGATCAGGATATTTTATGTTAAATTACGGCTGCCTGACTGCAGTTATAGGCAAATCATTAAAAGAGCGCTCTAATATACAATGATTTTTCTTACCATGTACCCTAACATACAATTTAACATAACAAGTAAAATTTCGATTCGTCTATATATACCCAACGAAACTCAGAAACTGTCATACGCGAGAGCTATATTTTGCAACAACTATAATTACCCAACACTAGCAACAAGAACAAAAAAATTATATCAATTAATTGTATAATATTAATTAGTAACTTTAGATAATATTAATTATTAGTTTTCATTTGTAATTAATTTTAAAAAACAATTAATAACATGTTAGGTGATGATAACCAAGTGCAAAAAGCATTGCATTTCTTTTTTACACACAAACAAAGCACCACTGTTTGCGGATTCATCATGTACGCTTATATGTGAGAAAAAGTATGAATAGAACCTATGCTCGGAAATCCAAAAAGGCGACCGGAAGTGGGGTTATCTTGGAAACGGTAAGACTTAGGAGAAATCTGTTTGGTGATTCATCACGTATGCCTATATGTGAGAAAAAGTATGAATAGAACCTATGATCGGAAATCCAAAATGGCGACCGGAAGTGGGGTTATCTTGGAAACGGTAAGACTTAGGAAAAATCTAAAAAAAAGATTATGTGGAAGGGAGGACTGAGAATCATATTTCGAAGAGCGGCAGTAGGGTTCATATTGCTATTATATTGCCGGTCGAAGCACTAACAGTATAAGAAATAAAAATTAGTACACATATGGTGATATAGAGATATACAAATACAGGATGCTGGGGTATTTTGCTAAAATTTGTAATAATTTATAAGTAAACCGGAAGTGGACCGGAAGTAGACCGGAAGTAGACCGGAAATGGACCGGAAGTAAACCGGAAGTGGACCGGAAGTAGACCGGAAGTAGACCGGAAGTAGACCGGAAGTGGACCGGAAGTAGACCGGAAGTGGGCCGGAAGTAACTTAGCACTTACTTTTAACTTAGCACTTCGCTTTAATTATTGAAAAATAAAATTTTAGCAAAAATTATAGAGGGATTTTCGAAAATTAGCAATTTTGCACTATGAAAATTGGAATTTGAGCTTTGACTTTTTTTTGCGCTTGTATTGTGTCACTTTTGTAACAGTCAAAGTTCGATTTTGAGTATATTACTGTATAGGTATACACAATAAAAGTAAACCAAAATTTTGGGGGGTGGCTCAGAACGTACCGTTCTCCCTACTATCGCAAGAGGTAAAAATGCGACACAAAATAACAAAACAGAAGCTTGGAATCAATCTGAATATTGGTTACGTTGGATACGTGGTAGAATTGTTTTAAATATCACTTCCTGTGATGTAATAGGGTTTTTGATTAGAGACCATTTGTATAATACATTTCGTTGTTGCGAACAATAAGTAGTTTCACGTTCACCACACTCTTCGGTTGTTTCGAAATCGTAAGGAAGAAGGATCTCTAAATTTCCGCTTTCACATGTCAATGAAACTTTAAAATACGTTCAGTGTAGGTCACAAAAGAGATTTACATATTGTTATGATATCTTTTAAACACCACGAAATCTAATTCCAATAGAATACGATACTACTCCTTATGTTCCTGTAAATGTTCACCATTAGTCTGGCGAAAAAAAGTAACGAAGATTTCGGTGTTTCCTTGAGGAAAGATAAGGCGTCTGCTTGTAGGAAGCAAGCACCAACTGCTTCGATCATTGACCTTCACTGCCAGAGTGACTCACAGCTGGCCTGCGCTCGTTCCAGTGTGCGTATAAAATAGGTATTTTATTTCGCTCTTTCTAATCCACAGTTATACTCGTATCACGCTAACATTCTAATATTTTCGTAAAGTATGTAGTTAACAAGTTGTACACCTTATGGTCTTCCAGAGTGTTGTTGCCTCCTGCTATTTACACGCGGGAGATGGGGTGTTGTAAACATTTCTGAACCCAAAGTTCGAGCACGAAGGAAAAGTTGTGTAATCATTGGAGGTAATAACAAGGTAATAGAAGTTGAAGGAAATGCTGGAATAAATTATAACAGAAATTGAGCAAAACCAGTTTTCATCACACATAGGGCTATCACTCTTCAGCGGAAAGTAGGACAAAATGTCTGAAAATGTTGGACACGAACGTATTTGCAGTAAATATAATAAGTTACTAGGACATCTTAGCATATAACGAGGATATGACACATCTTCAGCTGAAAAATTAATGTTGAAGTGAACGGTTGAGTTCAAAATTCCTCAACTGCTAATTAATAGCACGGCTGTATGTGATTTCAACTTGTGTATGTAAGAAAGAACGTTTTTCGTCGATGTAGGGCCAGGAAGAGAAAACAATCCATGAATTCGGGAAGGAAAAAATTCACAATTTCGTAAACAAAGTCTGGACGTTCTTGTTTATTAATATGTAAAAAACTACTATACACTGGAAAAAGAAACAGAATTGTGTGCCTTATTTCTCCAATAAGTAGAATAATTACTTGTTACTTCGAACAAATTACCGACACTTATATCGATAGAACTTCACAAAGTAAGCATTTTTATACATATATCCGGACTTTTCCGGATCTAGAAAATCGTGAAGTAATTTCTGAGCTTTTCCGAACATCCAGTACCAACCATGCACACTGTTTGATTTAAGCATACTTCTCCAAGGAACCACGTTATCTTAGACTCCCCTCAGTTTTTCTGTTTCTCCATCTAATTTGAAGTTACGTGATGCCCAAAATACGTATAAGACATTTGAGATTTCTTTCAAATTCCTTCCGGAGGCCAGACACAACTATAAAATGTAGGACACGTCCGGAAATAAGAATGATTCTAATAAGTATTTTCATTTTCTTATTTAGCGTCGTTTTTCTTTCACCTCTTGCTAATCGCGACGACGAGGATGAGTGATATGATAAAATCGATGAAGGGGCACTCACAAAGAACACTCATACGCACGACGGGATTCGAACCCAGGACATCAGACATCGTAGCGCACTTTGCTAACCACTCTGTCACGGACGGAATTCTTATAGCCCTAATCGTTCCTCAAGCATTTTTCCTATATTTAACTACACACGAAACATAATGAACAATCTAAATAAACAGGTGCCAGTTCACACTCTAACCGTAAAAAAACATATGCATGTGAAAATACAAAATAATATTTATTTTTAGGTAGTTGTGATTTATTATTGTATATTTAAGAAATATATTAGTGATAAAATGACGGAAGTAGAGGAACATCTCCAATGAAACACTCATGCCTTATGGATATTTGTATTTCTTGCCGAACAAGGATCCGAGTTCGAGTTCCGACCAAAATGGGTTCATTGTGTATGTTCATTCATGTCTTTAATGTAATTATAAATCGTCGTCATGAGCAATTTAACTTCAGAGGAAGAAAACTGAGGTAATTACTAATAAAAACAATAACAAAACAAATTTGATCTTAAAGCCCTGGCTTTGAGCTACATCTTCCATCACGGGAATCATAGGCGTGCGCCCAGGGGGCCAGGGGGGGAAATGCCCCCCTAATCATGAACGTCTGCAGATTTTTCCACGAAGAGACAAGCAAGGTATTTTTCCATGTGGCATATTACCCCGATAATAGTGTTGCATTATCGCATTCCTGCATCCTCATTATAATAATTAATGTAAATTATTATGACTGAAATCAAATTATACATTTGAAAACGTACTTTTTGGTTGACATTCTTTTTCTAAGGGAAAGATGTGGCAATACTTGTCCCCCTTCCGGACATCTATGTCCCTACATTATTATATTTTCACCTAGAAATTTAAGATAGATGAATCCCATTGCCGTTATTAAACTATATTATACTCTTAAATCAAATTAAGTATTTTCAAGCCGATGAAAGTTCAAAGCAACTACGGGGGAAGGGGGTGCAGTGGCGAAACCACAGCCCCCCACAACCTTGAACGGAAATCAATTTTAGGGGCAAACATGGAAGTAAAGGAAAGCAAGAGTAGCAGAATCTAAGAGTAGCAGGACAAAAGGATACTCAAGATGGATTTTGTTTTCACGTCTTTCTTGCATTATTTCTTTCAGACTGCCAAGTGCACCTGCCGGGGGGGGGGGGACAGATCTGCAATTGCACCCTTGATTTCAAATTTTATACAAATATAAATACCTTTTGTAAAATGTTCTTGCTCGCTTCGCTCGCAATGTCTGCTTTTCTTGCAGTCTAGTCAAGTTCAGAGCCGTAGCTAGGGGTCGACGGGAGTTAACCCTGGACGCCAAACAATCTAAATGAAAAAGATTGTAAAAGAGAATAATATGGCCCTCCATTAATTTTTTCCCCATATTAAATCGACATTGTTTTCATTTTGCAAAAATTTGGATCTGAAAATTTATTGGTCGCTTCGCTCGCAATTTGTTTTCTGTAATGCATTTTAAATTACGGAGGAGAGAAATACTGCTGCTAAAAGGTTTTCTCTTAAGTGCATGAACAATTGTTTGGAGGAAAAGGAACGCGCAGATTTGAGAGACAATTTATAGGATTTTTACTGTTAGTATATAAGTATATGTTGTGTGTTTGTGTGTGGTGTGTGTGTGTGTGTGTGTGTGTGTGGTGTGTGTGTGTGTGTGTGTGTGTGTGTGTGTGTATATATATGTGTGTGTGTGTGTATGTATGTATGTATTTATATGTGTATGTGGGGCGGGGGGAGGGGTGTATATATAAACACACCCATCAATGCAATAAAATTTAAACAAGTGAGATGAAATTACGTTATTCTTTTCTGGCCTGAACTATCATCAAGGCTATCCCCCATAATCATAGGTTCTGAGCAAGCGTATGACGGGGACTGACACTTTACTTAGGTGTAGACACGTTTCGTACAATTTGATGATATCGCGATTACGTAATGGATGTGCAGCCACTTAACTGAACCCCCCAAAATTTACTTTTTATTACTAAATTCTAAATTAGCATAATATCACATAGTTTACCTATTCATAATATGCGCCGCTTTGGTGCACTTTGTGGATTGTGCATTAATCAACATCAGGTTAATCGCGGCAGGCAAATGGAGGGAAAATGACAATAAAACACAACGAGGGGGCCCTTGGTTCCCAATTAATGAAACTTTGTCTACATGCAACTGAGTCGCTGCGTGAAATCGCTGAAAATGTCATTTATTAATTTCTTAATTTTGCTTATTTTATATTGCTTTTCTAGCACTTGACGTCAACAAAGGCGATGAGGATGATTAATGAAGCTATGAAATGGATGATAGGACATGATGATCCATGTCTTACACAAAATTCTAAGTTGGGACTAATGAATATCGATTTGTGTTATCATTTTGTCATGTAGTTACTTTTAACTCCAATCTTTTTCAAGCACTTTTGGGTTGAAAGCATGTGTGTTGCGCGATGATGATTCGACGAAAACCACCATTTCCGTGAACGTTCTTGACAATGACTCCAATATCAGTAAAGAGAACATTTTCTTACGAATAGCTGTTTTTAAGAAACCAATTCCTGAAAATTTTTCTGGTGGTCTCACGGCACCCAGCTGTTGTTTGTTATGGCTGGGCCCGGGGTTATGACTCACGCTGCTGTCAATACTCAATCATTCCGGAGAATCTAGGTCCGTCAGGCAAGCCCAAGCGTCAATTTTGTGATTTGGGTTGCATAGACAACATGCTTTAAGATGTTAGGATAACGTAGGTCTCGTGGCCCAAGAACTACTTTCCATGACTGTACACCATAGTAAACGAACCGTTTTGTGCACTGCAGTCAGTGGAACAAATGTTACTCGTCTGGCATACAAACCACTGGCACCCAGTCTCCGGTATACAGTTTGGCGTGAAACTCTCACCCCTCAGGCGACTGCAAGCTGCGCTGACAGTCTCCTTGCAGGCAAGGTCAGAGAGTGGTTTAGTTGTGGAGTTATCAAACGTAGTCGACCTCTACCCAGTCTACGGCTGACGTCTCCCTTGTCCAGAAACGTTTTCCACAACACGAACACAACACTCTGTTGCTCGTGCTACTGCTGTCTCGGTGTCGCTTCGCTCCAGGCGCACGATGATCCGACCATTGGAAAACGAATCCAAATAATGTATTTCTGCCATATTTCTGTTGTCTCTTGCCACATTCAACTAGGCAGTACCTTCCGCTCACTACAACAGACGTACACAGAATGCACGCATTTCGGCTCCAAGCACTGGTTTTCGCTTTCCTCCCATAGAAGGCCAGGATAACGCTGTCGAAGCTCGATTCAATGCGCCTCAGCAACAATACGCGTCGTCTTCCGCATTGTTCGTGCCCGCAACACTCTCCTCGGCTTTTAAATGCAAATTTTAGCACTATGCTTAGGTTTTGGACACCATACACCAACTAGAGCAATACACTTCTTAGCAGCTCTGCTAGACGTTAATGGCGTTCCAAGTAGGACGTTCCAATGTTTTGTGTCTGTAATGCCATTTGAAGTTTACTGCATATTAATAACAAGATTTATATCATACCTTTTTTAAGATGTTGGCAGCGTATTACATATGTTGTAGCTTCTTTTAGAAGAGCTAGTCCCTACCTGTCGTTCAAAAAGTTTTAAGTGTATAATCACGTTAATAATGTGTTGTGTTTGACCTTAGGAAGTCAGTTTACAACTATGTTCTTTTAATTTTCCCAAAGAGACTCGTTGCACCACTTTTTATCTCAGAGATAAGAAGTTTGGAATAGCGACCATTTCCCTGCATGCACTAAATATTGAAAAATTGCATTATGAGCCTAAAGACACAAAAATTTTAATTACTTAGTTAATTCAAGTTTTTCTGCAATAGTCAGGTACAACTCAAGGCGCATTCTTGAATAATATACGAGGCTGTATTTATGACTATTCTTTTAAATATATAGAACAATATAATTTACTAGTTATCAACGATTATTCATAAAACGTTTTATTTTCGAGTTGAGAACTAAGATTTTTGAGACCAAAATCACACTTTCAAAATTCATTCAATAAATGCCTACTCCAAAATCACCTTACAATGACCTTATAACCTATATTGATTACTGTATTATTCTATATATATTATAAGAAATTTGTACTATTACAATATGAGCTCTGTATATTTGTAAACCTGTTGAGTTCAATATTAAATAATAAATAAATAAATATGCCCTCTACCTCAAAAATGTTAATGAGGACACTGAAGAATTCTTATATTTTCTCCCAGGAATTTAGAATATTTCCGATCCCACAATGCAATTATTTTCTGAATTTTCCTTTATAGTGTAAATTCAGAATACAAAATATTTGATAATTCATAAAAGAACTAGGAAAATTTACAATATTATGCATGGTTTTATCAATGAAATTTATTGTTTTAATACACAAAATAATATGTTTTCTTACTTATTGTAACTATTTCTATCCTCTGCAGGTGTTTCTGGGGCCTAGTGGTTGTCCTTCATTTCATAATATCTGCACTTTTTGTGAAGGAACTGTACGAAATACAGAAACTTGCTTCAACGCATTATGACATTCGGCGACTCTACGACGATGTCAACATTTCGTATCCAGCAATTCATATCTGTGCTCCAAAGTGAGTTTTCTATATGAAGGAACATGATTACTGCTGTTTAAGCTTTTATTGTTTATTTAAATTTTGAATTTACTACAAACTTTTGTCTTTCTCCAACTATTGTATCTGAAACATTGCATGTCTCTACCTATGGTTCTCTTCCGTACATTCCTAGCGATCCAATTTACATGTTTTTGAAAATTTCATGCATTTTACTTGTATTATGTATTTGTTATTAGCGAGACATTTATTGGTTGCATCATGTTTATTACTAATAACTGAATATTGCTCTGCGGTGAACGATGAGCCTCCCTGAAAGAAACCGATTCCTCTCAGCTACAGGGGTAGTGTTAGGCAACGACAATAGTTCACAGTAGGGAGGAATAAAACCACATTACTGCAGTAGATAAATTTAAATGTTTTATTTATGGTTAAAGGATGGTGAATTTTGCAGGTACGTTATTTATAGATGGTTTTCTGCTAGTTACAACACTTCCGAAAAATGAAGGAAGCAAAATACGCCTTTGAAATTACAGCCAATCTATCTAAGTAGATTGGTGAGACTTCTAACCATTAGTCAATTTTGAACCTTATGGCATCTCCAATGCGGTTTCTGTTATCATTGCTCAATTTTTTAAATTGGCCATAATTAAATTAACCACAACGAGCTGGCGGTTCCTAAATGACAATAATTAAAATACATTTATTGACGAATACGCCGGCTTAATCTAGGTTTGTTTGCTAGAAGTCCTTTATCGTTGCAAGTCATCCAACTCATTCACAGAAAATATTAAAAAATATTCACGTACTGATAAAACGTTCCTCACTAAGTCATTTTAGTTTTCGGAACGGCTAACAGATGGCATTACTGACGGCGATTCGCTCCCCACTAACCCCATCCATTCGTGAGGTTCACCCTCTACATTCTTAAACAAGAAGGTTTCTATGCTAATTCTGGCATCACTTACGGCGGTTCGCTCTCATCTTACACATATCCATGCGTGAGTTTTTATGCTTGTTATATTTTTATGCATACAAAATGACTTTAGAAAAATAATTTGTCATTGCAATAAACTAGGTCTATACTCTGCTTAAATAATTTTAAAATAGAAAAAGTAGAATAATGTAAAATGGATAAAAGAAAGCATTAATGAAGGTTGAAGCTATTTTGTTTTTACTTTGGAAAACACAGAAATACAAAAGCTCTGAAAGCGCATAACGAGTTCCTTCAGCAATGATTTCTCAATGTCAAACGCAACGACTAACTACATATATAGGCATGCGATCTCGTTCTCGCCCATGGTTTACCGAAATCTTGTTACGAAGATACAATTGAACAGCAATATTTTACATTTATAATTCATGGATGAGTAAAATTAATAAAGTATAATTGTAGGATTTTTTAATATTCATTATTATTTTATCTTTCCCTACATGTTAAAAAAGTAAAAAAGTTTAGTTATATCACGAAAGATCGTTGCTAATACAATCTATGTCAATAACGAAAATTAAACAGTCTAATGACAATTATTTCCAAAATTGAATCAATAAAAATTAGCTACAATAATGGTGGCAGCGGTGGCTCAGTCGGTAACGAGTCTGACTACCATGCTAAAGGTCCCGGGTTGGATCCCCGGCCGGTTCAAATCCGGGAACTTTTCTAACAATGGAAGCGGTCCCGGCGCCCACCCATCGTCCAATAACATGGGTACCTGGGTGAAAACCTGGGGGGTAAAGGCGGTCAGGGGCGTGATGCTGATCACATCACCCCCACTCACGACCGGATAAAGAAAGTGTGGGACGTTACCCCCACCCCCTATACGCCTTCATGGCGTGGTGCTATGCACAGGGGAGCACTTTACCTTTATATATATATAATAGGGTATAGTTTGATTCTATTTTCGACCAATCAGATATAGCTCCCTTACTTATCTTTACTCATGATTTTCACTTGCCTATAGAAGACGATTACTTTACACATTTTTCATATACTTTAAATATTGAATGACTGAGAGCTATGTAGTTTTTCCAATGTCTTACCTGTTTCCTACCCTGTTCGGAAATTCCACGAGTTCAAGGAATTTCGAAAGTAGTCCAGCGATTTTTTTTGAGGCCGGAAGAAGAACGCATTCCTGAAGGCTTTGGAGCTCACCAGCCTCCTTTGGATTTCAGCGGTGTATGTCACTGGTGTGATAGCTGAAATCGCCAGGGATTTCCACCTCAAGACGCCCCCTATTATATTTTGGTCGTCTCCGCCCCTGTTCCCATTATCTACCACCAATTGGGACCAGCGTAGCAGCACCGAAAATCCTATTCCAAGTGACATCCCAGGATCGGAACAGCGTCAGAAACATCAAAAGAAATGTCATCTTACAGAGCAACCCCCCCCCACGACTCTAACCCCCCTTAAGAAGAAGCATGAACATCTTTCATGTACATCGTGCCTTTTTGCTCTGTAAGGCCAGGCAGTGTACTTCACCACATATTCGAACTTTCCGGGTACAGTCAACGACCCAAATGTGTTGAGACCCAATTCTGTGGATCAGCAACCTGCCAGGCCAGCTGTGAACAGTTTCATCCTACCAGTGGCCATATTTACTGTTCCCCTTCTTGGAGTGATTACCCTATTGGGTGGGTGTGTTGGGTAAGCCTTTCACTGGAAATTGTCTCGCAAGAGGGAGTGTCGTACCATACCTTGTTCGATTAAGAAATATTGACCCTGGCAGACCTTGTCAGCTCCTGCTCAGAAATGTGTTGGGTAAGCCTTTCATAGGAAATGGTAAGAACACTTTCCTTTGGCAAGAGGTGACGAGAGGCCAAGCGAGGGTTTAAATAGGTGCGCATGAGAGCGACACGAGGTCTTTTAATCTGGAATCATCGGAGAAGCAGGAGCTACTGGTCTTATTTCTAAACCGAACAGGGTAAGCTAGTCTACACCCATTCTGCCATTCGCATTGCTCTCTTCAGTCTAAACCGAATCATGAGTCTATTTTAATGATAAGTTAGATATTTATACCTGCCTGTTCAGGGCTGTCTCTACCATCAACTAGTACTAATCGGGAGGGGCAAGTTACATCCCTATTTAAGATCCCCGCGTTCAGGTTGGAACGCTACGTGGATTGAGATGCGTGGGCTTTTCATCCATTTTTACGGAAATGTGATGAAAAATTAGAGCCGCGTGGTGGAATGATGCGATCCTTTTCATTTTCTTTTGGAAATGAAAAGCGTCATGCCTTGTTTTCCTAAACAGACATGAAAATTGAAAGGATAGGCATCGCTACGTGGTGAGATGCTTGGGCTTTTTCATCCATTTTACGAAAATGTTTTGAAAATTTCACTACGTGTTGAAGTTGCGGAATTTTTCATTTATCATTCGAAATAAATGAAAATTGAAATTTGTTAAATAGTGACATTTCAGAATTGTTTTTTTTTCTCCGCGAATCTTTATTTTTGAGGAAAGCTGCGTAGCACGCAGTTTTAATGTTAATGATGGTTAATGTCGATACTCAGCTTTAATTCAGTACTTACCCACCACACCCACCCAATAGGCTAATCACCCGCTGCATTAAAGCACATTACAATGCGGAGGAAACGAAAATAGAATGTTTCCTTTGGTAGCCACGGACAATGAGGCAACAGCTCTGCGCCCTTGCTTCGTCGCGGTTTTCCGCCTGATGCGATGTGGCATAAGGTACGTCCGTCATTCCGCGCGCCGGAAGGTTCGATGTCGGACATTCGAGTGTCATATTCCGCCCAGAATTTGGCCAGCCCGGGCACGTCTACCGACGAGCCCTTGAAATTTCGCTCCTAGTAACGCCGTGGTTCGCTCGAACCCGGTACCTTTTGTCAGGCCCTGATGGCTATGACAGAACTACCACCTGGGAAATTTTCATAAATTCACAGGATTTTATCTAAATTTTGAAAGTGGCATTTGATTTTGATAACCCTTGTCTTTGCAGTAGTTTCTTGAAATACAATTTGGTATTTTCTTTACATGAATTTGGTGCGTGACTTTTGATAGTTCGGCAATAAACGATACGACTCAATCACGCCATGGTGTGTGTACTTAGTGGGTCACAGCAGAGAGTATTGCTGAAGTTAATTGTGTTTTTAATTAATTAAAGTCCTTTAAAGTTTCAATTTTATTTTCATTCATAAACAGACCGTAACTTGTTAATGATCCGGAAAGTAACGCCAGTTGTGTTTATGTGTTTTAAGTTTAAACTGTTAAAGATTATCGCAAGCAGGATATTTAATTTTATCACGTATAGTTTTGAAATACACAAGGTTCAGTGGTCGACTCACTAGTAATTAAAATGACTGAAATCTCCTCGCCCCTAAGAATGGGAGCCTTGGTACTAATAATTGTAGTGCAAATTGATAAGGATATAGTCGAGAGAAAACATGAGTCAGTAGCAGAGCATTTTTACTTTACCTTATTTAAGTAATATTTTTTTAATAAAGTGAAGTTAATATGTGAAAAAACGAAACGCTAATTATATTTCTAGGAATAGAGTAGCAACTATATGCCCGCTACTATTCCCTGGCGTAAGTAGTAAGAGTTACGCTACCATTCGTTTAGACTATAACCCGCTCGTTGATTCAATGTTCTAGCTAAGGAATAGTAATAGGTGTTTTTAGTTGTACGCGCAGAAATACCGGTAGTGAAATATAAAAGAGTGCGCAAGTTTTTATATATATGTTTTAAGGAATAGAGGAGCAATGATGTCCGCTACTAAAGGTAGTAAGTGTGACGCTTCCTTCCATTAGTTTCAAGGTTATGTCTTCCCCTGCGAATTAATTGTGTACACAGAGGTACCCGTAGCAAGAGGAATGACACTGTCATTGTAGCGCAATGACATAAGAATGACTTAGTCTGCATGACTTTTAGTTTGTTAAAACACCATAGTTAGGCGTAAGCCAACTTGTAATAAAAAGTAGAACGAGACGTAAGCGGTATTCAAGGCGTGGAGTATTTCACATACTAACGAGATTTTTTTGTTATTATCCATATATTTATTGTCTCTTTCAGCTATTAATTAAACCATAGCTTAATATTCCTCCTTTTGCGTTTTCTAGCTTTGAATTTTAAATACCTTAAATTTCATGTGTATTTATATTATGATATTTATATTTCAAGTTACGGCATTCCTTAATGTTTAAATAAACACTCTTCAGCATTATTCAACAGATTTCGTGTGGTTATTTAATCGCATCGCAAATCACTAAATCACTAAATAGCGATAAAAGTTAAGAAGGTTGTTTAAATTAAGGCAAAACTGGTTGTCATTTTTTCATTAAAAACGATGAAGTATTGCGAATAGTATAATCAATCAAGCCCTCCCCTTAGGTATAATCACGTTTACATTCCGTCAGCTTACGATAGGTTTAAACACGCAAGTTTAATCTCTGCACCGAAAGCACGATTCATTCGTTGTTTTCCTTTCGTTCCAGGATATGTGCAGTCGCAAGACTCAAGTCAAAGATTTTCCTTCCATGTAAGTCGCCAGATTTCCGTGCGGAAATTTCCAGATTCGCGTTAGCGGAAGAAACATATCCTATTTCAGTCTCGGAGAGAGATAATTTGATGACACCTTTCTTTTCGTCTAGTGTCGGGATGGATGCGGAATTTGTTGTAGATTAACTTTACACTCAGGTGGCTTCGACACTGAAATTCCTAGCGTTCAACCGAGGTGTTAATAAGATCCGCTTCAAGGGCGCTTATTTATGCGATTTTTTTTCTCGTTCCTTCAGAATTTTCAAAAGTTTCCCGAATGAAATTTAATTACTTCTTACAGATTAATTTCATGTTAATCTTCGTAAAGTAGGCAATAGTGAGTAATTGTGTTTATATTTTAATCTCCCACACGTGATAGACTTTAGTTGAAATAATATCATACGAAATCCTATACTTTTCTCCCGGCCCGGCGTCATGATGTTCATTTACGGTTCCGTTTCATTTTTGTTTACCAAGGCAACCATAAAAAGTAGTATTTTTTTGTTTTCCTCATTAGGCTAAAACTCAAAAGACTGGATTTAGACGCCTACAGTTGTCATGGGTCAAGTGTAATCTCTTACGCGGCGAGCATTTATGCTAAGTGACAAAGAAAAATACACGGCGGGCTATAGAATGACGTAGAGTAGTTTTTTCCTCTTTTAACGCAATGCCTTATATTTTTTTCCTTTATTCTCAGAACCGTAAATTTACTTCACAGATAGCCAAGAAATGTTTTCTAAATCAATAACCCAGATTATTTTCAGTTTTGAATTTACATTTTACCTAAGAGAGACAAATGCGCCCCCCCTATTTTGCCGACGGTTTCAGACCGGTCAAGGCAACCTCCTAGGGTCACCCCCCGGGATGTTAATGGTTTGCTTTGCGCAATTTTAATTTGATTTTTTTGTTATTATTGTTTATCGTTTTTTTCTTTTTTTCTCCGTTTATTGAGATCAATTGATTTTTGATGATGTAATTATCCACACTCGTAGGGCTTTAGATACAGAAATAGCTATTCGAGCAATTCTCCACTTTTTAATACTTCTGTAAATTTTTCAAATGTAATTCTTCCTGATTGGACTGACTTTCGACTGGTCATGGAGAAATTGAATCAGTCAATCGCGAACGACCCAAAATTTCATGAAATATTTTTGTCCCATTTTCTCGTTACTGTTATCCTATTACTAATTTGGAATTTCATTTTAACTGTTTATTTATGCTATACGTCAGGCGTATGCAAGCGCAAACCACCCTTGACTAGTGAGCGTTAACAATGCGTCACTATGTCGCCTTGATTTATTCATCCATTTTTATGTATCTTTCGTAATTAATGATTTTAACGTCATTGGAGCCATGTCACTTACTCTTTTATTTTACTTGTGGCTAGGTCCGTTTTAACAGCTGTGACGATACCAAATTTTGGGTTAATTTTTTTTTTTTCGTCAGTTCCTCATTTTTTACAATGCTTTGACATTTCTGACATGATATTAATAGATTTCGTCGGGTTACTTTTCTGATACCAGGGGATATATTTTATACCATCTACATATTACTTTTATATATTTATCAATATCTAATCCTAGATATTTTCGTTTATTTTATTGTGCCATGTCATAACTTTAGTATTATATTGCACATTATTTTATATTTTGGGAGAAGCCGGGGGCTATATATAATTTAGTCAATATATACATATATTACTTTTGATGAAGTCATATTTTCATTTTAATGGTGTTCCAGTGTTAAGGCTTCAAATGACATTTTCCGCCTTTCATTTTTATTTAGCCTTCATTCAAACTTTGTTTTATAATTTATATCACTTATTGGGCAGTTTATTTTATTGTAGTTTACTTATCTTTATTCATGATTTTCACTTGCCTATAGAAGACGATTACTTTACACATTTTTTATATATTTTAAATATTGAATGACTGAGAGCAATGTAGTTTTTCCAATGTCTTACCTGTTTCCTACCCTGTTCGGAAATTCCACGAGTTCAAGGAATTTCGAAAGTAGTCCAGCGATTTTTTTGAGGCCGGAAGAAGAACGCATTCCTGAAGGCTTTGGAGCTCACCAGCCTCCTTTGGATTTCAGCGGTGTATGTCACTGGTGTGATAGCTGAAATCGCCAGGGATTTCCACCTCAAGACGCCCCCTATTATATTTTGGTCGTCTCCGCCCCTGTTCCCATTATCTACCACCAATTGGGACCAGCGTAGCAGCACCGAAAATCCTATTCCAAGTGACATCCCAGGATCGGAACAGCGTCAGAAACATCAAAAGAAATGTCATCTTACAGAGCAACCCCCCCCCCCCCCGCACTATTAAATAGGAAACAGGAATAATCAATACAAAGCAAAAGTTCAAATTTGAATTCGTTTATATGTATACAAAATTTAGAAAGCTATAACTTGTATTTGAGACTATAAATAAATCACTCTAGAATTAGATCTGTTTTATTTGTATATTATATCTAATATGTTGTTTAAACTATATAGATAGTTTTTAATATTAAAAGCAAAATCCAAATCAATTCCATTCGGGACAATATTATTATGTTTACTTAATAATCTAATGATTGGATAATTTTGATGGAATTTTGTGTTTGATTTATTGCAGTAAAATGGTTGTCTTACTCTTAATACCTTATAATTGACGTTAAAGTTTATCAACTGTATAAGATTTTTACACTCAAGTATGCCATTGACAAGTTTGTATAGGAATATATGGTCAGCCGTTTCGCGTCTTCGTTGAAGTGTATCACATGAGAATTCATTTAGTAATTTAACATAGGAGATGCGATCTGCATATGAAGATCTCTTGTATTTTTGGTAGTAAATATGTCGTAAAAATTTATTCTGAATTTTTTCAATTTTATTGATATGGCATGAGATATATGGGTTCCATACAATACTCCCGTATTCTAATTTTGCTCGTTCAAGATTATTAAATAAATATACTAAAGAGTTGATATTAAATAAATCTTTGGAGTTTCTTAAAACAAAGCCAAGCATTTTATATGAGTCGTTAACTACTTTTTCAATATGAGTATCAAAGGTGAGTTTGTTGTTTAACCATATTCCTAAATACTTGGTAATGCTTCTTCTACTTAAAGAATTACTGTTAATTATATATTTGTGAGTGTATCTCATATGTCGTCGAGCAAAAGAAAGTACAAAGCATTTATTGACATTAAAAGAAAACTTATTTGTTTGTGACCAAACGCAACATTTATTTAAATCGGATTGGAGAGCTAGACAGTCAGTCTCATGATTTACTCTCTTGTATATTTTTACATCATCTGCAAACAATAAGCACTTCGAGTATTTAATTGTTCGTGGTAAGTCATTAATATATAATAGAAAAAATAAAGGGCCCAAATTTGAACCCTGTGGTACGCCAGAGTGCACAATAAACGGAAAAGAGGTTACCTGATTATATGTTACAAATTGGGTTCGATTACTTAAATAGGAAGCTACTAATTTTAATAAACTTATGGAAAAGCCAAAGTTTGATAATTTCTGAAGCAAAATTGAGTGGTCTAATTTGTCAAAAGCTTTGGCAAAATCAATATATATTACATCTACTGGGGATCCCTCATTAAATGAGTCAAAAACAAATTGGGTTAATGTGATCAAGTTAGTTGTAGTACTTCTGTTCGGGTAAAACCCATGTTGCTCTGTAGTTATAAATGGTTTGACATGGTCAAATATTTTTTTTATAAATAATTTCTTCAAATATCTTAGACGGAGCGGATATAAGAGATATAGGTCGATAGTTGTTTACATCACAAGCATTACCAGATTTAAAAATGGGGACTACTTTACTAATTTCCCAAATATCGGGAAATATTTGGGTTTTTAATATCTGATTAAATATATGAAAAAGATGTAAACTATGGATGAATATTACGAACTATTCATTTTAATGGAACGCCTCTATTCTTTATTTGTATATATATGCATCTTGGACGAGGAATATATGATGGGTCCTATTGTATTTTCATACATGATCAGTTGGAGATATAATTATATTAACAACAATAGAAACAGCATTTGTTGGATATGTACTACCGTGAGGTCAAATATCATTCCGGGGTGCAACAGTAATTACTAATTTACTCTCAGCCGTCCAATATTTAAGAACTACATTAGTTCAATGAATTTGAGGTGGATTCGCAGTAGATAGCGCCACATTAACACGATTCTTTGCCTTTCATTTTTTACTACCACTTATTTAAAGAGCAATATCAATAATTCACCTACATTTTTTTACATAAAACCGGGACTCTTAATCCACTCTCTATTAACAACATTATGGACAAAATTGCAATCCATCCATACTTCTCCATGAAGACATATTAGGGTCTCTAATTATAATTTTAATACTAATACAACTCTCATTAATATTTCCTACGACCTTAGGAGACCCAGAAACGTCACTCCAGCAAGCCCACTAGTAACACCAGTACATATCCAACCAGAATGATATTTTCTATTTGCATATGCCATTCTACGATCAATCCCAAATAAATTAGAAGGAGTAGCAGCACTAGTATTATCGATCATAATTCTATTAATTATACCAATAAATCACAAAAGAAATTTTCGTGTTTACAATTCTACCCCTTAAATCAAGTATTATTTTGATTAACATTTGCAACCTTTATTCTATTAACTTGAATTGGGGCCCGACCAGTAGAAACCCCATACATCACTACTGGGCAAGTATGTATTAACAATCACATATTTTATATACTTCATTATATCTCCAACAACACTACTATTATGACATAAAATTTTAAAAAATGACTTCTTGGCTGAAACTTTAAGTATATATCTTGAAAATATAAAATAGAATATAAATATTCTAGAAGTCTCTACATTCTAACTATTACGCAAAAAATATATTGATATAATTAATCCCCTAGAACCATAAAAAAATATTAATTCAAAGAAATTGGAAGAAAACTCCTCCAAGCCAAATATATAAGTTTATCATAACGAAATCGTGGTAAGGTCCCTCGAACTCAAATATAAATAAATCATAAAAAAAACCTTAAGTAAAACGAATAAGGGAAGATATACCCCCAACAATAAAATTCTAAATAAAACACTCATAAATAAGATGCTAGCATATTCAGATATAAAAATTAGAGCAAACCACCAGCACTACATTCAACATTAAACCCAGAAACAAGTTCAGATTCCCCCTCAGCAAAATCAAAGGAGGTTCGATTAGTTTCAGCTAAACAAGAAATTAATCAAGTTAAAGCTAACGGAAAAGCAATAAAAATAAATCACAAATAATGTTGGAAAGTATTAAATAAAAGTAAGTTATAACAACCAATTAAAAAATTAAAGATAATAAGATCAAATCCAATCTAACCTCATAGGAAATAGTTTGAGCAACTGCTCGAAGACAACCAAGCAATGCATAATTAGAATTAGATGATCATCCAGCAGATATTACTGTATACACTCCCATTCTTATACAACATAAAAATAAAAAGACCCCACAAATAAAAATTAAATAATAAAGTTTGATAGGAAAACAACTCAAACAAATAAAGATAGAAACAAACTAAAAACTGGTGATATATAAAAAGGATAATAATTTCCGAAAATAGCTAATGTCTGCTCCTTAGTAAATTACCTAACTGCGTCAGCAAAAGATTGAAAAATACCACAAATTCCCACCCTATTAGGACCCCTACGAATTTGAATATATCCTAAAATCCTACGTTCAAATGATGTAAAAAGCAACTCTAATTAAAACACATACAACCAAAATAATAAAAGAAATAACTCCAATAAATAAATCTAATATCATTTACTACAAATGCAATAATTTATCTTCATTTTTGAATCCTAAATTCAATACACTTCTCTGCCATTATATTAAATATTATTATTAATCAATATTATATATAATATAAATATTTGGTCCTTTCGTACTAAAACACTATAAACATTAGAAGATAGAAATCAACCTGGCTCACGCAGGTTTGAACTGAGATCATGTAAGAAATTAAAGGTCGAACAGACCATCAAATTTGAAATGCTACCCCCAAATGATATGTTAATCCAACATCGAGGTCGCAGCCTCTCCTGTCGATATGATCTCTCAAGAAAGATTACGCTGTTATCCCTAAGGTAACTTATATTTTCAATCACTAAAAATGGATCAAAATAACAAAAATTATTGAATATTAAACAAAAAGAGTTAATTATTATCTTCCCATCACAACAACAAAATATTATATAATAACATATGTAGTTATAATATCTAACCAAAATATTATTAAACAAAATGAAGATCTATAGGGTCTTATCGTCCCCTTAAAAAATAAAGCCTTTTCACTTTAATGTAAAATTATATATTAATTAATCAAAGACAGCTTATTCCTCGTCCAACCATTCATTCTAGCCCCCAATTAAAAGACTAATGATTATGCTACCTTCGCACGGTGAAAATACCGCGGCCATTAAACAAATGTCATTGGGCAGGTTATACTTCATATAAAACCATGAAAAATATTTTTGATAAACAGGCGAGAATACAAGTTTGCCTAATTCCTCTAATTAATTAATCAAATATACTAATAGAATCATAATTTCCGAATAAAATTAATTAAAATACACAATTAGGTAAACAAGTAAAACTAAAGTAAATTTTTAATCAAATTAGGATAGGGCAGATCTAGGCAGATCTAGTCGAGAAATTCTTTGACGAGGTAACAGCTCAACAATATGTCCCCTGAAGTGAAACAGTTTACAGTTCATTTCATCTTTGAAAACAAGTTCTAAAACTTGAATTACTAATTCACTTAAGGAATATTAGCTGTGGCGTGACCGGAACCATGCGAGAAAATCGTTCACAAATAGCTAACTCCACTTTCCAGAAGGAGGCTGAAAGGCGTAATTCCAATCTGCCATTGATAGGAAAGATGGATCGTTTGTTTGCAGGAATATATATATAATTATGTGGTGCGTGCAATGAAACTATCTTTGATGATACAAATTCTAAGAGTTATTCTGAACAGCATGTTTGTATAAATGTACGTGTGTGTGTGTTTGTGAATGTCAAATCATATGCGTTATTCAGTATTTGAACCGTTATTTGTGTATGGAGTAAATTTGTGTGAATGGAATTTCTAATATTTTTCTTGTGTTCATTATTTAACAATAAATTCTGTATTTCAATATCTACCAACATGTTATTGTTTTGTTCTCCTGAAAATGCTCAACGGTACTATTTTTGGTACAATTTTTATACGCTAGTTGAAATAAAAAAGTATATTTGATCCATATTTATACATTGGGTTAATATTAAAATTTAATAAGACAAATCACATATATTTTAAGAGAAATTAATATGGATAATAATAATAATGTAATAATGGGTAATAAAAATGTAAGCTTTTTGTACTTGTATTACTATTCATTTCAAGTATATTTTTAGCAAGCCTTCGAATTTAAGATGCGAGGAATGTTTCAAACAATGTCTCTGGAATAATCGCTCTTTTCCATGTGAAGAATATATTGGCAAATCATACGTTCATGTCTCTAGTACATGCTGTAGCTTCAATTCCCTTCAAGTAAGGTAAGATATAAATTTCAGTAATTTACCCACACAAATATCCACTCACACGTACACTCATACACACAACCACAAACACTTATTTGAGTAGATTATAGTGCTTCAAATTGAATCCAGGTCAGGAAACTGAATTTTATTATTAGTTTTGAGTATATTTTACCACATTTTAGCCCGCTGATAGTCAATATGACTTAGCTTTTGTATATATTTTGTATACATTCCTTTTTTATCTATTAAAATTTGTATATATACAAGGAACATCTATGTTCAGGTTTCGGACTTCGAAGTAGATATGAAACACAATACGAACGAGGAAAACTTCTAGCGAATGCACACATATCAATATCGGAAAAGCAATCATTATAGTCAACATTGGGAAAACTATACTTGATTTGAAAGGAAAAAAAATAATCAATAATAAAATGTTTGCCTAAATTCAGGCTGCAAAGGAGCAATTATGTGAATTCTTGGGATTGTGGGTGTGAGATGGATTTCTTTGAATTGTCGTTTCCGGTGACGTTAATGAGTTGATATTCTGGGAAGTGGTTGTGATAAAAGTATGGTTTCATGGAATGGGGAATGCCGAAAACGGTGTTCTTTTTTCCTTTCTTTTTTATAAGAATAGTGACAGTTTACAACATGTGTCTTGAGAACGGATGCAGTGTTGTAATTCTTCCTTGTTGCCATTTGTTTCCTGCGGATCCTGTGCTTCTCAATTGGAAAAGTGTTAAGTATGCCGGGGCAGCACTGAATATGCATTGACTGATTTCACTCTGTTGCACAAAATGGAAGTTTGTATTTTAAAAGGTCAAGGTCATCGAGGAGCAGAAGGAGAATTTGTATGGAAAGAAGTGGGAATTTTAAACTTTCCTCTTGACAATGCATTTGACTGTTAATATAATCTCTATATGGTTTACACTTTTTGAGTGTATTACTGGCTCCGTATCATCTAAAACGGCCTCAACTTGGGAAATGGGTGGCTACCGTATGAGAAATTATTAGACGTTTTATATGTTTTGCTTGTGAATCAGAAAGTGTACGTCAAAGGTACGGAGAAAGCTAAATGGTTGGAAAAATTACTTGGAGAAAAACGTTTGGGTAAAATATATGTACGTAACATCGAAGAACTTGTATGTACAAAATTGGCTAGTGTGAAAAGGACTTCAGGAAACTTAAAATATACTAACTAACTAACTCCCTAGCCTTCTTAAACCCGAAGGTTCATGGCTGCAGCAACAGAGGCCTTCCATCTTTCCCTATCTTGAGCAAGTTCTATATACTCTTTTCCATCCCTACCGATTTCCCTTAGGTCCATCTCAACGTTGTCCCTCCATCTTCGTCTTGGCTTTCCTACAGGTCTCTTACCATCAGGTTTCAAACAGGAATCCTGTAAACGCCTCTTTCCTCTCCCATTCGTGTCACATGGCCTGCCCACCTAAGTCTTCCTGATATAATTATTCTAATAATATCTGGACATGAATACAAATTATGTAGTTCTAAATTATGTAAACTTCCCCACTCATCTTTCTCCTCATCCCTTTAGATCCAAATATTTTCCTAAGGATCTTATTTTCAAATACTCTCAATTTATACTCCCCTTTCAATGTAAGGGACCAAGTTTCACATCCATAAAATATTACTGGCAAAATTACTGTTTTGTATATTTTAACTTTTAGTTTCTTAGATATTAAGCGAGAAGACAAAAGTCTATCAAGAGAGAAGTAACATGCATTTCCTGAATTAAGCCAACTTTTTATTTCCTTTTAAGGTAATTTTCATTTGTTAATATTACTCCTAAGTATTTGAATTTGGAAACTCGTTCAAACGAGTTGTTATCAATAATTAGATTTTGATTATTACCTAACACTTGGTTTCGGCGTGTAAGCATATATTTAGTTTTCTCTTTGTTAACTTCCAAACCTATCTCTTTAGCAGTTTTGAAAAATATTTTAGCATTATTCTTAATTGTATTCACATCATCCCCCATTAAGTCTACATCATCTGCATATGCTAACAACTGAGTCACACCATTTAATTTTAGTCCTTTTTAGTTTATTTTACCTTCCTAACAGCTTATTCTAAGGCAATGGAGATAATGCATTTCCTTGTTTTAACCCATCATGAATTGAAAATTTGTCAGGCATATTAATACCCACACGAATTTTACTTTCTGTTTAACTCGTGCATATTTTTATCATAATGAACAATCTTCTTAGGTATTCCAAACTCTACTAATATATTATATAATTTATCTCTTTTGACCGAATCCTATGCTTTTTTGAAATCAATGAATAGCTGATTGACATTTTGATTATATTCCCACTTTTTTTTAAGTATCTGTCTGATGTGAAAAATTTGATCTGTAGTTGATGTGATACGTTTAATTCCACATTGATAATCACCTATAATTTCATTAGCATATGGGGCTAGTCTTGTTAAAAGAATGTTAAATAATATTTTATATGTTGTTTAGAGTAGAGAAATTCCACGGTAATTATTGCAGTTCATTTTATAACCTTTTTTAAACACAGGAACAATTACGTTTTTTTAAACTGTTGAGGGATTTCTCCTTTATTCCATATTAAACAAATTAATTTATGAATTTGACATATTAATGAATTTCGACCATATTTAAATAACTCAGCTGGTATTAAAACAATGCCAGGTGCTTTGCTATTCTTTAGCCAATTAATAGCATCTTTAACTTCAGTCAAGTTAGGTTCTGGAAATAAAGGTTCTGCTGTGTGCACTTCATTTATTTCTGATTTATCTTGAAGTAGTCATTGAAGTAGTTCTTCCATCTATTTAGAATATCGCTTGGGTCAGATAGAAAAATCACCATCTTTATCTTTTATCAAATTTACTTTAGGTTGCCACCCCTTTCTAAACTCATTTACACCTTTATATAAATCTCTGATATTTTTATTTTTGCTGTTTGTTTCAATTTCGTTAATTTTGCTTTTCATGTAATCTCTTTTTTACTTCTAAACGTGCGGCTAACTTCTCGCTTTATTCTACTATAATTGTTTAGATTTGTATCATCAGAGTTATTTAACCACCAAAGTCTAGCTTGATTTCTTATTTCTATTAGATTATGACATTCATTATCAAACCATTTCTTACTTTTTCTTGGTTTATGGTATCCTATACTTTCTTTAGCTGCTGATTCTGTTGCATTACGTATGTGCTCCAAATTCTTATTTACGTCTGTTTCATTTATATTTTCATCATCATTTAAATCCTGCAAAACATCAAATCTATTTGACAGTTTAATTTGGTAATCTTTCTTAATTCTTTCATCAGTAAACTTTCCTGTATCGTGTCATTCTATAGAATGAAGGGATCTGAACCAGTTAACTGATGGGGTGATGTAAACTACTCATGATTCATCCTCTTGATGAGACCACTCGTCATTGACATGACGAGTTATTGCTTGGCATGCGAAAGGTACAAATTACACAAAGGAATTAAACTACTGAAAAGACAATGGTAACTCGTTGGATTTTGTGAACCGTTGAACCTGTATCATGGCTGGGTGTAGGATAATTACCTGTCTATCTGAAGTCTTTAGCTGAATGAAAATAGCGAAGTCCTCTGTAAGCTTCTCTCTAATGCTGACCAAAGCGTGCTTCCACTATCGACCTCCTGCCTTGCTGACCACCTCTCTCTACCAACTCAATTCCCAAAGTCCAGTCACTTCCCAGCTTGTCTCACCTCTATATTCCCTGGCCATCGAGCTCTTCCTCGATGCCGAATCGCCGAATCGTGTGTTTATCATAATTGCTACCATGCAAACCGCTGACACCAAAACCAGAAGTGTTACCTGTTCCTGAATGCTCAGGAGGTTTGCATGGCACAACACAATGCATTGTAAACATACCTAAGAGGCTTGAGACAGCTGAGAAAAACAAGTGAATGCCCTGGTCAACATGAAGCGTTCAGAGAGACTTAATAAAATAAACATACAATCTTAGGGATTGTTACGTTCGCCCCGCCAAGGAAAAATTTTCTCCTTTGAAAATTTAAAAGTCAAATCGCAAAGCTTGACATGACTCAGGTTCGCCAATTCCATATATTTTCTTAAAAAACCCAAATATACAAAAGAAATCCACCATAACATAACTTTCTCTTGTTTACTGCATCCTGAAGGAAAGAAAATTTTCATTCCCTAAACTTTATAATGAATAATACCCTTAATACTAACAAATTCGTATGTTTATACGATGTAAAAAACAATAATATATACTATTATAAGACTAGAAATCACAAAAGTTCGTGTCGTTAAGCGATAAAACTCTTAATGTATCACATGTGCGCGTACGTAATGTTTATTATGTAGAATTGCTCATCCGCCTGCTCCTAGTCAAGAGTCTGTGATGCCTCGCCAAGCGGTGTCTACTCTGTGTCACCCGCGAGGCCAACGGCTAGAGCGTCTTCGCAAGAACGGAATTCACAATGTTGTTTATATTGCCACTTGATATAGACTCTTCAAATAAATAGAAAAACCTTAAAAAGGTGCACAAGTAAGTAAACGTAAGTAGGCATGTAAAACATTGTCACATCTCACTGTTTTTTCTGTGTGAAAGCCTGATTATATCAAAGTGTAGTATGTTTCACGAACTACGTAGCCAGTGCACTCCTAAAATCGTTGAATATATGAACTTGCAAGGCTATGTTGCACATTCCAATGTATTATTATACAATATTCAATGCATATAATTGGTTACACTGATAACTGTCGCTGGTAAAACATAACTATAGCGTTCAATTTTCTTTTCTACGTTAATCTGTACACTGTATACATATATATGGCTTGGTGAATACCTATGTATGACTGCACACACACACAAAAAAAATAATCTTGCAGTGTTTTACCATCTGTCTACTCTGATTGAAAATATCAGAAAATGTCCAATGTGCAATTGTATTCTTATGTGCAATTGTATTTTTAACTATGTACCATGTTGGTGAATCACTATTAACTGTTTGGGAGAAACATTTGCATAAAACTAAAGCATACTTTCTGCAATGTTTAAAAGTGCTTTAGTTAAGCTTTTTTATTGCTTGCATGACCGTTTATTTATTCAAAGTGCAAAATTTCATCTTAAAAAATTATGCACTAATTGATGCTAGCACTGGTCAGTTGACACCACTGGCGCTTGTCGCTTCCTTGTAGTATAATGTAAACTTGAATGCATATAAAACTGGTTCTCATGCATAGCACAAAACTGAAAATGTGTATAAGGGCTATGGAAAAGTACTGTTTCTAATAATGCATGTTAAATGACCAAATAGATACACATGATAGGAGCTCGCATGTGTATGTGTAGAAACACTGTAGCACAATTCTGTAATTATTGTTTGTAACCGGAACTGCTGTTTGTAGAAAGTACGTTTTCTATGCTTCTTCTTCTTTCTGGATTGCTTGTCGTCTTGACTGCATGGGGCAATGTAAAAAATGTGGTAAATTACCCGTAGAACTTGGGAGATGGGGAAAAGTTGTTGTTTAAACTGCAAACAGTGTGGAGGGAAATTTTATCTAGCTCCATCACTAGGTGTTGTTGATAATGTATAGTCCGCTATCCTGGGAAATGTATGGTTGACTACATCCTTCCTGTAAAAGGTAGTCTCCGTGGAATAATAATTGGAAATGTCTGCATGTGTCCCTCGTAGAATGGTAATAAATCTTTCTGCCTGGTAATAGTAGACTGCCTGCGGATGTCCGTCATGAAAAATGCCCATGGATGGTGTAGGCATTGCTTGTCCATGGTGCTCCGTATAGACAGGTTAGGTTAAAAGGAAAAATTATGACAAAGAAAGGAAATAATAAAGGATAGGAAATGTATAATTCATGTTCATGCAAGTACCCAATACCAACTAATTTCCACTGCCTTTTCTTTAAAATCAAATTAAATTGTCTCATCAAAATAAAATAAATTAAATAAATAGATAAAATAATTGCCATAACTCTTTTGAAAATAAATAAGGAAAATTGAAATAAAATATCCAACCGTAATTAATATATTAATGTCCATGATTAATGTGTTGCCTTAACCTATTAATTATTACTGCGCTGCTCTAAAGTAATCTGTTTCGCAAGCTGATGATGCTTAAAAAAATAATATCCTAGGGTTGCGGTTAATAACACATTCCAAATAACAAAAACTAATATAGACATGGGCAAAGGGTTTAGGACTAATTCCTGAAATGAGATGTTCTTACTAATTGATTGATTAAGTTGTTTTAAAGCAAGGTCAAGCGAAGTCCATTGGGGAATAGTGAAATCAGATAAATTTTTGGGAATATTAGGTAGTAACTCAATTTCCTGCATTTTGACTTGTTCGAAAGCTAAAATTCTTGTGTGTAAAATTTGTTGATCCACAATAATCTGCGAAAAATCCTGATAATTAAAACAAATAGATTGCCCTTCATTAAGCTGAATTGATCTGTGCGTGTTCAAATTATTATTCAAATTCTGAATAACAATAAATTGACCTGAACCTGATATTAAAATACCATTACGTGTTCTGATAAACTGAAATAATTTATTGTCAGTAATAGATTTCACTTCAAAATTACAAGAAACTGACCTATTGTGTAAAAGTAAATCTTCCAAACACTGTACATCTCTATCGATGGTAACTTCACTATGCGAGCAGAGATAAAAAAAAGTTTTTAAGCTCGCATGCACTCTCAACAATTTGCACTAATCGTGGACTTCCCTTATGTTGTATACTGTAAGTTAACTCTGGGATTCTAATGCGAGACCATGAATTGTTATGCAAAATGCCTAAGTTAACTGCTCTAAAAATAGGAGCGATGTCATTCATCTGTACTAAAGGTGTCTCTAAAAGTAAATGAAATGATCTACTACTGGGTTCATAATTAATCAAATATACTTTGGTCAATGAATAAAATAATCCTATGTCTGTTTTATAAAGTGAATCTTTAAAATCGGGATGATGCTGAATAAATGTACGGAGCCAATTAGGAGTTAAAATATGATAAGATAATTTTCCCGAGGCTATTTCCATAATTATAAAATCTAAACGCTCAATCATCTCAGAGGCGTGCAATAAGGCAACTATATGTCTCTCTTCATTATAATCATAACAAAATTTAGCTAATAATTCTTCCTTTAAATGCAAAACTGATTGCTTTAAAACTACCAAAATCCCATTAACAATGTTCACCATTTTTACTTGACTCTGTTTCATATTCTGTACTTCCTGAATAATATGATGTTGATTGGCTGCTAAAGTTTTAACTGATTGGGATAAATGATGAACTGACATAGTATTGAAAACAGAAAGTCCTGCACTGAACAAATTTATTAAATTAAGAAAAATCTGCCTCTTTTCCCTGTTATGAATATTAGTAACATTCTGATATAAATTTTGGCAATTCGGCCTTACGTCTCCTACTGTAAATTTACATGGGAAATACTGAGAAATTTCGGTAAGATAATCATTAATTTTGGTGCTGGTATCATTATGAATGACTTTCCATTGCGCACATGCGGAGTCATTGTCAGCCTGAATATGTGCATCGATGAAAATGTTCACAGTTGTAAAAATATTCTTACTACTATGAATGGTTAACCCTTGTCTCTCATAATATAAGCCTAATGATTTAAAAAATATGTCTTGCGACTGTTCATTGTTGGGTAAGGATCCAATAAAATGAATCAGGGATAGGAGTAGGATTAAAATCCAAAATAGGAAAGTAATTCTGCTAGTAGCCATGCTTCTGTAATAAAAAAATTTCCTACATCAGTACAGCTTGACGTTGGGATATATACCTTAGTAAGGCTAAAATTATGCTGATGTAATAACTAAGTATGGGATCAGATAAGTAACTAGATCGGTGGTAGGGAAGAGGTGGGAAATAACACATCAGCAATATCATGTGAAAAATGGGAAGGATACCGTAACTCTAAAGCCAATACCTTCAGTTAGTAAGAATCATGGGCCACATTGATATCGAGCCTTACGATTTTTGGATTAGTGAGTTGGAAAGGGTGCCAGAGATCACGGAGAACATATTAAGCTACATCCCCCTAGTGCTCCTGGGTCCGACGTGGGGTTGAAGGGTCAAACGTATCGTAAATTACGCCATCAAGGATAGGGTGTTCCGGGAAATAGGCACCCTATCCCAACTGGAGGACCTTGTGCGGGAGTATTGGGAAGAGATTAAGAAACGGGAGCAGCTAATAACGGCCTGCCCCCGGAACTTCCGCAGAAGGTTATTCCTCCAGCAGGAGCTGGAGTCGCTTCAGGAAGACTTCCTGTGGCTTGGGGACCTGTTCCAAAGTTGCAAGGAAAGTATTCGAATTCAATTTGGAGTAGGGTAAGTGAACAAAATTTTCCTAAGACTAACTAATAATAATAATAATTTCTCAAATTATAACATTTGTGGTAAACCACACTGTTGAAATTTGAAAAGGCTAACGATGCCATGGCGACTTTTGCTGCACATGCCTGTGCCAATCACCGAGGCCTGGCCTTGGCATGTTGCTGACAAATTTTGATTACTCTAAGTGCATAAAGTGCTAAAATTGCCCTTTGTAGAAATTTCCCTGATTTTATCAAAATTTCGTTTGACTTTATCCTGATTTAAACCAACTGTACGTCGATTTCCCAAAAACTTACTTACTATAAATATCTCTTATGAAAAACGGGAAAATTTTGCGAGAAAAACGCAAAAAAAATCGTCTTGTTGTTCCTTTGAAAATTATTGGTCGTGATTAGTCTGAAGTGCATAAATGCGACGTTTTACGGAAAAAATTATCTATATAGAACAAAATATCCCTAACATTGTTTACATGAACTTCTATCGTAAAAATCAAATTCTGATGGCTATATGCGTAACTAAACTGATCCTATAAAATGTTAATGGACGACCGACCCTGGTTGTTGTAATCTCCATGCTAAGTGTTTTCTAAGCTTCCAGCGTGTTCAAAGTACTCGGGAGAGAGCTTCAGTGCGGAGAAAGGAATTTGCTGATACCAGACATTCTAAATTGTGCAAAGTTGCATTAGTGGTCGCTGGACGCAACTGAAAATTTCTCTATGGCGACAACGAGAGCTCTTGCAAGTTCGCTGCCGTGATCGGCGACTTCGGGTACGTTCGGGTGCCGTCGGAGAGGTGGAGGGGAAAAATCGCTGCTTCGGGCAGCGGGCAAAGGAACGGAGGAAGAAAATGCAACGCCATGATTCGCTGATACATTGAATGACGCGTAAATGTTTACGAAACTTTGAATTACTACAGACAAAGTCTAGTAAGCGCTGCGAGAATCGAAATGGAAGTCAAGGACTTTTGAAAATTACATCATAGGCGGAATGGAAAGGGAAAAATATCGTCGCGCTTGCGACAGTGTGTTACTTGAACACTTCCGTGCTTGTACAATAACAACAGTTGGGAAGCTGTTAGCAAACTAAATGACTAATAAACCTTGCATAAGGTACAATCAAACGTAAAAAATGAATTATACTTAAAATTTGGAACGTAATTAATATAAAATTTCTAGGCGAACATGAAGTCGTAAAAAATATGGTCTGTAAACGATACAACAGGTTCGGGAACCTGAAAATTTGGCTTACCTTCTGCTTTTAAAGTAACACTTGAAACTTTCTCGACTTTTACTGGTGACTGATTCGCAAATGACTCTTTAACTTTTACAACTGGCTGAACACAGTGTGAAATAGGCAATTCACTTTCCATTTTGCGACTGTTTTGAACAAAATTAGGACCCTTGCTTACGGCAAATTTCTGAACTCTATCTTTAACGGATAAAACATTCTTCGGCAAATCTATACTGTCGTCTTTAATGACTAAACTATTTCTGGATACATCTTGAACTTCTAGTTGTACCCTAGGTTGAATAATAATGGACTGAGGCAGTGGAGGCGGCAGTGGCGGATTTATTGTGTTACAATGGTACCACTTCAACAATCGGTGCAACATCATCGTAAATCTGATCAATGGACGGTGAATCATTAAGTTTGCTTAACGGTAATTCGTTGGTACACTCATGGTCATAAGTAATAGAATTCTTGCGTTGACATTGAAAATAACAAATTATGAAAATTATAAAAATACTAATAATAAATGTTGTTAATAATAAAATTGTAATTATATTATAAGGATAGTCAAAGGACTTGTTCAACAGATAAATAAAATTAGAAGCTTTTACGTATGGAAGAAATCCGTTTAAAATAACTAAAATCGCAATGATTTTCATGTTGCTTAGGCAATCAAAACAAACAGTTCTTCAAAACTAATACGTACTTTAAGCCTGCCTAGTTTAATTAATAAATATTTTAACTCAACTTTTAATTATTTCTGACTCTAGGCTCAAATTATCTGCGTACTTTATTTATTTAATATAATTTATTTAGTCTCTAAATTTATTAGTACTGGTTAACTTATCTTATTTTAAATTTTACTGCAAACTTATTTAATTTCAGGTGTTAACTTTATGTTTAAATACTTTGAACTCAATCGAACCGTACTGAGGTACAAGGTAAGGAAAAAATTGAGACTGATTTACTCCTGACTACCTGAAATAAAATTATTATTTATGCGATCTTTAAATGCATTAAAATACTAACATCACTAAAACTTGAAGAATCTTTAATTCTCTCTACTCATTCTAAAATATGCTTAGCATATTATTGTGGCAAAGTTAGAAACTAAAACCGTTGTGGTTTACTCATAATCATTCTGCGATGGCAGAATGGATTTCCAGGATTATCGGTTGCAATCCAATATCCGAAGGAAAATACTTGTTATTGGAGCGCAAAAAAATCTTGACGTCCACGTCTACATATTCATATAATATAAATATTCTCATAACTGGCGCTTAAAAATAAACTTTGCTAATATAATCATATACCTTCATCTGAAGAGTAACTATAAAATTCTAGTGATATATTCGCTGAGCTAGTATTGTTACATACTGCAAAAAAAAACTTTTGTGCTTAAAGCACATTATTGAATAATAAGTCTGCTTTTAATTGTTAATATTATTAGTGCTATTTTATTATAAATTATTATTATGTCACGCGAGTGGATTTAAAATATTAGACCTGTTTCACTTTAATAAATGCCGTAACTTGGAGCAAACTTGCAATATTTATATTTAAGATTTCAAAATAATCCGCATTTTAAAGTTTTTAACATTCGAAGCTACAACGTGCTAAGGATATATATTCAACTGTCAAACGAAACAATGTTTCGGACAGGAAAAAAAATATATATAAATATATACTAACAAAAAAATCTCGTTAATATGTGAGAAACGTCCACGCCGTGTAATTCTCTCCTAATTCTCTTCTAGTTATTCAAAATAAGTTGGCTGAGCCTAACTTTGCTTAAAGCATATAAGTATATGTATATATGTGTACGGACTCATTCTCGTCACAACTGCTTACCTGTGAACGGACATCTCTCCTCACTGCAGCCTATTTATACATCTATTACTTCTCAACTAGAACATTTAATTAATCGGGCGGTTTATACCCTAAATCACGGTACGAACATTGTACATGCGTGTCGAGGAATATAATTGGCGTTTTGTTTCTTTTCATATTAACATGAATTAAAATTTTCAGGCAATGTATGCGTAAGTTAAGGTAACGTAAGGCAAGTGACTATCTCGTATAAACTTGACTATCTCCTTAATCTAAACTCCCTTCATGAGGTGCTAGAAGACTTCAGTCATTAAGAATATAAATGAGTGGTCCTCGGGGCCTTATTCGTTCCCAAAACTATATATGTATAAAAATGTAATATCCTCGTTGTAAAAGTCTTAGCAGTCATAGTTCAAGCATTCTAAATCATTTACAAGTTACGGTCAGTTTTAAACCAAATTTAAATTAAACTTTTTTTTAAAAAAAAAATTTCAATTAATAATAATATATTGACTTAAACAAGCATACTCTGTGGCATAACTCGTTAAAATGCACCTAGTGCTGATTGACTCTGACTCGGTGGCACTAATTTATTTTCCTCATTCATAAATAACTTTAAAATCCACTTTTAATCCACGTTGTTAATTAATTAAAATATTAAGGGTAAAATCGTTTACAGTTCACTGTAGCTTACTGCATCCTCATAACCAACGTTGTAATAATTTTCGTATTCAAGATGATGTAAAAAAAATTCTAAAATCACTGTCAATGCAAGAAATCATCAAATCTAAATGCCTATTCCTTATTCCTTATGTAAAATTCTGGATGGTAAAAATTTCCCAGGTGGGAATATGTCGTAGCCATGGTACCGGGTTCGTGAGTGAACCACAGAGCTACCAGGAGCAGATTGATAGGGAATCGTCCAAGGATGTCCCTGGGCCGGCCACATTTTTTATAAAATGGGCCTCCCTAAAATCCGACATTGAACCTTCCGCCATGCGGAATGCCGGACGCTCCTGATACCAAAGCGCCAGCCCGACGTGGGTAACCGTGACGGAGCTAGGGCGCAGGTTCCTCTGCATTTTACATTTCGCTGATTACCGACCCAAACTTGAAGTCGATAAATTTAATCGAATTCATCCTCATGTTAGACTAAACATCTATCATGGCATATATAAATTCTTCTCCCCCCCATTAATGCAAAAAGCTTTAAGCCCTATGTATTTTCAAAATTAATTTTGGCAAGGACATACCAAGAAAAACTAAACAAATGAGCAAAATTTTGGGGTGGGTTACGAACTTAAGGGTGTTATAAAGCACTCCACTACGTGTCAAAATTTGGGGTGGGGTTTAAATCCTAAACTGGTTAACAAACTCTTTTCTCATCGCATTTCCGAAAAAATGCATGAGAAGCCCTAGCAAATCCACCACTTGTCATTCTATAGAATGAAGGGATCTGAACCAGTTAACTGATGGGGTGATGTAAACTACTCATGATTCATCCTCTTGATGAGACCACTCGTCATTGACATGACGAGTTATTGCTTGGCATGCGAAAGGTACAAATTACACAAAGGAATTAAACTACTGAAAAGACAATGGTAACTCGTTGGATTTTGTGAACCGTTGAACCTGTATCATGGCTGGGTGTAGGATAATTACCTGTCTATCTGAAGTCTTTAGCTGAATGAAAATAGCGAAGTCCTCTGTAAGCTTCTCTCTAATGCTGACCAAAGCGTGCTTCCACTATCGACCTCCTGCCTTGCTGACCACCTCTCTCTACCAACTCAATTCCCAAAGTCCAGTCACTTCCCAGCTTGTCTCACCTCTATATTCCCTGGCCATCGAGCTCTTCCTCGATGCCGAATCGCCGAATCGTGTGTTTATCATAATTGCTACCATGCAAACCGCTGACACCAAAACCAGAAGTGTTACCTGTTCCTGAATGCTCAGGAGGTTTACATGGCACAACACAATGCATTGTAAACATGCCTAAGAGGCTTGAGACAGCTGAGAAAAACAAGTGAATGCCCTGGTCAACATGAAGCGTTCAGAGAGACTTAATAAAATAAACATACAATCTTAGGGATTGTTACGGAATCAAATGTGAGAACTTTTAGATTTTGTTGCTTATGATTTATCACTGAGAGTCTTTCTCTTAATTTAGTAATTACTGAATAATGGTCACTGGCACAGTCAGCGCCTCTATGTGTACGAACATAAATTACACTAGAATATGATCTATCTGATTATGAGTTTTACCATCTGGAGAAGACCAGGTATATTTATGGATATCTTTATGTTTAAAAGTGGTACTTTTCACAATTAAATTCATTGAGGTTGCAAAAGTATTCAATCTTATACCGTTATCATTACTTAATCCATGAAGACTTTCTTTAACAATTGTGGGTTTAAATGTCTCTTCTTTGCCAATCTGTGCATTACAGTCACCTAACAGAATTTTCATATCATACTGAGAAAATTTATCAAAGACCTGTTCTAACTCTGTATAAAAATCATCTTTAGTATTATCATCTTTATCTTCCGTTGGTGCATGTATGTTTATTAAAATAATTTTACACCACCTACCCTGTAAAACTGCATATGTTATCCTGTTATTAATAAATTCTACTCTTTTAAGATCCGAGATAATTATATTATTTATGAAAAAGCCTGTTCCAAAATTATGATTTTCACTACCACCATAAAAAAAATTATAATTTTTAGTTTTACAATTCCCTTCTCCTGGCCACCTAACTTGCTGGACACCTACTACATCTAATTTATACTTAACTATCTCATTAACTGTACACTGAAATGCCCCAGGCCGGTAAAGGCTCAGAACATTCCAGGTGCCTAATTTAATATCCTCATTCCTAATGTAGATGTTATCCTTAGTCCAGGGACCTCCCAAAGTAGCCCCCACCTGGAGATCCGAACAGGGGACTATTTTACCTCCTGAATATTTTACCTTGGGAACGTCCATGGCCTTATATTGCTGTTTCTTGACATTATTTGTTTACAGTGCAGAGTTGTCAGCTCTACGCCTAACCACCAACATGAATGGAGGAACTACTACACAACACAAACACATTAGACAGCTCAATTACTACACAAGACGAACACAAACACATTAGACAGCACAACTACTACACAAGACACACACAAACACATCACAACTATAACACAATATAAACACAAACAAACCACAACTACACCGCAAAATATGTAAGTCTCTTAACCACATGTAATTTTTTATGTTCTTATTTTTGATGTATTATGTTATTATTTTTTGTCCTTATGTTCTATAAAAACGTTACAATGTAAAATGGCTAACGCTGTATTTGGAATCTTCTATTAAATAAATAAATAAATACACAATATAAACATAAACAAACTACACACCACAACTACTACACAAGACAAACACAAACAAATTAGACAGCAAAACTATTACCCAAGACAAAACAAACATACTAGACAGCACAACTACTACACGAACATACTAGACAGCACAACTACAACACAAGACACATGGCCTGTATACTTTGACATTGAAAATTGATCGCGAAGTCGCGACTTTCATTACAGTGACTGCATTTTGGAAACAATGGAAGGATTATGTTTGGTACATCAATGTAAAGCCTAACATCTGTAGAATACCGGGATACCACTTCAGTGGTCCGAAGGTCAAATCCGTGGTAAGAAATTGACGTTTCTTGTACTCATCAATTCATCATCACAGCGGCAATTAAGCTAAAGACGTAAAGAGTGTGACGTGAAGCAATAAAAATTGCACAGGCAAACCCTTCTCTGTATATTAATGGAAAAGACAAAGATCGTTGTAAGTTCACTAAATGATCGGTTAGGATAATCGGAACTGGAATTACAGTTTATAGCGGAATTCGAACCACTATGAAGTTTTTCCACCAAGGATCGAGCCCGGGACCCTTTGATTGGAAGACGACAGCATCAGTATGTACATTAATAAATTATAGTTAACTTAGAGGTAACATATGACACATTAAACTTTGACACCTCCTTGCTCCTTATTATATCGTTACTTTATTTCTTTATAAGTTTTGGTTGAATTGCTCGATCTTCCTCACTTTTTTTTACCATGTCTCTCAGATTCTATACTTATATATGTTACCTTCATTATTTATATTCATCAAATCTATCAACAAGAGCTCTAATACAAATAAAAAAAACATCATCTATTTACGTTAAAATGTCTCAAGTTTCTTATGGTCTATTTCAACGTTGACGGCAAAGGCAATTGTGAATAATGCACAATTCAGGCAACCCACCATACAGTGCTGCGTGATGGGTTGCATATGCAACAGGAGGGCAGGCCAATTTCGTGTTTACGAAGGTAGTGTGAAAATTACATTTCAAACGAAGTCTCGGTCGTGTTGTCGGTATGGTGTCCGGCTGTCGCACAGGAGACATGTTCGATTTCCTAAGTAAGCGAGCAAAGGTGGGAATTTTCCGAGAATGTGCTTTCGTAATCGAGTTATTTTTTTCACATGCTCGGTTTGATATATTTTGAACATTTCTATGTTCTGAGTTCCAAGGGAGCTCTCAGATCGAAGAGACACGCGACAGGAAACAAGCAAACCGTGTCGCTTGGAAATGAAACCTTCAGAAGTGAAGTCATTTCTCTTGAGTGACACGACAAGTGTCCTTTTTTTCTAGTCCTCTTTCTCAACATCGTGTATCGTGACACCTCGTTCTGTTGGTAGCGCATACGCAGTGAATATTTTTGTACAGACTGAATGGGTTCGTGTCCCTTTACACTTTAGTCTGAATGACCCCTATTAGAAAGTTTAAGATACATTTCAATACCTTGTCAATAGTGTTAATAAAATAATAATTTGTAACATTAATTTTCATACATGACGAGTAATGACAATTATAATGAAGTATGAAAATGTCAAGATAGAAAGTCTTGTTGGTGAAGATATAAATGATAGTTGGTGATGAAAATGAAAGATTTTGTTGTAGTAATGAAGCTGAAAGAGGTGGTTCGTGGTGATGAAATACGAGATGGTTGGCAATGATGAAATAATGAGAATCATTGGTGAAGATATGGGCAATGTTTCATGATGAGTATGAAAGTGATGGTTGGTTATCATGAAAAATATTCTTAATTTGATGAAATTGAAGATTGATGATGAAGCTGAAAGTGTTGTTTGATGAGTACGACAACGATGAACATAGCTATGATGATGATTATAGTGGAGGCTTAACGTGATTGTTGTTGAAAACAATGATCAGCAATAATGATACTTATGATCGTTAATGTTGAGGCCAGGAAACTTAAAATGCAGACAACATTGCTAATGTGAAAGTGATAAAAAAAACTTTGCAGTTGAACATGTCTGGAAGAAGTACAGTATATTTTGTAATAATTACAAGAAATAAAATATATTTGGAAAATATACAAATGTTTTATTTACAATTGATAATATGGAAGCTTCACAATACCAGAATGGTTATATTACAATACATAAAAGTAACAATGGTTCATTTGCAATTACATAATCAAATACATAAATAGTAACAGAACTTATTTACAATATCAATGTGTGACCAAGATTGTTCTCAAGATGTATTTCAATCATCAATTCGTTGCACCAAAGAACATAGCAGTAGTTCCTTAGATACTCGTGTACTTCTTTTCTTTCTGAAACCATATTTTTTTATGCAATTCACGAAAGCCTCCATTTTGGGTTGCACTTTATGATAACGTTCGATCATTAATGTTTGCAGAGGCCTAAAAAGTTTACAAAAGAATGAGTGTAGTTCAGAGGCTGTGAAAATAAAAGCATTTGGTGAAAAATATTGAGACGTCGGAATACAACGTTTCCTGAAATAATTTACACCACTGACGGTGATATTTCCTGGAACCATATAAGAGAATCGTCGACCTGTTTCGACGTAAATTAGTAAGTGAGATTTCACACAGTTCACTAAATCTTCTAAGAACAGATTCGTACGGGTGATCTTCCCTGTTGCGAAAACTCCCACACCAAATTGAAAGGGGTTTGCTTTTTGAATCCTCTCGCTACATACGTGTTTATGTACAACTGCATAGGTCGAGGTTCATTAATTGGATATAAGCTTCATTAATTTCTTTTAAAATCCATCTTATAACTATAACTCATAACTAAACAAAAAAGTCTGTTAAAAAGATTATCGTCAAGAAATATGACAATATCTCTTGTGATGTTCGCTCCAAATCCCTTGCTTGTTGTCTGTTCTAAAGTTTTCTTCTTTATGCTGTTTGACCTAACAGGATTCGAATCCCTTGGGGGTCCTGGGGGCTGAGCTGTTTGAGTATACCACACATTCCACGTTTACAAACAATTGTACCGTTTACAATGTTACCTTCAGTAGAAAGCAGAATGCAGTAACTGCACTGTAAAATAACTCTCAAATTATTATCTACATTTCAGATGTAAAATTAATCATAATACACACATTTGAGAAATAATGCAGTGCACTGCACTGTAAAATAACTCAAAATCATTATATACACGTCTATTTCTTTGAAAAAATAGAATAATTCTAAAATATATGCTTAAAATAAACTGATTTAGACTCAAAAACGAAATTTTGCCCTATAAAAATGAGTAGTTGAGTTTTGATAAAAATAAAACATAATTATTTTTTATACAATAAAAATAGTAAAATTTGTACTTTTTGGATATTTTGCTCTTAGAATATTAGCTGAAATCGAGGTAAAATGAATAAATACGAAAGAAATCGCTGCAAACTGACCATATACACTACTATACTCATAAACACACAAGTTTTAATACAAAGTACATAATACACAAAATGCGAAATATGGAATATAGAAATTAAAATTAAGTAACTGCGTGATATTTTAAGACTTCTTTCACTTGAACATGCCCTTTAGTTAGCTTCACAGGGGAAGATCTAACGTAAAATCTGAAGAGATTGGCGAGCATGGTTTTTTTTTTGTATAAGGATACTCTACTACTTTCTGCCTTCAGTACAATTTGAAATATTTTATACAGTACATCCGGGGCAGCTTAGTTAAAGATCGCGATCCCGATGGTTCTATATTCTTTCGTTAGCTCCTGATTCACTAATTTTGAATTTTGTCTTTTTTGTTTTGCCTTTCGTGACACGTTTGACTAATCGTGAAGATGGGAATGAAGAAACGTTCCTGTATTTGTTCCATCGTTCAGGTACAGCGCCTAGAATAACGTAGTGTGGAAAACGGCATGCTTCTGCGCTCTCAGCCTGGTTCCACTCGAAAATGATCCGCTAGAGGCGCTGGTGTTGACCCCGGTGCTTGGTGTTCGACTGCTTATAAGGGAAGTAAATGGAGTTTTCGCTGCAACGTCTGATTCTTTTACAGGAAGCATTTCTATGAATGTGATAATTGGTATGATATTTGGTACAGTGGTCGCGAAGATATTAACGACAGTCGACCAGGTCCTGTTATCGTCATACTTTCGTTAATAATACGGGAGAAAAAATAAGCGTGGAATGTTCTTGGCAACTAAATTTTTGTGTTCATTATTATTATCATCATCATCATTTATTTTAAAGATATACACACTGAAGCATTTGTATTTTTGATATTTACTGTCTCTTTTCTTTCGCTCTAAACTAATCGCGGCGATGATGATAATGATGATTGCATGAAACGACAAGGGGAACCCCACAAAACTTTCTTAGTGCCATCGACATGAGTGTAAGGAAACTTTCAAACCAATGGGACAAGCGACACGGGATGTTCACACTGTCACACTAGTGACACACACTTCCAGACTGTAAAATAGCATTCATTGCTCATGAGGGTCCAAACAGCAAACGACACGTTCATATGGCGTACTCGCGCGCTAAATGTTACTTCGGTCCGAAAGCAGCTTAAAGGAAGGGTGCTGAGACCGAAGCGATGCGCTACAGGGGGAGTTCCCAACTAAGTGACAAGCGACATGGTGCCTTCAGTCTATTAGCAAGCGTTGCTTGCGAACAACAGATAGGCGACACGATAAACCGCAAAATACAACGAAAGATCTAGGCGACACGATAAGCCACACGTGTCGCTTCTGCGTCGCTCAAACTGGGCCATTTCCTCAATAGCTTGCAGCATGTTGCCGTGGTTTGTTGCTCGCGCATACGCGATGCAATGAGTGTCTTGCTTTAGGGAGATTGCGCACCAAAGCGACAAGGGGCACGCGACATTTATCGCTTGAGGATTTCACCAAACAAACGCTGGCCTGTGCTTCCCGTCATGCCGCTACGATGTGAAATGTTGCCCTGGATTGGCTCGTTTCCAAGCAACATGTGTCGCTTCGGTGTGAAAGTTGCCTCGGACCAAAGGACCCGTGTCGCTTTGGTGTTAAATCCTCGTATCGTTTGTCGCGTGTCGCTTTGGTGTAAAATCTCCTTGAGGAAACGGTGCAGTCAGAGCTTGTGTCTCTAAATTTCGAAAGGCTGCATTGATTTCCGACTGCTTGCTTTCAAGCGACATTTGTAGTTTGTCGCCTCGGTATGAAATATCTCTCAGGATACTATTTATATTCTAATAACTTGAAAAATAATCTCTAATACACAGTCCAAGACCTGACGTTCGGAATCACATTGCGATGTTTCTTCTTGTGTTACGAATACTATTTATTTTTATTTTTACCTGTTTCTTGGGTCGTTTTCCACACTACGTTATTCAAGGCGCTGTAGTTCAGGTAAGCATTTCATCGTTTAAAAAATTCTTTAAGAGAGAGAGCCGTTCGATGTTCTTAATTTAACAATATTTAGCGACAATAGTATTTCGTGTAAGAAAACTTTGTCCATGAGAAAAATCTCGATTCTATAGTCCATCGAAAAAAAACAACAGATGCTCGTCGGTTTTTTGACGGTGAAGGTTAGTGGTGTTTTGTGATGCCATTTGAGAATCATGCACATTATCTTGTGCAGCAGTTACGTTGTTCGAACCAACAGGATTCGATTCTCTGGGGACAGTTGAGTGTTCCTTCGACAATTTCACGGTCGCATTTTCACAAGAAAACGACATAAACTGGACTGCGCCATTATTACACACACCGAACAATACAAAGGGTGAAATGGAATACAGAAAAATCTTGCACGTAAGTTTGACGTGCATGTAGTAATAACGCCATTTGTATTCACGTAAGATTTGCGTGAATTTTTCTATAATATGATCAACATAGCAGCGATCAATGGATACATTATTCACACTCACAACTTCTACAACAATCAGGGCAACTCAGAAAAGAGACCATTCTCACGAATTCAGTTCATGCTTTTTGAAGGTAGTACTGGGGAAGGAAGAGACAAGTACAGTAGCAGCCACGTCACAAGGGAACAGAAAGTATTGCAGTTTTTGCAACTACAAGAAAAGGAGGATGACAACTACGTACTGCTCCTGTGGGAAGCCAATTTGTGAAACACTACCGTACGTAAAATTTACGTATGCTTTGCGCTCAAATTCCTCCCCTAGCTCCCAACTCGCACCCACTCACCCTTCTGCCTAGCAGTGCCTCAAGTTGTCTGTCGGACATAAGGCAACACATAAGGAGGGTGCAAGCTCTGATCGTCTTGATTTGGTTTGTTATGTTGTGCACTGTACATCAATTTTACGAATCTGTGTACAACCAGAAATATCTTTTACGTAATTTTGACATTTGTAAATTCGATTTGGATACTTAGATTTGGAAAACGAAAGTTTAAAAGCATGCACTATTTTCTTGCAAGACTTAAAAATTCCATTTGTTCCTTATTTACAGCGTTATGAATATTATTATTGTTTGCTTTTCATTGTTCGAACTTTTCGCCTTGATTCTTAATGTACGAACGGGCTTGTCAAGCAAGACCTTCTCTTAAAATATTCTATGTTTAATAAAACCATGTTTATACATTTTAAAATGAAGAATAAAATTCCAATGTAAGGAAAAATAAACAAAATAACGTTCACAATGAATAGAAATTTGTTTTCATGATGTAGAGGTTGTTTTAAAAATAGATTTCTTCATGTACGTAAAATTTACGTAGCGGTAGTTATACTGTAATATTGGAACACGGTAGTGTTCTAGGGTTAAAAGCTCAATGAGAACAATAATTTATAGTATATACATTCTGTTTGTGGACGCCAGTTAATTTAAGAGCAGGTATTATTTTTTTAAAAACCCTCAAAAACATTGCCCAAAATGCTCAGGTCCCATCTGGATATTGGAGGTGGAGGCACAGAAGCAAAACATCGCAACGCAGATGTGAATCTATTCAGAGAACACCAAAAGTTTTAAAATCTGTGGACAACATCCTTTTGCGACTGTTGGAAAGAGTCACACCCGTATGTAAATTGTAAAATGTTTTATTTATAAATTTACTTTTCTATCGTTGATTGAAAACGAAGATGGGGATTGAAAGATATATATCACATCCATGCTAGTGACGTTCTGTGTATTCGAGGTAGCGTATATTATTTTTCCTTTCTAACAGTCCATTTCTTTTCTGTAAAAGAGCGTTTTAGATATGCACAATCAGTCTACAGGGAGTGCCTGTCTGATGTCATCCTTGTCACTGTCTCCTTGCCTTCCCGTTTTCTTGTTTCCAACTTCACCACTGGAGAGTTAGGCATATACAGATGGTTAACAAGCCGACGGCCACCGCATTCACTTGCACCAGAATTCTGGTTAAAAATCTTCTGAACACTAATTCATAGTTGTTGGATGATACGTAAAAAATTATTCTGCAATACTGAAAACACACACAGTCATGATGATTCAAGCAAGCAAGTATACAATGTTTTTTTTTATTAACACGTAAGGACACACTTGCCACAGCGGAATTTTGCTTCACCTCGTACGCTGCACGGAAGTATTGTTATAGCTCAGGAAATTGCGTTGGGCTGTAACATTCATGGGGCTGAGAGTGAAAACTACTATCCCTGCACAAAGTTTTTCATCCTAGAAGTTAACGAATTGATAGATATATTGTGGACATGCAGTTTTTATAGTGACGTACACCTTCACCAGGTATCGAAGATTTTACATCACAAGAATACACTAGAATCATTTACATACATGTCATTGAATAGCGAAGAAGAAAAGAGCATCGTTATATATCCGTCGGAGTTCATGCAATCAATTCTCTTCCATAAGTGTGCTATTCGATCCGCAACTGCAAATTAACATTTCTCATAAATCTACTCCACATTTTTTGTCCTCGAACCTAGGATTGTAAGGGTTGATAATGCAGATGGGTAATCAGTTTATCTCTTTGTCTTCAAACCCCCAGTCAAAAATAGCTTCTGTTCTAACGCGAAAATGAACTCAAATTGCCAAAAACTCTTCATTATCAAGCGTCAGAAAATAGGTATAAAGGGGGTGAGATAAATGTCAAGTAGGTTTAGAAATGATATAAGATTGAATAATGTAGATGACACCTAAGAATGTCAACATGCATAGTATATTTTTTTCATTTTCACAATTTTGAAAACATGTATAAAAAACAGTCACGACATTGTACCCATGGGTTCTATAAACACGCACCGTTAAATGGTCTACACCACAAGGGGCCCTCAAACACGTCGAGAGAAAAGACCCGCGAGGTTTAAACACGTCGAGAAAGGCCATGGACCCCCAAAAATACATCGTAGAAGGCTACACTGAGGCCCTTGTTACTTAAGGTGAGATTCGTACAAATCGTTATTTAGCAGCGGTTTTATTCACGTACGTGTGCACTTACTGGGACACGACTGACGAGTGACTTACTGGGACGTAAGATACGAGTGACTTGCTGGAACGTGGGTGATAGCAGAGGTAATTTTAGGTTACACTGTACTATCGGTATCTGAAGTGTGGAAGTATGAAACAACTGTGTACGACCCTATCACCAAATCCGGAAGGTTGTTTATGGGTTATATGAACATGTTTCTAAAAATAAAACAAGAAGCAAGTGGTTAGCATTTGTGGTGGACAGAAGGGAATAAACAAACATATATCCAAAAATAAGTTCAGAGAGAGGATGTTGTTGGATGAAAAAGACATTCAGGTGAACTCTGGTAAACGCACCCTTGCAAAACTATGTCTGAATTCTTTGTGGGGCAAGTTCTGTCAACGGGTTAATCTTTCAGAAACCACCATCATCGCAGAATCAAACGATTTTCTTGAAAAAATAACCCACCCGAACATTATTATCGGTGGAGTTATATTTATCAACCACGACACTGTATTGGTAAACTGGAAACATGTTCAAGAGCCTGTCCTCAGAAACGATAAAGTAAGTGTCACCATTGGTGCATTCACAACATGTCACGCACGTCTTAAATTGTACGAAATTCTGGAGAAATTGGAAGACAGAGTGTGTTACTGTGACACCGACTCTGTAATTTACATTGACAACTCTAGAATGGACTACAATCCCCAAATAGTTGATGCCCTCAATCACCGATGAATTAGTGGACTTTGGTTCGAATGTTGTGTGTGAAGAATTTGTATAGCCAGCACCAAAAAGTTATAGTCACACAGTCACTAACGAAAAGTCAATGGTTGGAATTTTTGAAGCTACGTGGTGTGAAAATTTATTTTTTTATAAAAGCAACAACATGCCATTATAAAGTATCATCATCGTAAGTAGTTAGAAACGGATCACGAGCAAACAACCACCCAAAATCTAACAATTTTATAGTGAGCCCTCTTAGTGTAATTACTGAAAATCATGATTTTAGCTGATTTTCCAAGTTAAAAAAACTGAAAATCAGTTTTACGCAAGAGCTTAAATTTCAATTTTATTGTATAAAAATTTTAATATTTAGATAATTTCCCCTAAGACACCCAATTTTTTAAAATTTTACTTTTTCAAATAGTAGAGGGATTACAGGTATTCAAAATAGTACTTGGTACGAGGCCTACTATTTTTATTAATTTTAGCACAGTGGAAAACCTATTTTGACGATGTTTTTGTCGAATTTATACTATTGCAACTCTGTGATTTTTCATCTCGTATTTGGTACGAGTGTTATTAAATTACGTAACACCCTCACCCACCCACCGTAACCTACACCCACACCCACCCACATTTATTTCCGGTCTACTTCCGTTCCATTTCCGGTTTACTTCCGGTCTACTTCCGGTTTACAAGACAGACACCTCTGGGTTTTTCCAGTTTTTTTAAGTATATAGTTTTATTAAATATATAGTTTTTGACTTGAGTCTTTAAAAAATTATATGTAAATACCAAAACCAAAAATAGTAACGGACTGAGGATACACACTAATCGATCAGCTTAAGTTTTGATGTATTTATTATTTTTTTATTATGTATAAATAAAACGTCATGAATATTTTTGGGTTTTAGAAGCAACAACATAATCAGCCTGTAGAGAGAATTCCATTAAACAGGGATGTATTTAGAGAAATTTATCATCAATTGGAATGGTTACTTCTTGTTCACTTGAACAGTATTTGGTCTCAAGTTGACGAGGATACTGCACTTATTTGTATTTAATAATAACTTATCATCATATAAGTTACCTGTTAGTGGGAAAATTCAAATAAACATTTCACCGCCTAATGCGGCAGTTTTGCAAATAGGTCGAAATTTGTATAGAATTAAATATAGTACATTACTTCCTAATACGTCTTATGATGTGGAAGCTGGTAAATTTTTGTATGCTCAGATAATTGGAGAGTATGATAAATTGTTTCCTCTGATTATCGAAATAACAATAACCTATCCTAAAAACAAAAAAACATGGATATATTTCGTAATATAAGGCGACAGGAGATAATTCCAGCGATATTGCTAGTTTAGTTGCACGTCTAAAGAAACTTAAATCAGATTTATTAATATTACAAATGTATTTGAATGTAAGCTTACTTGCTGAAGTTACCAATCTACAGTCTGAATTAATTAATCCCATAATAAAAATAGATGGGGAACTCAAGACTTTCCTTCAAAAATATACTAATTTACCGTGTCTTGATAATGTTGAAAATTTGAAAGAGAATTTAGCTAAATTAAAAAGTGATCTTGAGAAATTCCGTCAAATTCAAACAACAACCTCAGAACATCTAAAGCAAGAACTAAATAACCAAGCGAATACTATTCGTACCGAACTACTTTCCATAATTGAAACTATCAAGACTCAAGAGCAATATGAACTGCTTAATGCAAGCAGTCTTGAATTACGGGAGCAATTTTTATCTTTTGAAATTCCCTCACTGGAATAGATTAAATCCGAACTGCAAACAGACCAATTATATGCAGCCATAACAGAAGTTAAATCCAAACTACAAATATTACAACACTTTATCAATAATTTACCTTCGTCTTCCGAATTAAATGCAATTGATCGCAGTGTTGCCAGCATCAAATTGCAATTAGAAAGATACAGGGTACCAAAGCTCATATTGAAGATACTTTGACAACCATGAGAAACGAATTGACGAATGTACAGGAAACTCTGGAATTTAAGTTGCCAAGCATAACCGAATCTATAAATATAATTCAACGACAGATCACAAAATTAGATAATCTCAACACTGAATCTGAACTATCTCATTTTCACCATCTCATAGACGACATACAGAACAAATTACAAACACTGCAACAGTCTTCCCTTACGCAAGATGACATACAGCAACTTAAAAACGAGTGTAGTATCTGCTACGGAATTAGATGTAGTTAAGCAAGCTTTAACCACACTTCAACACACAGTATACAATTTACCCACTTCCCAGGAGATGAGATCAGTAAAAAGATCAGTAAATAGAATACTGAATTCGGAGGACATTAAGAATATTCAAGCGGAAATTGCCATAATTCAAGATACTCTTGCTACTTTGCCTACCAATCAGATTGTGAATGAATTACATGCCTTGTTTGTAGAAATCAGAAGGCAGGTATTTGAATTTACAAACCAGAGCACTAAATTGAAACTTGTAGAAAGTTTACTGGAGATTACTTCCAACATTAGAGAAAAAATTGCTACCCTCGAAACAAGTCAGGAATCTGCTTTATTAGGTGTCACATCAGAACTTCACGATCTCAAAAAACAATTTAAACAATTGTTTGTCGATGTGAAAATCAAACCTAGCTATGATGAAGTGGTAAGCGCCATAAATGAATATGAAGAAACGGTATTAAACAAATTAAACCATCTCGAATTACGTAAATTTTTCACTGTTGAGATAGTTAGGCTTGAGAGTGTACCAAATGCACGAGGGCTCAGGACTTATGTTAATGCAGGAAATGTTTACAAAATGTACCCTTACAGTCAGTCTCATGAATTTTTCCTTGATGGCTAAATTAAATTTTTAAAATTTGCCTATGTGAAGAAGAGAAAGATGGCATCTACAGACCACTAAAGATACCTGTTGCATATTGGAACGAATCTGGAAAAAAAATATAAAATACATGAGGATCAAGAATTATCTGTTTTCCCTGTGCAAGCTAATGAAAACAATATTATTTCAAGTGAAACAATTATACCCGGAGGATAATCCATTTTATGTCATATTTTCTTATAGAATCCGATGTCAAGACAAGATATAGTTAATGAATTACACAGACCAGCTCGTCGTAACTATAAACGAATGAGTGTGGTAACGAAAGGTGTAAATGATTTGTTTCAGGCTGATCTGATTGAGATTGACCCCACAAATGGGACTTTAAAAAAATTGGATAAGATAAATCATTGTTACAAATATATGCTTACAGTAATAGATAAATTCATTAAATATGAATTGGCTGTTTCCCTGAAATCTAAGGCTGGTACTTGTGTTACCGAAACTTTTAATTTAATATTTACCGAGGGAAGGATACCAAAATATTTGCAGACAAACAGAGGGTATTAATTCTAAAATTCATCATTTGCTAAGTTAATGCAACAACATAATATTAAACATTATTCTACATACAGTGATCTGAAAGCTAATATTTTGGAACGATTCAACAGAACATTACAAAATCACATGTGGAGACAATTTACTCTAAAAGGCAATTATAAGTGGGTACAAATTTTACCCGAGCTAGTTCATAATTATAACAATACAGTACATAGTACTATTCACATGAAACCTGGTTAGGTAACCAAATCTGATGAGCAACGATTGATTTCTACAGTTTATTGTCAAAAATATACATACACCACAAAGAAGCCAAAGTTTAAAATAGGGGATCAGGTAAGGGTCAGTAAGTTTAAACAGTAATTCGAGAAGGGATTCGCTAAAAATTGGAGTACGGAGTTATTCTCAGTGGTTCAAGTTTTACCAGGGAATAGAAATACATATATCATAAAAGATAATCATAACAAAATATTAAAAGGGAGATTGAATGAAGAGGAACTTAGTAAAACCAAATATCGAGATAAATATCTAATCGAGGAAATATTGAAGAAGAAAAATAATAAATTGTATGTGAAATATTTGGGTCTGCCAGACAAAAGTTGGATAGAAGCAAATCATGTGATTCTTTGACACCAACATGGAATGTGGTACAGCGTTTACCACATGTAGTAGAAATTAATAAAAAAATGGAGAGTTGTTACCTGATAACATAAGATGCCTTATTGCAGACCCATCAGGTTGTGGAAAAAACACTTTGGAAAAATAGACACTTGTATGTATTCTCAAAGAGTTGAGAACAACCGAAATACAAACAACTCATGAAGTTGTACAAGGGACTGGGCATAGCTAGATTTGCATCAACAATAAAACATCTCGACCAATGTTTGAAAAATTCTGTTGTGGTGTTTGATGATGTTATTCTGGAAAATCAGAATGAAATTAGAATTTTTTCGCACAGGGTCGTCACAAAGAAAGAAATATTTTTTATTTTATTTAGCTCAAACGTATTCCAAAATTCCCTAACAATTACTACGAGATAATACAAACTTAATCTGTTTGTTTCGTGAAGATCATACTAATTTGAAACATGTATACGATGATTATGTGGGAGGAGACTTAAATTACAACCAATTTTTAAAATTTTGTTCATCTTTTTGGAACAGCGACGATATTATATTTGTCTCTATCGACAAGACTCGGAAACCTAACAATGGTAAATTCAGAAATAAAATCAACGTCTTTTAAACGTTGAACGATATAAAATAACCATTAGTCAAACGAAATTAATATGACAATAGATGATTATTCGAAATTACGAGAGTACTTGTCCATACGTTTCAAAGGCTGGAAATCAGAGAATCGAGGTTTTTTCGAACAACACAAGCGTCAAGACCAACCTATTATCGATGCAATCAGTGGTCTTGATAAAGAGATTAAGGGTGTTACAGAATAAAATAAAAACCTCATCAATGAATTGGTACCTCTTACTGCTAAACATTATATAGATTTTCCTCCTACTCCATTTTCTACCATCCACACTCCTCTGGTATTTAAGGAACCACCTGCTAAAACAGTTGTAGAAGAATCAGAGATAATCGAGTTTGGTCCCATTACAAGAGATTACCTAAGATTCGAAAAAGATGAAGTATTTGGTTTGTATCCAACTATGGAGCATAATGAAAGCGTATATGGAAAATTTGCAAGTCTAAAGTAACATTCGAAAGGGGACAACAAAAAATTAATTTGCGTGGGAGAAACAGCTGGTCCAGATATCCTGGTACCCTAGGGCTATGGGAGCTCATCACCAAGAAACAACCAAAAAAAATTACAGAAGATGATTATGAAAGTTACTCTGAAATTTTGACACTCTCTGATGCTTTGTACCAAAATAACGATGCCAGTCAAAAGAGTGTGAAATCGAGCAGCGGGGATAAATACAAAAATCTTATTAAACCTAACTGGAATCAACTAAAAACCGGTAGTGGTATAAAACAATACAATAATTTACCTAAGGAATTTGTATGGGTAAACGATGTGAGAAAACGTATAGATAGGTTGCTGGTTATAGAAGGGGAGGAAAATGCTAGGAACAATAATTTCCATAATGAGAAAATGGGTATTGTAAACATGATTAGTGACAAATTAGCTAATTTTATTGCAAATTATATATATCCTAAATGTAGAGATTTATTTATTTATTTATTTATTGAACTCAACAGGTATATACCTAATTACAGAGCCCATATGAAGGATACATAGTCATTACAATTACATATATTTCTGTAATATAGAGATAGAATATATATATATATATATATATATATATATATATATGTATATATATAAATATTGAAAATATTTTTATATATATACACTTTATCACTCAATTTAAATACGAACTTATGTGTTTAAGCTTAGGCCATTGTGTTAATACTGGCTTTACTGAAGTCCCTTAGGTTCATAGAAAAGATGTCAATGGTGTTATTCTTGATTAGCAAGTTATTGCAACTGGTGCACATTCTCCACAATGGAGATTTCTTTTTAATTTCGGATCTAGCCTTCTTTATAAGAAAAACTTCATTCTTTAGTCTAGTTTTCGACGACGGGATTCGAAAATTAATCTGGCAGAGTAGATGTTCAGCATCTATTTCGTGATTTAACAATTTCCACAAGAATACTATTTCATACTTAATTAAAATTATCAATACCTTGTCTCTTAAATTCTGGAATATATCAGAGGGTCGAGGTTTATTAAATGACATTATTAATAAACTTCCGTTCGAGTTACACGTACCTGGTTACCAATATTGTGGTCCTGGTACAAAACTTGAGAAACGAATTGGAAGAGGGGACAGGGGTATTAATCCTCTGGATGCTGCTTGTAAAAAAACATGATATTTCATAGAACACATACAAATATCTCAATGATCGTCATGTGGCTGATAAAAAATTGGAAGAGGCAGCTTTTTTGAAGATTAACAAGCAGAGATGCAACATTGCGTTGAAAAATATACAGCGTTGGGTACAACCATTGCTATGAATACAAAACAAAAATTAGGGTGGGGTTTGTAATATAAATGGCCTGAAAAATATTAATAATCGTAATAAAACAACATGAAACCAAAAGGAGTTGTATTTGGAGGATACCAAATATCATATCACAATCTTAAAAATTTAGAGCTTAATTCGATTTTATCTAAAAAACAACAAGAAAAGAAGAGGTAATGTATAGCCAAAGGAAATGGAATGAAATTATTACTCAGTACGCCAAAATTTAAAAGATTGCAAAATACAATAAAGAAAGCACACAGTGGAGGATTTATATTCAGCATTCCAGCTATCCTGGGTGCATTGGGGGCAGTTGGGAGCTTGGCTGGGGGTAGTACTGCTATTGCCAAAACTGAAATTGATTCGAAAAAAAATAAGGCAGAACTAGAAGAGCAAAAGCGTCATAATCTTGCCATGGAGAAAAAAATAAGCAAAGGTATGAAGTCTAGTGCACTCAGAAAATTAAAAAAGAAGAAGCTCTCACCAAACACGACATTGAATCTTTAATTAAAATATTTAAAATTAAACACTTCAGGGGGGTTTTCATGTCAGATTCTCTCCCTAAAGGTAGTCCTCACTCTCGAGAATGTGACGTGGTGAATTTGGACAAGTCCGAAAATGTTGGTACTCACTGGATATGCTACTATAAACAAAATAACAATTTTATTTTCGATTCTTTCTTTAATTTTATTTTGAAATAAAAAATTTTAAAACCATACATTGTCATTCTTTCTATATTTGGTCGTTTTATACCCTTAGCTTTTTTAATTTCTTATTTTTTTCATCTATTTCGATACAATACATTTTTGCTCTAAGTCCAACAAATTCTGATATTATAGATACTGCTGCTTCATCTTTCATTTTCCCAGGGAACATCTTGTTATCAACACTGTATAATAAATTATATAATATAAAATTTCTTGGATAGTTACTAAAATCAAAATGTTCTTTCATATCTAGTAAATCTTTGTACAAATCCTCTGTTTCCATTTCATATATAAAATTATCAGTATCCTGTTATGCTACTTTTATGTTTTCGTATCTAGCTTGCATCACATCATAATTAAATTTATACATTTCTAATTTAGATAATTCAAGAATTGTAATACCCACAGCAATTGCCACTTCACACACTACACCGATGTTAGTCTTTCAATAAGAGTCATATTTTCAATAATATCTATAAGATGTATGTATGTATTGTATGTAGGATCAGCAATAAGTTTCAAAAGTTTTTCTCCAATACGTCACCAAACTACACCTCAATCGATTTTTTTTTGTTCTCTAAAAATTTTCCATATGTGGCATTAATTATTAATTTATAAAGATCTTTCAAAACTTTAGAATTTGTTCGTATTCGATTGTTTGTATTATTCATAATATATTGAGCTAACCATTTTCTTAGATCAAATTTTAAACCCCTATGGATTTGTGTAAATATTATACCTTGCTTTTCATAATATTGTAACATTCGATAATGAAGTATATAATTATTTTTGTTCTCGAATGGTAACATTAATTTTGTTTCTTCTGTACCTGGAACCCTTTGAGATACTGGTGCCATAGCTAATCCATGGTGTTTCTCACGACACCATGGTGGGTATAGCATATCTACTTCCAATAGACAACCTTTTGGATGATCTTCAGGTAATTTTAAAAAAAATCCCTGTATTCAATTTCTTCCTGGGTCATCCATTCGTAATTACCAATTGGGAGTGATTGAGTCATAACATACCCATATAAATTGTTCATATCAATATAGTGAATACATTTAGATTTTTTATTAGCATCATAATCAGATAAATATTTATTGCTTGCATTTATATATCTCAAAGGACACTGTACTATACCACCACGTATAGCAGATTCAACAAATGTTAACTGCTCACTATCTTCGAGAAGACCAATTTCAACTCCACTATTTAAAAGCATAGCTTGCCAAGATAACTCAGGTGTTGAACACATAAAAACAGGATCCAAATTATATTTTTCAAAACAATTTTATTTCGAGAAGTGTCGAACATATCAGCCAACATAAGAACATCTAATTTCAAATAATAATCATGATAATCTCCCATTGTCTCGCAATCTAGCATGTCCCAAATTGTGTGTGCAAGTTGATAATCCTCCTCGCTACATTTTTTATCTTGAAGATGTTTATTAAATGGTTCTCTCGGTGGTAACTATCTCTCGTCAATTTTTTCAAAATCATCCATGTATTGAAAGGGGTAGACTCCTTTTCTCATTAGCAAATTTATATCACATTGCCCAAATTCTTTTTTTGTAAAAATAAATTTGTCTACGTTTAATAGTTTTACCAGAGTAGCTAAACTACTGGAAAGAAACAGATATGAATCCAAAAATTTTAGAACAACTGTTTTATTTTCTAATCTGATAGTTTTCTCTACAATAATATATTGTTCTTTAGTCTGTGATATAAAATTAATATTCTCTACATCATAATCTAATTCTTTAATAAATAAATGAGTATCAATTTTTTTTGAAATGTGAATAATTACTGAAATAAAAAAAATGTTTTTGTATTTTCAAGTTACATGATTTACAAATCGTATGAATATATTCTCCATTAAAATGGCTGTGGTGTAGAATTTTTTCATTATCTAAATCAAAATTATTTTTACATTATTTACAAGGTAGGCATTATTATCTTCCCGTTGTTCTTCTGGTGTACGTTTCTTCATTGGTTTTTCTGTATGTAAGAATGGAGCAAGTATTTTTACCCCCTCTGGAACTGTTTCAATATTTTTTTAGCTACACCTTAACCTTGATATATAAAAGGTTTGCTATTAGCTTTGTATCGTTTCCAAATCAGCAGAGATTATAAATGGATGTTTTAGCAAGGCCTTAAATATAGAAAATTTTATAGTTTTCTTTGGAAATGTGTAAGTTACATGAAGATGAGTTTTACAATTTCTAATATGTTGCTCTAATTGTTGTTGGCATGATATTTTACCCCTTCCATAATTTTTTTTCAGACATGTATTCAAGTCGAGAAAGCAGAATCGTAAATATCCTTCAAGGTTATTTTTCCAATTTATTATTTCTGTTTGATTGCATATTATAATAGCGGTTTATAGTTTAAAAGTTCATGGAAAGTGTTAATTTGAAAATCTATCACCCGATCGATTTTCGTCTAGTGGAAAGACCTACTCAAAGTTGGCTACTCTCACCTGGAGCTGAAGTGTAATGTTGCTAAGTTTACGATATTGGGACTTAGAATTCTTTCGGGGCGGTCAAATAAGATGTTGCGAAGTGTACATGTGAGCATAGCGGTGAGTGTCCGCTTATTTCAATGTTTGCGACGGTGATATGAAACGGGCATGCAAAGAAGGGGGAGGGACAGACCAGAACGGATATTTTCACATTTCTATTCAATACTTTTATTTTGCTAGTCACGATTCACGGGCTATCTAGAAGGTTCCGTGAGACATGGATTTGGACGAAAATTTTTGAAGATGGCTAAAAGCGAGGGAAGTAAATACATTTTACTTTTTACTTCTTTGCATGTGTTATGAAATGATTTTCCACGCGACTAAAAAATTTGTCATGCATACGGCTGTCTCGTGATTATGCGAGGTGAAGCACCACGGAGAACACACAATTGCCAGTGATTTGTCTTTACAAATTCAAACTTGGACATTCTGCTCAGCAAGCCGGCAAAAACACTAACAGTGCATTTGGGCCAGAAATGGTAAATGAACGCACCATTCGCCGCTGGTTTGTTAAATTTCGTTCCGGTGACACAGCATTGCAAAATGAACCCAGTGGCTATCGACCAACATCTTGTTCGGATGGGCTCCTCAGGAACGTCGTGGAAGCGGACCCTCGGAAAAGTGTTCGTGCCATTGCAGACGAGTTAGGCATACACCATACCACTGTTGTTCGGCGGATCCGTGCCATCGGTAAAGTGAAAAAGTTGAACTTATGGGTACCACATGATTTGACACCGGCCAACAAGACTCGCCGTCTGGAGATGTGCAGTTCTGAGTGTAAGGAATAACCGGGATGGTTTCCTGCATCGGATTGTCACTCCAGATGAAAAATGGAACTGCTATGACAATCGTAAACGATCAGGACAATGGTTGGATCGTGATCAACTTCCAGGGTTGTTTCCGAAACCACCTCTCCACCCACGGAAGGTGTTGTGGCTGGTATGGAGGTCTATGGTGGGTGTGATCCATCATGTCTTTCTCAGGCGAGGTGAAACCATCAATGCAGATCGTAACAGTGCTGAACTCCATGAAATGCAACTCAAATTTCTCCGCAATCATCCAGCAATAGTCCACAGACATGGTGTCCTCGTGTTGCACGACAATGCTCGCCCACATGTCGCGCAAAGGACGGTACAGGCTCATCATGAGTTGCAATATGAAACAATTTCTCATCCAGCATATTTGCCCGACCTCTCTTCCACTGAATACCATCTATTCCGGCATCTTGATCACTTCCTGACAGGGAAGACCTTCGCTGATGATCGGGCGGTGCAACATGCCGTTGAGGAGATCTTTGCGTCGCAGACTCCAGACTTCTTTCTCCATGGAATCCAATTGTTGGCTGAGCGATGACAAAAGTGTGTGGCTGCAGACGACGACTATTTTGATTGACCAGGTATTGTAGTTTTGATTTCTTTGGCCTTTGGCAATGACGCACCTGGGCCGGAAATTTCATTCGCACCAACCCAATATATCTTTCAATCCCCATCTTCGTTTTCAATCATTGATAAAAAAGTAAATTTATAAATAAAACATTTTACAATTTACATACGGGTGTGACTCTTTCCAACAGTCGCAAAAGGATGTTGTCCACAGATTTTAAAACTTTTGGTGTTCTCTGAATAGATTCACATCTGCGTTGCGATGTTTTGCTTCTGTGCCTCCATCTCCAATATCCAGATGGGACCTGAGCATTTTGGGCAATGTTTTTGAGGTTTTTTTTAAAAAATAATACCTGCTCTTAAATTAACTGGCGTCCACAAACAGAATGTATATACTATAAATTATTGTTCTCATTGAGCTTTTAAAAAAAGGATTTTACTCCGCTGCTCTCTTGTTCAATTTTTTTGTATTTCCTTTACCATTTTAAATAGCGTCCATGTGATTTTGGCCATCGTGTCTAGGGGCGACGTAACTATCTACTTTTGTATTTATGTGTATTTTGAAGATAATTGAGTGTCTTTTGCTGCTGTGATTAATTACTGTAGATAAAAAAATCAATCTCCTTCACACATGAAAAAACAACAAAAGTATAATTATCTTCTCCGGTGCGGAAAGAGTATAGTTGTGCTCACTGTAAGAGATGTCAATGTTTTAAAAAATAAAGTGGAAGGATAACATTACAATGCTTTTTAGTTCAATTTACTTACACATAAGCAAGAAGAATGTCTAACCTGTATTCCATTTCACCCTTTGTATTGTTCGGTGTGTGTAATAATGGCGCAGTCCAGTTTATGTCGTTTTCTTGTGAAAATGCGACCGTGAAATTGTCGAAGGAACACTCAACTGTCCCCAGAGAATCGAATCCTGTTGGTTCGAACAACGTAACTGCTGCACAAGATAATGTGCATGATTCTCAAATGGCATCACAAAACACCACTAACCTTCACCGTCAAAAAACCGACGAGCATCTGTTGTTTTTTTTCGATGGACTATAGAATCGAGATTTTTCTCATGGACAAAGTTTTCTTACACGAAATACTATTGTCGCTAAATATTGTTAAATTAAGAACATCGAACGGCTCTCTCTCTTAAAGAATTTTTTAAACGATGAAATGCTTACCTGAACTACAGCGCCTTGAATAACGTAGTGTGGAAAACGACCCAAGAAACAGGTAAAAATAAAAATAAATAGTATTCGTAACACAAGAAGAAACATCGCAATGTGATTCCGAACGTCAGGTCTTGGACTGTGTATTAGAGATTATTTTTCAAGTTATTAGAATATAAATAGTATCCTGAGAGATATTTCATACCGAGGCGAAAAACCACAAATGTCGCATGAAAGCGAGCAGTCGGAAATCAATGCAGCCTTTCGAAACGTAGAGACACAAGCTCTGACTGCACCGTTTCCTCAAGGAGATTTTACACCAAAGCGACACGCGACAAACGATACGAGGATTTAACACCAAAGCGACACGGGTCCTTTGGTCCGAGGCAACTTTCACACCGAAGCGACACATGTTGCTTGGAAACGAGCCAATCAAGGGCAACATTTCACATCGTAGCGGCATGACGGGAAGCACAGGCCAGCGTTCGATTGGTGAAATCCTCAAGCGTTAATGTCGCGTGCCCCTTTTCGCTTTGGTGCTCAATCTCACTAAAGCAAGACACTCATTGCATCGCGTATGCGCGAACAACAAACCACGGCAACAAGCTGCAAGCTATTGAGGAAATGGCCCAGTTTGAGCGACGCACAAGCGACACGTATGGCTTATAGTGTCGCCTAGATCTGTTGTTGTATTGTGCGGTTTATCGTGTCGCCTATCTGTTGTTCGCAATCAACGCTTGCTAATAGACTGAAGGCACCATGTCGCTTGTCACTTAGTTGGGAACTCCCCCTGTAGCGCATCGCTTCGGTCTCAGCACCCTTCCTTTAAGCTGCTTTCGGACCGAAGTAACATTTAGCACGCGAGTACGCCATATGAACGTGTCGTTTGCTGTTTGGACCCTCATGAGCAATGAATGCTATTTTACAGTCTGGAAGTGTGTGTCACTAGTGTGACAGTGTGAACATCCCGTGTCGCTTGTCCCATTGGTTTGAAAGTTTCCTTACACTCATGTCGATGGCACTAAGAAAGTTTTGTGGGGTTCCCCTTGTCGTTTCATGCAATCATCATTATCATCATCGCCGCGATTAGTTTAGAGCGAAAGAAAAGAGACAGTAAATATCAAAAATACAAATGCTTCAGTGTGTATATCTTTAAAATAAATGATGATGATGATAATAATAATGAACACAAAAATTTAGTTGCCAAGAACATTCCACGCTTATTTTTTCTCCCGTATTATTAACGAAAGTATGACGATAACAGGACCTGGTCGACTGTCGTTAATATCTTCGCGACCACTGTACCAAATATCATACCAATTATCACATTCATAGAAATGCTTCCTGTAAAAGAATCAGACGTTGCAGCGAAAACTCCATTTACTTCCCTTATAAGCAGTCGAACACCAAGCACCGGGGTCAACACCAGCGCCTCTAGCGGATCATTTTCGAGTGGAACCAGGCTGAGAGCGCAGAAGCATGCCGTTTTCCACACTACGTTATTCTAGGCGCTGTACCTGAACGATGGAACAAATACAGGAACGTTTCTTCATTCCCATCTTCACGATTAGTCAAACGTGTCACGAAAGGCAAAACAAAAAAGACAAAATTCAAAATTAGTGAATCAGGAGCTAACGAAAGAATATAGAACCATCGGGATCGCGATCTTTAACTAAGCTGCCCCGGATGTACTGTATAAAATATTTCAAATTGTACTGAAGGCAGAAAGTAGTAGAGTATCCTTATACAAAAAAAAAACATGCTCGCCAATCTCTTCAGATTTTACGTTAGATCTTCCCCTGTGAAGCTAACTAAAGGGCATGTGCAAGTGAAAGAAGTCTTAAAATATCACGCAGTTACTTAATTTTAATTTCTATATTCCATATTTCGCATTTTGTGTATTATGTACTTTGTATTAAAACTTGTGTGTTTATGAGTATAGTAGTGTATATGGTCAGTTTGCAGCGATTTCTTTCGTATTTATTCATTTTACCCCGATTTCAGCTAATATTCTAAGAGCAAAATATCCAAAAAGTACAAATTTTACTATTTTTATTGTATAAAAAATAATTATGTTTTATTTTTATCAAAACTCAACTACTCATTTTTATAGGGCAAAATTTAATTTTTGAGTCTAAATCAGTTTATTTTAAGCATATATTTTAGAATTATTATATTTTTTAAAAGAAATAGATGTGTTTATAGTGTTTTTGAGTTTTTTTACAGTGCAGTGCACTGCATTGTGGTGCAGTGTATATAATTATTTCTCAAATGTGTGCATTATGATTAATTTTACATCTGAAATGTAGATACTCATTTGAGAGTTATCTTACATTGCAGTTCACTTCAGTTTAGTGCAGTGTATATACTTATTTCTTAAATGTGCGTGTTCTGATTAATTTCTGAAATATAGATATTAATTTTGAGAATTATTTTACAGTGGAGTGTAATAAATTATTTCTCAAATGTAAAAGATAAAGTGAAGGTAAAGTGTTCCCCTGTGCATAGCACCACGCCATGAAGGCGTATAGGGGGTGTGGGGGTAACGCCCCACACTTTCTTGATCCGGTCGTGAGTGGGGGTGATGTGATCAGCATCACGCAGCTGACCGCCTTTACCCCCCAGGGTTTCCCCCAGTTACCAATGTTATTCGACGCTGGGTGGTCGCCGGGACCGCTTCCACCGTTAGAAAAGTTCCCGGATTTGAACAGGCCGGGGATCGAACCCAGACCTTTAGCATGGTAGACAGACGCGTTACCGACTGAGCCACCGCGGCCACCATTTCTCAAATGTGTGTACTCTGATTAATTTTACGTATATATATATATTCTTATCATTTTTTTCGTCTTGAAATGTACAAGTGTGTATGTTTAGACGAGAAGGCTATATATAAAAATATGTATGTACCTTGGATATAAACTTTCAAAATTATGTGTAGTGATGAAGTTATTTTTTATAATTATATATATTGAATAATAAGATTTTGCGAAGCAATTTTTGTTAGTGCATCAAAATTGTTTCTTTTTAAAATATCAAATTTAAATGTCAGTGTATATCAAAATTGAATTGATGAGGGTTTTAAACATTGAAAGATTAAGAAAATTTTGTAGAATCTCTAAATTATTACAAGTTAAAGCTAGTAATATAATATTTCAAACACACATACAAACTAGTATTAAAAAGAGAAAACTTCTCAAATCAAAAAGTTTAACATTGAGCTTCATGCGATGCTGACAAAAAACTATGATAGAGACTTAATTGTCTCTGACGGAGACTTAATAGAGACTTAACTTTGCCCTGATGGAGCAAGTGGTTGAAGCCCCGAACTGTTTCTATCATATATATATTTTCAACATGCATTTCTTAGTTATAACAAGCATATCAGCTCACTAGTGCGCAGTAATACGAAATAAGCGAGTGGCCACATGTGAATACTTTTATACTTTACGGACACAATGAAAAAACAGGTTTCCCCTGTTTAAAAAAGCTTACCCATTGGCTAGTGATGACATCATAAGGTCGAAAACATTATACGTCTTTGTTGAACAATGTTGAGGAAGTTTCTGACGCAAGAATTTGTGTAAATCAGTAATTAACGCGGTGAACACTCTTTAACGAGGAAGTTGAACTTTGTGGCGCGCCAGTATGTCTGGAAAAATAACCCGAACATTCTAATCAATACTTGTCACAGTAAACAATACATTGTTTCTTTGTGACATGCAAAGAGATTAAAGATAACTCGTGTACATGGAAAGAGATCAAAGATAACTTCGAACAAGGAATATATGTGAACATGAAAATATTATTATCTGCTCTTTGCATGCTATGAAAAAGAACTACTTTACGAATATATTTACCCTTTTCATTCTTTTCCTCCGAATGTTTCCAAATTTTTAAAATGCTTTTATCTCGAGAACCAAGTAAAGTAGCATTGGTTTTGTTTTGATGTTATTTTTAATTTGATACCAAACTCGATAATAACATAACCAAGAAGAAATAATGACCATGAATGTGTTTGGTTTCAAAATGCACATTGCACAAATACAAAGAACCCCAGTTAACACTGATAATATTAGGGTTATTCATCATAAACTAACAGGTCTGGTTATCATCGATCGAAATATTATCTGGTATCAAGTGGATGAAGATACAGTTAAACAATTACATGTATTCAACAATAATTTATAGTCTTATTAAATTCCTGTTAGTGGAGAAATTCAAATATGTATTTCTCCACTCAATACAGATGTTGTACACATAGGTTTAAATTTGTACAGGATTAAATACAATAATATGATTCCCAACGCAATATACGAGGTGGAAGCAGGAGATTTCCTCCATATTGAAATAATTGGAGAGTATAATAAGTTAATTCCTCTCTTCATCAAAATAAGAATAATTTATCGTCTCATGAATATATAATAATATAAAAAAAACAATGGATATATTTCGAAATAGGAGACGACAAGAGATACCAGGTAATTCCAACGACATTGGTAGATTAGACGATCGTCTTAAGAAACTAAAAGCTGATTTATTAATTTTACAAAATTCACTAAATTTAAATATACATGCTGAGATTACAAATCTCCAAACTAAATTAATTAACCCCATAGTCAAAATTGATGGCTAACTTAAGTCCCTACTCCAAAAATTTATTAATTTAGCTTCAATTGACAATGTTCAAAATTTTGAAGAGAGTATAGCCAAGTTGAAAAATGAACTTAATAAATTCCGTCAAATTCAATCAAGCACTTTGGAGCAATTAAAACAAGAATTTAACAATGAAACAAATACTATTCGTAGCGAACTGCTTTATATTATTGAAAATATCAAAACTCAAGACCAATGCGAACAGGATAATGCCAGTATTCTCGAATTACGAGAGCAATGTCTATCTATCCAAATTCCTAAACTAGAAAATATTAAAACTGAATTAGAAACAGGTAAGTTACACAGGGCCATAACAGAAATTCAAACCAAACTACAAACGTTGGAAGATTTTATCAATAATATACCTTCATCTTCCCGAATTAAATGCCATCGCACGCAGTGTTTCCATGATCAAATTACAGTTGGAGACTTATGAAGATTTAGGAAAGATACAAGGTACCATAGCTCATATTGAAAACAGTTTGACAACTATGAGAAATGAATTGACAAATGTACAGGAAAGTCTGGAATTCAAGTTACCAAGCATATCTGAATCTTTAAACATAATTAAAGAACAAATTACCAAATTAGAAAAACTAAATTTCGAATCTCAAATATCCCATTTTTATTACCTCGTATATGACATGCAGAACAAATTACAAATATTACAACAATCTACGCCTACACAAGATGACATACAACAACTTAAATATGCTTTGAGCAATGTTGCAGATGCTACGGAGTTGGATGCTGTCAGACAAGCCTAGACTACACTTCAAAATGTAGCTAATTTACCCACTTCCAGGAGTTAAGGTCTGTACAAAGAGCAGTAAATCGAATACACAAGTCAGAGGACATCCAGAATATTCAAGCGGAAATTGCTGTAATTCAAGACACGATCAGAACTTTGCTTACCAACCAGATAGTCAACGAACTTCATGCATTGAATGAGGAAATCAGAAGTCAGGTAAAACGATCTTGTAAGCCAGGGTACTGAATTGAATCTACTACAAATTAGTACCCTCGAAACAAGTCAAGGATTTGCTTTTTCAGGTTTTACCTCACAACTTCATGATCTCAAAGAACATTTAAAACAATTAAATATCGATGTCAAAATCAAACCCCTTTACGATGAAGTGGTACGCACCATAAACGAATATCAAGAATCGGTATTAAGCAGATTAGACGATTTTGCTTCCTCTGAAGCAAATGTAGCAGTAAACGTTTTACAAAATCCATTGTAATCCTAACACTCTTCGTAATGGGCCTGGAACCAATGCTCGGCTTGTCCGGTAAACAATCTGGATAGTAACTGGAAACGATAATTCTCTGGAACTTGCATAAGCTCAAATTTAACATTTAGTTCCTTCAAATACTTCTGTGCACTTTGAGCTTCAATGTTACCACTGATAGCTTCATTGTCCTGTAATCAAGGGGTCCCGGATTCGATACCAGGCGGAGGCACATAGTGGTTCGGATTCTACTTTAAACTGTAGGTTCAGTCCCGATTAGCCTTACAGTGCATAAAGTTGACTTAAAACACCAAATCAATCAATCAATCAATCAATGTTACCACTGAAATTAGAGAGTTGATTTAAGTCAGATATTCGAGGTAATTTTACTTATCGTCCGCCGATTTTTTTTATCCAATTCCAAATCTGAAGATGGAGTTGAGTTCCTTCGTTTTCTGACGAATCCTTCCCAATGGTCTTTCGTCCTCGGAGGAGGAATCACAAGAAGGTATCTTCCGATTTTTTTCTCTCTTTGAGGTTTTTCCAAACCTACCAGCATCAGAGTTACTGATTGAGGTCACAACTTTACTGTGATTAATTATTTCTTACATATCACTAACAATTAGATCTTCCACTGTAGGCGTAACATTATTCTTCTTTGAAATCTTTCCCTTACTCGGAGGTCCGCGTGTACCTTCACACTCGACTTTATCTCTCCATCTAACTGAAGTTATCAAAGCCGTAAGGTGACTTAACAGCAGTTTCTTGAGATGGATCTCCGTTAAGTCCTTGAAGTCTGTCTCTCAGGGAGCTTATATTTTTTAATTTCAGCTGACGTAACTCGGTGGCCAAGCAGGTGTAATTCCTTTCAATGTTATCCACATCTTCACGAACGCTGGTTATATTGTGGCTTATTTTATCACGAACGCTTGTTATATTGTGGGTTACTTCTTCACGGAAGCTGGAAATACTAGTATTTATCTCTTCACAAAAAGAGGAAACCTTACTCTCTCCTTGACGTAGATCTTCACAAAAAATATCTAACCTCAAGAAGCACTCAGCAACTTTAGAACTGTCTTCCTAATTTTTCCATACATAACAGTCGTCTGGTCCTTAATATCGATTACACTAACTCTCCGATTAACCATGGCACGAGTAATTCCTTCAATTTCACGCTCTAGCTCAACTGAAAGCGTTGTGTGGAGTACCACCCACTTCTCTTTATTTTGGGACTTTTCCTTGCTTAAAGTTTGATCCAGCTGATTCCACGGTTCTTCATTCTCCGATCTCTCAGCTTGTCGCTGTCTTTCTTCATCGGCTTTCTCTTCTTGCCACCTCCTTTCTTCTTCAGCTTTCTCTTCTTGCCGCTTTCTTTCTTCTCGGCTTCCTCTTCTTGCCACTTTCTTTCTTCATACGTTTCTCTTCTCTTAATAAACTCCGGAACTGTTGCCACCGGTTCTCTTCAGCGAACGTTTTAGTTTTCTCTTCCGCCTTTTGAGCTTTAACCTCTGTAGTCTTTTCCATTTGACGTTTCCTTTCTTCTTCTGCTTTTTCTTTTTTTTCTTTTCTTCCATTTCGGACCAAACTGTCAACCACGGAGGAAGTTCAATAGCAGGTTCCTTATTCTCATCTTCATCTCACTGGCAACCTATAAACCTTACGGCATCTAAAGTTTGCCCTTCCACGGATTCAGTCTCAAATTCACAAACGAAATGCGTCCACGGATTCAGCCTCAAATACACAAAGGAAATGCTCCCACTGGCTGCAGGAATTGCACCTAAATGTCCCATTTTCTTCATATTCATCGGAGCAACAATCAAAGTGAAACATTCCGTGTTCCACTACAATCGTCGGCAATGAATTGCGTTTAGACTTTCATGTTGGCATCTCGATGTTTTGTAACTTCAGAAGAACCACCGGATATATACTTCGAGCCCCAAACGTTGCAGCGCCACTTGTAACGAATACTCGTTAGCAGTCCCACGTTGGGCGCCACTTGTAAGGTCCGCCATGGATCGTACTTTGTTTGATGGGTCTATTGAGCCTCTGCTTCACGCTCAGTAACTCTTCGGGACATGAGTCTCCTCGGCCCAAAGTTTTAGTATAATCCGGCTGCTTCAGTTCTCGATGAAAGGTCTCTCGTAATTTTGGGTCAAAAGTTCTCAATCTACTTATAGATCCTGACCAAGATTCTACAAGCAGTCGACAATCCTTCTTCCCACTAGGTTCTGTCGATATCCAGTTAAGTATCAAATTTCCTTTTCTCTCTCCAGCCTCTGAAAAGAGAACTGAAAATTCCTCCGTGAGCACAGAATAAGAAAAGGTGTGCCCTAACCAGGGCCACAAACGTTGACTACTAACAGTATAAACAAGGAATAGAACTAATTATTCCCCTATTAATTAATATACTACGACTACCGAACCGCTCATAAGTAATATTTACTAGACAAAATTTTCCAGAAGAACAGAGACCATGTGCCACTATTAAATAAAGTCCACCACTTATACCTCACACTCTTATAGTTATAATTCCTATTAAAACAAGATCTAACAGTTGGGCTGAAATGTTCGTAGGCTAACATAGTAAAAAATATTTATTTGACAAAATTCGATTTTATTATTCAATATAGTTGCCTTCGAGGGCGATACAACGATTATAGCAGTCATACAATTTTTCGATGCCATTTTTATAGTACGATTTCTCTTTAGCCTCAAAATAGGCCTCATTTTCGGCGATTACCTCTTCATCAGTGCTAAATTTCTTTCCAGCGAGCATTCTTTTTAGGTCTGCAAACTGGGGGCCAGATCTGGAGAATATGGTGGATGGGGAAGCAATTTTATTACGGTTGAATATCGCTAAACATTGCTACGAATCATCAAAACGTTGTTGCTTTTGATCGATTGTGAGCACGTGCGGCACCCATTTTGCACACAGCTTTTGCATGTTCAAATATTCATGCACAATATGTCCAACACGTTCCTTTGATATTTTTAAAGTCTCAGCTATCTCGATCAACTTCACTTTACGATCATTTAAAATTATTTTGTGGACTTTTTTGATGTTTTCGTCGGTAACAGCCTCTTTGGAGCGTCCACTGCGTGCATCATCTTCGATGCTCATTTCGCCTCGTTTAAATTTAGCAAACCACTTCTCAACGGTTGATTTTCCTGGTGCAGAGTCCCAATAATGTTTATCAAGCCAAGCCTTGGCTTCAAAAGTATTTTTTTTTCGCCAAAAAGCAATGCTTTATTAACACACGAAATTCTTTTTTATCCATTTTTTCACAATAACAAAAGCTGCTTCACTCACAATGCTGTATCTCACGAACTAATTATCCGGCAGCTGTGAAATTTATACACGTATCTTTTGAAGGTTAGTACTAAGTAAAAATCACATGGATTTAATTCTAGTAACGCCATCTATGAGTCAGCCTACGAACTTTTCAGCCCAACTGTTATATGTGCCACAGAAGAATATGCAACCAAGGCCCTTAAATCATTTTGACGTAAACAAACAAGACTAATTATTCAAATGCCCACAACACTAATTCCAAATCAAAAATATTATGTCTATTAACTAATCCTTCAATACAAAAAACAATTCGCAAAATACCATAGCCCAAGCTTTAATAGAATTCCAGCCAAAATTATAGAAACACTTACTGGGGCCTCAACATGAGCCCTAGATAGTCATAAATGAACCACAAATATGGGTATTTTTATTAAAAGGCAAACACCATTCTAACATATCAAATAAAATAATTTATACTAACATTAATTTAATTAAATATATACATATATAGACTATCCACCTTGTGGTATAATATAAAAATGCCAACCAGAAGGGTCAGAGAAGGAAGTAATGTATAAAAAAGTAAATATACTCCGGCCTGGACCCGCTCTGGTTGATATCCCCATCCTAAAATTAAAAATAAAGTAGGAACTAATGACCCCTCGAAAATTAAATAAAATAAAATAAAATATTCTCATAAAAGTTAATATTAGTAATAATAGCAACACAATTAATATAAATATAAATGTACAAGGATAAAAATAATTAGAAATAATTCTATTTCTAGCCACTATTATTAAAAAAAAATATTCAAATACTAAGTAAAATTAAAGAATAAGATATTACATCTAATGCAATAAAATAACTAGTACCCCATACACCTATACCAACTCATACCGTTAATAAAAACCAAAACAACCAAAAATAATAGAAACCTGAACCACCATCCACAAAGAAAGATTAAATCATAAAAGGATTAAAAACATAAAATAAAAAATATGTTTTAACACTTCAATAATACAAAACAATTAAAATAATCATTACCATGAGTGCATGTAACTGACACTATAATAAATAAACCAAGCGCCCCCTCACATACACAAAATGAAAGAAAAAATAAACAAAAATAAGATTCTTGTTGATTATTAATAAAAGAATAATTCATGTAAATATAAAGACAACACAATAAATTCAAGTCTTAATAAAGTTACTATTAAATGCCTTCGTTGAGAAATAACACATAAAGATTTAATAAACAAAATAATTAATATAAATAATACTCTTAACATAAGTTTTTATAGTTTAATAAAAACAGTGGTTTTGTAAATCACCAATGAATTAATAATTCTAAAAGCATCAAGGGGGATATAAATCTACCACCATTAACTCCCAAAGCTTACATTCTACTTAAACTACCCCTTAATATTAAAATCCAATTAATATTAATTACCTTCATATTATTAGGAGCACTAATAATATTACAAATAAAACATCCACTCCCCATAGGAATTATGCTAATTATACAAACTGTTACTGCCTGCCTAACAATATCAACATTTTTAAAGTCCGCGTGACTTTCCTACGTACTCTTCCTGGTATTTCTTGGAGGAATATGAATTCTATTCATTTATTCAACAAGACTCACACTAAATGAAATATTTAAATTAAGAACAAAAATAATATTAATAATAATAGTGGCTATAGTATTATGTTTATTTATATTAGTAATAATAGACCTATTAATAATACCCTCGACACTACAAAATATAGAAACCTGTACAACATGAAGAAGCATCAATCCACTACTAGGAATAAAACTGTATAATGAATCCATTATAATAATAACTATGATAATAATAATCTACTTATTTATTACATTAATTGCAATTGTGAAAATTACTAGACTTTTTCAAGGACCTCTAAAAATAACTAAATAAATACAAATTACAAAGCCAGAACGAACTTATCATTCCATACTCAAATTAGCAAATAATACATTAGTAGACCTACCAGCCTCATTAAATATTTCCTACTGATGAAATTTTGGTTCACTTATGGGCATGTGTCTCTCAATTCAAATTTTAACAGGCCTTTTTCTAGCAAAACATTACATCTCAAGAACAGATTTAGCCTTCTCCATAATAATACACATCTGTCGAGATGTAAATTATGGATGAATACTACGAACCATTCATGCTAATCGAGCCTCCATATTATTTATTTGTATATATATATATGCATGTTGGGCGAGGAATATATTATGGGTCCTACCTATATATTCATACATGATCAGTAAAAAAGTGAAGTAAAAAGTGCTCCCCTGTGCATAGCACCACTCCATGAAGGCGTATAGGGGCTGTGCAGGTAACGCCCCACACTTTCTTCATCCGGTCGTGAGTGGGGGTGATGTGATCAGCATCACGCTCCTGACCGCCTTTACCCCCCAGGATTTCCCCCAGGTACCCATGTTATTCGACGCTGGGTGGACGCTGGGGTCGCTTCCATCGTTAGAAAAGTTCCCGGATTGGATCAGGCCGGGGATCGAACCCGGAACCTTTAGCATGGTAGTCATACATGATCAGTTGGAGTTGTAATTATATTAACAACAATAACAACAGCATTTGTCGCATATGTATTACCAGGAGGCCAAATATCATTCTTAGGTGCAACAGTAATTACTAATTTACTGTCAGCTGTTCCATATTTAGGAACCTTACTAGTTCAATGAATTTTGGGGTTTTGCAGTAGACAGTGCCACACTAACTCGATTCTTTGCCATTCACTTTCTATTGCCATTTATTTTAAGAGCAATATCAATAGTCCATCTACTTTTTTTACATCAAACTGGGTCTAATAATCCTCTATCCATCAACAGCAATATAGATAAAACTCCATTCCATCCATAATTTTCCATAAAAGATATATTAGGGTTTATAATTATAATTTTAATATTACTACAACTCTCATTAATATTTCCCACAACCGTAGGAGACCCAGAAAACTTCACTGCAGCAAATCCACTAGTAACACCAGTACATATGCATCCAGAATGATATTTTATATTTTCATATGATATTCTAAGATCAATCCCAAATAAACTGGGGGGAGTAGTGGCACTAGTAATATTCATCATAAATCTATTAATTATGCCAATACATTATAAAAGAAAATTTCGGGGCTTACAATTCTATCCAATAATCCAAATATTATTCTGAATACTATTTGCAACCTTTCTTTTATTAACTTGAATTCGAGCCCGCCCAGTAGAGACTTCATATATTATTACTGGGCAAGTCCTAACAGTTATATATTTTATATACTTCATTATATCCCAAATAACACTACTGCTATGAGATAAAATATTCAAAAAATGACTTCTTGGCCGAAATCTTAAGCATATGTCTTGAAAATATAAAATAGAATATAAATATTCTAGAAGTCTATATATTCTAATTATTATGCAATTAAACATAAATTGATAAAATTAACCCCATAAAGCAAACCAAAAAAACAAATAATTTAAAGAAATTGGAAGAAACCCCCTCCAATCCAAATACATCAATTTATCATAGGGAAATCGTGGCAGAGTCCCCCGAACATAAATATAAATAAATCCTAAAAAAATAATCTTTAAATAAAATCAATAGGAAAAGGTGTATCCCCTAACAATAAAATTCTAAATAATACACTTATAAATAGGATACTAGCATACTCAGATATAAAGATTAGGACAAATCCACCGACACTATACTCAACATTAAATCCAGAAACAAGTTCAGACTCCCCCTCAGAAAAATCAAAAGTAGTTCGATTAGTCTCAGCTTAGCAAGAACTTAACCCTTACTACGCCGCACGGTCTGACGAAAGTAAGCCCAGTGTCGCCGAGGCTTTGAGTTCGAAATTTGAATTCGTATACATAATGGAGAAAAATCGTAATAAATCTGGTACTATGGGACCAATCTACTTTGGATAACTTTTGTTTTGCAGGTAATACATCCGTGCATGCAACCATGTAAAATTTGGAAGCCCTAACAGTGGGGGGCTTACGGGCGGGGCTACATCCCTCGAATTTCAATGAAATAAACATAAAAATGTGGAGTTTGCCCCCTCTTCTAAACCTACTTTTGGAAGGAAACCGAAACTTTTGCATTTTGTTCAAATAATGGACCTTCCGCAATAGAATGAAACATGATTCTTGTTCGTGGGTGCAATATAATTTGAATAATAAGGCATATTATTCATAAGATTGTTATATAACGGAAACTATGGGACCAATCTACTTCGGATAACTTTTGTTTTGCAGGTAGAACATCAGTGCATGCACCCATGTAAAATTTGGATGACCCAATCGTGGGGGAGGTTACAGGCGTGGGCTGCATCCCCCGATTTTCAACGAAAAAATCATAAAAATGTGGAGTTTGCCCCCTCTTCTCCAGCTACTTTGGGGAGAAAACCCGAACTTTTGCCTTTTGTCGTTCGCAATTTCATCTTGTGTAGCTACTGTGAATCTATTTCTTCCCTGTTGATTCGGCTCTTTGTGGAAATATGTCCGGAAGGAAACGATTCTGCCTTAGGGAAATCGATGAGCTGTTTTATGATACGAACTGTTTATGGTGAGGCCTTTCCTAACAGAGGAGGGAAGGGAGCCTTTGCAATCGTTTGTTTTGTCTCTACGTCTGGATAGACTCTCCTTGCCCCCCCCCCCTTGCTACTACTTCAGCTGAATCACCAGGTCTAAACACAAAGAAGAAGGTGTGCCTTATCAGTACTAAATCACAGCGTTGGAAGCTTGGAGGAAAACAGCATCGTAAATACCAAGCATTTATTGTGTCTCTCAACTGACGAGAGCCAACACGTGAGCCCAAGCTCAAACACGTGACATATTCCGAGAAAGGAGGGGGTAGAGTTGGAATTTTCGTAAACACGATTGCGAAACATGTTCCCGACCGAACTGTCAGTGTTTCAACCTCAATATAGAAATATAAGTGTGGCAAACCCTCGATAATTGTATCTAAAGCTGTTTGTAACATATGTGTTACAGCGGCTACAAGGGACATACTTTTTTTGTAACATATGTGTTACGGGGGCCAGGCCTAATGGAAGAGCAATAAAAATAAATCATAAAAAATGCTGAAAAATATGAAATAAAAGTAAATTGTAACCACCAATTAAAACAATAAAAGATAGTAAAATTAAGACTAAGCTAACCTCATAAAACATAGTCTGAGCAACTGGCCGAAGGCCCCCCGCAGTGCATAATTAGAATTGGATGATCACCCAGCAGATAATATTGTATACACTCCTATTCTTATAAAGCTTAAAAAGAATTCAATGATCACCCAGCAGATATTATTGTATACACTCCTATTCTTATAAAGCATAAAAAGAAAAAGACCCCCAAATAAAAATTAAATAATAAAGTATGATATGGAAAAACAACTCAAACAAATAAAGACAAAAATAAACTAATAACCGGATATATATTATAAGAATAATAATTTCTCAAAATAGGTAATGTCTGCTCCTTAGTTAATAACCTAATTGCATCAGCAAAAGGCTGAAAAATGCCACAAACCTCCACCCTATTGGGACCCCTACGAACTTGAATGTATGCTAAAATTTTACGGTCAAATAAAGTAAAAAAAGCAACTCTAATCATAACACATTGAACCAAAATAATATAAGAAATTATTCCAATAAATAAATCTAGTATCATCTAATACAAAAAGAATAATATATATCTTTATTCTTGAATCCTACATTCATTGCACTTCTCTGCCATTATAGTAATTATTATTGATCAATACTATTTATATATAATATAAATATTTGGTCCTTTCGTACTAAAACACTTTAAATATTAAGAGATAGAAACCAACCTGGCTCACGCCGGTTTGAACTCAGATCATGTAAGAAATTAAAGGTCAAACTGAAATGCTACCCCCAAATGACATGTTAATCCAACATCGAGGTCGCAACCCCTCCTGTCGATATGATCTCTCAAGAAAGATTACGCTGTTATCCCTAAGGTAACTTATTCTTTAAATCACTAATAGTGCATCAAAATAACAAAAAAAAATATTGAATATTAAACAAAAAGAGTTTATTATTATCTTCCCATCACAACAACAAAATATTATTTAATAATATATATAATTATAATATCTAACCAAAATATCATTAAAACAAAATAAAGATCTATAGGGTCTTATCGTCCCCTTAAAACACCAAAGCCTTTTCACTTTAAAGTAAAATTATATATTAATTAATCAAAGACAGCTTATTCCTCGTCCAACCATTCATTCTAGCCCCCAATTAAAAGAATAATGATTATGCTACCTTCCCAAGTCAAAATGCCGCGGCCATTAAACAAATGTCATTGGGCAGGTTATACTTCATATAAAACCATGAAAAGATGTTTTTGATAAACAGGCGAGAATAAAAGTTTGCTTATTTCCTTAAATTAATTAATTAAATATAATAATAGAATCACAGTTTCTAAATTAAACTAAATAAAATATACAATTAAGTAAATAAGTAAAACTTAACTAAATTTTAAATACAAAGCAAATAAATTATAACAAATTTACAAATATTAGCAATCTCCAAACCAGAAAATATAATAATTTATTATAAAGTTATAACCAATCAGAAGCACATCCCCCAAGTCATAACTAAACATTAATATTATAATACAAGTTAATATAAAAATATTAAAACGTTAAACTATATTAATTTTAATTCCCTAATAAATAGATATAAAATAGACCGAATAACACTTTATTACAAATAATAATTTTAACAGAAAAATACCTTAAAATTAACCCTAGTAGCTCCTCACCTTTCGAGAAAAAAGAATACCCAATTAATATATATAATATATTATATATATAATATATAATCCTCCCTGATACAAAAGGTACGATTATTAACATCTCCTATAATAGAAATCAATATTTCATATTTTTAATAAATCCCAACAATGTACTAATAATCTATAACAAGCTAATTTACATATAATAAATATATAACCAAAAATAATAAAATGCCTTTTCATGTACAACCCACTTATAAACAAAATCAAATAGTAATTTAACCACCTTCAAAATATATCGAATCGCAGGACTAATTACTCAATGTAAATGAGTATCATATCTAATTGGAATGTTTTGATACTAATCAAACCAGTCACACCTTCCGGTACGCCTACTGTGTTGCAACGTATCTCACCTATATAAATGAGAGCGACGGGCGATGTGTACATGCCATAGAGCTATATAAACCAAAATATTTTTCTAAACTAAAATTACAGTTAATTCCAATTTCAAATATATTTTCAACATATCATCCAAATCAACATAATGTAACCCATCTCCACCCATTAATAAGCTGCACCTTGACTTACAAAATAGCGCTAGCTTTCCTGCATTGTTGTCACCGATAATTAGCTTGCTGACAGAAAGAAACAAACTCTTGGAGCTTTTAACTAACACCAGGATGTATAGTATATATACGAGGTGTGTTCCAAATTACTTGGTAATTAACCATTAACATATATAATTATAGTTCAAAATGAAAAATATTAAGTTTATATACATATTTGTAACGTGGACACTGCTGCACCTTACACGTCACCAGCTATAGACATGCGTGTTGTCCACCTTTGCGTTTATCAAAAATCGGCATCCAGACACGTTCGTTACGTGTCATCTGGTCAGCACAACCAGGATTCCCCTCTCGAAACTACAGCTTAGAAGATTTCACGGTAGCTAGAATACACACAGTTTAGGAGACTGAAACAAGCTAGAATACGCAGCACAGAATATTACAGAATGCTGCAGTGCACAGCATAAACGTACACTTCCAATCAATGTTGACAACTCTCTAGTTGTAGGCTAGGTTCGCTCGTGAAAAATCGTATGGTGAAATTTTCGTGGGAGAGTTGGCATCACTGGGTGCATCTTTTTCGGGGTGCCGTACGAGACATTAACCGTAAGGCTTTAATGAAGGTGCATCATTTTCGGTTTCTCAATCGGCTTGGTACACCTACTGGTTTCGCTGTTCTGGATGTTTAGCACCGCTTTCTTGGCCGCAACATCTGGCGGCAGGCGAGCATAGCTGGACCCGGACCAGGGAAGATACTTGCTAAGCTTGACGCGAAGTTCATGTGGGGTGCCGCACAACGATCCTCCAGAGCTCGTTGTAGACCCCCTCGAGGTTCGCAACATTCGCCAGATGAAGCACCTTCGCCTTGGTGGAGTGGCAAAATGTGTAAGGTTCACCTGAGGTCTCGCAGAGTGGTAGGAAAGAACCTATCAGAACTTGAAGGAGTGCTGCACAGGACTTCTCCTGGTTTAGGATAGATACCAACATTGTTCGCACATCCATCAAAAAGGTACGTACGTTGCACGGTTTGTGCGAATTGTTGGTAAAGTCCTGCAACATCTGCTCGAAAGCAGAAAGCATCGCTGTCACTGTTGGCTTAACTCACTTGGCGAATGGAGAAGCGTCTTGCGGTGTCGCCTTCCTCTTGGTCGAGGTGAAAGGTTGCAACATCGGTGCTCCAGATGCTTGAACGTGATCCGATGCTTGCTGAGGTACGGGATGGTGATGTTTTTCCCGCACACAGGGCACAGTTCAATCACGGTCAACCGCTTGACTGGCACATAAGTCCGACAATGCCTCGCGAAATTTTTACTTCAAACACTTCTCTCGCATGTGGGAGAAATTTATATGGTACGGATGGTGCGTGGGTTTGGGGTAGTCTTATTTACATATGTGCTGTTGTGTTGTAGTAGAGTGTGCAAAAATGCTTATGTCTATTTTCTCTATAAAAGTTGGCTGTTTGTAGAGAGCTTGTAATGGGGTTCTATTTTATAAGTGTAATTTTTTTTGTGGGGTGGGTTTTGCACAAGATTGTGTATGTGAGAGGTGTTTCAATCCACAGGCTCTGCAAATATAAGAAATAATAAATTTAAAAAATCCAATTCGTGTATTTTTTAACAATAAAACTAATTTTTAATTTTCATGCAAATTCAATATTTTAGATAATTAAATACAATAAAAAGTAACTCTAGAATAAAAAAAATAATTAATTTTTATTAGAAAATTATATGCAGAATCTTCTCATTCTTACAACGTATGTGAAATGTCCCAATATTTTCAAAATTATCATGCATATATTTTTAAGTTAGTACACTGGCGAACTTTAATAAAAGGTCTCCCTCCTCTTAGATAGATTGGAAGCTACAAACAAAAAACGATATTGAATTGGAAACACTCCAGCGTCAATTCTATGCAAGATAAGGAAGAGCTGCACAGCTGTCAGAAGAGCACTTTTAACCACGAGTCATCAAGGAATTAGCACAGCGTTTCTTTCTGTGGTCATTCGACCTCGGAAGAAATAATTGTTGTTCATTTTGAACTCTCAAGGAATCAGGTTCTGAGCCGAATGAAAATAGGTTGTTCATTTTTTCGTTTCTTTTCTCTCTTTTGTCATTAACTCTAAAACAAATATAAAAAGAAAACGAGCAAATAAGGTAGTTTCTTTCAGCACGTGACAGGCATATGTGGTAACTTTCCTATTTTTACGACCATATTATATCCCTCTTGTTTACTTTCAACGATAAGGACGAATGTTCGAGTGACCAGAAAAAAATAACAAAGACATTAAGCTCTCAAATATTTTCCACGCTTCGAAAATAGATTCCGGCCCCAGTGGCAGAGTGGTTATCACATCACGCTACGACGCATTCGAATCCTGGCCTGGGCATGGATTTTTGAGTGTCCATTCGTCAATTTCATCATATCGTCGCTAATCCCCATATTTGATTCAGTTTGACTGATTGAGTTTGTGTTTGAAGTCCACTTTATGCACGGTAAGGCTAATCGGGAATGGATCTACAGTTTAAAGTGGGATCGGAAACACTATGTGAAGGCGAAGATGCTACCACTGCGCCATCTGGGAGGCCTCCCCCATATTTGCAAATTAGCCAAAAGTGGCACAAGAAGCGAAGTAAAATAAAGGAAATCAATCAATCGAACATAGTGTCTCCTGTTTCATAGAGCAGTATGCAAAGCACTCGGTCATGAAGACCCTCAAAATTGAAATAATAAGTGGATGAAAAAACCTAATATCAGAGTATTCTAAGAGTTTAGACAGATTAACAATTCACTTCAACCTACAACAATTTCACCTGTATTGTGTGATATATTGTTCTGCCCTAATATAATTGAACGTGCTCTTGCGATAATAGTTACACATTTCCGTCTTGCAACACGCAACCTTGACTCGGCACGATATGTGCATTTCCTTGCCCCTTTTCTGTATTTTTTTTCTATTTAGGATATATTACGTTGCCTTTTTGCCTCTTGGTTAATCCGTGGCGATGAGAATGATTGACTAATTGTTATCATGCCTTCAAACATGCCTTAATCATGGTTCGAACTTAAAACCTCTATCTTCAAAGTACGTTACAATCTGCCACGCGTGTCTTTTTCATCTCCAGTCACCATTAATTTCAAGAGGTAGAAAACGACGTTACTCAAACAAATTGTATAAATAATTTCCATGACCATAAACAAACATTTGTTGCACTTGTTGAGAGAAATTCATACCCTCGTAACGATATAAGTAAACGTCGGCCTAGTTGATGTCCCAGGAACCCTTCCTTGCACGAAAATCACCCTGTGTCCACATGATTTACGACAGAATTCTTACTAAATTAATAGAAATGTGCGCCCCCATTTCCATTAATCGTTCACTGTTCGTATATTTTGAGGTCAGCTAATTTGAACATACGACCATAAGACAGCTAGTAGCTACACACTGCCAAAAAAACTGCTGTGTCAACAAAGTAATTACTGTACAGAAGGTTGTTTCACGTTGATGGTAACGCTTTCGATCACCAAGGAGCAGCACGTAGGCATAGCAGAGAGCAGCCAGAGCCAGTAGGACGAAACTACTGTGTGTTCACTTGCAAAAACGATAGTTGGTGTGTGAATGAGTGTTTATATGGCACCAAAAATTCCAGTATTTTGGGAGGGGTACATCTGTTCCCTTTCCGACGTTGGTTATAGTTATAGCCAGATAATTAAACAGTGCCACATGAAAGCATTCCATGTGTCAAAGAAGGACATCAATGCAGTATTGAATCGCCATAAAACTTGCACTGTACCTGTTGCTGGAACCAGTCAAAGTGGGCCTCGGACATATCATAAGCCCAAGCGTTCCTCCGATGTTGTGCGGAAAGTGAGATCCTTGGTGCGATGTGAACACCCTGCAACGCAAAGAGTGATTGCACAGGCAGTGCAATGTTTCCCTGCAACTGTAAATCGCATCATAGCCCAAGATTTACAACTTGTTACGAAGCACAAGGCTCAAGTTCATAAGTTGCGTGCCTCACATGTCCAGGAGAGGAAGACCAACAGTCGGAAGCACTACGAACGACATCTGGCAGGGGACCGCTGGAAGTATGTGGTGTCCCTGGATGAAGCATGGGTGTATCTGTCGAGATGTGGTAAAAAAAAGGGCCATCTACTAACGTCCACGTGATGCAAGAGGTCGATCTGAGTGGGTACGTGAACGTGCTGAAAGTTTTCCACGCGCGTTCATGGTTGTTGGTGGTTACTGCCATAACGGCAAACTTCCACCGCGCAGAGTGGTAAAAAAGGCTAAAATAAATGCAGCCTATTACCAGATGAATATTTTGGAGCCACTTCACAGATATGAAATTACTTCTCTGTATGGCAGCGACACATCTCGTGTTGTCATCCACCAGGACAAGGCTTCCAGTCATACGGCAAAGTCCACGCAGGCATACGTGGATTGGATGGGACGTGAAACGGGCATTCATGCAATCCCCTTTACAGACATCCCTGTGAAATCCCCCGATGCCTCTTCCATGGATTTTTGTTGGTTTCCGTTGTTGAAACGAGGCTTTGGAAGCAGACGACCCCGCACAATTGAGGGTCTTTGTAAAGCTTCTCAGGAAGAATATGATCTTTTGGACCAATGTGTTCTTCGACGCAGTCTCCTCCAATGGAAACTCCGCTGCAGGGCCATTGCTGCAAGACAGGGGTATCACGTGGAGCACCACCGCTCGTGGCGTCATGGTTTTTCTTAAGGTCAGGTGGGTTCTAACTTTGTTACCATGGACATGAAACGACCTTCTGTATATTTATATATTATATTTTTGGAAATTGAATATTTTTCCTTTCAGATTCTTATTTATGTTTGATTTGGTTTATTTTACTTCGCTTTTCTGCCACTTTTGGCTAAACGCGACGATGAGGATGAGCGATGGAAAGATGAAATTGATGAAGGGACAGTCACAATGAGCACCGAACGAACACAATGCCAAGGCGGTGTTTAAGCAAGCTGTGTTAACCACTCTACCACGGAGGCCGGAATCCTTTTTAGTTAGGAGAAATCGTTCCTTAACAGCGAACTAAGAACAGTTAATATGCGTCACGTCAGAGTTATAATATTTTAAATTTCTAACAATCAATTGGGATTTACTCTTAACCTTTATTTTGCCTACATAAAAACTTCCACATAGTTAAGATCGTTTACACTAAGGACAACAGCGTTAAACTCTATGCTTTAAGGAATGATTAAGCACACTATGATGACGGAAAATAATAATTCACATTACTATAGTGATGCATTACATCAGTGAAACATTAATTTTCGTTCAGGAAGAAATATTGAAAAACGCAGGGACACAATGACCAATTTATTTATTTATTTTATTTCGCTTTTCTTCCACTTTTGAGTAATCACATAGATAAGGATGAAAGGTGTATTAAGACGAAATTTGTGAAAGGCAATCACAAACGTAGGACACAGCCCAAACTTCACTGACCATTATACTGGCCTTGTGTCTAGACGCTAGATCCTCGTTAGTCTGCAAAATATACTCCATTGTCACAATGACGTAAGCATTCGTAGAATAAATTTGTATATCATTCTCCCCCCTCCCCCTAAGAAATGTGAGTTAAGCTGTGATATGTTCATTACTTCTCAGGAACCACTCGCGGTCTTCAACTAGTTTATCCTGAAAAAAAATGCGGGTTAGGATGTTAACAGATATTTCAGGGACAATATCCAAAGAATACTGTCACATACGCAGAATGCAAAACATTTCTATTTTCTCATTTCTACTACAACCCTGTTGAAAAAAAGGCGGCTGGAGAGTGGTGCTGATCGTATCACCTCCAAAATGGCCTAGCTCGAGAATATGCGGTACCCTACTACAACATCCCTTAAATGTGCCTTCATGACACTTTGCTATACGCACGAGGAATTTTACCTAACCTTTACTACTAGTAGCTACACATACCTGGAATTTTGGTATTTTTTATACTTTTTTATTTGCCCATTGCTAACCTTGTTCATTCCCAGCCATAACAGGCAATTAGTCGATGCAATAAACGTAGGCCAAACTTAAAAAGAAACAGGTGTTGGCGTGCGCGAGCACACACACACACACAGAGGGGGGGGGGGGGTGAGGAACACAAAAATCTTCCAAACTGCCCCTGTCATGTCTGACAAGACTCCAACAGAAAGCTTTCCGGAAACAAGTTAACGTGCGCATAGGGTAGTGATGGCCTTGTCTGCAACTGCCTTTAGCCCACTTTCTTATCCAATACAGGAGTAATGAAGAATTTCCAACTACCTTCCAATCTAAGAGGAGGGAGACCTTTTTTAAAGTTCGCAAGTGTACATTCAAATTTTATCTAAATTATTTATATCAGGTTCTACTTAGGTTCAACTTAGGTCTGCTTTGCTATTTCTTTAAATTGAATTTTGAATATAGAAAAATCGCAAATAAGTATATTTGTAGCGTCTACCCAATAGTACATTAGCAATATTCTTATTTTTAATCAAGAAGTCTTTGGTTCAACACCTAATGGAAGCACATAGTGGTTCGGTTCCTATTTTTAAACTTTAGGTCCAGACCTAATTAGCTTTATTGCTCATAAAATACATTTAAAAAAATCAAATCAACCAAATCAGGTAAATTTATATTTCAATTGTTGTAATGTTAGTGATTTAGATTCAAAAAATAGCTTAAACTGATATATCTTTCCTGTAACCCTTCTAAAATGTATTATCTGATTAAATAATTAATATTTTACAAAAAAATAAAAACCTGGGTCAATCTTATTTATATGTTAGTATCAATACATGATCCCCTTTTTCCCCTTCTTCTAATTCCCCTATGCTTAAATAATATCATATCTATAGATATCATTACTTAAATTAGATATTTGTCACTGTTATTCCACACTGGGAAATTAAAATGTCCAATTATTTTGAGTGTACTAAGATAAGCAACCATAAATAGTTGTGAAAATAAGCTTTTCTCAGTAACCTACCCACTTATTAATAGTAGCAGCTGTTTTATTTCTAACACAAGAATCTCTCTTTCTCTTCTTTTAATTCCCTTCTCCTTAAATAATGTCATGCCTTGTGCAAAAAAAAAACAGTTGCACCCTGACAAAGTTAGCATTAGGAGCCACCGGCTCCCTATAGAGAAGACAACAGAGAACATGTGAGCACTTTTATCAACACAAAAAATAAATACAGACCTATATATATATAACAAAAAGTCGCCCCCTCATATTAATAAAATAAAATTTTCAATTTTTTACACAGAAGAGTTAAAATGAGCTCAAAAGAGTAACAAAATACGAATCCTTATCCTCTGAAAAGTTTTAATCCCACATAGGAAAGACCAGAGGATATAACTGAAAAATCCCGAACCGAAAACACCTCTTATAACAAAATAGCATTGCAAAAATTTACTCCATGTTAACCTTACAGAAGAATTAGGCTTAACTGTGACAGAAGTAAATTTTATATTTGTAAACTAACATCTCCAAATTTAGATTTCAATAAGAGATTGAGCTTACACCCCCTTGTACATGTTTCAGTACATCCAGTTATTGGATGATAACTTGTGTACTCATTGTAAATGTGAGGGGACCATACAAGATTCGTTAAATGAATGTATAAGAAGTAGAGAGACTTGAAAATTGTTATGTGCCCTAGTAGGCAAAATGTGTCGATTGCCGCCTCACCCAAACTCACGACGGGTTCAAGAAAGTGTGAGAGTCACAAATTTGATTTGTTTGAGTCACAAATTGACACCACACGGTTACTCCATCTATCCAAACGTTCTTGAAGCCGTACAAAACTATGAGGGACCAAAATCGAAGGAAAAATTAAATTATTTATGCGACTAGCCTCGTACTGCAGAATATTCATAAAATACTTTGCGGAAATAACATATCCTCTCACAAAACGTTAAAGGAAAACTGAGGACTTTTTTTGGGAAACTGAACAACAAAGGCGTTCAACAAAATAAAACAAATGCTAGTCACAAGCCTTGTTCCTATAAATTATGACACCGAAGATGAAATTCACATGTTCAACGACTCCTCTAAATTAGCTGTATCCGGAAATATGAGACAAACAACGGCAGAAAAACCTATTCAGTACCAGTGAACGCTGTCACCACGAGAAGCTTCTAGGAACTCAATTAAATTTGAAATAATTGCACTGCACAATAATTGCAGAGCTTCCGATACTACTTATTATACAGGAAATTTTACGTTCATAAAGACTCAGGTGCACTTATGCACTTGACAACATCGCAGACTCTTATGGTGTAGCTCTACCGACACGCAATTACCCTGGCAAAATACGATATCGACAAAATTCAGATCAAGGGAAGCAACAATACAGAGGAGATGTGGTTATCAGATTTTCCAATGTACAGGATCACCACCAACCGATCACACTTGAAGATGCTTCTGTATGAGTCACACAGAGCATCGAATTGAACATAGCAGAATAATACAACAAGTACCCAATCTTCAAGCAAATAATTTTAAATGTCAACGAGAAGCCACAAGCAGATCGAAATGTCCTTATAACGTCATACAGCGTCTAATAATATAAACTCTCGACTTCTCATTCTACGTATAATTGCAGAACCATGGAGAAAGATATCTCCAAGATATCTATGGACTACAAGACCCAATAACAGGACTACTGACAAAAACTGTAAATTTGTTCTAGGAAAACGTTTCCTCTGAGGCATTTTCACGTTACCGGCCATATCCGGAAAAGCTATCCTAAGCATTTCTGAACTCCCGAGAGCACTTTAAAAATGGTTAACAACTGCTTCAGGAGGAGAAGCCAAAGAGAATACCAAGGATCAAGATCTGGCCGTGAGCGCGACAGTGCAGGACTCGGAGAATCAACTACAGGGCCGCCCAGAAGTAGTGAGATCCAAGCCGGGGCATGCTTAGAGGCGTGACACCTTAGACCAGACGGTGAGACCAGCGCCCAGACGACCGTTCTAGCATCCGGACGATTCCGAGATAAGTGCCTGCCCCCTTTATGGTGCTAATCTTATCGCCCCTAAATTCCGCCTTTTATTATTCTATTGAAGTGTTTGTTATAGCTTACAAAATAAAACTCAGTCAAATAACTATTCAATTTGTGTTACTTTGTACATTCTTTACTTGTGACACGTCGACCGTTGGTCAACGAGTCCTACCTTCAAATACAGAGGTGAAATCCGGAAAGGCTAAGGTTTTAACGCTTTCAATTGCGTATCTTGGGACCAGTCGTGGGACAGAATCTTAACTCGTAACGTATGTATGTATAACAATTTGTACTTATAACGCTCATTATATTTTCAAACGTTTTATCCGTCCCACATAATCTATGATGCGTGTTGCACATGAATTAATTGCGGCAGTTTCATGCAACCAAGCGTAAATGGATGTTTCCGACAATGTTGCACATTCCACATGAACTTATTTCATTTCCAAACTAAGTCGCTTGTTTCCGGCAGGAGATTGACTGATCTCCTACCATCCAATGGGATATTTATTATATGATGGAAGTTCTACTGCGTGAAACCTTTTCCTTTAACAAGCAAATTTCACAATTTTCGGGTCGACACACGCGAGTCGAAACATCTTCGTGCGAGAGTCATTTAACAGCAATGACCACAATGGAGCTCGTCTATCCCAGATCCAGTGTGCATCTACGGCCACACTGGAGATGAAACATTGGGATTTGGACAGCGATAAACGTTGAGAGTTTCAGAGCGAAGTGACGCTCTTTTGGCGAATATCAAGTGCGCGTCTAACATCACAGGGATGTCATACAACTTGCCAAATCCCGTTTTCGAATCTGAAAAAAATATTTCTATTAGGAATTGTAGCTTTCCTGGAGGTATGGTTAGAATATATTTTCGGAATACCAACCAGGTTAAGTAGATGTTGAATTCTAACGCTTCCAGATCATACATTGCTCTCATCATCAGCGAAATCAACTATCGAAACTTTGGAAGTCAACATCGACGAAACCTGGCTGGTAACTCGAGACCAGTTGTTTGAATATTTATCTTGTAGTTGCAACCTCTTGTTAAATAAAAATGTTTGTCAATGCAATGTATGCGGCTTTTAGCACTCACTCATCAGTTGAAAGTAAATTACAGTAAACTAACTTATAATCGAATGTATCATCCTCAGGTCCAAGAAGAACTTCCCACAGATTCAAGGTTTAAGGCAAGCAGAGGTCCAGTTCGATGTTCGGATTCTTTTTGACGTTAGTTTATATTCTCTTCCACAGTATATTGATAAATATTTTATATTTTTGAAAATATGGGTTTACACACGATTACATATTGTACAGAGTGTAGGACACTGTAGTTTTAAATTACAAATATACTGTATAAAGTTTCACTCTGCTTATAGAGCAGTTACGCTTGAAGAGAATATATATATATATATATATATATATATATATATATATATATATATATATATATATATATATATATATAACCAGTTATTAAAAAGAAAATAATTCAATAGCTTAAATAACTATCTTAGTGTAATTTCAGAGCATGATTATCCAAATCGCACGTTTTATACCAATATATTGGAATATTAAATCCCAAATGAAGGGTGTTGTTGAGTTGCTTGACATCATTTTCCACGATCACGTTCGAATCTGAGGATTTTCATAGCAGCGACGAAACCTTTCTCGCGATTATTCAGAATTTGCACGTTATGTATCGTTGCGCTTAGCTAAGAGTAAAGTCTCCGTGTGTAAATTAGTGAGGGGTCTATTAAAGTTGCTTCACACCAGTATTATATGCATTTTTAAAATAAATTTATATTAAATTTAAAAAAAATATTTTTATGCGTAGGTATGTTTTAAAAATGTTATTATCTTGTATTAACAATAAATCAAACAGAAAGTGTGGAATGTCTTATACATCATTCCAAAAATGCTCCTCTGTTTCATATCCATACGGTATAAAATATTTCCACTCAAAAGAGTGGATATATATAAATACCTAAACATACTTCCTTATATTCATGTAATTAAATTAAATAAAAAATATGAACAAACCAAAACATCAACGACACAGGGAACATAAAATGCGCTGTGGTATTTGTGGAAAATATTATTTAAAACGGTACTTGCCTACTCATAAGGCAAAGATACATGCTGATCTACAACGTAAACGTAAACGTACAACTGCTTTGACATCAAACAACAGACCACGAGTTGCCGAACATATCCTGCAAGATCTTATTTATACATCATGGGACATATCAAATTGAAAATCGGATATTCCTCATTTTTTAATATTCTTAAACGACAGATAACAAATAGAATTCACAATCTGCTCCTGCAACGTTAAATAAAAATACATTTTATGTTTTCGTCACTTTATGTAAACTGACGCCTGGAAAAATTAAAAATACTATCAGCATACCACAGTAAAATTTCTGCATCGTGATGATATAGCTCTATTAAATATATATTTTTGCAACGACTATATTTCCCGAACACTCGAAGAAACCATCAAAATTTGAAGTTCGAGTATCGGTATGATTTCTCTGCGGCACCGATCATAAACTTCGAGTAAAAATATCCGATTATGTGCCTTGTCGTGGAAAAAGTTACATCGACTTATCTTCAGAAATTAAGAAAAAAAAGCTGTGTTGAATATACAAAATTCCGACAAAATTTGTTTTCTCTGGTGCATCATTGCACATTTCCATTCAGTAACGCATAATGTGCATCGTGTTTCTCACTATGATCGCCTTGAATACATTTCTGAGTTTCAAAAGGCGATGTCTGGTATCCAATATCTGGCAGGTCTGGCAGCTCTTAGCACGTTCGAAAAGCAATACGAACAAGACAAAAAGCAACCCCATCGGCGTGCATGTGTACGGCTATGATTAATATCTTAACATCTATGTACTTAGACACCATCCACTACGGGTTAATGCACACATCATTAGGTTGCTATATGTTACACACAAAACGAAGCAACATTCTTGTCTGATACAAGATCTTGGTGAGGAAACAAATTATCTCTTGTACTAAAAGACTTGCAATATACGACCGTTGTCTCACTATAATTTATGAAAGAGTACAGAAAACAAGCCAAAAGAATTTAGAAGAACCAATGAAAAGAATGTCTGGAAATCCAGCGGGCCCTTATCAACTTCCAGCCAAGACCAAAACATTTTATTATGACTCAAGATTGGTGCATCATACGATTATGTTTCTATGCCGATTTTGAAATGATATCTAGTATCCATGACTCCTACATTCAATATCCAGAATATCTCAATTCATCGCATATTTCTAAACACGAAGCTTGCAGTTCTGCTTTGAAATTAGTATGTACACTTCTCCAAAATTTCCTTGACCATCCTTCAAGTTTTCTAAGTCCAGAAATCGTTAATTAGGCAACATAACTCTTGAGAAGGAGCAGAAAGTAGCCAACGTTACTGCAGTTCTCTCTACTAGGTGAGAATCCATGTGGTGAAAGATTTACATTATTTTTCAAAATATGGAGTTATAAAATATATTCGCCCAACATCTTAATATAAAACAAAACAGAAAACTCAAGTATGAGGAATAATTTAAGAGAATACTTGCGATTGGGCATGTTAAAAAAGTAATCAGAGAAACTGTTGTGAGGTTGGAAACACGTTGTACACCTGGAGGAAATTGCTGTTACGTTTGAACATAGAAAGGACACAACTACGAATAGTTTATGCAAATAAAATATAACAACACCTTGCAAAGTGCTGTGAAATGAGCGAAAATTAAAAACTCTCATTTTGCAGCGTAAATGTGTTCGTCGCATACAAAAGTGGTAGCTTGTAAAAATCATCAACATGTTTCAAGGCATTTGCTAAAAACGATGTTGTAGAGTGTTGGTAAAATACTCGCCTCACAAATATTTTCCCCTAAGAATTATTGGTTGCTGATTCAATTCCAAAACTTCCAATTTCTTTCTTCTTTTTTATTTTTATAAGTAGTTGTATTGGCTATATAACCAGCTCGATAAATGATGAGCCCCCCTCAAGCAGATTTGTCTACACTTAAAACTAGCTCAACATGAGCATATGAGCTTTTGCTCAAGTGTGGAACCCTGTCTAATCCAAGATTTTTGTAAAAATGCCCTCGAGAATTTCCTGAGAAATGATGAGCCCCCTCAGATTGATTTGCCCATACTTACAAAAATTGCATCAGCCAGATTTTTGTCCATAAACTTGTCAAAAATTGATATTTTTTTGGCTACACTTAAAATTAAGCTAAAACCCATACCAACCCATACATATTTACTTCTGGTTTAAGTTTAATTGGATACCAGGTTCAATTTGTTTATCTAATATTAAAACAATGTAATATGCAGAGCCCCTCTAGAATTGCTCTGTGATCCTCTTATTTCTTATATTATATGTTTGCATGTTTCAAGTAATTCTCCTCTGTGTCAGTGTGTACAATTCCCGACACGGTAGTATTGATTTTTGCTTTGCATGTTTCAAGTGGTTCTTCTCTGCGTCAGTACTTACAGAAATTCCCGAGTATTGAAGCTTTGCGTGCAAACAAAATTGCATCAGCCAGTATTGTGAGAGTGGTTGAGGAGAACAGATGTGTTGTTACAGTGCTTCTCATACTTACAGGCCTGTTTGGTTTAATTCATATTAAATATATTTCTGCTATATTGAACAATATTTTGCCTGATATTTGTTACATCCAGCTTGTTTGTTGTAATCCACTCTTATTTAGAGTCAGGCTTATATCTGTCCCAGCCTGTTATACAAAAATCAATACATAACACAGAGCTAGGTCATTGCCATTCTAGACATGCATGTCCGTGCAGGTATTTGTGTTAGGTCAGTGTGAATGAATATTTATTCTTTTTTTCCACTTGTAGGCTATTAGCTTTACAACCTGTCATAAAAAGCATAGAATTTTGATTTGGACCCCAAGAAATTTTATATAAATACCAAAGCCAAAAATATTAACACACATACACACACACACACACACACAAGAAATATACAAATCACACTGCTGAACCCAACTGATATTTTTTATTAAGCATAGAATTTTGATTTGAATCCCAAGAAATTGTATATAATAAACAACAACAAAAATGCCGAATCAAAAATATTGTAATCAAAGCAATAAGAATATATCCAGCCCCAATTGGGTTAAGCACCAAAAGAATTGTAGTCCAGATAAAAGCAGAATACTCACAAAAATATGCCCCAAATGCCATAGAGAATATAGCATGCAATACTTCACACATAAACATATAGATACTTCTTCTGCACAGTCATCAATATTTCCTAACAAAATTGATTGGAAATATTTGTGTGATTGCCCTGTATAACTTAGATTGCAAGGCCAAATTTTGCAATTTCCTAGATCAGGAACTTGACCCTGTGCACCAGAAACAGGCCATAAGATGTTTATCTACAAATTAAGCAAATATAATACATTTTACAATTTGGATAATAGAAGATGATGAAAAATATAATATTGTTCCCCTATTACCCAGGCTGTGCTCAAATATTCAATATGAATACCTGATGATGTGCATGTATTTCCAGGATGACAATAAAACAATTACAGATGTGAGCAGGTGCCCAATATTGAATCTGCAAAAATTTGTTGCACTGATGTGAAGAGCATATTGAAAATTAAACTTGTTAGAATTGACAATGTTCGTATCACCGATAAAAATAATTATTATAAGACTACAGATATGTTTTCAGGTTTATTTTTTGTTTAGATTATGAAGTTGTTAGAGCATATAATCACAGAACATGTGGCAGATATTATTACAGTGATGGCCCATATGTTGCTGAGTACATATACAGGGACAAGACTGAAGTGTTTGTAACAGCAGAGCTTGAAAAATACAGAAACATAAAATCAATAAAACATCTCATACATCCAAATTGTTGCAGGTTGTCATATCTTATAGAGGTTTGTTCTGAGTATAATTATATCTTATCAATTATGAACAGCTCTGCTGCATGTTGTGATGATGAATATCTAGTCCCTAAACCTAACAGAGCTGTGCAGTGATGTTGTTATTGGGAACAGGATTCAAATCCTACACAGATACAGAGCCTTGGAATTATTATGGATAGGTGATTGCCATGAAGATAGATACTCAATATTTTTTTACATGACAGAGCTGTGCAATAATATTATTATTGGGAATTGGAACTTAGGTACAATATTCAATTACACAGATACAGACACGGAAATAATATCTAGATAATAATTTTTAACAGAGCTGTAGTTTCCATAAATTTATACTCAATATCCTATACCGTGCAGTGATGCTGTTATTGGGAACAAGCTTCAAATCTCACACAGATATAGAGCTTTGGAATTATTATAGATAAGTGATTGCCATGAAGATAGATATTCAATATCTTATTAGACACAAACACAGTATCAATAAATTTATAATATTTTTATATTTAATAGAACTGTGCTGTGATGCTGTTATTGGGAACAGGATCCAAATCATAGATAGGTGATTGCCATGAGGATAGATATTAGACACAGACACAGAAATAATATTTATCAATAAATTTATAATATCCCTATACCTGACAGAGCTGTGCGGTGATGTTGTTATTGGGAACAAGCTTCAAATCATGGATAGGTGATTGTTATGAGGATAGATATTAGACACAGACACAGAAATAATATTTTCCATAAATCTATACTCAATATTCTTATACCTGACAGAGCTGTGCGGTGATGTTGTTATTGGGAACAGGATTCAAATCATGGATAGGTGATTGTCATTAAGATAGATATTAGATACAGATACGGAAATAATATTTTCCATAAATCTATACTCATTATCCCTATACCTGACAGAGCTGTGCGGTGATGTTGTTATTGGGAACAGGATTCAAATCATGGATAGGTGATTGTTATGAGGATAGATATTAGATACAGACACAGAAATAATATTTTCCTTCAATCTATACTCAATATTCTTATACCTGACAGAACTGTGTGGTTAATATTATTAGGAACAAGCTTTAAATCTTACACAGATATAGAGCGGAATTATTATTGATAGGTGATTGCCATGAGGATAGATACTCAATATCTCCGCTGTTATTGGACACAAACACAGAGAATGAAATAATATTTAATAACATAAATCTATAATCAATATCCCTATACCTAACAGAGCTGTGTAGTGATGCTGTTATTGGGAACAGGATTCAAATCATGGATAGGTGATTGCCATGAGGATAGATATTAGATATAGATATAGAAATAATATTTATCCATAAATCTATACTCAATATCCCTATATTTAATAGAGCTGTGTAGTGATGCTGTTATTGGGAACAGGATTCAAATCATGGATAGGTGATTGCACTATACCTAACAAAGCTGTGCGGTGCTATAATTATTGGGAACAGGATTAAAATCTTACACAGATACAGAGCGGAATTATTATGGATAGGTGATTGTCATGAAGATAGATATTAGACACAAACACAAACAGATACAGAGCCTTGCTGAGCTTGGAATTATTATAGATAGATAACTGTCATAAAGAACACAGAGAATGAAATAATATCTAGTAAATAAATTTTTGTAAATCTATACTCAATATCCTTTTGACAGAGCTGTGCGGTCATAATGTTATTGGGAACAGGGTTCAAATCATGGATAAGTGATTGCCATGAAGAGGTAATTAATATTTATCCATAAATCTATACTCAATACCCCTATACCTGACAGAGCTGTGCGGTGAAGCTGTTATTGAGAGGATTCAAATACTACACAGATACAAATCCTTGCTGAGCTTAGAATTATTATACATAGGTGTGTTATTGAGAACAGCATTCAAATCCTACACAGATACAAATCCTTGCTGTGCTTAGAATTATTATGGATAAGTGATTGTCATGAAGATAGATATTAGATACAAATTTTATAAATCTATACTCAATATCCCTATACCTGACAGAGCTGTGTGGTGATGCTGTTATTGGGAAGAAGCTTTAATACTGAGCTTGGAATTATTATAGATAGGCATGAAAATAGATACTAGACACAAACACAGAGAATAAAATCATAAATCTATACTCAATATCCCTATACCTGACAGAGCTGTGCGGTGATGCTGTTATTGGGAACAAGCTTCAATGCTGAGCTTGGAATTATTATGGATAAGTGATTGGCATGAAGATAGAAATTAGACACAAATTTTATAAATCTATACTCAATATCCCTATACCTTACAGAGCTGTGTGGTAAAGCTGTTATTGGGAACAAGCTTTAATACTGAGCTTGGAATTATTATAGATAGGCATGAAGATAGATATTAGATACAGACACAGAAAATAAAATAATATTTAGTATTAATTCTATACTTAATATCCCTATCTCTAAAAATTACAAATCCCACACAGATACAGAGCCTTGCTGAGCTTGGAATTATTATGGACAGGTGATTACTATGGAAATAACATCTAATAGAGCCTTGCTGATATTTCTACAGCATGGAACTGTTATGAATCCCTAACAGAGCTGTGTTGTGTAGGTACAAATCTCACACATAGATATAGAGCCTTGTTGATATTGTTATTGTCATAATCCCTATCTCTAACAGAGCTGTGTTGTGTAGGCTGCCTTGAAAATATTATTTACTCTTGCTGATATGTTATGGATAAGATGTGAATAATACATACCCTGATAATCTGATTCTGATATTTTCCACTATTGTTTTTTTATAAACGTTTCAACATACGTTCCAGCAAAATTAAAACAAAATAATAAATAATAAATAAATAAATAAAATTTGTGTCTAATATCTATCTTCATGGCAATCACTTATCCATAATAATTCCAAGCTCAGCATTGAAGCTTGTTCCCAATAACAGCATCACCGCACAGCTCTGTCAGGTATAGGGATATTGAGTATAGATTTATGATTTTATTCTCTGTGTTTGTGTCTAGTATCTATTTTCATGCCTATCTATAATAATTCCAAGCTCAGTATTAAAGCTTCTTCCCAATAACAGCATCACCACACAGCTCTGTCAGGTATAGGGATATTGAGTATAGATTTTTAAAATTTGTATCTAATATCTATCTTCATGACAATCACTTATCCATAATAATTCTAAGCACAGCAAGGATTTGTATCTGTGTAGGATTTGAATGCTGTTCTCAATAACACACCTATCTATAATAATTCTAAGCTCAGCAAGGATTTGTATCTGTGTAGGATTTGAATCCTCTCAATAACAGCTTCACCGCACAGCTCTGTCAGGTATAGGGGTATTGAGTATAGATTTATGGATAAATATTAATTACCTCTTCATGGCAATCACCTATCCATGATTTGAATCCTGTTCCCAATAACAGCATCACTACACAGCTCTATTAAATATAGGGATATTGAGTATAGATTTATGGATAAATATTATTTCTATATCTATATCTAATATCTATCCTCATGGCAATCACCTATCCATGATTTGAATCCTGTTCCCAATAACAGCATCACTACACAGCTCTGTTAGGTATAGGGATATTGATTATAGATTTATGTTATTAAATATTATTTCATTCTCTGTGTTTGTGTCCAATAACAGCAGAGATATTGAGTATCTATCCTCATGGCAATCACCTATCCATAAAAATTCCGCTCTATATTTGTGTAAGATTTAAAGCTTGTTCCTAATAATATTAACCACACAGTTCTGTCAAGTATAAGAATATTGAGTATAGATTGAAGGAAAATATTATTTCTGTGTCTGTATCTAATATCTATCCTCATAACAATCACCTATCCATGATTTGAATCCTGTTCCCAATAACAACATCACCGCACAGCTCTGTCAGGTATAGGGATAATGAGTATAGATTTATGGAAAATATTATTTCCGTATCTGTATCTAATATCTATCTTCATGACAATCACCTATCCATGATTTGAATCCTGTTCCCAATAACAACATCACCGCACAGCTCTGTCAGGTATAAGAATATTGAGTATAGATTTATGGAAAATATTATTTCTGTGTCTGTGTCTAATATCTATCCTCATAACAATCCCCTATCCATGATTTGAAGCTTGTTTCCAATAACAACCTCACCGCACAGCTCTGTCAGGTATAGGGATATTATAAATTTATTGATAAATATTATTTCTGTGTCTGTGTCTAATATCTATCCTCATGGCAATCACCTATCCATGATGTGGATCCTGTTCCCAATAACAGCATCACAGCACAGTTCTATTAAATATAAAAATATTATAAATTTATTGATACTGTGTTTGTGTCTAATAAGATATTGAATATCTATCTTCATGGCAATCACTTCTCTATAATAATTCCAAAGCTCTATATCTGTGTGAGATTTGAAGCTTGTTCCCAATAACAGCATCACTGCACGGTATAGGATATTGAGTATAAATTTATGGAAACTACAGCTCTGTTAAAAAATATTATCTAGATATTATTTCCGTGTCTGTATCTGTGTAATTGAATATTGTACCTAAGTTCCAATTCCCAATAATAATATTATTGCACAGCTCTGTCATGTAAAAAAATATTGAGTATCTATCTTCATGGCAATCACCTATCCATAATAATTCCAAGGCTCTGTATCTGTGTAGGATTTGAATCCTGTTCCCAATAACAACATCACTGCACAGCTCTGTTAGGTTTAGGGACTAGATATTCATCATCACAACATGCAGCAGAGCTGTTCATAATTGATAAGATATAATTATACTCAGAACAAACCTCTATAAGATATGACAACCTGCAACAATTTGGAAGTATGAGATGTTTTATTGATTTTATGTTTCTGTATTTTTCAAGCTCTGCTGTTACAAACACTTCAGTCTTGTCCCTGTATATGTACTCAGCAACATATGGGCCATCACTGTAATAATATCTGCCACATGTTCTGTGATTATATGCTCTAACAACTTCATAATCTAAACAAAAAATAAACCTGAAAACATATCTGTAGTCTTATAATAATTATTTTTATCGGTGATACGAACATTGTCAATTCTAACAAGTTTAATTTTCAATATGCTCTTCACATCAGTGCAACAAATTTTTGCAGATTCAATATTGGGCACCTGCTCACATCTGTAATTGTTTTATTGTCATCCTGGAAATACATGCACATCATCAGGTATTCATATTGAATATTTGAGCACAGCCTGGGTAATAGGGGAACAATATTATATTTTTCATCATCTTCTATTATCCAAATTGTAAAATGTATTATATTTGCTTAATTTGTAGATAAACATCTTATGGCCTGTTTCTGGTGCACAGGGTCAAGTTCCTGATCTAGGAAATTGCAAAATTTGGCCTTGCAATCTAAGTTATACAGGGCAATCACACAAATATTTCCAATCAATTTTGTTAGGAAATATTGATGACTGTGCAGAAGAAGTATCTATATGTTTATGTGTGAAGTATTGCATGCTATATTCTCTATGGCATTTGGGGCATATTTTTGTGAGTATTCTGCTTTTATCTGGACTACAATTCTTTTGGTGCTTAACCCAATTGGGGCTGGATATATTCTTATTGCTTTGATTACAATATTTTTGATTCGGCATTTTTGTTGTTGTTTATTATATACAATTTCTTGGGATTCAAATCAAAATTCTATGCTTAATAAAAAATATCAGTTGGGTTCAGCAGTGTGATTTGTATATTTCTTGTGTGTGTGTGTGTGTGTATGTGTGTTAATATTTTTGGCTTTGGTATTTATATAAAATTTCTTGGGGTCCAAATCAAAATTCTATGCTTTTTATGACAGGTTGTAAAGCTAATAGCCTACAAGTGGAAAAAAAGAATAAATATTCATTCACACTGACCTAGCACAAATACCTGCACGGACATGCATGTCTAGAATGGCAATGACCTAGCTCTGTGTTATGTATTGATTTTTGTATAACAGGCTGGGACAGATATAAGCCTGACTCTAAATAAGAGTGGATTACAACAAACAAGCTGGATGTAACAAATATCAGTCAAAATATTGTTCAATATAGCAGAAATATATTTAATATGAATTAAACCAAACAGGCCTGTAAGTATGAGAAGCACTGTAACAACACATCTGTTCTCCTCAACCACTCTCACAATACTGGCTGATGCAATTTTGTTTGCACGCAAAGCTTCAATACTCGGGAATTTCTGTAAGTACTGACGCAGAGAAGAACCACTTGAAACATGCAAAGCAAAAATCAATACTACCGTGTCGGGAATTGTACACACTGACACAGAGGAGAATTACTTGAAACATGCAAACATATAATATAAGAAATAAGAGGATCACAGAGCAATTCTAGAGGGGCTCTGCATCTTACATTGTTTTAATATTAGATAAACAAATTGAACCTGGTATCCAATTAAACTTAAACCAGAAGTAAATATGTATGGGTGGGTATGGGTTTTAGCTTAATTTTAAGTGTAGCCAAAAAAAATATCAATTTTTGACAAGTTTATGGACAAAAATCTGGCTGATGCAATTTTTGTAAGTATGGGCAAATCAATCTGAGGGGGCTCATCATTTCTCAGGAAATTCTCGAGGGCATTTTTACAAAAATCTTGGATTAGACAGGGTTCCACACTTGAGCAAAAAGCTGATATGCTCATGTTGAGCTAGTTTTAAGTGTAGACAAATCTGCTTGAGGGGGGCTCATCATTTATCGAGCTGGTTATATAGCCAATACAACTACTTTTATATTTTTTTCGTTTTTTGTAAGTATATCATGAGATATATTGAACATGGAGATCAGAAATTTTAACCGGATACAGGCACAAACACATGTGATATTCAATCAAACCTTACCGGATTTGGTTTACCTCCGAATAGCGAGTTGGAGGTAAATGGCGAAAAGTAAAATTCACACGTGGACAGGCAAAATACTAGTCAAGTCACAAGAAACAACAGTTAGTTTTATAGAACAATGATGTATTAATGTAGTAAAGCCATATAAAAACAACAGCCAAATTACACGGAAGATTCCACATTAGAAATAACTATTTATCATGAAAGTCCGCGACACTAAAAATTTCACGCAACCGTTTCTGATCCGTCCTCCATTGACACTCGAGTGTTGTCAGATCCTAATCCAAGTTCTTTTCTCTCTTTACAACTACGATATTACTAAGACAAAAAGTAATATACCTTATCTGGTTATAAATTAATTTGAATGATGGGCCGAAACAATCCTAAATTGTTGTTGTATTCCAATAGATAGTATTTGATCAAACAAGTAATGTGCTGACTATAGCTCGGGAGATAATGCTTCTTTTATGAATTTGCCTCCCCGATATCGTAGTGGTAGAGTCCTAGCCTTGTATTCAAGGGGTCCCGGATTCGACACACGATGAAAGCACATAGTGGTTCGGATCCCACTTTAACTGTAGGTCCAATCCCAATTAGTCTTACTGTTCACAAAGTGGACTTAAAACACCAAATCAATCCAATCCAATCTTTCCTGAGCATACACAAAAATGCTAAACCAAATATCAGTTCGTTTGCCTTCAGCTAGAACCAGAAAGCATTATTTATTTGCGCTTTTCATCCATCTTTTATTTTATGTCATTTTGAGTAGATTTTACTCTTTTGTTAAATTTTACTTAATTTTTCTCCTCCCTTGTTTTATTCGTGAATTTTAAATGCATTTGCTAGCTTAACTTGTAGATTTAAATTTCCTGACAGGCTCCATTTACCAAATTCGTAATTAAACGAATATATGATCAACGGATAACCACAAAGATCATATTCAAGTTTGCCAATGCATTAAATAATTAATTGTAAAACATTTATTTCTCCTACACCAAACTTAAGATACGTTGTGTGAAACATACATTGAGATCCTTTGCTAGCCTCTGTTATATCTTTAATATGTGCTTGTAAAATAAAATTAGTCAGTTAATTAAAGAAGATGTATTCTTATGTACATCAAACACAAATATATTTCAGTTGCTGGCCGTCTACTGTATCGTGGAAGATTCAATCTCATAGGAGGTGAACGATCTATACAAGAAAATATTTGCTCTGCATGTTATGTAAGTTTGAAATGAAAATAAAGAAAACAAAATTAACACTTAACTGCTTTTATCGCTTTGCTAGTTTTTGTAGTATAAACCACCAAACACCGAATTATTCAACAACTTTATTTTAATTTATTTAAAAACAACAAGCTTTCATTTTGAACGCGAAAAGTTTTTAGATTATTTAAAAAAAAATATTTATAGGTTATTGTACAAGTTATCAACATACCCGCCCTAGCTATTACTAATATATTCTTCTTATTTGATTCCCCCGTCAGTCACGTACAACCTTGGTGACAATGAAGTTCGACCAGAAAGGAATACGTGATTAAATGCACAGAGGCATAGGCGGTGGAATGGGTGACCCGCAGAAGTGACGCATGTGTGTAAGAGGAGGCGTGTGAGCAGGCAAGAATCGTGATCCCAGCATGTTGCACCCAAGGTCACGTAAAGAACGAAAACGGGGAACTATACGCGTGACATTGAACTTCGACCAGGCACCAGACCCATACCGAAAATTCCAGATAGTGGCGCATTCGACGGAGGCATGACGTCACGGACACGATAAGGGAGTCCGCCGTATATAAGCGCGTGGTGTGCACCGAGGAACCGCAGTGCATCATCACCATGGCCAGGGGCAAACCTATTGACAACACCGTGAGGAGAAGAGTGGTGGAGTTGCAACGGGATGGACTCAATGAACGGGAAATAGGGCGCCAACTGAACTTACCCAAGTCAACCGTCCACTGCATCATCAAACACCACCAAATACGGGTACTACAGAGCCAGGTAAGGCCCCCTGTCGAAAACGCCTGCTGAGCGTGCGTGACCTACGGATATTTAGGGGCTATATCCAGACCAACAATCATGTTTCTGTGGCCGAATTACGACTGTGGACTCGAGAACGCTTTCACATTGAATTGTCAACCAGAACCATTCGCCGTTACCTACAGCGATGCGGTTACCGAGTGTACAAGGCGAAATGTAAACCCTTCCTTTCCATTTTGAACAAAGGAAATCGACTACGGAGGGCACGAATGTACCGGGGATGGACATTTCGGCAGTGGAACAGGGTTTTGTGGACGGACGAATTTATTTTCAATGTTGTGTACGAGAAAATACGGAAAACAGTCATTTGTCGGAAGGAGGAACAGAATGAAGCAAAATGTTATGCACGTCGGGTACAGAAACCTGCGTCAGTGATGGTATGGGGATGCATGACTGCATCTGGGGTTGGCCCACTACACGTCTGTGAGGGCATTATGAATGCACACGCCTATACACGCATACTGGAGCGGCATCTTCCCACAGTGCGAAGCCACCTGTTCCACAGGCGGCGTCTCATCATTCAACACAACAATGCCAGGCCGAATACAGCGCGGCTGACAAGAGAATGGTTGACTCGCCATCACGTGCGAACTCTGCCATGGCCACCATCGATTCCCGACCTCTTGCCCATTGAGAATGTGTGGCGTGTTCTTAAGCGATGTGTGCAACAGAGGGGACCCACGACAGTGGCTGCTCTTATCGCCTGCCTGCAGGAGGAATGGCACCGCATCGATGTTGAATACCTTGAACGACTCGTCCGCAGCATGCCCCGACGCATTACCACAGTTATTCGCCGAAGGGGCGGCGTCACACCATGGTAAACAGGATCCCCTCTAACAGTGGTCGAACTTCAATGTCACGTGTAGATAGACGAAAATGTTTTATTTTGTGTGGACACCATACATTGCTGCTGTGCAGCGGAAATTTATGTTTTCCTTTGTTCCATGTAGCCTCCTGAATAAAATATGTTCAGCATATGCATGTGTTCTCCTTCTTTCACAACGCACTCCTATATTTGTGACTGGTCGAACTTCATTGTCACTAAGGTTGTAGTATCTGATTGTCTACGTTAAATTAGATAGCTGTCTGAAATTTAAGGACTTCCAAGTCTTGTAAAAAATCAACGTCATTTCCATGAATCTATAGATATATTTCGTGAAACGCATTTCTTCTTTTTGCCAGGGTTAAGTATTGATCTTTCGACCTCTGTCATACAAGTCGAGCACGTTAACACTACACCAGAGATGCCACTAGTACTGAACGTAAAGTTCAAACAATGACAATCCTACACCTATTTAACAAATTTTCGGATCCGTATTTCTCAAATCAAGTAAAACGAAATTTTAAAAATCCACCTTCATTTCTGAGATGATTTTCTCTCTCCCACTCGTGAGATCGAAAAGCCTTGTTCTTGGCTTCTCTTCGTTCTCCAAAGTTTCTCAGAAATTCGAACTTGTTAACACACGAACGCACTACTTGCACATCCGTAAGTAATTCACACCACGTTTTACACAACTTATAGTGTTTACGAATACTAGATTTTGTTAAACTAAAAGACCTAGATAGTTGAAATTTACATTTTTTACTACATGTTGAGTACAAGTGATTGCTGTGGTGTAGTGGTATCGTGTCTAACAGCGGTCATAAGTTCGAATCCCATCGTCAAGAAAAATTATTTCGGATGGCTGAATGTATACATCATTCGCCTCCTTTGAAAATGGATCTTCGACGATATAATAGACGGCCATCAACTGAAATATATTTGTTTTTGTTGTACATAAGATTATATCTTATTTAAAATTGTGACAAATTCTATTTTGAAAGCACAGATTAAAGCGAAAACAGAGGCTAGCAAGGCATGTCAAAGTATGGTTCACACACCGTATTTTAAGTTTGGTGTAGGAGAAATAAATGTATCACAATTAAATATTTAATGAATTGAGAAACTTGAATATGATATTTGTTCTTTTCCCTTGACCATATATTCGTTTAATGACGAACTTGCTAAAAGAACCCTGTGAGGAAATTTAAAGCTACAAGTTAAGCTAGCAAATCACTTAAAATTCACGAAACAACAAGGGAGGAGAAAAATAAGCCATAAAATTAAGTAAAATGTAAAATCAAAGGCAAAAACTACTGAAAATTACCTAAAAGCTAATGGAAGGCTGATAAACGCAAAAAAAAATAATGTTTTCTGGTTCCAGCTGATGAACGTACTGATATTGAGTGTAGCATTGATGTGTAGGCTCACAAAAGAAGATGATTCTTTATTATCTTCCGAGCCATAGTAAGCACATTCCTCGTTTAACCAAATATTATCTGTTGGAATACAACAACAATTTTGGTATGTTTCTATCCAAGTTGATGAATGTTCGTGCCAAAAAGAAGAAACAAATACATTGAGCTTCTGGAAACATTCGTGGATTTCAACACTGAATTATTTTTGCAAACTTTCTGAAACAAAATCATTCAAATTAATTTCTAAACTCCATGCTCAATGTATCTGATTTCATACTTAGAAGAAAAATAAGGAAAAAAATTGAAGAGCTTTTGATTTGAACTCGCGACCCTTAATTCTTAAGGAAAATATTTGTGAGGCGAGTATTTTACTAATACTCTACAACATTGCTTGTAGCAAATGCCTTGAAACATGTTGATGATTTTACAAGCTACCATTTTTCTATGCGACGAAAACATTTTTCTTGCAAATTGCGAGCTATTTAAATTTCGCTCATTGCACAGCACTTTGCAAGGTGGTGTTATATTTTATTTGCATAAACTATTCGTAATTATGTCCTTTCTATATTCAAACTTAACAGCAAGTTCCTCCAGGTGTAGTGAAGTGTTTCCAACCTCACAACAGTTTCTCTGATAAGTTTTTTAACATACCCAATCGCAAGTATTCTCTTAAATTATTCCTCATACTTGAGTTTTCTGTTTGGTTTTATATTAATATGTTGGGCGGATATATTTTATAACTCCATATTATGAAAAATAATGTAAATCTTTCACCACATGGATTCTCGCCTATAAGAGGGATCTCCAGTAAAGTTGGCTACTTTCTGCTTTTTCTCAAGAGCTATGTTGCCAAATTAATGATTTCTTAACTTATAAAACTTGCAGGGCGGTCATGTATGATTTGGAGAAGTGTACCTATGAACATAATAGTCTATAGCGATATTTGTACGGAGGAGAAGGTCCTTCGAAAAAAAATGATCGAAATGCCGCGCATGTGGATAAATACAGCTTTCTTACATGGAGAAGAACAAATAAAGAAACTTACATCAGAACAACAATGCCAACACAAGATACTAGACATTGAGAATTTTGTAAAAAAAATTGTTTCAAATTTTGACAAAGTTCGCCACCATAATCATCATACAGGAGATTTCATTGCCACACTTGTTAAAGAATGTAATTTGAAAATCAAGTAACGTTACTTCCTTCCAGTGTTGATTAATAATTTACAAAATTTGGATGCATATCTGTTCAACAAAAAACTTGGATGCGATAAAGAAATAATTAACATCATACCACGTAGCAATGAAACATATGTTTGCATAGAAAGGAATGTAAGATTGGATAATATAAAATTGGTTACTCTAAAGTTCCTGAAATCTTACCAGTTTCTGTCAAGCAGCTTGGATTCTCTAGCAGAGCAATTAGAAAATAATGAACATGTACGTACACACAATGCAATATTTCGGTAGTAAGTATTTATCATTGATAAAACAGAAATGTTTTGTATTAAAATGTTTAAAAAAATGTAAACCAAAAACACCAAATGTGTGAATCGTACAAGTACTGCCAAACTTAGAATATAAGATTCAAACGATGTGTTTTTGAAGACAAATCGAAAATGATGACAGAGTATCGAATTACCAGCGAGCACCATCTCTTCCACAACACTGTGATGAATAAATTGACACTCGATAGAAACGATAATACATTTGAAATACTAGATTGTAATATTCACACTTTAGAGTGCGGACATTATAATTCAAGTAATCGTATCATTCTAAAGAATGATGGGATCAGAACCAGTCACTTTGCAATTAATTGCTGGGTGATGTAAGCTATTCATCATTCATCCTCTGATGAGAGCACTCGTCATTGCCATGACGAGTTAACGCTTGGCAATACGAAATATACAAATAAGTTTTAGGAACTAAACTGCTAGAAAAGACAATGGTCACTCGTTGGGATTTCTGAAGCTTTGAACCTGAATCATGGCTGGGTCTTGGGATAGTTACCTGAATATCTGATGTATGAAGATAATTACGATGAATAAAAATATACTAAGTCCTCTGTTGGCTTCTCTCTCGTTTGACCAGAGCGTCGTCTCACTTCTGCTCCACTGCTCTCCTAACCTCTTCTCCCTTCTCAATTCCAATCCCAAGTCCGTCACCTCTCAGCTTGTCTTCCCTCTATATCCCTAGGCCATGGAGCTCTTCCTCCATGCCGAATCGTGTTTTTAATTGCCACTGTGCAACCCGCTGACTCCATAGGCAGAAAAATCTACCTGTTTCCTGAATTGCTCAGGAGGTTTGCATAGTACAACACTGTGCATTGTTTACATGCCTCAAAGGCTGAGACAACTAAGAAAAAACAAGTGAATGACCAGGTCAACATGAAGCATTCAGAGATGCTTTTATAAAATAAACATATAATCTTATGGATTGATACGTAATCAATGGAATTCATGAATTAAATAATTCTTAAAATTCTTCTGTAATACGTTCATCTTTTACATCGTACAGAAATGATTTTCAAGATGTTACCTTTGTATTTGAGGCCATAGTTTGATTCATATTGTACCACAGGCATGCGCAATTCCATAAACTTGATCACACATTTGCTGCTTCGGTTAACGAAGCTTTTTTGGCTGTTCCATCTGCATTCAATGTTTTTTAACTGATGAGAATATTGTTATCTCTGGGTATTTTGCGAAACGTAATGGACAAGCTGTCCTGTTTGGCTTCAGGAAGCAAGCTACGGAAGTGCCCGTCCAGCCTACTTCGTCGTTGTCGTCGAGCTTAACAACTTATATCTCTGTTTTGTTTAGAGATAGGGATCGCAGTTTTTTTATTCTAGGTGCCAGAACATAGTGGTTTTGACTGTAAGTTTGCTTACGGTATTGTGGGTGTCCCCAGTAAGCTGGCGTGCAATTCCCCTCTCCCCCATCTTGAGCATAACTCTGATATGTACTTCCTGTTTCGCGAAGAGTCGAGAACCTTCCACAGCTGTTTGTACTATATTGCATCAGATATTACATTGCAAGAGTGAGTTGGCGGTGTATATAAAGACTAGTCTCGCACATGGACACGAATATAACGCCATAATAATTAGCTGGTGAACAAAATTATTGCATATCTTAAAATATTGATAAAATGGATATTTACTGCACTGTGCTTTCTAGCGAAGTATTCCTGTAAACCATATTGTTTGTAAATGTTGGAAGCGAAAAGCTCAGTACCCGGCCCCTCAGGGATAAATATGTCATCACGGACAGAAAACAAGAGACACTTTGTGTTTACGTCACAAAAGCATTGTCATATGGACTGACGATTATTTTATTTTAAAACAGACATAGTTATGAGTTATAACCTGTACTGCCATGCAATATAAAAAGTCTCTCGTGTTTCTGCTTATTTCAATGTCACCGAGAGTGATATGCAACGTGCATGCAAAGATGATAGGAAGACCATAACGAATAATTCACATTTCGATTTCAATATTTTCGCTAGTCACGATTCACCTGCTATCTAGAAGGACACTGGACGCTAATTTTTCAAGATGGCTAAAAGCAAGAGAAGGAGAGAAATGTTACCTTTTACCTCCGTGTGATGAAAATAGTTTTACATGCGTATGTCTGTATCTTGATGCGAAAGTAATTTCCTCTGCTTGAATCTTCATCACGACTTTGAGTTTTCAGTATTGCTGAATACATGGCAAATTTCTCACTTTATTCCAAGACTTCCTCCATGAACATGAACAATGTGTTGTGCTTTCAGGTACCTCTTCAAACTTTCTTCCCGTTTTGTCTGGAGTTTCTCAGGGGATGTCTTAGGGCCGCTCCTATTCCTTCTGTACATGGATGACATCCCTGAAAAACTATACGCCCTCCCTATCAATATACTTTTGTTTGCGGATGACTGTAAACTCTTTAAGGAGATCTCATCTCATCATGACATGATGATTCTTCAAAATGCTCTCACAGAACTTGTTAAGTGGTGTCGTCAGTGGAATTTAGAACTAAACCCTCAGAAATGCTAATTCCTTACTTATTCCCTAAAAAAGAACAAAGTGGTGTCTACTTATTCTATTGAAAACAATCCAAACCAAAGCGTTTCCACCCAAAAGGACGTAGGTATTATCATGGATGAAAAACTCAGTTTTAATTATCATATTATTGCTACCACTAACAAAGCCATTCGCCTTCTCGGTAGTTTATACAGATTTAGCGAAATTCAAAACCCATCATCTCTTGCTTTATTCTTTAAATTTTTCATCTCGCCCATCCTCAAATACTGTTCCCCAATTTGGGCAATGGCCTCAAAACCGATCTCACCAGAATAGATTCTGTACTCAGTTTCTTTCTTGAAATTGTTCGCCATAGAATACCTCCCTTTCGACAAGTATCCAAATCAGACAGCATGGCTGCTCTGAATATTCAAACCCCTTACTTTCGTCGTTATCTAGCTGACATGAATTTTTTATACAAGATAATAAATGGCAAAATCAAAACAGATCTCCTAATCAGTTAATTCACACTTAGGGTACCCCAAAAGCAAACACGCAAACTGAAACTCTTCAACAACTCAAACACTAGGCTATCCCTTCTACAATGATCCTTGGTTTACAGGCTAACATAAATTTACAACAGACTTCCCCTGAATGTAAATATTTCCTTCCAAAACATAATTTTTGTATATAACTGACCAAGTACATGTAAATCTTCCCACCTTGTTATTGTTTTTATCTTATGTTATTTTACGTTTGTACTTTCTGTTGTTTCAGTGTGAAATAGCGAAATAGGACTGTACTGAAACCCTGAGTAAAGAAATAAATAAATAAATATCACCCAACTGTTATGAATTGCGTATAAATTGGCTTGTTAACGGTCTAGTGGCGAAGTTGGAAACAAAGAGGGGACAGCGGGAGCGTTCACATCATACAAGTGCTCCTGGTATCTAAAGAAAAGTACCTTTACAGAAAAGGAAATGGAGTGTTAGATATGGAAAGATGTTATACCCTAATGAACGGGAGTCCCGAGCATTTTCCAATCCTTATCCTCGCGTTCAGACAACGAGAAAAACAAACTTTACACATGGGGGTGGAGGGTGTGACTATTTCCAACAGTCCCAATAAGGTATTGTCCATCGATGTTAAAACTTTTGGGTTTTCTGAATAGAAGTACATATTAGTGTTGCAATACTTTTGCTTCTGCACGTTCATCTCCACTCTCCAGATGGGATCAGAGCTTTTTTTGGACAAGTTTGGGGGGTGCAAATTTAATGGCATCCAAAATCAATGTATTTACTAAAACTTTTGTTCACATCAAAATGAAAAAAATGATTTTTCTCCACTAATCACTGGATCACTTTTTTTGTATTGTAAAGCCTGGGGAGCAGTGTCTCATTGTATAGTCTTCCAACATTGGGGCGTACATTTCTACTTCTTCTTGTATGCAAAATATAGTTAACTTTTCTTATGCTGCTGTGTTTAAATACTAAACCAAATCTCATTACATAACTTTGAATTGTAGTTGTTAATTCGATCTATATTATATTATGGCTTTAGGTTATGAGCAGGAGAATTTTAAAAATGTTTTGTTTCTCTAACCTTTGGCCTGTAGATTTGATTTGTTGGCAACAGAATCAGAAAATGGGACCATGTTATTATATACTGATATAGGTGTACGGTAATCATAACAATTTTCTAGTAAAAAAAAATAAAGAAAAGCAATGGTGGTGGACTTGTCTGTGTTGGGTTTTGTTAACAACTTTACAGCTGTAACCGCACAACTCATCGAGTACAAGACAACAATGTTAGGAAGTGTGTGCATGGTGTGACTGACCCAAAAATTCGCAATTATTTAATTTATTATGTTTTGTTTAATTTTGTGCTTAATACGCATGATGATATATTTATGTTATCAATTTCTGTTTTGTTATATTTTGGAAAACGTTGTTGCATTAATATGATGTATAATTAATTATTATCACATTCTTGATAATGTATAATTACGATGTATACATTTCTATGTACATTTTTGACCATAGCAACGGATAAGAAACAAAACACAGTTGATCAATAAGTCATAAAATATATGGACATTTTAAAATAGTGACGTCCGAGTTTCATTGAATGTATCAAAATCCTAATTGTTATTTTCGTAAAGTGAATACTAGGATGCTTCGTTAAATTTCAAGTAAAAGGCTTGCTTCAATGGCCCCAAGAATAAAATCGCTAATGTGATATGAATCCCCTTCATTTGTGCGTATTTGGATATGCGAAAGTGAGGTTCTTTAAATAATCGATAATAACAATCACAAAAACACTTTGCAACGGTATGGAGAGAGCTCACGACTTCAAACGTCAGACGATTTTTGTTAATTTGAAAAAGCCCAGGGCGTACGGAGATCACTACGAAAATTGTAGAAAAAAGAAGAAGCGAGGCTATGTTGGCTAATAGCAACGATAAGGAGGAATAAAGGTTATTTTGATGAAATTGACGAAGTGGGTCAGTTAGAAAACACACGTCTGCTTTGAAGTGAGTAGTGTAAACCTATTGTTTCTACGCAATCCTTGTAGGTGTGCCTAGTATTTAACCTCAGTTTTGACATATTTTGATGATTTTTTTATAGATTTTATTGCGTTCGACGATGTTCTAGCCTTATTTTTTGCTCAATCTCATTTTGGAGCCTCATCTTTGTAGGTATGCCATGAACTTGCGTGATATAACTTAACCTATTCACTTTTTTTTACAGCCTTTTACGGGTTAAAATAACCTGCAATGTGTAAAGTGATTGTTTCTATGTTATCCTTGTAGGTGGGCTCTCAGCGTAAACAGCTACGATGTATTTGGGGGCCTCATTTTTTTTGTAGGTGGGGGTCCTCAGCGTAAACGGCTACGATGTATTTTTTATGATGTGCGAGCCCCTTTTCACGATGCATGTCGTGGCCCTTTTTCAATGGGTTCAATGTCTCGCTAGTTTTGGAGGCCACAGTGGGGGCTCGCAGTTACAGAAATCGTCGATCAATAGCAGATAAAGCAAGAATCGTTTTCATACGGCCCATAATTTATGAATTACAAAACATCTTAGAAATTACATCTTGAAATTTTAATCTAAAATAACTCGAAACCAGCAATCACTAATCATCATCTGTCTATTAGTTTGGAGAGTACTTCTAATTTTTTATCGAATGCTATTAAAATTTTCGAATTAGGGTCAAAACTAAGCCAGGAAATCAAGTCGTTTAAAAAATAAAACAAATGTATATATTTCCGAAGCTTGAGGGTATGGAATTAATTTTGTTTGCTAGTCGATAAGTTTTCGTCAAATTCTATCCAACAAACCTATAATTATCATCCTAGCTCCATTAGGAGCCAAGGAAATTAATGTCTTAGAAAACGTCTTAAGATATTTGTCTCAAGAATATTTTCTTGACAGACCGGAAGTAACATCTTGACTGACCGGAAGTCGACTTTCTTAAATCTTAAGATATTTGTCTTAAGACATTTTATAAGACGTTGAGTATCTCGACTCATATTGGAGCTAGAACCATGTAACTTTGGTCTATGTACATACTAGTGCTTTTCCAACATGTTCACCCACCTTAGAACCTTCACAGATAAAAAACGTAAAGTATCCTCTGTGCACAAGTATAAATTTAAACTGTAACCCACCAACATTCCCATTATCATACTGATTTTTTACCTTCCCAAAGCTTTTTTAGCACTCCATTCACACACCTCCACTGTAGACCTCATGGTAAGTGAATTGGGCAATAAAATTCAGTCAGTTATTTCATTTGAACATAGCTGTTTTTTTGCTTATTTTTCTCCGTTTTTAGAGATATTCGATATTTCAAGTGACAAAAAAACAGAGCCATCTATGTGCAAATGGAACTCGATGAATGCTTGAGGAGGACTAGTAATTTTTTTCAGTACGTCAATATTTTTAACTCTTTTTGCCAGTGAATGGGTTAGGTGACTTGATACGACGAAGGTCTTCTAGCAAAACGAACTTACCTTATGCCGGCGTAATTCGCTAAAATATCTTTAAATTTGCATATTTCTCATACCGTCGTATCTTGTTCTATTAGACCTCTTCAAGAAAATTGCCAGTTAGTGAAAATTAATTGAGCTACAATAGCAAAAGAGGTGCTAATAGGGGCAAGCATACAATGATATGAGAATATACGAATTGTCGGTTTCTTAGATTCAGACAGATGGATCGAATTGAAACTGGGATGTTTGCATTTTTTTATATGATAGCTAAAAAACAGAGATTTTGATTGGCTAATAATTTATATACTTGGTGTTTTCTGATTGGTTTAAGTAAGCAAGATTTCTATTGGCTACATAAATCTATATAAGTCAGAGCACAGTGCGGATTTCTCACCTTTTGCTGGATCGTCAGAGGAACCCACATCGCGGGGGATAGAACCTGAACGGGCTTAGCCAAAGTATGGGACACTAGAAGCATATAATTTGGTGGAAAACCCAAGTAAGGTCATAGAGTTTTCATAGGGAATAGTATTATCAGGTTGAATTTTAAGTTGGTGATATCCCATTAAATTTTATATAAAACTTTTAAATTTTATATAAATAATATATCTGAAATTTTTATCGTTTGTTTGCTCATATTTTAAAGCATATAAAAAAATGGAAACGCCTACCTGTTTTACTCGTAAGAATGATAAGATCGAATGTGTCACTTCTGGGAAACTAATTACAAAATATAATTTATCGATACATAAGACAAGGTGTAACGCAGCAAATCGTTTGTTACCTTCTAAAGCCTGTGCTCAATGTGGGAGAGAAATTAGCATTCCTAATCTAAGTAGACATTTGCAAATTTGAAAACCATCGACCGGAGAAGGAACATTGAAAAGAAAAAAATGATTATTCTGAAGCTGAAGCTTCTGCTCCAAAAGAAATTAAATTAGATAATAAATATAAATCAGTTAGGTCTGCATTTAATGGTCGACTTCAAGATTTATCATTTACGTCGGAAGCAGGCCGTGACATCCCTTGTTTCTTGCGTGAAGCGAAAACTTTTGTACTGAATACTTTGAAAAGTAATGTTGAAAATAATTCCACAAAAGTATACGTTGATTTATGTTCCGAATATGAGAAAGTCGATGGTACAACAAAAGTTTTTATCATCGTACCAAAAACCAGGTTCATTATTTGGTAGATGTTAAAAATTTGGGCGAGTTTTACACTAATCTGTCAAATGAGTTGATTATGAAACATGACACTTTCAAGGCTAATGGGTCGGGATGGTCATTATGTGGTAGTCCTCATACATTAACCGTTTACATGAACAAATTCATGCCTTTTTTCTGCATCTTGTTACGTCCGTCTACCAACGATCATTTAAAGCAAGAAAACAGTGTTAAATATTCAAAATAATGATTCAATATTCTTTCTTTCGTGCATCTTGGCAGCTCTGTATCCTCTTCAATGGAAATATCATCTAGAGAAAGTTTTCATTACAAGCAGTACGAGACAGAGTTTGAAAATTTAATGTCTATCATTGAATACCCCGTGGCATTATCAGACATATCAAAGTTTGAGTCGCGCGCACGAGATTCTGTTGGAAAAGCATTGCTATTAATGTATATTCTTATACAACAGAAAAACATCTTGTGAATCCCATCAGGATAAATTATATCAACGATAATAATGCTCATATATTTAATCTTCTTTTAATTTCAAACAACAATATTCACCAATACTGCCATATTCGTTGACTATCACGACAGTAGTGTATATTGGTTGTTTCTACGCCACACTTAGTAGGTATGCATTTGTAGCCTCTTTTTTTTATTAATTGAATATCAGTTTTTGACATATTTTGACAATTTTTTGTCGATGTTTTAGCGTTTAGCGATGTTTTAGTAAAATTTCCCTTTTTTCCCACTCATACTTGGTAGGTATATCACGATCTTACGTGATATAACTTAACCTATTCATTTTTTTTTCGTGCTAAATTACACGAGAGCCTCTACGTGCTTTGACCTACTTTAGAGAGTAGTAGTGGTAATGGACCGGTTCTGAAACCGAAAGTGGGGCTCGGTGGGGCTCGACTTAATGGTTTGCTCTTGTAAGGCATAAGCCCCATTTTCTTGCAATGTTGCCAACACCTTACTCGAAATAAAATCACCAAGGTTTTTTCCTTGGTCTAACCTAACCTAAAGCAAGGAGTTGGCGAGCTTTTCTTTATGGATTTAACCTCAGTGGTACCATATTTTGACGATTTCTTTTGTTGATTTTATAGCGTTTGACGATGCAATTTTTACCGCATCTAATTTTTTTCCACTCATACTTGGTACGAATGCCACGATCTTACGTGATATAACTTAACCTATTCTTTATTTTTCTTACGATTTTTTTTAAAACTATTCCGTCACCCTCTCGTTCTTCACGTCATGGATGAAGGACTTCTCTGCGACCAGGATGACGCTGCACACTGTATCCTCGGGCAACGGACTGTTGAACTCGCAAACGATCTTGATGTTGGTTCGATCGTTGACCACCACCTGCTTCCGCTTCGGCGTGTTGATGACGAACATCGGCCTGTGGATTTTGAATTCGCTGGGCGTGTAGTACATGTCGATGTATCCCTCTGTTACCCTCTTGTAAGCGGTGTAAGCTTCGTAAAGTTTTAGATAATCATCTTTGGTCAGGTCGACCTCTGTTTGTCAAAAATTCGAGATATTTGCAATTTAACGCAGGACTTGGAAAAAATTTTCGATTGATGAAAAAAATTGGTTCCATGACGACCTATGTTTATTTTGGTATGGGAGGATAGAGGACGTCGAGACTCGACCGACGCACTAAACCCGATATTTCTACGACTATTCGTTCAAAAGTTAAGAGTGATCAAAATTTTGGGAGGTGGGTTAACTTCTTACCCCTTGACCTCGGGACCACCAAAACTTGGTATGCGTATTCTAAACCTCCAAAATCGACTGGCGGGGTATCTAACGATACCGGATGGGGGTGTTTTTCGATATATTTTTTCGATAACTCTTACCATTTTCGAGATATTTGCAATTAAAATTTCTTTAACGCAGGACTTGGAAAAAATTTTCGGAAAATTTTTCGTTCCATGACGACCTATATTTATTTTGGTATGGGAGGACAGAGGACACCGAGACTCGACCAACGCACTAAACCCGACCTTTCTACGACTATTCGTTCAAAAGTTACGAGTGATCAAAGGTTTTGGACGGTGGGTTAACTTCTTACCCCTTGACCTCAGGACCACCAAAACTTGGTACACGTGTTCTACACCTCCAAAATCTACAGGCGGGTATCTAACGATACCGGATGGGGGTGTTTTTCGATATATTTTTTCGATAACTCTTACCATTTTCGAGATATTTGCAATTTAAGATTTTTTTAACGCTATGTAAAATAACATAAATGAAAATTGTATCGCTATATACTAGATTTTTTGATTTCTGTAATTTTGGAGAAAGCAATGGCATCCACCACCAGTTTGAATCGTAAAAATGATAAAACTGAATGTGTTACTTGTGGGAAGCTAATCTCAAGGAACAATTTATCGGTACACAGGGCAAGATGTAACGAAACAGGTTCGAGAATTAATCGTTGGTTACCTTCTACGCCTTGTGCTCGATGCGGAAAGATGATCAGCATTGCACATTTAAGTAAACACCTGAAAATTTGCAAACCATCGACCGAACAAAGAACATTGTAAAGAAAAATTGATGATCCAGGAACCGAAGCTTCCACTTCCAAACAAGTTAAATTATCCGATGAACGCAAACCAATTAGATCTGCATTTAACCGTCATATTCAGGATTTCTCTTTTACTTCGGAACCAGGTTGCGACATTTTTAGTTTCTTGCGTGAAACGAAAACATCCGTGATGAATATTCTAAAAAATAAATTGGAAAATAATTCCATAAAAGTATACGTTGATCTATTTTCCGAATACGAAAAAGTCGATGGTACAACAAGAGTCTTTTATCATCGAACAAAAAACCAGACTCTTCATTTGGCGGACCTCGATAATTTGGACAAATTTAATTCTGATCTTTCAAATGAACTGGTTAAGAAACACGACAATTTCGAGGCTACAAGGTCAGGGTGGTTGTTATGTGGTAGTTCTCACACGTTAACTGTTTACATAAACCAATTCTCGCCTCTTCGCGCTTCAAGCTACGTTCCTCTTCCAGTGGATATTAAAAATATAAAAGCCATGCTGAACATTCAAAATATAGATGATAAATGTTTTCTTTGGTGTGTGTTGGCGGAACTTCACCCGATTCATTGGTCAAATCATCCAGAACGGGTTTATCATTACAAGCAGCATGAACCTGAACTGGAAAATGCAATGGCTGGCATCGAATACCTGGTGACCATTTCTGATATATCAAAATTCGAAACACGAGCACGAGATGCAGAAGGAAAACGCTTAATCATCAACGTGTATTCCTATACGTTGAATAAACATGTCGTGCATCCCGTCAGGATAAGCGATGTCGACGATGATGATGCTCGTGTGATTAATCTTCTAATTTCAAACGACAGTGTTCACCATTACTGTCTCATTCGTTCACTATCACGCTTAGTCAGAAGTCAATCAACCAAGCATGCAAACCACATCGAAGTTTGCCCGAGATGCCTAACCACATTCAACGATCGAAAACAAGTCGATTATCAAAATTACACCGGACGTCAGATTGCTATCGATAAACTTGTTCAACATAAACAATATTGCGGCAACAATAGACAGGTTCGAATATTGATGCCCGAAAAGAACGAAGTGGAAGAATTCAAAATGCACAAGGCATTGTTTGAACATCCGGCCATCATCGTTGCTGATTTCGAGGCGTTCCTCAAACCACTCTCATACTGCGATCCGGATCCTGAAGTTTCTTCCACCACACCTTACCAGCTTCACGAACCAAACAGTTTCGGTTACGTTGTCGTGCGACAGGATAAAATAGATGAACCGTACGTATACCGAGGACCCGATGCAATCGAACGCTTCTTCGAAAAGATGATCGAGGAGGTTGGGAAAATTGGATGCATGCTGCAAACATCGAAACCGATGCTTCCGTTATCTGCTATCGAACTTCAAAATTACTATGACACTGTCAAGTGTCCTGTGTGCGATAACCACTTCACAGACGACAATCGTAAAGTGTTTCACCATTCGCATACGGACGGTCGCTTCATAAGCGGAATCTGTAATGCATGCAACCTCAAAATCCGAAAACCAAAATTCGTCCCCATATTCTTTCACAATGGTTCTAATTACGACTTTCATCCCTTAATTAGGAAACTCGGATACGACGCTCAAAAAATAGATATTCTTGCTCAAAACGAAGAACGATACATATCTATAAGTAAGAAAGTTATGATTCCTGAGACTAAAAATACCATCGAGATGAGGTTTCTGGATTCATACAGATTTCTCTCTGCCAGCCTGGACGCTCTTGCCAGCAAACTTTTAGACGAACAATTCAAAATTACAAAAGCTAGTTTTCCCAACGTAGACCTAGAACTCGTTAGACGTAAAGGGATTTATCCTTACAAATATGTTAGTGATAATTCTAAATTTAATGACGAAGCTCTCCCACTTCCAAGAAAATTGTACAGCAGATTCAGAGAGAAAGGAATTACGGACGAAGAATACCAACACGCGCAACTCATGTGGGAGAAATTAGAATGTAGGACACTCGGAGACTACCACGAGGCCCACTTAAAGTTAGACGTAACGATACTCGCGGATGTTTTTCAAGCGTTCAGGAAAACGGCAACGAATATTTATAAATTAAATCCAGCGTATTTCTACAGCCTACCGGGATTAGCGTGGTCGGCAATGTTATTCCAGACAAAGGTCAAGCTGGAACTGATATCGGACGTGGACACGTTACTTTTCATCGAGAGGGGGATTCGGGGCGGGATGGTACAATGTGTGCAGAGATATGCAAAAGCCAACAACGTGCACATGAAAGAAGATTATGATTCAAATCGAGCATCGAATTACATCTTCTACGCCGACGTTAATAATCTCTACGGACATGCCATGGTACAGAAACTTCGTTACTGCGGATTCGAATGGGCATCAATAGATATAGAAAATTTCGATGATAGTGAGTATGGCTTCTTCGCAGAGTGGATATCGAATTCCCCGACCATTTACACGATCTGTTCAGCGATTTACCACCGGCATCCGAGTTCAAATCTTCGCCTCATTCTAATCAATGCAAGCTTTTATTGACTCTAGAGGGGAAAAAGAGATACGTTGTACATTACTCGAACCTCCGATTCTTGATCGGGAAGGGTGCTAAGGTAGCGAATATTAGAAGAGTCCTCAGGTTTAAACATTCCGAGTTGCTCAAACCGTACATTGAAACAAACACGCAACATAGGACAGTTGCCACTTCCGATTTAGACAAAGATTTTTTAAATTGATGAATAACGCGGTGTATGGCAAGACGATGGAAAACGTGCGGAATCACGTAGACGTGAAATTGGTTTCAGATAAAAATAAATGCATGAAGTGGGTGGCCGATCCTAGATTCAAGTCGAGAAAAATTTACAATGAGAATTTGGCACTTTTCAATCTAGATATAAAATTGATGAAATTCAGAAAACCAATTTACGTTGGCGCAACGGTTCTCGACTAGTCGAAACTTTACATGTTCGAATTTCATTATGACGTGATGAAACCCTTCTTCAATGATAAGATATCACTTTTGTACACGGACACCGACAGCTTCATTTACAGCATACAAACACCTAACCTCTATGAAGATATAAACAATCCTTCCATGCTTGAGTATTTCGATACTTCTGCATATTCTCAACCCAACAGATTTTGGATCCCTTCCCTCAACAAAAAGGTCCTAGGTAAACTGAAAGATGAATGTAACGGTGATATTACTGTCGAGTTTATACATCTTTTATCGTCATGCGGATCTAATGCTACTTTCCTAACTTTGTTTGTTGTAATCACGTGTCCTACACTTTGGATTCTTTGTTCTATACTTAGTATCGTCGATTGTGAGTAAAGGCAATCGATGTAATCGTGGAAGGTGAGTTTGTTCTCCACCGTATTCTTGCACACACCTTTTGCTTTCTTCGTGACGCTACTTTCTGTTCTCATGGCACACATTTTCGAACGCAAACCCGCGAACTCGACAATAATATCACCGTTACATTCATCTTTCAGTTTACCTAGGACCTTTTTGTTGAGGGAAGGAATCCCAAATCTGTTCACTCTTAACTTTTGAACGAACAGTCGTAGAAAGTTCGGGTTTAGTTCGTCGGTCGAGTCTCGATGTCCTCTGTCCTCCCATACCAAAATATACATAGGTCGTCATGGAACCAATTTTTTATCAATCGAAAATTTTTTCCAAGTCCTGCGTTAAATTGCAAATATCTCGAATTTTTCTGACAAACAGAGGTCGACCTGACCAAAGATGATTATCTAAAACTTTACGAAGCTTACACCGCTTACAAGAGGGTAACAGAGGGAAACATCGACATGTACTACACGCCCAGCGAATTCAAAATCCACAGGCCGATGTTCGTCATTAACACGCCGAAGCGGAAGCAGGTGGTGGTCAACGATCGAACCAACATCAAGATCGTTTGCGAGTTCAACAGTCCGTTGCCCGAGGATACCGTGTGCAGCGTCATCCTGGTCGCAGAGAAGTCCTTCATCCATGACGTGAAGAACGAGAGGGTGACGGAACAGTTTTAAAAAAAAATTCGTAAGAAAAATAAAGAATAGGTTAAGTTAAGTTAAGATCGTGGCATTCGTACCAAGTATGAGTGGAAAAAAAATTAGATGCGGTAAAAATTGCATCGCCAAACGCTATAAAATCAACAAAAAAAATCGTCAAAATATGGTACCACTGAGGTTAAATCCATAAAGAAAAGCTCGCCAACTCCTTGCTTTAGGTTAGGTTAGACCAAGGAAAAAACCTTGGTGATTTTATTTCGAGTAAGGTGTTGGCAACATTGCAAGAAAATAGGGCTTATGCCTTACAAGAGCAAACCATTAATTCGAGCCCCACCGAGCCCCACTTTCGGTTTCAGAACCGGTCCATTACCACTACTATGGGGCTTATGCCTTTAAAGAGCAAACCATTAAGTCGAGCCCCACTGAGCCCCACTTTCGGTTTCAGAACCGGTCCATTACCACTACTACTCTCTAAAGTAGGTCAAAGTATGTAGAGGCTCTCGTGTAGTTTAGCACGAAAAAAAATGAATAGGTTAAGTTATATCACGTAAGATCGTGATATACCTACCAAGTATGAGTGGGAAAAAGGGAAATTTTACTAAAACATCGCTAAACGCTAAAACATCGACAAAAAATTGTCAAAATATGTCAAAAACTCATATTCAATTGATAAAAAAAGAGGCTACAAATGCATACCTACTAAGTGTGAGTGTGAAAAAAGGGAAAATTTACTAAAACATCGCCAAACGCTAAAACATCGACAAAAAATTGTCAAAATATGTAAAAAACTGATATTCAATTGATAAAAAAAGAGGCTACAAATGCATACCTAGTAAGTGTGGCGTAGAAACAACCAATATACACTACTCACGACTAATCAGAAGTCAAGCAACGAAATACGCAAATCACATCGAGGTTTGTCCAAGGTGTTTCACAACGTTTAATGATCGAAAAAATTCAATAACCAAATGTATACCGCACGGCAAATTGCTATTGAAAAACGTGTCGAACATAAAATATATTGCGGTGACAACAAACCAGCTCGAATGTTGTTGCCCAAAAAGAACGAAGGCGAAGAATTCAAAATGTACAAGTCTTTGTTTGAACATCCAGCCATTATGATCGCATATTTTGAATAATTTCTGAAGCCACTGTCCTACTGCAAACCCAATCCAAAAATTTCCTCTACAACGCCATACCAGCTTCATGAACCAAGTTGTATTGATTACATTGTCGTACGACAAGAAGAAATAAATGAACCATATGTATACCGTGGACCGAATGTTATCGAACACTTTTTTGAAAAGATGGAAGAGGAGGTTGAGAAAATTGGCAGCCTCTTCCAAATATCCAAACCAATGAATTTGTTGACATCAGAGGAAAAAAAATATTTGATGATACTGTCGAGTGTCCAGTGTGCAATCAATACTTCACAAACGAGAATCGTGAAGTGTTTCACCATTCGCACACAGACGGTCGTTTCATCAGCGGATACTGTAATGCTTGCAATCTCAAAATTCAAAGGCCCAAATTTGTCCCCATATTTTTTCATAATGGATCGAATTAGGATTTTCATCTCTTAGTTCGGAAACTTGGAAACTTTGTAAGAAAGTTAAGATTTCGGGGACAAATGAAACCATAGAGATGAGGTTTCTTGACTCGTTCAGATTTCTCTCTGCAAGTTTGGACGCTCTAGAAAGTAAACTTTGTGACGAACAATTCAAAATTACGAAAGCTAGTTTTCCCAACATAGATATAATGATGATTAGAAGTAAAGGGATTTATCTGTATGAATATGTAAACAATGAATCTAAATTTAATGACTACACTCTCCCTCCTCAATAAGAATTCTTCAGTCAACTGAGAAAAACAGGAATTACGGACATAGAATACAAACATGCACAACTGATGTGGGATAAACTAGAATGTAAAGCATTCGGAGATTATCACAACACATTCTTGAAATTAGACGTAACAATACTTGCGGATGTTTTTCAAGCATTCAGGAAAACGTCAACGTTTATTTACAAGTTGGACCCTTGCGCATTTCTTCAACCTCCCGGGATAAGTGTAGTTTCCTATGTTGTTGCAAACTAAAATTAAGTTAGAATTATTAACATATGTAGACATGTCACTTTTCATCGAGAGAGGGATTCGGGGTGGGATGGTACAATGTGCACAGAGACAATCAGAAGCCAACAACATGCACATTGAAGAAAAATGTGATGCGAATGAACCATCGTATTACATTTTTACATCGACGGTAATAATCTCTATGGAAATGTTATGCTACAGAAACTTCGTTATGGAGGTTTCGAATGGATGGAACCAACTTCCAAAAATATTATTGATTTTGACGATTGTGAATTTTTTTTGCAGAAGTGGATATTGAATTTCCAGACAATTTGCATGATATTTTTTCCGATTTACCACGGGCACCCGAACTTAAATGCCCACCTAATTCTAATCAACGCAAGCTTTCATTAACTTTGGAGAAATAAGAAAGATAAGTTTTCCTTTACAAAAGCCTACAGTTTTTGATGTTAAGGTATTGGGTATTAGAAGAGTGCTCAGGTGAAACATTCCGAGTGCCTCAAACCAAACATTGAAACAAACACACAACATAGAATAGTTGCCACTTCCGATTTAGACAAAGATTTTTTTCCAATTGATGAACAATGCTGTATATGGCAAGACAATGCAGAACGTGAGAAATCGCGTGGACGTGAGATTGGTTTCAGATGAAAATAAATGCAGTAAGTTGGTGGCTGATCCTAGATTTGAATCACGAAAAAATTACAACGAGAATCTGTCACTTTTCAATCTAGATATAAAAGTAATAAAATTCCGATAACGAATTTATGTTGGAGCAACAGTTTTAGATTTATCGAAACTTCACATGTTTCTATTTCACTACAATGTTATGCAATCTTTCTACAACGATAGCATTTCATTACTTTACATGGACACCGACAGTTTTATTTATAGCTTTAGAACATCCAATCCAATATGAAGATGTAAGAAATCCGTCCTTGCTTGATTATTATGATACTTCTTCCTACCCTCAACCGAACAGAATTGGAATTCCATCTAGAAACAAAAAAGTTCTATGTAAATTAAAAGACGAGTATTACGGTGACATCATTCTCAAATTTGCCGGTTTGCGTTCCAAAATGTATACATTAAGAACCGAGAGCAGCATCACGAAGAATGCTAAAGGTGTTGTTAAAAATACTGTACAAAACAAACTTTCATTTCAAAAATATTGATTGTCTGAAGACATTGAAGCCGGAACTACGATTGGAAAAATGAATCCAAAGTTTAGACCATGAGATTACATTAGCATTAGATCCGCATGATGATAAAAGATGTATTTTGTCTTGTAGGATCCACACGTTGCTTTGGAGGCACTATCGTTTAGACAGTAGTAAGAAATGCATACAATGCACTTAAAGAAAAAAACATCGCCTGTACGTGGAGCTCTTGGACGACTACGATACAACATCCCTCTTTTTATAGAAATGAAAATCACCTACCCTATAATAAATAAGCATAGAAACAATGCCTAATGACATCTTTGGTCACACCAAGCACGATGCTCACGGCGACGACCTACTCATGCTTGACGTCAGGGTGAAGAAGCTGCGAAGCGACCTGCAAGCTCTGCAGTTCACGCTCAACTCTAGCCTCCAGACCGAAATAGCCAGCTTGCAGTTTCGGTGCCTGGACCCCACACTCAAAATTGACGCCGAGCTTAAATCGCTGCTACAAAAATATACCCACCTCGCGTCAATAGACAACCTCGAGAACCTGGCACTGAGTATAGGCAAGGTCCAAAACGAACTTGTGATGCTGCAGCAAGCGCAAACTTCTGAGGTGGAACAGCTGAAGCGACACTTGCAAGACCAAACTAGTACCATCCAGACTGAACTGCAAAACATTATCCACAGTATAAAAACTCAAGATGACTACGATCGCGAGAATGCAAGTATTGCCAAATTGCACAAACAGTTTCAATCTTTCGAAATTCCTACGTTGGAAAGCATCAAGGCTGAGCTTCAAACATACGCTTTGCATGCAGCCATCAACGAAGTTAAAACTAAACTCCAAACGTTAGAGGATTTTATTGATAATCTACCTTAGTCCAGCGAGCTGAATGCCATTGCCCGTACCGTGGCCAACATCAAACTCCAACTTGAAACCTAGGAAGATTTCGGGAAACTCTACATGTTGACTCCTGCAAAAACCTATCACCAATTTTTCCTTGTTAGCACACTTAAATTCGTCAAGATTTCTTCTGGTCTTTGCCTCACGCAACCCACTACCCAACCATAACCTTGACGAACATCGGTGACGAGCCTAAAATGAGAGGAGTGTAGTTGGTCGATTTCACCCGCCTCGAAACTCGCGAGACTGCCTATTCCGAGGATGCAACTCAAATTATTGACATAGAAATAGACCACAAACTGTAAATAGAAAACCTGGTATTGTCTGCAGCCATAAATCCCATCCAAGTAAAATTATTATTTTCGCGAAATGTCTAGGCAGGCTATTGTGAACGAGCTGCACAAAACTGCACGACGAAATTATAAACGATTGGCATTAGTAACGAAAAGCATAGACGATTTGTCGCAAGCTGACCTTGTGGAAATGAGCAGTGGCAACTTTAAAAAAATACATAAATCAACAAGGGATACAAGTATCTTCTCACCGTTATAGACACATTTTCAAAATTTGCGTGGGCTTTACCCCTCAAGGCAAAAACAGGAACCTGTGTAGTGGAACCATTCAAAACTATTTTCGATAAAAGTGGCAGGCGACCTCGATTTCTTCAAACAGACAACGTAAAAGAATTCTACAACTCTGTCTTTTCTGCAATTTATTCAAAAACAAAATATTCAAAATTACTCCACCTTTAGTCACATCAAAGCCAGAATAGTGGGACGCTTCAACCGAACTCTCAAAACACGCATGTGGAAACGATTCACGCTTTAGGGGAATTACAAGTGGCTCGACATGTTTCCGGATCTTGTTAACAGCTATAATCACAGTTTGCATCGCACGATAAACATGAAACCAGCTGACGTCAACAAATCTTACGAGCAGCGTTTAATTTCTACGGTCTATTGTCCAATGTACAAATTTACAAAAAAGAAACCGAAATACAAAAATTGGAGATCAGGTGAGAATCAGTAAATTTAAGCGTGAGTTTGAAAAAGGCTTCACTAAAAATTGGAGTACGGAACTTTTTACCGTAGTTCGAGACTTACCCGGAAACCGTCACACGTATATAATAAAAGATAATCGCGACGAAATTCTGAAAGGAAGATTTTAAGAAGAGGAGTAGTTGTAAAGTTATTGTTTCAAAATAACACTTTGTAGGTATGCATTTGTAGCCTCTTTTTTTTATCAATTGAATATCAGTTTTTGACATATTTTGAAAATTTTTTGTCGATGTTTTAGCGTTTAGCGATGTTTTAGTAAAATTTCCCTTTTTTCCCACTCACACTTGGTAGGTATGCATTTGTAGCCTCTTATTTTATCAATTGAATATCAGTTTTTGACATATTTTGACAATTTTTTGTCGATGTTTTAGCGTTTAGCGATGTTTTAGTAAAATTTCCCTTTTTTTCCCCACCTCACACTTGTAGTAGGTATATCACGATCTTACGTGATATAACTTAACCTATTTATTTTTTTCGTGCTAAACTACACGAGAGCCTCTACGTGCTTTGACCTACTTAGAGTAGGTGGAGTGCTTCGTTCTGGATACGTCCTTTGATCTACTTTTTATTCTACGACGTTTTACGTTCTAAACTAACCTACAATGAGAGAAAAATGGACAGAAGAAGCTCTGGCATCACTTTTTAAGCTATTTTTTACCTCCTCCAAATTTTGCTCTTATGCTAACCTTTGCTCTTATGCTAATTTCAGTAAACGTTCTTATACATTCTTAAACGTTTCAACGTTTATATAAGAACGATAAAAACGTACTGTGATACTCATCTTCACGATTAGTCAAACGTAGCATTCATTCGCTGTTCATATTTTCTGTCCTTAAATTCTAATAATTATGTATTTTATCTAACAACAGATTAAATTAAATACCTAATATTATCGAGAAGCAATTCCGAAAACATTATACTAAAATGTTAACATTACAACAAGTGTCCTTGCATAGCCATTTTCAGTCTTCCAACTGCTTCCCAACAGCTTTCCGCTTGCTTTTTTCAATAAAATCTAAGTTATGTGCTGTTCAATTTACGATGCTAGCATGTCTCACTACTACACAAAAATTCCTACAGAAGTTTATTTTTCCTAGAGGTCTGAGACTCACCAAATCCCATATAATACTAACTATCCTCATCGTTGCGATGTAAAAAGAAACATGAGTGTCTGTGTTGTTAGTAGAAGAACCAGAAAATCGCATGTCACAGCTTTTGATGTTATCTGTAAAAAGTAAAAAAAAAAAGCAAGAATCATTTCGAAAATAAACTTGTAGAAGCCGAGGCTTGCATCATAAAGTCTCCAGGATGGCAGTTTCTAATTAGCTCCGTATTAACCAAATAATTATGTTGCCTTCTTAAACCCGAAGGTTTAACAACAAAAGCCTTCCATCTCTCATTTTTATATTTAATTCTGTGCAAATCACATGCCTGGAAGCTTGCGTGTATCACCCTCACTGTTTATTCAGATTTTGACCTTAACTATTGATCATGCATTTTTAATTCATATTTCCCATGTCAACACAAAATATATATTTTCTGTTGGATTAATTTTAACTATGATGATGAAAATGTAAGAAAGAGTAGAGAGAGAGAGAAAAAAATAAAGAATATAATAACAAATAGGTTCTAACATTTTTTAAGATATATCCTACCATATTCTACATATTCAACGAATTTATTTGATTACAATGCAACAACGTTTTATTATTACATCATATGTTTCAATATTTTTCATAGTCATCCAATCATTTGACAAAACATTTTTTTTAGTTACGAAGATAGGAAGAGCAAATAAAAGTGGTTGAATAATTCCGAGAAGTATTTCTTAATAGGGGACAATGTTTTTTTTATTTTCTTTCTTTCGTGTAACCACTATGTTATCGATGGGGAACAAGGCAAGACCAACATTACCACTATATTATTGTGTTGAAGACGATTTTTCCCGTTATCAATTGTGTCCACACACAAAAATTAGTACCTGTCTACATCCATACCTAGATAAAAAAAAAAGATCGAACCATGTCTCACCCCCTTGTAACTTATTTAATTATTTACTCTTGTGCTTGTATTTGCTCTCTTCGGGTTTAAATAGCCTAGAGAGTTAGTTAGTTGGTTGTTTCCCACTGTACTATTTTCAATTCTTTGAATAATCACATGTTAGTTATAAAAACGCATCATTGACATCCTGTCTGATCATATATGTGTTTGGGTTGAGGCTCCGTATCTACCTGCAACATTTCTTTTCTTCTTTTTCTTGTTATCTGCTTTCTATATTGAACATTAGAAACAACACATTCCCATTAACAGTATTTCATGTTATGCAAAACATTTAAGTTTATACACCATCAGAAGTGGGATTGCAACAATGTTACCACTACGTCATCCGACAAAAGTCAGGATCGGTATTGTTATATTTTATTGCTCAGGTCATTTCTTTTTTTAAAATATTTATAGCTATAATGAACATACTAACTTAAGCCCTCAGACTCGTAAACCAACAAATATACACCTCTGTTAACTGCCTTGTATTTGGGGAGGGGGGGTCAATTGTAGCTGTTTTTGCAATACACTTTGAAGTTTTGTTTTCTAAGTGCCACACATCAATTTCATCATAATTACCATTATTCATCCTCATCGTTGCCATTAACTAAAATTTGCCTCTTCTTTTTCACAAATTTTAGTACTGATATCGCCTTAGCAGAAATTCTTTTTAACCAAGCAATCAACACAAATCTCTCTTTTTATAGAGAAAAGGGAAGGGCATAACATTCCCGAGACAGTATTATTGATGTAACATTGTTAACGAGTCAATGCCTTAATGTTTACACACATACATAAGCGCATCAATCTCTACACAACCACACACACACATATACAAGAATATTTGGAATGGAAAAAAATTCTCAGGAAATTCCCCTTAGCCAAGCAAATCACCAGTTACATGATCCTCTCTCTCTCTCTTTTTATAGAGAAAGACATATCCAAGCTAGTATTATTGACGTGACATTCTTAACAAGTCGACGTCACATATACACACACGCTCACGAAGGGCTCATACTTTTCTGTTTAGAAACGCTCCAATTACCCTTCTACTCTAAAGTAGGTCAAAGCATGTAGTGGCTCTCGTGTAGTTTATCACGTAATAAAAAAAAATGCAAAACACCCCGACAAGGTTTCAGCTACTAGGACCTCACTACCATGAGCCTAATCCTAGTAAGCCACATACACACCTGTTTTTCGTATCGCATATGCTAGTAAGTCAGATGACATCATGGGAGAATCACATTTCCCCCAATGATCCCACCACAACAAACGTCGCACATGCTAGAAGAAATAGGATCAGGATATTTTATGCTAAATTTACGGCTGCCTGTATGCAGTTATAGGCAAATCATTAAAAGAGCGCTCTAATATAGAATGATTTCTCCTACCATGTACCCTAACATACAATTTAACATAACAAGTAACATTTCGATTCGTCTATATATACCCAACAAAACTCAGAAACTGTCATACGCGAGAGCTATATTTTGCAACAACTATAATTACCCAACACTAGCAACAAGAACAAAAAAAAATATATCAATTACTTGTATACTATTAATTAGTAACTTTAGATAATATTAATTATTAGTTTTCAGTTGTAATTAATGTTTAAAAAACAATTAATAACATGTTAGGTGATGATAACCAAGTGCAAAAAGCATTGCATTTTTTTTACACACAAACAAAGCACCACTTAGTTCACAAAACATCTAACAGATGGTAGATAGTTACATGGTTCTAGTTAGGATGATGAATTTTGGTTTGTTGGATAGGGGTTGAAGAAGACTATTTGTTGTAGTGACCACAGTATTATTTTTTTTTGTGTGTTTTCTGTTATCTTACGAGAATTAATATAGGTTGTCATAGAACCCTTCAATTCATGACTTAGGAAAAATCTGTTTGGTGATTCATCATGTACACCTATATGTGAGAAAAAGTATGAATAGAACCTATGTTCGAAAATCGAAAATGGCGAACGGAAGTGGGATTATCTTGGAAACGGTAAGACTTAGGAAAAATCTCTTTGCGGATTCATCACGTACGCCTATATGTAAGTAAAATATGAATAGAACCTATGCTCGGAAATCCAAAATGGCGACCGGAAGTGGGATTATCTTGGAAACGGTAAGACTTAGGAAAAATCTGTTTGCGGATTCATCACGTACGCCTATACTTAAGTAAAATATGAATAAAACCTATGTTCGGAAATCCAAAATGGCGACCGGAAGTGGGGTTATCTTGGAAACAGTAAGACTTAGAAAAAATCTGTTTGCTGATTCATCATGTACGCCTATACGTGAGAAAAAGTATGAATAGAACCTATGTTCGGAAATCCAAAATGGCGACCGGAAACAGGGTTATCTTGGAAACGGTAAGACTTAGAAAAAAATTGTTTGGGGGCCACCGAGCTATATTTCGGGAAATAAAATACAACAACTCACCCTAAGACAAGTGTCTAAAACAACAGCATAGTCTTTCACAAGAAAAGAGGGGAAGAGAACATTACAACAACTCACTTCTAAGGCCAGTGCCTAAAACAACAGCATAGCCTTTCACAAGAGAAGAGGGGAAGAGAACATTACAACAACTCACTTCTAAGGCAAGTGCCTAAAAACTCGTGGACAACTTCGTGCCTCACCTGTTCTCGCAGGTGGAGGTGAGGAAACACAACACCGTCATCGACAGAATCGATTATCCAGGCATCACGTCGACGGCAGTGGGAACATTGAAATTATCCAAAACGGACGCAGCATACTATCAAGCGAGGGGTTTCGAAGCGGGAACGAAAATATCGACGAGAAGTCACACGGTGCTCTTTCCCGTGCGTCTGCTTCCGGGATTCTTCTCGGACTACAAGGAGATCATGTGGAAGGGAGGACTGAGGATCAGCTTTCGAAGAGCGGCCAACGACAACGACGCACTGATGCGATACGCTACTTTGGGTCCGGACGGTATCACGCCGCTGCCCAACACTTTACCCGAAGCAGCCAAATGCGTCATCCGGAGCATGGAGTTGAGAATACCAATCGTGGAATACGAAACGAACTACGCCCTCAAGTACAAAGCGGAGATCTTGAAAAGTCCACAGCTGCCCATTCACTTTCACGGTCACCAGGGCGTGCAGAAGATAGCGTCGGGAAGTCACATGGAATTCGACGTGACGACGCAGTTCAACAACATACAGTACGACATGCCAGATTTCGTCATTGTGCTCTTTCAGACCGGGAGGGACAAGAATCAGGAAAAAGATTCCAGCAAGTTCGACGACTGCAAGATCAAAAATGTTTATCTCAAGAATGGGAGGAACGAAGTGTTCCCGCACGAGAATTACAATCTCGACATGACCAAAGATGATTACCTAAAACTTTACGAAGCTTACACGGTTTACAAGCGCGTGACCGAGGGAAAGGTGGACATGTACTACACGCCCAGCGAATTCAAAACCCACAGACCCATGTTCGTCATCAACACGACGAAACGGAAGCAGGTGGTGGTCAACGATCGAACCAACATCAAGATCGTCTGCGAGTTCCACGACGCGCTGCCTGCCGATACTCTATGCAGCGTCATCCTGGTCGCCGAGAAGTCCTTCGCGTACGACGTGAAGAACGAGAGGGTCACGGAACAGTTTTAAATATCGCCTTCGTCGAGCAAGAATGGCTTTTCTACAACCCCCATTACAAAATTTTCAATCTTAAAAAAAACGCCCAAAGCACTCCAATAGGTTTGCAGAGTTTTTTAGGATCAAAAAAATAACTTGACAAATCGAATTTCTTGAAAAAAAAAAATTGAGGGGGGGCGCTTGCTTGTACTCTTCCAAGCTCTCCTATTGTTCACTGAACATGCCCTTCACGCAGCACAGTCGATTTCAAATACCGCTACAATACCATTTTTTTTACATCATGAGGAGAAAAACATCGTAGCAGAGGGGGGCCAAAAACATCGTAGGAGAGAGAGGTCCCGTTAGGTCGTAGCAGGGGTTGGGGGGAACACACATTGTAGAAGATCACACATAAGTTTTAAAAAAACACGTCGTGGCAGATTACGCTGAGAGCAAGGTCGTAGTAGATTACACTGAGGGACCTTACAGTGAGAGGAGACAGACTTATAGGAAAATGTTGTAAGTCATTTCAAAAGTAGGTCAAAGGACGAGGTGGGCGAGGTTAGCATAAGAGCAAAATTTGGAGGAGGTAAAAAATAGCTTAAAAAGTGATGCCAGAGCTTCTTCTGTCCATTTTTCTCTCATTGTATGTTAGTTTAGAACGTAAAACGTCGTAGAATAAAAAGTAGATCAAAGGACGTATCCAGAACGAAGCATTCCACCTACTCTAAGTAGGTCAAAGCACGTAGAGGCTCTCGTGTAGTTTAGCACGAAAAGAATAAATAGGTTAAGTTATATCACGTAAGATCGTGATATACCTACAAGTGTGAGGTGGGGAAAAAAAGGGAAATTTTACTAAAACATCGCTAAACGCTAAAACATCGACAAAAATTGTCAAAATATGTCAAAAACTGATATTCAATTGATAAAAAAAGAGGCTACAAATGCATACCTACCAAGTGTGAGTGGGAAAAAAGGGAAATTTTACTAAAACATCGCTAAACGCTAAAACATCGACAAAATATTGTCAAAATATGTCAAAAACTGATATTCAATTGATAAAAAAAGAGGCTACAAATGCATACCTACAAAGTGTTATTTTGAAACAATAAGTTTACACTTCTAAGAGGAACTTTCTAAAACCAAATAGCCCGAAACATATCTTATTGAAAAAGTATTACGTAGAAAAGGTGACAAACTGTTGGTGAAATGCCTGGGACTCGAGGAAAAAAGTTTGATGGACGCAAACGAGGTGATTGTGTAACGGGTGTTTGGTATGTTGTACGGCGATTGCCAGATTTTCCATCGGAATATCATGATAGGAAAAATGGCAAGTTTCTACCAGACAACATTCGCTGCCTCATTGTTGGACCTTCTGGATGTGGAAAAACAACGTTACTTATTGATAATTTTCTTCTTGCACACAACTGGTTAAATTGGAAGAACAGGCACCTGTATGTTTTCTATAAAGGTTTGGAGCAATCGAAGTATCGCCAGCTGTCGAAACTGTACGAGGGACTAGGCATAGCTATATTTGCTTCTGAAGTGATACCACTAGACTGCTGTCTCTAAAATTCGGTGGTGGTTTTTGACGATGTGATCTTGGACAACCAGAACGAAATTCGCTTTTTTTTACTCAGGGTCGGCACAGAGGCATGTACTGCTTCTACTTTGCTCGTACTTATTCCAAAATCCCAAAGCAGCTACTCCGATACAATGCTAAATTCATTTCTTTGTTTCGTCAAGACTACACCATATTAAAACACGCATATGATGATTATGTAGGTGGGGACATAAACTACAATCAGTTTTCCAAATTTTGCTCTTCATGCTGGAACCCAGATGATTTCGGATTTGTCACAATAGACATGACGAGGAAACCCAATAACGGAAAATACAGGCACAAAAATTAATAATTTTCTAAATGTTGCAACGTTACAAAGAACGTCTTGACCTATTATAAATAACTACATACAAAAAAATGAAACGCAAACTTGCAGACGACAACCTGAAGCTGCGTAGCTACCTGGCAAAAAGGGTTTAAGGGTTGGATATCCGAGAATCGTGGAATTTACGAAGAGAAAAAGCGTCAGGTCTAACCTATCATCGATGCCTTCAGTGAACTTGGTAGAGAAATCAAAGATGTCACCGAGCAAAACAAAGAGTTAATCAACAAGCTTTTGCCACTTACTGCTCGAAATTACGTATACCATAGACACACCGATATCCAGCATTCACACTACTCCGTTCGAACTTACTCCTGCTCCAAGACGGCAGGTCCTAGGCAGTACCTCTTCTGACAAGGTAGTCGAGCTGGGTCCGTTGGCGAGGGATTACCTAAGCACCGTGAAATTCGAAAAAGACGAGGTATTCGGAATGTACCCGACCATGGAACATAACGAGGGTGAGGTTTTGAAGATTGGAAAGTCAAAAGTCACGTCCGAGGGCGACGATGTAAAAGTTAATTTGGGCGAGAAGAACAGCTGAGCCAGGTATCCTGGAACGGTGGGACTGTGGGAACTTATCACTAAGAAGCAACCTAAAGATTATACAAACGAGGATTACAAGAGTTACACAGAGATTTTGATCATGACGAAAGCACTGTACCAAAACAATGATGCAACACAAAATCGCGTGAAGCCTAGCAGTGGAGAAAAGTACAGGAACCTCATGAAGCCAATATGGACCCAGTTCAAGACTGGCACAGGTGTCAAACTCTGCAATACCTTGCCCAAGGAGTTTGTTTGAGAAGACGACGTAAGGAAGCTTGTAGATCGATTGCTGGTTATCGCAGGCTAACAAAAATGCAGGCAATCGCAACTTCCACAATGAGAAGATGAGCATCATGGACAAATTTAGCACCAGGCTTGCCAACTTCATTGTCAACGACATCAAAGGTATAGGTTACCTTATCAAAATCATAAACACCCTGCCTCCCAAATTCTGGAATGTAGCTCAGGGTCGAGGTTTGGTGAACGATATTATCAACAAGCTACCCTTCGAGATGCACCTGCCAGGTTACCAGTACGGCGGTCCGGGTACGAAACTCGAACAGCGACTGGAGAGAGGAGACGAGGGAGTGAACCCACTGCACGCAGCTTGCAAGGACCACGACATTGCCTACAATGCTCACACCGATCTTGATGCACGTCGTGATGCTGACAGAAAGTTGGAGCATGCGGCTTTCGGGAGAATCTTCAACAGGGATGCCTCGCTAGGTGAATGGGTTGCCGCATTGGGTACGACCATCGCCGTGAACACAAAACGAAAATTAGGGTGGGGATTGTTACTAAATAACCCTTGTGAAAAAAAGCAACTTGTATTACCGACCTACCATCACTTCATTGCATTAGTGAAAGCAGATATTTTTTCTTGCCCTCTCACGATATATAAATAACATACTATGAACATCAAGCCCAAGAGTGTTGTTTACCAAATACTCTATGCAAACCGCAAGTCTCTCGGAATATTAGATGGAATGCTCACCAAAAAGCAGCGCGAGAAGAAACATTCCTGCTTGTCAAAAGGTCATGGAATGAAATTGCTGCTCAGCATTCCTCAGTTGAGGAGGTTACAAGGTTCGCTAGAGCAGCAGAAGACTGGAGGTTTCATATTCAGCATCCCGGCTATCTTGGCGGGTTTGGGTGCTGTAGGCAGCTTGGCAGGAGGCAGTGCCACCATTGCCAAGACCGTCATCGATGCAAAAAAAAAACAAGGCCGAGTTAGAAGAGCAGAAACGCCACAACCTTGCCATGGAGAAGAAGGGGAAAGGTGTGACCAAAAAGCGAAAGAACAACCTCAAAGGTTTGAAAAAGTTTAAAAAAAGAAGAGCCCCTGTCCAACTTCGATATTGAATCTTTGATCGAATCGTTGGGGATCAAGCACTTTAGGGGCGTTTTCATGTCTGATTCTCTACCCTCTGTTGTGAAGAAAAAAGAGTGTGGTGTGGTTAACCTTGACAGTTACGAAAATCCAGGTACACATTGGAAATGATACATCAAAACGAATAACAACAAAGCATTTGTTTTCGATTCATTCGGAGGCATGACACCTGCTGGGATGGTAAAGTATCTTATTGTTGTCAACATCTACTACAATGACGAACGCATCCAGGGTTTCAGCGATGTGTACTGTGGCCATCTCTGCGTTTCCATGCTTGTCTTCCTCTCGCAATTAAATAACTCAACAATCGAGGATTTCCAGAAAGCATTGTGGCACCTGAAGCACTATGGGAGTATTCCATCTCACAAGCGAAACTTCGCTTCTGAAACTCACATTGCATGACGATATTATATATCCTAAATCTATTGCTCTTCGTGCATTCTACAGCATGTACCTGATACCTAATGTGACGGTACACAACAATACCATCAAAATTGGCATCGAAAAAATCAGCATCACCCCTGGCCAGTACAATCTGTCTACCTTGCAGGTTCAATTGCCAAGAAGTGTATTGCTGGCGCAAAGTTCGGTAACTCACAGGGTGCAACTGGTGTCTGCCACGGAAACCGTAGACCTGGGAACCATCGGAGAGCTTTTGGGATTCGAGAACAACACAAAGCTCGGACCTAACATCAAGCACATCGGTGCTAACATTCCTAAATTTCTAGCCATCGAGACTCTGAACATACATTGCAATGTGGCAGAAGGTTTGTTCACCAAATCCTCGGACGGCATCCCAGGGATTCACAAGCAGACAGGTATTATCGCTAAGTTCAAACCAAACTCTGAGTTCATGGAGCCAATTATATACACACCCTCCCCAACGATATACTTTCCTGTATCTCGTAATCGCATAGACAACATAGAATTGGCAATTACCAAGGAGAAGGGAGAGGTGGTTGATTTTGCAGGAGCCACGACCACTGCCGTCGTGGAGATTAACATATAATAAACAACCATTATGGAGCAAATCGAAAGTTAGGTGTTGCAGTCCTTCCCACCAAATCGTCGCACGTTTGCCAAACTCAATGTAGCGAATCGAGAGATAGAATACGACGTGGACGTCGGGGACGGGTTGTTTCACCCTCACAGATTTGATTTGAATATCAAGTTTGAAGTTGTGAAGAGAGACAACAGCGAAGCAATTCTTGCCAATTCAAATTTAAGACTTGTAGATAAATTTGTGCCGTACCTGTTCTCGCAGGTGGAAGTTAGAAAGCATGGCACCGTCATCGATAGGGTTGACTACCCTGGGATTACCTCTACAGCTGTGGGAACACTGAAACTCTCCAAGACCGATGCAGCATAGTAGTAGGATCAACCCGGTTCTGCAACCGAAAATGGGGCTCGGTGGGGCTCGCAGTGTTGCCAACGCCTTACTCGAAAAAATCACCAAGGTTTTTGTGTTTGGGTATAACCTAACCTCAAGCAAGGAGCTGGCAACACTGCGAGCCCCATTTTCGGGCGCAGTGTTGCCAACTCACCCCAAGAAAATTTCACCATGTGATATTTTACAGGCGAAGCTAACCTACAAATGGGAGTTGCCAACACTGATTAGTGGAGGTGCACGGGTTCTGCGCTATTATTTGTGATTCAGTGTTGCCAACTCACCCCAAGAATATTTCACCATGTGATATTTTACAGGCGAAGCTAACCTACAAATGGGAGTTGGCAACACTGACTAGTGGAGGTGCACGGGTTCTGCGCTATTATTTGCGATTCAGTGTTGCCAACTCACCCCAAGAATATTTCACCACATGTTATTTTACAGGCGAAGCTAACCTACGAATGGGAGTTGGCAACACTGGCAACATCAATTGCGGTTCAGTGTTGCCAACTCACCTCAAGAATATTTCACCATGTGATATTTTACAGGCGAAGCTAACCTACAAATAGAAGTTGACAACACTGGTAACATCAATTGCGGTTCAATGTTGCCAACTCACCTGAAGAATATTTCACCATGTGATATTTTACAGGCGAAGCTAACCTACAAATAGAAGTTGACAACACTGGTAACATCAATTGCGGTTCAATGTTGCCAACTTACCTGAAGAATATTTCATCATGTGATATTTTACAGGCGAAGCTAACCTACAAATGGGAGTTGGCAACACTGACTAATAGAAGTGGCCAGGGCTGCGTCCGAATCAGCAGCAGATGTCACCTAGAGCGCTGTTCCATCCGGGACTCAGCCAATCTCTGTTGTCCGAATTTGCGGTAGACGTGGAGTCGGAGGGAAGAGCAGAGAGGCGCGACAGATGCACGCTGGCGCTGTGATGCTGCGCTTGGCAGCCATAATCTAACTTTCACTTTGTACAGACAACATTTACTGATTAGAGGATGTAAAACTCAGTTATATTTTAATATTTTATCGATAATAAATGCAGAAAAATTGTAAATGATGAAATAGCGTGTTATATTTTTAATGTGAGTAGTAAATAGGTGGAAATTATTGTCATGTTTGTTTGGCGTTTGTCTTCTACTTCCGTGCGATGCGCCTGCGCCCCAGAGCGCGGTGGGTGAAGTTCGGGCTGACACCTGGCGAGAAAAGTGACAACCGTACTACAAGGGGACATGTAGATTCGGACGACTTGGACGTGACTTCGACGGTACGCGAGAGCAACGGGAGAGAACGGGACGGAGTGCTTGCCAATCCGGACACGGCCCAAGGCATAAGCTCTATTTTCTCGCAGTGTGGCCAATATTTTACTTGAAAAAATCACCCAGGTTTTTTTTGGTCTAATCTAACCTAAAGCAAGGAGCTGGCAATACTGCTTGAGGCTCACCTTGCAGCGTTGCCAATATTTTACTCGAAAAAATCACCAAGGTTTTTATTCTGGTCTAACCTAGCCTAAAGCAAGGAGCTGGCAATACTGCTTGAGGCTTGTCTTGCAGTATTGCCAACATCTTACTCAAAAAGTCACCAAGGTTTTTATTTTGGTCTAACCTAACCTAAAGCAAGGAGCTGGCAATACTGCTTGAGGCTTGCCTTAATTAATTGCATAAAGCAATTTGCCAACCTACTGGTATTTATGCCATAGTTTTTTTTACAAAAAAAAGAGAGGGGGAAGAGTTAAACAACCGACAGTGTTGCCAACACCTACCTACAGCTTTTTTTCTTACTTGGCAAGGGCTTAGCTAATTTATATACTGGCGTAACATACATGCACTGGGCAATAGAGCCGGTAACAAATATATACTGCCGTAAAAGAGAGAGATGGATGGATGGCAATACAGTATGTGTGTGTGTGTGTGTATAAATATGTAGCATTATTAACTAGAGTGTGTTGGCAACCCATCTACAACTAAAAAAAAGATAGATACCAATATTGCTGTAAGATGAGGAGGGGGAGAGACCTAGAGCTGGCAACAGTGGTGAGCGAATATGTATTATTTCCAAGTTCTGGGCGCCAATGTATATCGTGATTTTTTGTAAACCTCTCTTGGGGGAACGATGTGCCACACATGCGCGCGTGCGCGCACCTGTATTGTGACGCAAACAAACAAATAATAATTGTTGTTTTTTAGGATGCCTGGCCCCTAACCCTGCCAGGGTGCGTGGTGCCCAACCCAAAAAAGTAAAAGGTTTTCTAACGGCATTGAGGACAGAGTTGGCAGCACTGTGGGCTCTTACTGTAATTTTTTTTATGAGGGGGTCTATTGCCCTCTGTTTACATCTGGGCAACACTGCCGTAGATTTTCTGACAGTGTTGTTAACCTACTGGGTTTTTCACTGTAAATTTTCATCAAAGGGTCTGAGGGGTCCATGTATTTTTTATGTCTGGCAACACTGTTGGGGGCCTAGTGTTGGCGACCTGTGAGCTCTTATTGTAGCTTTTTATGAGGGGGACCTATTGTTTTTTTTTTATATTTGACAATTTTATTGGATGTTTTTTTTTGAGGCTTGGGTTTTACCAACCCATCTGAAGAAAATTCCACTATATGATTTTTCACTGGCTAAGCTAACCTACAAATAGGAATTGGCAGCACTGACGAGGCTCGAATTATTATTTGAGGCTCGAATTATTATTTGACGCCCGAATAATTATTTGAGGCTTGAAATTAATATTTGATGCTTGTTGGTATTGCCAACCCACTTCACAAAAATTCCACTATATGATTTTTCACTGGCTAAGCTAACCTACAAATAGGAATTGGCAACACTGACTTATAAACCCACTGGGTCCTCTTGGCATGTTTTTTCATGATGTGTTGCTAGGCTATTGGGCATTTTGGCGTATACAATGTATATATTTTGAGGAGGGGGGTTATGGTTTTTTATGCTGTACGAATACTGGGAGCTTGACAGTGACAACTAACAGAGTAGGTAAACCTACATCCAGGAACTGGCAACACTAGTTTCTGACAGTGAATTTGAAATAAAATATTAAACAAAATACATGAGTAAGTACTGTGGGTACAAATAGTACCAGTGTTGTGCCCCCAACTCCAACTGGGCAACTGGGGGAAATAATTGTACAACAATTTGTACCTAATTGTACAATACTTGTACCTAATGGTACAACATACATATACACAGACATAAAAGAGAGAGCCTTCTCACAACTTACTTCATGTACAATTTATATGATTTTACAACTGTGAAAAGAAAGCATATGTGTTTTGTATGCACACATTTATTCTTATTTTTCGAAGTTGAATGCAAGCACATGTTTTTATGTTCTTGTAATACTAATCTTCCTCCACTGATTTTAAATTGCTTCTATTCGCTTTTTTTCTGTGTTATTTCCGTATGCACGCAATATTTGCTTTCATAATGCCACGGGGACGAAAAAAAACATGCATACTTCTGTTTTTCCACATGTATGTATGTATGTATGTATGTAATGCGATTTGTGTGGGGGCCAAAATTTTGAACTTATGGCTTAATTAATCTGCATGAATGCTTAATGTTTGATTTTTTTTATTTCTAGTTCGACATGAGATATACACAATTTTTATTTTTTGAAGTACAGTTAATATTACCTAGTTCGGGTTAAGCTGTAACATACAACTAGCGATCGACACGACCACCTGACACACAGACAGAGAGAGTGTGAGCAAATTCAAAGTGTGATCTATTGTGAACTAAACTAACCTCACTCACCCACCCACATATAGTCTTACAGGTAACTCAAAAAGCAGAAAGTAGTATATAGCATGACAGGTCGATCTATCGTAAACTAAACTAACCTCACTTGCCCACCCACATATAGTCTTACAGGTGACTCAAAGGCAGAATGGCAGCTATATCACTTGTAAGGGGCAACACACAAGATCTATTGCAAACTAAAATTAACCTACGACATAAGCCATGGATATATTTTCCAGATAGGGTATAAGCAACTCACCTCTTGCAATTGTATAACGGGGAAAATTAACCTACAGCTGGCAACACTGTTTGAGTTGCTTTCGACGAGGCAAACTTATATTTTGCAAATAGGCTAAAGCTAATCTTCTACAGCTAGAAGCTTGAAACATATACCCTCGCAGATTATGCCAACTTACCTCATGTAAAAATATTACCTAGTATGGTTAAGCTGTGACATACAACTAACGATCGACACGACCACCTGACACACATATGGAGAGAGTGAGACAGCTTATATGCAATATATTCCTACACATGTACTGGGTTTACTTGCAACAACTATTTCACTCACCCTCCTATCAAAATCTTCTAACCACATGTTTTTGATACTTGCTGCCAGAACATGGTGGTTTTAGACTGTAAATTCAACCTGATTATTCTATTTGTGCATGATGCCTGCATTTGGAATATTTTATTCTTGGCATACGGTATTTTGCGTGCTCCAGTAATCTTGTGCTCGATTCACGGAAGCTATGACGTGTATTTCCTGTTTTGCGAACATGCGAGAATTTTTCACAATAGATAATATATTGCAAGAGCGAGTTGTTTGTGTATATAAATCTAGTTTTGGAAATGGACGTGAATATAATGTCAAAAATTATTGCATAACTTAAAAATATTGATATTTATTGCACTAGCAAAGGTAAATGTGGAATGCCCCGGCCCCTCAGCTGTTAGGTTAAACACTATAAAAATTTTATTACTGATAGCAAGCATTCTCATATCGACAAAACAGATCTAGTAATGAGCTGTCTTGCAAGTCTCCCGAGTGAAGGAATATGATGCCACTATAAACTGTAAACAAGATATACAGTCCCTCGCATGAGATGTACGAGGCTTATGAACCTCGACCTATAGAGTTGTACAATGGATGTTTTTTTTTTTTTTAAGCATAGCGGTGTGTTTTCGCTTATTTCAATGTCATCGAGCGGGCATGTAAAGAAGGGGAGAGAAAAAAAGAGGAGGAGGGGTTATAACGGATAATTCATATTTTGATTTTAATATTTTTGCTAGTTACGATTTACCTGCTATCTAGAAGGACACTGGATGATGGCTAAAAGCGAGTGAAGGAGAGAAATGTTATTTTTTTATTTTTTTGATTGTGTGTGATGAAATAGTTTTAGATAATAATAGTAGGCTAATAGAATTGTAGAAAACGGCTGTATCGTGATGCGAGGCTGAAAGCAATTTCGAAAGCAGTCTCGGGCATCTTCGCGTTCAGCTAACAAGGAAAATGCACATGGAGGGTGTAACGGTATTGTCCATGGATGGTTTTTCTGAATAAACATACATATCAGTTTTTGCAGTCTCCAGATGGGACCGGAGTTTTTGTTTTGGTTGGACAAGGGGGTTCAGATAAATGCATGGACATCAAAATAAAAGAAAAAAATTTACTCCACCGCTCACATGTATTGAGTCTTCCAATAACACACCTCGCGGGGCGTACCTACATGTATGCAAAATATAGTTAATGTCTTATTTCTCGAACCTGTGGTCTGTAGATTTGCTTTTGTTGGCAACAGAAACAGAAAAAATGGCACCATGTTATTGTATACTGATATGGGTGTACTGTAATCATAACAATTTTTCTAGTTAAAAATCTATGTCGAAAAGTAATGTTGGGTGACTTGTCTGTGTTGGGTCTTATTAACAACTTCACAGCTGTACCTGCATAACTCATCGACTACAAGGCAACAATGTTAGGAAATGTGTGCATGGCTCCGAGAATACAATTTAAAATTACTAATGTGGCATGAACCCCCTCCACTTGTGTGTATTTGAATATGCGAAAATTAGACACTTTGAATAATCGATGAGAATAATTATAAAAACAGGTTGCACCTGTATGATGTGTTTAAACTTCAGACGATTTTTGTTAATCTACAAAAGCCAAGTGCAAACGGAGATCACTACGAAAATTGGGAAAAAAAAGAAGCGAGGTTATTTTGGCTAATGGCAACGATGAGGATGAATAATGGTTGTTTTGATTAAATTGACGAAGTCAATATGCCTAGCCTAAAATAAAATTCAACAATTAATGTTAAACATTTGCTACTCTGAAATGGCGACGGCTATCATCATAACATCACTTGTTTCTAACCTGTCCATATTGACCCTCTCTCTACCCCTCCATAAATTCGATTCGAAAGGCACAATCATTCCAGTTCTTGAATAAGACTCGCATATGCCCTCAGAAAAAACAAGAGAAGAAATAAATAAATCAAGTCATGTATATTCTTCATCCCTGAATTTTCTTCCACAACACTGCACGAAGCCTCGAGTTTCGGATATTGTTGTTGTGCGACAGGATAGGATAGATGAACCGTATGTTTACCGAGGACCAGACGTAATCAAACATTTTTTTGAAAAGATAGTTGAAGAGGTTGAGACTATTGGCAGTCTCTTACACGAATCGAAACCAAATGCTCCTATTATCCAGCGATGAACTTCAATCTCACAATAATATTGAAACGTGCCTGGTGTGCGATCAAAGGTTTCACCGACGAGAACCGAAAAGTAATTTCATCATAATCATTTCACCGGAAACTACATCGGTGGAATCTGTAACATAATGTATTCATGTATGTGTTTGACAATCATATATTACTCACTAGAACAATTTTCATATTGTTTTCACTACGTGAGATGATATTTTATTTATATTTACGATAAAATAGAGGTTTGGGTGTAATAACAGTTTTTATTAATTAATTTAGAGATGCATTTTTTTATTTGTTGAGTTAATGATTAGGTTAATTTGTTATTTCTCGCGAAAAAAAAGAGGGAACCACAGCTGAAAGAAAATACACAACTTGTATTATTGAGGTCAAGAGTTTGTTTTAATATTACTTTTTTGCACACATAGGCTAATCACGACTCGGGATATGTTTAAAATGGAATCTGAAATATTGATTATGCGACCTGACTGGAACTCGGAATAGGACACACTGATTACAAGACGTCGATATATTACCACTTGGCAAGAAATTGTAGTGTTTCAATTCACACACACATACTTACAATTTAAAACATCTAAACTGATCGCAGGCCCAACTGGTGGCTGGCATACACAACTATCCATCCACCAGTCGTCTTCTGGGGCGTGTGTTTTGATGAGTGTCAACAACCTCTATTGTGAAGTAAAATCTGTAGGGGTAACATCACTCTCCAATTACAATGTTGGCAAACTTTCCAACTTCATCGTGAACGACGACAAAGGTATCGGCTACCTGATCAAAATTATCAACATGCTACCTCCGAGATTCTGGTACGTTGCCGAAGGAAAGGGACTCGTGAACGAGATCATCAACAAGTTACTTTTCGAGATGCATTTACCTGGCTACCAATACTGCGGACCGGGTACCAAACTCGAGAAAAGATTGGAGAGAGGAGACAAGGGTGTGAATCCGTTGGACACACCATGCAAAAATCACGATATTGCTTACAACACGCACACGAATTTGGATGCACGTCACGAAGCAGACAAGAAATTGGAGCATGCCGCTTTTAGGAGGGTCATGAGCAGAGACGCTTCTTTGGGAGAAAAAGTTGTAGCATTGGGCACCACCATCGCCATGAACACGAAACAAAAATTTGGATGGGGAATCCTACCTAGAGTTATCTTTAACTGGCAACGAGGTGATCTTAGTCAGCACGACGAACCCTCAGCCGTTATAGAAGATATCTGAAACCAGCTTACACCAGTTACTCATAGCCCCTCCAATTTTCTCACGATGGTGGGTTGCTACCGACCCTATACGTAGGCCGAATAAATTCCGACCAGAGCCGGATTCGAACCTATGCCGTCTCGCAGCGAACAATCTCAAGACGAGTGAACGTCGTAACTCGCTCAGCTACGGAGGAGGACTCTTTTTCTCTACTTTTTCTCTAATTTTCATCATTATTGTTAAAATTAATCCAAGAGAAAATATATATTTTGTGTTGACATGGGAAATATGCAATAAAAAATGCATGATCAATAGTTAAGGTCAAAATCTGAATAAACAGTGAGGGTGATACACGCAAGATTCCAGGCATGTGATTTGCACAGAATTAAATATAAAATGAGAGATGGAAGGTTTTTGTTACTATTAGAATTTAAGGACGGAAAATATGTACAGCGAATGAATACTACGTTTGACTAATCGTGAAGATGAGTATTACAGTACGTTTTTATCGTTCTTATATAAACGTTGAAACGTTTAAGAACGTATAAGAACGTTTACCGAAACGTTTCAACGTTGAAACGTTTCGGTAAACGTTCTTATACGTTCTTAAACGTTTCAACGTTTATATAAGAACGATAAAAACGTACTGTAATACTCATCTTCACGATTAGTCAAACGTAGTATTCATTC